>NC_072800.1:67047500-67672500 GCF_028583425.1 Eublepharis macularius | reverse complement strand
ATGAGGCTTGCAACGACCACCTGTTCGTTTAGAATGGGGCCTCACGAACAGCTTGTCCGTGAACAGCAGATTGGGCTGTTCGTGGATGTTCGTGCCCATCTCTAATTGTGACTGGTTAAAAGTGAAGACAAATGTTTCGTGATAGGCACATTGTAAATTATAAATATGAGCATTTGAGCTAGGCCATCTCTTTTTTGTTTACTGCTTTGTGAAATTTTAATGCTATGATGACCTTTCAGTTAAACAGTAATCTAACTTGACTCATCTTAAATATCTTTAGAGGAGATTTCTGTGGTTGGTCCCACACTAGGTGTTTTAGGGCACTCCTACTCATCTGTGCAATACATTCTTTGAATCGAATTTTTCTTGCCCTTGTTGACCATTATGTGGCATATGCTAATATATAAGAAAATTCCAAGGCTAGAATCCATGTCAGGATTTTGTGCATAATCTCAGATATCAATGAGCTTTTGTTGGCAACCTATCTTGGGATGACATAAAATATTTGATGCTGACATGTATTTTATTAGCTTACAACTGATCATACTGAAAATAACTATAATAGGCAATTTTTGAAGTAAGATAAAGATGCACATTTCAACCATCAAAGATTCAAAATACCAAAGTTCAGAACATGACAAGGCCATTAAGAAAGTCTTTCTGGAAAGAGATTTCAGAGCATACTACAGCATTTATCCCTTGACTGGCAGGTAGGAGTCTTTTTTTAAAAAGGCTTTACTAAGCTTTAGATTTATTTTTAATGACATGGATTTCTTTTCACAAAAATGAAGAATGTACATCAATGCCTGGATGATCATAAATAATAGAAACTGAAATTTGAAATAACCACTTAAAACTCAAGGTACCTATGTAATATTATTCCTTCTTTATTACCCATGTCTCAACATACCAAGGGAAGATTAGTGACAAATATGTAAACTCTAATACACAATTATAATACTGGAATTTCTTTCATCTGATTTTTCCAGAAATCAGCATAAGAAGATGACATCCTATTAATCAGATATTCTCTTCAGGAGACAACAGCGTCTTGAGACTCAAAAAACCATTCTGGGCATAGCTGTATAATGAACACCTGCATTTCTGCATTCTTCCTTGGCAAGACAGCTTAAGCTAAAGAACCAAGCTACACCCTTTACATTAGGAACATTTTTGTTTTGATTTCTGAAGAAAACATGTTTTTTCAAAACTGGATCGGTATGATTTTGGAATGAACACACAGATGCATGTCAAAGAGCAGCTCCCAAAGGCTGAAGGTTTAAGAAAACAATATAAGTTGTCAGAATATATTGTATCTTATGCCACTCAAGGGTAATCTGGAAAACACTACCAGCCCAGATCATACACCTGGAGTGTTACCTGCCTTCCTGTGCCAAGCAGACACATCTGACAGCTGGCTTTCTCAAAGGCCAACGTGCCGGTATCTTTTACTTGTGTGGTATCTCATTCTTTACATTAGGGAAAAGAAAATGATGTGTTTGACACCTGGAACACTACTTGCCTCTCCTTGCCAAGCATAGGACAACACAACAGCTGGTTTCCCACAACTCTCTCTGCCAGCTTTCCTTATTGTCCACATTAGGTGAAAAGTAAAAATGGTTTCTGTGTTTATGCTACTCTGGTAGCTAAGCAGCAATTGAGGTAAGTCCAGATCATACACTTGAAGCACACCCTGCCTCTCTAGTTGAGGCAGGAGATAATATAACTGGCTCCTCCAAAGCTTTGCTTGCCAATATATCCATCCAAGTATTATCTTATGCACTCCATAAGTGAAAAAAATGGTGCAAAGGATAAAGATGTATGCATTTCCCTGGGCCCATTCATGAAATGCTTTCTCTCTGTGCTGTTGTCCACTCCTTCTGAATTTCAGTTGAAGTCAGAGAATTTCTGAAATGAATCTTGAGTTTTTATGGGAAGGGGTTGTTGCCCAATGGTATAGTATCTGTTTTACATATAGAAGGTTCTAGGTTCAGGTCATAGCATCTCTGGAAGGTTCTAGGTTCAATCCATGGCATCTCCAGATTTTTAAAATAAAGTATCATGTAGCAAGAGATGTGAAAGATCTCACCTCCTGAAGAGCTGCTGCTCTTCAGACAATACTGTCTGACTCAGTATTAGAGATGGGCACGAACAGCAATACGAACAAAAAAAAAGACACGAACAGCCCAATCTGCTGTTCGCGAACAAACTGTTTGTGAGGCCCCATTCTAAATGAACAAGTGGTCATTGCAAGCCTCGTTCATTGCTGTTCATCAAGCCAGACAGTCTGGCACCTGCAATCAATTCCCTTGGAAACGTAGGCAGGGATTGTCTGAACTCTGTCTGAACTCCTGCTGTTGCTCTGGAAACCCCAATCTAAGCCCAATTTAGCTTGATAGGCAGGTCTTCCTTTCAAGTGTGGAGCTCCAAATTTGTTACAAGGGAGCAAAGAGCAGAGGGAGGGGGGCTCCCAGCTCTGACTTTGCAGAGAGTGGAGAGACAGTTGCTGTTGGCATTTTGATAGAGTGCATTGGAGCTTGAATTTTCTTTGTGTGTGGTAGGATAGAGATCTACCCCTTCAAGTTCCAGGACTGCTGCCAGGCTCTGGGGGCAAGCTATTATTTATTATTGGTACCTTTCCTGGTGCCTGCTCAGGTCAGGTTTCTGGGAGTGGTGCAGTAGGGATCTTGACTTGAATGATGGCTGGAGGAGAGCCTGCTGGCCCCCACGAACAGCCAACCATGAATTTGTTCATGAACAGGGCCATGTTCATGGTTGTTCATGATTCCCTGTTCGTGGATGGCAACGAACAACGAACATCATGTTCAGGTTTTTTTCCTGTTCATGCCCATGTATACTCAGTATAAGGCTGCTTCATGTGTTTGACTTCAGTCCTTTTCCAGCATCTTTCTTGACTCTTCTAGAAGCATCTTCTGAGAACCATTTGAGGTACAGGTTTGAAGTGAAAAGGAAGTGGCATGGGGTGTTGACATTTTGGCACATTTCATGAAGAGTCAGATGGGAATTTGAAGTTTTGCTTTTTGACCTAGATAGTTATTGCATTCATATTTATGCAATGTTTTATTGACATGCAGGCATGTATATTGATCACACAAACAGTACCTTCATACGATTATACATATGGTCACATTTAGGCAGTGTTGCTATCAATGTACCCAAAAGCAGAGGTGAGATATAAACAGTTTCAGTTTAACATAATGTAATAAGCTGCTTAAATTGTTTTATTTCTTAATAAATGTAACTCATTCATTGTAGTGCAGCCAAATGCCTTACACAGAAGAGTCTGTGCCCAGTTAGCACATCTGTCAGGAAGAAAAAGAATTTTATCCCCAGCACTTAAAACCACTATATATTGTATTTAGGAAACTTATATACCCCTTCAATCAAGCTATCTTTGCCTGGCAATCATGATTTTGTTGAAATTTTCAATGTCCCTGGAAAAAAAGGCATGAGGCAATGGTATTTTAATACACATGGATATAATGTAGCCTCCAACAAATTGTCAGAGAACATTGCAGAAAATTAAAAAGGAGCCTGCACTCTTACTTTGCAGATATAGAAACTGAAGAGAAAAGTAAAAGAAAAATCTCACCCGTTTTTCTTCAAGTTGTTGTAATGAGTGATCCATTTTTACCTCTTCACTGCCTGTAGCATCTTTCTCTCTTGTGCACATTGGAAAATATGCATATATAAGAACTAAATTTAGAAATCCCAAATTAGCAATCATGACAAAGAAGTTCAAATAAACTCTGAAAAACATTTTCATTCTGAAGGTCATAGCCTCCTCCTCCACCTAGCATGAGTGGAGGACACTAGAAACCACCGAACTTGAGTTTACACACTTGAATTCTAAAACCACAGGACCTTAAAATTGGGGGACAAGACCTATCTTCTTATTCCTCTCTTGCCTGTACCAGTTTCTAGAATTCCATTTCAGTGTTCTAAAGCCTACCACCTTGGATTTCGGTATTTCATGTAAAATGCCAACTGGAAGCCAAAGTATGGAAGCCAAAATATTTAACCCAAGGTTATAAAACCTCTCAGTTTTTTTTCCCCTTGCTTGTTTACAAATTACCACGAACTTCCTTTCCATCTACTGTTTGGTGATGATAATAATAGCAGTGATAAGGAGTTATTGCGGATACCTTCCTTCCTTCCTTCCTTCCTTCCTTCCTTCCTTCCTTCCTTCCTTCCTTCCTTCCTTCCTTCCTTCCTTCCTTCCTTCCTTCCTTCCTTCCTTCCTTCCTTCCTTCTGATGGAAATGGATTCTATGGATTGGAATATCTTATGTTCCTTTACTATCTTCATGCAATTATATGATATTCTCAGGTACTATTGTAATATGCAAAGAGCTAACACTGGAAACACATGACATGCAGGGTATTCCCTGCACCTAGGGCAATAGATATGCTTACCAAGTAAAGCTTGCTGCAAAGAAAACCACAGCTGTTTTCAGATAATGCTATGCTAGAAATCGATAAGGGAAACCTGCTTTCTGACAAGTAGAGACTGCATGTAGCCACAAGAATAATTGAAAGTAGACAAGGAAGAGCCAGCTGCGTATGGGAGGAGCAGGAATACCTGTCCCTGGACATGGGATTAAGGAGGGAGCAATAAACCCCCCAGTGAGAGGAATGGGCTTGTGTCCCCCCTAATTAGATTAACTGAACCTCCCAAGACTGTGAGAAGTCCCTAGCAAGAATTGCGTACACTGAAAGTAACTTTCTGCACATCCCAGAGGAGGGGAAAGGGCTCCTCTCCCATAAGACTCAAATGGCGCAATCTCTGCCTGCATGGTACAAGGTTGCCAAAGCGACACTCTGGCGCCCTTGGCAGAGTGTTACACTGTCAGGCTGGTGAGGAATAAAGAGCAGCTCTATGAATGGGAAAGTTGGGAGCGGAAAGAGATGTTCCCTGAGAATATAAAACAATGCACTAAAATGATAAGCAAAGCTAATTGGGAAATATTGTAATGTAGATGTTGACCAAAGTTATTCCTCCAATAAGCGACCACCTGGTCATTAGAAGTGGCCCCCTAGACAAGCCAATGGGAATCATAATTAGAGGCGTGCACGATTAAAAAAAAATAATGATCCAGCTGATCGTGGATTGGCGCTGGCAATGATCCCGAATGAATGATCCACACTGATCATCTCCCGTTCCCGATCCGTGGATTGTGGATCATGGATTGTGGATTGGGGATACCAAAGCGGGGCGTGCTGCTATTCCCAGCTATGTGGGAAGGTGGGTGGTGGCGGCCGCCGCCGGGCCTGACGGGCATGGGGAGAGAGTGACGAGCCGCCTCCCCTCAGGGGGCGGGGGGGGGGTCTGGCCGCTTGCCGGTGGCAGCCCCCATGTGCCCGCCCACCAGGCCGAAGAGGAGCGCTCTGGTATTCCAGGCGAGAAAAGAATGGTGGGTGATGACGGCGGCATCTGTGTTTGTGTTTGGCCATCTGTGTTTGGCCGTCAGAGCTGCCTACCAGGGTTTGCAGGGATGAAATTGGAGTGCCCATGGCTACAGAACACTCCCTTCCCCCTCCCTCCCCTGGGTGTCTTCTCCCAACTTGTGACTGCTTTGCTGCTCCATGGTTGGAAGGAAGCCCTGCTGATCAGGGAAAGCTGGACTTCCATTCGGGTTTCCAGGGCAACAGAAGGAGGGCAAACACAGCTCAGGCATTCCCCTGGCTCCGTTGCCAGGGGAATAGATTGCTGGTGCCTGAGTGTCTGGATCCCCGATCTGAGCCCAATCGCTCTAATCCAGGCCCCTCCCGATCGCTGGATCGTTGGCCGTGGACGATCACGATCCGCCGGGTCACGATCGCGTGATCGCCATTATCGTGGGTTTTTTTCTATCATAATGCGGATTGTGCCCATTTCTAGTCATAATTATACCTGCACCAATGTAACCCCAATATTGTAATGAGCCAAAAGGTATAAATCATCTTGCTCAGCTATTGTAACTTAGATGAACGTGATGCATTCATTCTCCGTGTAGCCAGTGTTCCTCCACATTTAATAAATGTAGCAGACTTGCTTCTTATGCAGGACTCCACATCTGTCTCTTCTTTGGAATTGGCTAAGGGACATTCGAACCACTGATTGTGTGGAACACTTCCTTCACACCGTAATGACCTGAATGCTATCATAACAGAATCCTAAGCACCAGGGAATTGTAATTATCTCAAGGTGCATGAATTGCTGTTGCAGCATCAGAAACAAAGAAAGTCCAAGTCCAAGATGAACTTTCAAATCTGTAATGCTCAGCTTGGATTGTAGCTCGCCTTGATGATCTACTGAAGTTCTTACACCAAGCCAGATGACAAATTTTGGTGGCATCGCTAATTTTAATTGTTACTGGTATCTTTTTTTAAACAACTCTTCCTCCAGTAATGTCCTTACACTTAAGATTAACAGTACATTTTGTGACTGCCCTCTTCCTTGATTTGTGAAGCAATGTCACATTAATAGCCTTGTTGGCAATATTTTCTTGTTCAGAAAAAGAGCTTCAGGGCATTCTCTGTTTTATCTTGCTTTCAAAACTAATCTCTGGGGACTATACATTAAATATGATAGACTTTAATTCTGTAAAATAAAGCCTGCACTATCACAGGAGATGAAACACATACAATGTACTTCTTTGCTGGGTCTGAGATTATTGCAACTCTTTGAAATGACTGGTTACAAATTGTTCTTTGTGCATAGTGGCCATCACTCACAATGGCCATGTTTTATTTATCATGTGGCATCATAATTCTCTCCTTATGCAGTGGCGCTTTTTGTGCAATTCTAGCAAATTAGGATTCCCATAATGATGTGCAGCCGGCATCCTTCCTGTTTTTTTCTAGGGCAAGAAGCATGAACCAGGAAGTAATTGACAATTTCCTTGACCTTGATCTTGGTTGCAGTTTTAACGGCATGCTCCAGATATGTTTACACATACATTATTCACAAGACACTTGGAGATGCCACTTCTTAGTGCAACTATAAGAAAGCTCTGCCATCAACTATTCATCCTTTCTGAAATAATTTCTTCAGTAGTTAGGAACTGGAAACTCATCATTAGTTTTGCAGACTCAAGAGGGCAATCTTCTTAAACAGCTGATGAGTCTTATAAAGGATTTCCCCTTTGGCTTATAACAACAGTGTAGAGCTCATAATGAGTAACCTCAGAGTCAATTCAGGGTGTCAGATATCCCATATATATGAAAGTTTCACTTCAGATTTATTCAGGAACCAGCTAGATGTGAACATTCTCCTGATGCCACTTCAAAAATTATCTGTACTTCCTGAAAGAGGAAAATTACCAGATTCTCATTACACCACAATATGCTGTACTATAATACACATTACAACACTTGTGCAAAATCATTGCATTAATACATTCTGTATTATTCATTGTGTGCGTGTGTGCATGCTTATAATGTTATTTAGATATATTTTTGCAGTAATGTGTTTCAGGATTTGTGTTTATGGTTCTGTCTACTGTTGTTCCTTTGTGATTAAGCTAGAACAATCAGAGCAACACCAGCATAGTTAGAAGATCGGACTACAATTTGGGAGATTTGGGTTCAAAATCCCATTGGTTTTCAAGGGGTGACCTCAGTCCAGTCACTCTCTCACAACATAGATTATCTCATAGGTTTGTTGCAGGGAGTAAGAAGCGTTTACTCTACTTTGAGCTCCTTGGAGCAACTACAGCATAAAAATTCACCAAGAAAAAATATTACACCTCTACATTTGAACCATATGTTTGTGTTACCCAATAGGTAAATTTCAGGTTGGTGGCCGTGTTGGTGTGTATTAGAAGAGCAAGAGTTGGGTCCACCTTAAAGAAGTAGCACCTTAAAGACCTACTAGATCTCCAGGGGATTTGGGTCCACCTTAAAGTAGTAGCACCTTAAAGACCTCCAGGGTATGAGCTTTCCAGAGTCAAGAGCTCTGACTCTTGAAAGATCATACCTTAGAAATCTAGTGGGTCTTTAAGGTGCTACTAGACCCAAACAATGTGTAAGGTATACTGAGATACATTTGCCTGTTCCATTGTTCATTTTTCATGAAGAAGCAAACACTTTACATCAAGTTTCCATTAGCTTGAAGAGTCCTCTGCCATCATAATGAATGTTTTAGTACAGAAAACAAGGCAAATGCCAAGAAGGACATGATTTCCACGCTCTGAAGTAGATCATCTTTTAAGAGGCCTGGCTGTATTTGAGATCACCAAACAAGTTGTTTTTAAAAATTACCCTGTAAAAATGAATAAGCTTCTAGTTAAATTTGCTATGTTCTGCAGTAAATGGCTAGATCATAAAAAGCCTTTGGTGGTTAAATGAATAGAGAATAAAAATAGAGGAAATATCATGGTGTATATCTAAATTATAGGAGAAACATAACACAGAAAGGCCAGTGTTAAACTTATTGTTATTGACATTCCCCAAACCATTCAACCACCCCACATTGTAAGAGGTCCCTGTCTACTCTAATAAACTCTTATCTCTCATTTATTGCTGCTGTTATTCTAAATATAGCTAAGAGTACATCAGATTTCCAGTTTAAAAATCTGGTCTGATTCCTGTCATAGTTAACTCTAGTTAACTTTAAGAACAATGACACATTTATGTCACCAACACAATGGGTTGAATTGTCAGCTTATTTGTTCAATCTTGCACAACTCTCCTCTTCATCACAACTGTCCACAGCTTTTGTCCATGCAGGTCTGATGTCCCTAAATATAGCCTTTTTAGCGGTCAAAAGATCTCTCTTTTCATCAAGGGTAGAACTGGTTGAATCTAACCTACTTCCTGGAAGTACATGTCTTGAAATTCTGACCCATGCATATACATGTACACATGCATGTGTGTTTTTCAGTTACTTGTGAGGAACACAGATGTAATGCCTATATACCCTCATCACTGCCAACCTGGATGTGACATCAGGCATGGGTTTATACCTGTGTCTGCTAACACTGAGTTGCAAGGCCCCATCCAGAACAGGTGCACAACAGGGCATCCCTAGGCTCATGGGCTCCATAGATGGTCAGCTCACCCAGAGGTGTGACCTCATCCTGGCTTACCAGTTGGGGAGGGGGAGGAAATGAATTGCACCTCACCCCCCTGCCTGGCCTCTGTGGCCTCCACTTGTTGTTTGTCTGGCTCCCCCCTCCCCTTAGTGCTCCAGATGGCAGCATGGCAGAGGCTGCACTTGGGGGGGGCAGTGACATGCTAGCACCTCCACCACCACTTTCTTCCTGCTCTTGCCTCCTTTCACAGGAGAATGACAGTGACCTGACCAGTAAAGCCAGGCGAGAGCAGGAAGAAGCCAGAAATAGGGCCATACAGACTCACTGGCTAGGGCACTGTCTTTCTCTTGTGGAAGGAGGTGAGAAAAAGAGAAGGGGAAAGGGCTTATTGAATTAATTCAGTTACATTAGAAGGGAAAGGCAGTGGGGATTACGTCTTGGGAGACAGACTCTGTGCCCTTTTTCCTCTGGCAGTCATGACTGAGAGCAACTCTCCCACCCACTCTCAAAATCCCCCTGGCCTCCACCACAATCCTGTTCCCTGGGCACTGTGTTCAACTCCACAGGGGGAGGAGATGCACGATCCCCCCTCCCTATCTGTCCCCCTTCTGTGTTCCTTTAAGCAGGTTTGCACTTCAATGGGTGGCTGATGGCTGTTCTTCCAAGATGGTTTGTGGCACTTCAGGCAAATGCCATACGTGCTCACTGCTGGCCACGCAGCCTGGGTTGCGGGGGGAGGTCTCTCTGGCAGCTGCTCCTTGGCTTGGCCCTTGCTTATGTGGGAGAGTCTCTGGGGATGATGGCTTGAAGAGTGGCATCACCAGTGCCCAGTGTTCAATGAGACCCATCAATAGCTTTGGGTTTGCTAAAGCAGACTGGCTTGGGTATTTATACCCCTGCTTTTCTCCCCAGAGGGGACCCAAAGCAGCTTATAACATCATTCTACAATAAATCACATGAGTTTTCTCCACCATAAGATGATCTTTTGTCTTCGTGTCATAACAAGAGAAATATGGAGGGTAAGGACTCGGAGGAGAGTCCCACATATACGGGAAGAGGATGACAAGCTTCTCTGTCATCATGTGACTATTTGAACAAGTGGGGACCTGCAAGGACTTGTGGGTTTTTTTACTTCCCCCCCCACCATGTCCTCTTTCCCTTCCCTGCCCCCCATATTCCCCCCTTTTCTGATTTCCACCCACCTTTCTCTCCCACCTCCCCCCCTTCCCCTTGGCATCCTCATGGTTCAAAATATGGGCCTAGAGACTGAGTGTCAATGACTGGTGATGCTAAAATATGTCCAGGGCTTCCTTCTCCAAGCCAGATTCACATCCAAAAGGATGCCAGATGTCACAATATATAAAGAAATAAAAACGAACATAGTGCTTCTCTTTTAAGGTATTAAAAGCTGCAATTTTGGCCTTGAACTACAGTGCAAATTTGAGGACTTGACAACTTCCTGCCAATACTGTTCCCACCAACCTCTTAACAAAACATAAAAGCAACACATTCAAATTATAGTAATTACAAATTTTCTGCATAAACAGTAACTGGCAACAGAGTAAAACCATGCTGAGTGGCAAACAGCATTGCATTTATCGCTCCTGGCCTGTGGTAGTCTCAAAACTGTGTATTTTACAGTGTTTTCTCAACACATGCATTTTTTATTACAAGACGAAAAGATTCAAATAGTTTCAGTCATTCTTAATGTATGTTGTTATGTGATATTTCATGCTTCAGTGAGATAAACGATTTGCAATATAACTTACACAGGTAATGCAATGCTTTTGGCAGTCGTTGCATTCCATGTAGAAGCTCACAGGGAAACTGCCTTTGCTCTTTAGTCCTTCATTCAGCTTTCAGCAGCAGACCATAAGATCCCTTTGGAAGCTAATAAGCAGAGCATGAAGAGGGCAGTTCTGTCTCCAGCACCCGGCCACTCAGATTACATACAAATGCACTTGTCATAAGGACAGCAAATGGACTGTGTACTAGAACTGTAATTTGGGGTTTTACTGAATGGTATTTCAAGTAGGCAAAAATATATTTAGCTAGGTCAAGGTTTGATATCATAGAAGCATCTATTTGGTGTTGCTCACATGAGTGCAGGTATAATCTGTCTGATACAGAAGACTTTTGAATACATTTTCACTGTAGGGGAACTGTGGGCTCCATATCTGTAGACACATTTCTGTCAATCAGCTGCTCAACGTAGTGAAATCTCAACGTGTTGCCCATCTGATCAGAGCTGCTTGTTGTGCTTGTAAATCAGCAGTAGCAGAGACATGCACAGGACTCAAAACTGGATGTGGCCAGGGACTCTAAAAAGCCAGTGTTGGGTAGTGGTTTAAAGTGCCAGTGTTAGAAAAGGAGCTGGAGAAAAATGGAATAGCAAGATAACCCTGTACAGGTTCTTATCTAGTAGGTACATCAGTGTGATGGAATACATTGCACATCCCCACTGAACCCAGTAAGAAAATCTCCAGTTGTTTTTAGTGGAGTTGGATGCGCACCATTGACTATGTTGCACTAACTACATTACTTATGATCTGTATATAAAGCACAAATGTGCTGTTAGATCTAGAGTGCTGGACTAGGACTAGCTATAAAACAAACTGGGTTGCCATTTCTTCTCTCTCAATTTAACCTATGTAACATAGGGGTTGTGAGGATAGCATTTATTTCATATTATTGTTTTAATTTAATTTTATTTCATTTATATCCCACCTTTCTCTCCAATGAGGAGTCAAGGCAGCTTACTTAATTCTTCGGCCCTCCATTTTATTCTCATCACAACCCTGTGAGGTACATTAGGCTGAGTGCGTGTGATTGGCCCAAGCTCACCCAGCAAGTCCATGTAGAGTGAGTTTCCATGGCGGAGACTTGGTTTGCCCTAACCCAACGCCAACCTGATTCTGGTCCAACATGCTAACCTCTACACTACAGTGGCTCAAGTACATGTTCATCATCCTGCTCTCCTTTGAGGGATGTGGGAATTAAAATGAGGTACATAAGCAGAGAAGCTTATGTTTACTTTTTTCAGGCAATAACAGTTTGGAGTGCCTATATTTAAGTAAATGAAGAAATTGTCCATTGCACTAGATATTCTAATTGCTTCATCAGAATCATCAGCTCATGATGGGACTTGCAAAATGCACTAAACAGGTAATCGATGTGTTTGTAAGAAGATGTCACTTCGTTTCAGATTATTTCAGTGCCCTAAAGTTCCAGCTATCTATTAGGAGAGTAACAGTTAAAGGATGACCAGGGAGGAATCTAATGTTGCAACATGATCCAAGTTAACAAGATAGCCATAATCTCTTTACTAGGGTAGTGGTAGTTTTAATCTCTATATGGTGATTGCTTTTAAAGTAGAGGGATAATCAGTGCATGACCTCTTTTGTTTATCCATCGTGGCTAAGAACTTTCCTTTCATAGCCTTAATATTCCATGTGTGTCCCAATAATAGTGCCAGTCAACACGTAAATTGTAGCTAAGGCATGTAACACACTAATGGCTGCTTGGATGGCACTGAGAGCAGGAAAACTATCTTGTGTCAATCTATTGAGAGGATAAAATGGAGGAGAGGAGAACCAAATACCTTGCCTGTGCAGCTATACTTTTGTCTGTAAGGTGAGATCATACATAAATATTTAGCATTCTGTAGCAGTAGCTTTAGTTGGATAAGTGATCATGTGAGGGTGAGACCCTTATTTACACAGCTCCCACTCCTTGGAAAGAACTCCCCAAGGAAGCTTGTCAGGTTCAGTCCTTATATTCCTTCTTTAAGCAGGTTAAAATGTTTTTATTCACAAAATTTTTAAATTAACTTGCTGAATTTATACTTTTATATTGTCTTTCTGATATTAATCAGGATTGCTTTTTTTGTGCATACTTGTGTGATGTGGTTATTGTTACTTTCTAAACAGGTTATCTTTACACCTTAAAAAGGCGACAAAAGTGTTGTATCTAATTGAATAACAGGCTTAGCTCCTATGCCTTGTTTCCATTTGCACTCTTCTTCATCTGGGGCAGAGGCAGTCCATAGTTGCAGTGTTCATCCCAAATGAGATGCTTTTAATCTTTTTGAAAGGTGCTGCTCCTGAATTAATGGAAGGTCCCAGGATCAAAGGAATGCATTCTGCAACAGAGGACTGCTTCCATGGGGGGGGGGCAGGGGGGTTAACATATTAAAATGGTGGGTTAGTTACCAAACACAAACACTGAAGGGAGATTTGATTCCTTTTTCTCCAGGCAGGTTTCCTCAGTGTTCAAGGTTCAACGGTAACCTTTCTAACACAGCTGACAGGCTTACTGCTCAGGATCCTGGCCTCTCCTTCATAAGCAAGCATAAGCAAATTAACCTGCCATATTAAATGATGAGAAGAAACTATCCAATAGGAGCAACAGACAGTGCGCGGTTGTATAGACTGCATCTCTTACCCAACACATATCTCTGAATCTTCTCCTTACTGTAGAGTCCTATTACCTGTGCGAAAAGCCCTCTTGAATAACTGAGTTTTGGTTAGTTTGCAGTAGAGATGGGCACGAACAGCAATACGAACTAAAAAACTGCCATGAACAGCCCAATCTGCTGTTCGCGAACAAGCTGTTTGTGAGGCCCCATTCTAAACAAACGGGTGGTCATTGCAAGCCTCATTCGTTGCTGTTTGTTGCTGTTCGTCAAGCCAGACAACCTGGCACCTGTAATCAATTTCCTTGGCAACTGGAGGCAGGGACTGCCTGAACTCTGTCTGAACTCCTGCTGTTGCCCTGGAAACCCCAATCTAAGCCCAATTTAGCTTGATAGGCAGGTCTTCCTTTCAAGTGTGGAGCTCCAAATTTGTTACAAGGGAGCAATGACCAGGGGGGCTCCCAGCTCTGGTTTTGCAGACAGTGAGGGAGAGACAGTTGCTGTTGGCATTTTCAGAGAGAGACATGGAGAGTGCATTGGAGCTTGAATTTTCTCTGTGTGTGGTAGGATAGGGATCTACCTCTTAAAGTTCCAGGGCTGCTGCCAGGCTTTGGACCAAGCTATTATTTATTACTGGTACCTTTCCTGCTGCCTGCTCAGGTAAGGTTTCTGGGAGTGGTGTGGTAGGGATCTACCCCTTCCAGGTTCCAGGGCTGCTGCCAGGCTCTGGGGCCAAGCTATTATTTATTATTGGTACATTTCCTGCTGTCTGCTCAGGTAGGGTTTCTGGGAGTGGTGTGGTAGGGATCTTGATGGCTGGAGGAGAGCCTGCTGGCCCCCACAAACAACGAACATGTTCGTGAACAGGTCATGTTTGTCAATGTGCGTTGTTCATGCTGTTCAGCTTCTTTTTTCTGTTCATGCCCATGTCTAGTTTGCAGACAAGCAGGAGAGTGGGAGCTTTCCTAACCTCTTAAGGCAGACCATTCCATAAGGTGAGGTCACCACAAAGAATGTTCATGTATGGGCAGTTGTTGATTTTGCCCGTTTGTGGGGTGGCACCTGTGGAAGGCCCTGTTCAGATGAGCGAAGCTGCCATGGTGGGGCACCAGAGTGCATGACGATGCTATTGAAAAAGGAACAAGACAAAAGTTTGTATCTACTTTACCTTTTCATTTAGGATTCAGCCTTTCCCCAACAGTGTGATTTTTCTTTCTAACACACTTCTCATTAAAGTAGAAGCAGACAAGGCAGCAAAGAGCTTGCATTTGAGAATGAGGAGTGATAATACACTTTGCAGGTGTGGGGAACGTAGAGTATACAAATCAATCTGTAAACAAGCCCCAAGAGGCAAATCACCTAATCAAAAGCCCTTTAAACAGGTCATTGTACCCAATCCAAGGTGCTTTAGAGACCACCAGTCTCACTGAAGAACTACTGGAGAAGGTAAGAAGTGAAGCAATAAGCAGTCATCAATACTATACAGCAAACAATTCAAGCAAGAGAGGACAGAAGCAGGGGGCCAATTACCAGGATTCATTTGCCACCAGTTTTCCATTAACTGTCTTAAAGATTTGAAGAGCGTTTACAACTTTCAGCAACTTGCTTTCTTGAAGATTTTTGTGCTATGGAATACTTAACCAAAATAGACATGATGGACGCTCTCTTGTCTGAAATGCATAAATAATGCAGAATGTGGTCATAGATAAATATAGGCAGATTTGGGGTAATTTTTCACATGGGAAGCTCCAGCCAGCACAAAGAAAACCTGCAGTTAAATGTGTTTCCATTAGAGGAAAATGGCATGTTTTTAAAAGCTCACAATATATTTCCTATAAATATTTATTTGATAATAGACACTTCTTCTAGTATTTCTCATAATACTGAACATAATTTTAGGAGTTGTCATGAAAACGATCAACTTCAAAACAAATACAAACAAATAATTATAGTCTCTAAATATACTTCATGGAGGATTGGAAATGCACTCTTGATTGACTGATTTCCATATTCATAGGAGGCATGAAAATTCATTTTTGACATTTGTATGTATTGCAGGCAATAACTCTTGAGAGGAAATGTGAAATTGCAGAGTAACTCATAGGAACCAAGCAACACATTTTAATACCTAATAAAGAACTTAGCTCTCTGAAATGACAACAAGCAAATATTTTACTGGTAATTGTGAATGATTCCTTTTTCAAGACAAGCAATCTGTAAGAAAGTCATTGATGAAATATTAGCTGAATTGCTCATCAAGACTTTAGTAATTCATATAAAGTCTTCTTTTTAAAAAAAGTCTTTGATACCTGTACCTCAGTCTACCAGGTTCCTGCAAGAAATCACAATTCTTTAGCAAAGGTTTGTCTTGTGATTCCATTGGATCATCCCATGCCCAGCCTAAATGAATGAACAGTGCTCATGGAACCAAAACCTATTGCACACTATCAAAGGAATGTCTAGAATATGAGACACCATGCCAGATAAAGCAATCAAATCATCAATGAGCAAGGATAAACTCATCTCCTTCTCCATTAACATTTCTCCTGCAATAATTCAGGTGGGAGCAACCTTGGTTCTGCCACTGGCAGAAAAAGACATGTATTTGAGGGTTTCAAAGGACCCCCAATGCCTTCCCCCTATGCAGCATGAGCATACATTTTTCTTTTAATTGTATTGATCTATTGGAAATGGCATGTCTGTCTTCCAATCAGACCCTTGTAAGGAAGGAGCACAGAGCACTCCCAGCCAATCCCATCCTGTATACAGGTGCCATTCTTCTCCCACTCTTTGGAGACAGCTTTTCCCCCTGTGAAAGTAGAAAGACTGGGTTGTTCAAGGGCCCATGGAATTCGAACACTTTGTCCAATTTGATTGAAACTTGATGACAACTGCATATATTGCCAGGTATACATAATGAACAATATGTAGTGGCTCTTGAGACTGTTAAAGTTCCTTTACGCTAAAAATGCCATGTTAAAAACAGCTTGTTTGTTGAAAGAGCCATAAACAAAATGCTCTCAATGTGAGTGTGAAGATTTTCTGAACTATATCTCTCTACATATTTGGAAAAGAGCTGATATGCCATTTCTGATGGGTCTCATATATGTTAAAGCTGCTTGAACTCCACTATGAAGATCACAGCCAGGCCTCTGTGTATTCTCCGATTACACCCTACAAGCACTGAATTAATCAGACTGAAAATCTGTATTTAAAAATATGTTTTATATAATAACTCTAACAGAATGTTCACTATTATTTGGGAACCTAACAGTTTCTACTTCCCCTGAACAATCAAATTGACTGTTGTCGAGGTCTCACAATTCTGCCATCAGAGACTTTAAATGAAAGACCCAAACAACAACAAT
The DNA here is from genome assembly GCF_028583425.1 of Eublepharis macularius. Taxonomy (NCBI): domain Eukaryota; kingdom Metazoa; phylum Chordata; class Lepidosauria; order Squamata; family Eublepharidae; genus Eublepharis; species Eublepharis macularius. The sequence continues at coordinate 67,655,681 of NC_072800.1, read as the reverse complement.
AACAACAACAACATTCGATGTATATACTGCCCTTCAGGACAACTCACTCAGAGCAGTTTACAAAGTGTGTTATAATCATCCTGTGAGGTGTGTGGGGCTGAGAGAGCTCTGAGAGAGCTGTAACTGACTCAACGTCACTCAGCTGGCTTCAAGTGGAGTGGGGAGTCAAAAGCTAGTTCTCCAGATTAGAGTCCTGTCACTCCTAACCACAACACCAAACTGGCTCTAACAATTCTTCTGAACTATAATTTGATAGAGTGCTAAATGATCTTTGAGTGTACTGTAAGTAGCCTTCACCTCACCCCTCTCATTTTGCCATTTTATGAAGCTATCATAATACATACAGAAGGCAGATTTAACAAAATCTAAAATAATATTTATTCTTTACAGAAGACTAATTAGAAACTAATGAAAATATTTTCTAACATGAATAAGGAATATTTCTTTTACTTATTTCTCTTACATTCTATCCGTGCCTACCCCTCACCCAGTCTGTACCTCATCATTTTACTCCAGAAGCTGATTGTTTCCTTCCAGCCCAACTGCGAGCTCCAAGCCCCCTGCAATAAGTACAACTAACTGCCCCCTGATATCAACGTTAGCCAGTCAGCTTTTTCCGCTGTATCCGGCAGCCCCTTCCACCACCATTAAACAAAGTCCCTACATTTTAAATCAACAATAATCCATAAAGGGAAAAAATGAGCACATCATAGCCAAACAGGACTACCATTCCCCCCCGCCCCTGTGAGGGTAAGGGATCCCCCACTGCTGCTTAGCTCGTCGGTGGGTGGGTGGGGGAAATGAGCAAGAAACTCCTCATATGCCTGTAAGTGATGTCAGGGTATCTCTGGGGAATGTAGGGGATGTTCTAACATTTGGGGAAATCTCTGTGTCGAGTTGTTAGAAAAAGGGACTAGAGATGTCTCTGGCTCAGACCTTCAAGACTACAAACAAAACAAAAGGAAGGCAAGAACCATTGAGTTAGACAGATAGGCTAGTATCAGTCTCCTTCCTGTCTACTCTATTATTACTCACTTTCTCTGATTGGTAGAATGTAGTCCAAGGGAATTTCCTTCCTTCCTCTCTCTTCTTCTTTCCTTTTTTCCTGCATCCACCAGGAGAAGCAGCAAGGTATCTCCTCCTGGGACAAATGAAGCAGATGGCTTGTTATCAATCTGAAGCCATCCTAGTTAGCTAGATTAGTTAGTCATTTTTTCTCTCCACTATACCAAAGTTAATGTACTTCTCTAAATAAATAGACCATTTTTGGTACTTTAACTTGAAGGAGAGGATCTCTGTGTGCAATTTGTAAGGTAGTGTGGTGAATCTTAGTTTAGACCACATTACTGCACTGAAGCTCAGGAGGAGTATCCTGTTAATAAAAAAAGGAAGGGCTGTCTGATTGGTCCAGCTGTCCTTAACTAAACCCAACACTAATTGCCAAATTGTGCCTGGGAACCCTATAACAAAATAACTTTTTAAATTACTCTCACAATTACACCATGTAATCACATCCACTCACTGACCATCATACATACTTAATACATGGCACCATTTCTTTCAGTACTGGAAATCTAGTCTTAATTTGCAGCTTGATATTTATATATTTTTTCTCTTTTCTGAATTTTGATCTTATGTTCTTTATTGTAATTTTTTTTAAAGGAAATAAAAGAAAAAAGAAACACGTTTCTTTGTATGGTTACAAAGGTAGATTTAAGCATGACACATGTTGGAGCATCTAATAAAAACCCCATTAGCGTTTTCTATGGCAAGGAATAAAGTATGCACCTCAAGACAATATAAGGATATTGGTACAAATTATATAGTTTACGATTGGTATTTATTTATTTATTTATTTATTTATTTATTTATTTATTTATTTATTTATTTATTTATTTATTTATTTATTTATTTATTTATTTATTTATTTATTTATATTCCGCCCTCCCTGCACAAGCAGGCTCTTATGCTAAGTTCTTATGCTAAGGATCACTTACCACATCTCTGTTCTCCCTTTCCTTAAAGCCTCACCCTACCTGCTTTATTTATTGATTCTGAAATAACGTATCCTCCACTGACCTAAAAGCTCAGATGATGTTTGTACTTTTTCAGTCTTCCCTTGCCCTTGAACAATTGCCCTTGAACAATTATTCACAATTGAAAACATACCTTAACATACCGCAGTGTGTGATATAGCCAACTCTGTATTGTGTGTTAGTGCTTTAATGTTAATGCTCATGCATCTTTATGCATGTACACTAGTGAAAACATGTATCCCCACCCTAACATTTAACTTCTAGAGATTTTTGGTAGAAAGAAGAATCCCGAATAATAACAACTCTAAAGTTAAACAACAACAACAACAACAACCACATCCTTCCAAGACAAAACTAGAGAAAAACAAGAACAAGATTAAGGCCCAGAAAATAAAAGCATTTGTACACAAGCCATTGAATCACGTTTCAGAATCTGTGTCATGGTGAAGCAGAATTTGAGGGAAATGGTTTGTTTTACTCATTAATGAAGCAATTTTTTACTCATGGATTAAGAAGGGGAATTATTTTTCTGATTGCTATACTGTGATTTTAGTAATATTCCTTTGGAATGTTGCTTCTAGCTGGCCAATGGGTAAAATTGGCTTATTCTACATCTTGCTTTTATATAATTTTAATAAATGTGAAAAAAAATTGTGTGTGTGTGGGGGGGGAGGGATTTGGAACCAACTGAAAATTTCTGCTGAAAGGCGAATTTCAGTCTGTGGAGTGCAAGTTCTTTCTCTCCTCCCTCCCACTGCAGCCCAAAATATGTATGTGTGTGTTGTCAAGACAGAACCAACTTATAGCAACCTCATCAAAGGGTTTCCAAGGCAAGTGAGGAGCAGAGGTGGGCTGTTGTCGCCTTCCCTTGTAGAGCAATCCCGGTATTCCTTGCTGGTTTCCCATCCAAGTACAGATCAGTAATGTAAATCCCCAAATGCCCCCACTCCAAATGCTGTTCCTGGGAGATGAGGGAACACCATGGGAAGGGGTGGTGATGGATGTCTATAGTAAGAGGGGGAAATCAGCATTCACTACCCTGTCTATCAGTAGAAAGCCTTTGCGGGATTCAGACCTATTTGAATATATTTTTTCTTATTTTGCATTTGGCAAACGTAAATGAAGTTTGGTATATATTCATTTCTCTATTATTTTGGTTCATGCGTACATCTTTTCACATACTAAACATGTACTAATTTGGGAGACTGCCCCACTCTTCAGGGATACCAGGGTTTTGCAGAACCAGCTGTCAAAACTTGTGCCAAGGGACGATGGAGTGGGGGTGTGTGGGTCTGGTAGTGTTTGTATCTGTCGACCTTAATGTTGATGTACAGATTTTGGAAGGTGGGTCTCTGGTCTATATTCAGGTCCTTTTGATTCAAGGCCAACATATTGGCTCTTTCCTTTGCATTAATGTCAAAGTTCCACCTAAATTCTTATAACCTCAGAGCAGAGAAAACTTGTGGGATATTCTGCCCACCACTCTTGATACCTCAGTTTTACAATTTCCAACTCTCACCTTGTGATATGTGAAGATTTCAATGCCAGAATAGGACCTGGCTTTTCTGATTTCTCTATCCACATTAATAACCAGGCTGCCAAAGAAGCATGTTTCCTGGACTGGTCATCACAAGATGTAGTTATAAACAAGCTAGACTTAAGATTCTTAGAACTGCTGTCACTCCATGCATATTCTCTGCGGCAGAAGGTTTGATATGCACCTTAGGAACCAGCACAATAGATTACACAGCTGTAGCAACCTCACTCCTATTCCAGACCCTTTATTTTGAGGTTGGCAATACAACTTAGAGTGATCACTGCCCATTACGCCTTTTGCTTGGATTTGGGGTAACATCTTGCTTAGTTCTGCCCATGATCCATTAGATGAATCTCAGTCTTGTGTAAAGAGAATCAAAGTGGTCCATGCAGCTATGCTCCAGCTTAGCTCAATCTCTGGTAAAGGATAACTTCTCATCTCTGAGCCAAGTACTAATATCAGATCTGATGCCATCAAGTGTTTTGAAGGCATAACTTAGCTCCACAAACCTCTGCTTTCTATCAACAGACTCCTAAAATTACAACTCATCTTGGCAGAGAGTAATTTGATCAGAAATGTAGAACTGCCAGGAAAGAGTTAGTTCGCTATACCTGATACATGCATCACTGTAAGAAAGGAACATCTATCCGTCATCTCATTTTTGTAAGGTCAACTTATAAGAAGCTTCTTAGGCAGAAAAAGTTTGACTTTGCTAAATTACAATAGCAGGAACTAGGCAGCCTAAGAAAAGAAGGAGTACTGGTTTTGGGAACTTGTTTCTTTTGGTTCAGGCAGATCCCATCCCCTTTATTGGAAGCTCAGCTCTCTGCAAAAGACTGGCATGCTCACTACAGCCAGGTATTCAAGGCTCCTCTCATTCTGGAGAATGAGGCTGTGGGGCAGACACCTAGATCTGTCTACCTTACCACAAGGGCCTCCCATCACAGTGTCTGAAATAAGAGGCCTCATCTATTCTTTCTCCTTTGGTAAATTCCCTGGTGAGGACCTGTCACCTGATCCCTCCTGAGTTGCTTTTAAATCCTTTCCTAACTGGCAAGCACCCATTGTAGCTAAGTTGTTTAATCAGATCAATCTAACTGGTGTTTTTTCCCTCAGGGTGGAAACTAAACAATGTAGTCCCAGTATTTAAAAAGGCCTGCAAATCGGTTTCCCAAAACTATCGACCGATTAAATTGCTGGATGCAGCCTCCAAGTTGTACAGCAAATTCTGCTGCACATGTTGGAGGACTGGGAGACCTCTATCCAGCATCAGGAAAGGGGCAGGCACTATTGATCACTGCTTGACTCTTAAGTTAACCAGCTGGCTCAACAGAGTATTAAAGGCCCCACCAAGGCCATGTTTGCAACATTTGGAGATCTAACTGCTGCCTTCAACTCAGTAGATTGGAACTGAGTGTAAGCAAAACTAGCAGGCACTAATATAGATAAATGCCTATTGTTTGTGATTCAGGAATTTCATTCCAATATATTTGCTAGAGTTATGGTAGGCCCATCAGGCTCTCTAACAAGTAGATTCAGATTACGGGGGAGGTCAAACAGGGGTGCTTTTTTGCCCCTTTGCTCTTTAATCTTATCTGAACGATATTGTTTATCAGGCCTTGAGTTCTTTCTACCATCCTTGATGGGTCAGAAAGTATTGATTCTCCTATATGTAGATGACATGATATTGGTGTCCTTAACTTGTATCAGTTTAAGAAGGATTTTGTACAAAGTGTGCAATTTCTGTAAGAACAAGGCTTTAAACTTTGCCAAAACTAAAGTAAAAGTCTTTGGGAAGCAACCGCGAAGATTTAAATGGTCAATAGATGGCAATCCCATTGAACAATGCTGAACCTTTAAGTATTTTAGGGTGACATTTAATGAAACCCTCATATAGAAAGCTCACTTGGCAATAACAAGAACCTCAGTTTTGAGAACTACTGGGGCCATCTTAAAATTTTACACTTCAAAAGGAGGATTTTTAGTTAAACCAGCCTTGAAACTGTTCCAGTATAAGGCCATCCTTCTCTGAGGTGAAGAGATCTGGGGTTGGAATGAACATCTGATGTTGACCTTGGAACCAATCTAAAATCTCTTTTTAAAGATAATTTTAGCTTTGCTTTGTGGCACTCCAGTGGCTTTAGTGCAGGCTGAACTCAGGTAACATTCTATCAGAGTCTGTTTGCACTTGGCCTTATTTAGATTCTGGAGAAAGCAAAGGAATCTTTCTACTAGTCTGCTCTTAAGGCAAAGCAATGCACTGTGGCATTCAGATGCTACTTGCCCAACTGGCTTTAACAATATCCTTCATCATTATTTTCTTGTGGATGACATTTGGGGTGTCTCAGTATATGAGACTGGATCTTTAAGATCGATGCTGCATTGAATAGAAGTACTTGTCTGTTCCAAATTTTCTCCTTGGTTCAAGTTGTTTAAAAAGGACCATGGCAGAGCCTCTTATCTGACCAAAATTGTCTTAGAATGGCTTTAACTTTTCTGTGGTTTCAGACTATGAGCTTAGCCATTCTAGACGGTCATTATACACAAATTCCAATTGCTGCCCATTTATGTATTTGTGGAGCTTCAATCCCAGAAGATCTTCCACACTTTATTTTGTTCTATCCTTTGTATATAGAGCCCAGAAGTAAATTTCCTGCAGTAATCTTAAAAGTCATTTGAAATGAGGTGCTGGAGAAGAGTTTTGCGGATACCATGGATAACTAAAAAGACAAACAAGTGGGTTCTAGATCAAATCAAGCCTGAATTCTCCCTAGAAGCTAAAATGGCAAAATTGAAACTATTTTACTTTGGTCACATTATGAAAAGACAAGATTTTCTGGAAAAGTCAATAATGCTGGGAAAAGTAGGAAAAGAAGAAGACCTAAAACGAGATGGCTTGACTCAATAAAAGAAGCCACGTCCTCCAGTTTCAGGATCTGAGCAAGTCTGTTAATGATAGGACGTTTTGGAGGTCTTTCATTCATAGGGTTGCCATAGGTCAGAGGCGACTTAACAGCACATAACACACACAATCTTAAAAGGTATTGATTCTTCTCCTGCGGTGAAGAAATTAACTTTCCTTATTTCCACATTACATCTGTACATCTCTTATAAAGTAGCACAGACTATCCTAGCAACTAAGAAAATTGGGCGTGAGCTGTGCTTAAATGCTGAGACCCCTTCACCTGTGTATAATGAAGGTGATTTGTGTTTTAATGTACTTTTATATGATTGTAGCATTATAGTTTTGCCATTTATTGCTCTTTGTTCATGTTTTACTTGTGTTTTCTAATTGCTTGATTGTGATGACCTTTGGTCACATGCAATAAACATTTCTCGGACTTTGGGAGATTGGTACTGAGTATTATGATAGGCAAAACCAGTGGTAGGAGATTATCAATCAGTACTGAAATACAAGCAACTTTAGAATATATATTATATATTCTTTAGAATGCTAAATTCTAAATTCAATGGAACTAGATGCAGGTGCACTTAAACTTACAGGAAGAATTTCAGTACAAATTGCCAGGTGAAGATACTCAGAGGGCTGGAATTGACAAGAACAACTTAACTAGAGCAGCACTACAGGTGAGCAGAAATTGCTAGAGGATTTTTAATATCAATGACATTTAAATATATTCTGAATGGAAAGGCCATTTGCATGCGGTAACAGTTCTAACTTGTAAGCCATTCTCATCCCCTACATGATAGAAAGAGCAGAGAGATTAACCACAGGTTTCAGTGTCTCTCTCATCAACCTCTAGTTCAAGGTGTCACAGTTTCTTTACAAGTTTTTTTCCCTTGAGAGATCTTTCAAATCTTTTTAACCAGGCCTCTGTTCCCCATAGGAAATTCTGGAAAAACAAAAGCTGAAAATTGATGCATTTGTACTGAGAAAAATATCGCTGAAAGGCAAAAGTGGGTGAGCTAAGGATGCAGAACAAAATGAAAGGTAAGTTGTAAATAAGACCAGCAATACATTAAAAAATGAAAACTGGGAAAGCAAATACTGAATGCTGATTAAAGGACATATATGCTTCTTTAGCCGCAGGTGTCTAGAAAGCTGAAAAACCTAATTTTAGATTTTGGTGTCCTAAAAAAAAAGGGTCAGCCAGCTCTGCTATTCTTCCTTCCTTTCCTTTCTAAGTCCCCCCCCCCCTCCTGCCATGATGTTTTTATAGATTTGGACTATCTTTCCTTCTCTCAGATTGTGTATTGGAAGACATTCTGATAATATACATAAGTATTGAACAAGAAGGCCACTGGAAGCTGGCTCCATGGATCTCCAAGTGCAGACCTTCCTAATGGGTCCATTGAATCAACAGGAACACTTTCTTGACACTCCTAATTAGCGGAGAGATCATTTCTTGGCTGAGGTTAAATGCAAAATTAATCTTGTGGTCCAATGTTGTGCAAAACTGCAAATGGAGAAGATAGTCCTAAAAAAAAATTAAGACCAGAAAACCTGCTTTGAGGTGCACACAGTGGATGTTAATGAATGGACGTGTTACTAAGTACTTAAAAGAGCTTTATTAACTGAAATATTGTCTGTGTACTCTTTGAAAAAGATGAAATTTGAAACGAGATTACCCAGGATGTAGACAACCAGTCAGAGGAATATTATTCATCATTTTGGAATTATTCACAGCCATCTGGAGTTGTTTTCACTGTATGAACTTGCATCATTTGGATTTTTCCTCACTACTTGGATACCTAGTGCTCAGCCAGGACCTAATACATCTATTTTAAGGACTTGTGGTTATATGGTGCTACTTATGCATTTTCACTTTAGGATATATGTGCAATAAGAGATGCAATTATAATAGCACTTTTTGCACCAGCACTTTATTATTGATGATTGAATGTTAAGAGGTCCCTTGTTTTTTAGCACTTATGTGAATTGTTGTTCCAACTGTGAGAGAAGCAATTGAGAAACTTCTATTGGGGTCCCACTGTGGTATTTAATGCATTTATGAATTGTTACTAAAGAAGACTTGTATTAGATATACTAAGCTCATTAGTAAGATTATGTGGGATTTTTTTCCTTTCTCAGATTATTTACCACATTACTCTCTTTGGCTGTTACTTGAGGTACATGTTGACATCCTGTGAAATGGTGAACATCAGCTTGGATCACATGGAGGGTAGACATGTTTGAAAGAGAATACCAAATCTGGAGCAGTGGTCCTGCTCTGCTTGTTCAATATTTAGAGACCCCAGGATGAACCAGGAATACTGTAAATTCTGGACATAGAATACTTTGGTAGTGAAGCCAACTCTTGGGCCAACATAGGATTCTGTAGCGCGACTACACATGATTCCTGGAGTTCCATGGGCAAAACTCACCCCATTTCTTAAAATTTAACTTTCAGGTGTGCAGAGCCCAGATTTGGATCAGAACTGTAGTACAAGGGAAGGGTGGGGTAAAGCATTCCCAGGGTGCTATTTTTCCACTCTGAAATGACTCCAAGGAGATGTTATTTGCTTCATTAGGTACTTGTATGTTTATCCCAGCAGAGGAAATGGTGGCTCCAGAAAAATAGTATGGGGAGAGGTTTAAGCCGTCTCCCTTTAGGCCATAGTTTCAATCCAAATCAAGGTCTGGTGTGCCTGAAAAACATTTTTTTTAAAGTTCTGCCTACAAAACTCTTGTACAAAGTAGACTTTTTAAAAAGTGTATAAACGGAACTACTAAAAATATTTTTAGTTCTTCCCTTAGTGTTGGTGATTAGTATGAACCATCTTACTTGCTGGACCTTGCAATTTTACAAATGTAGAGGCTGCATCTGAAAACATTAAGATATTACCTTGGATCTCTCCTGTAGATATGAAATGTTCAATGTGACATTTTGCGTTGGCAGAATCATCTCATGATCAGCACTGGGCCTCCAACAGGTGCCTGCAGATCAATAAACTTACAGTAAAAAGGTTTCATACTATATTCTACAGTTGCTAGGAATGACTTTTCAGGATTTTCCAAAGGTACAATGAGTTGCTGCTCTAGCAGATTTCTGTGTGATTCAATGGCAGTGCAATTTAATTGCTCCTCAAGGGTATTGGTGTTAAAGAGGAGGAGAATAACAAAAACATGACTTCAGTGTACAAAGAGAGATTTTCAGCAGAATACACACAGTCTGCTTTCTATGCTAAAATGCTTTTTACAGTGTTTTTTTTTTCAAATGGGAAAAATAGAAACTGGGTCTGCTGCCACACTAGTGTTTTACCATCTTCCAAACAGCAACATGATGCTTTTGTGTACCAGCTTTTCCCTGGCTTTGTTGTGGTCTTTCCCAAACCTGATTTACTACAGTGTTTTTGGAAGGTGTAGTGATTAACCTCCCCCCACTCCCCAAGCCAATGTAGCATAGTGGTTAGAGATTCAGAGTAGAATCTGGGAGACCTTGGTCTGAATCACCACTCTGCTGTCAAAACTCACTGGGTGTCTTTGATCCTGTCACATGGTCTCAGCCTAACATACCTCTCATAATTATTGTGAGGATAATATAGAGGCAAGGAGAATGATGCCAGCTGCTTTGGGTCCCCATTGTGGAGAAAAACAGTATATAAATGAAGTAACTTAAGAAATATAGGTGAAGACAGGGCAGATAAAATGTAAATTGTTTAGTGGGTTTGAAGGAGAGAAGGATGTAAGGAAAGGGGAGCATATGGTGGCTGTCAGGAAGAGGGAAAGAAGAAATAGGGTGGGGGAGGGGATACAGGAGAAAGTGAAGTACCTCCAGCAAGTCCTTGCAGGCTGCCCACCATGTAATTGGGCCCAGCTCAGCCAGCATCACACAACTGGTTCATAGAGGAGAGGCTGCTTGCGAGGAGGAGGGGGAAAGGTAAAGACAGAGAGACAGACAAAAGTGAGTGAGAAGAGGAGAAGGTAGCAGGAAAAGGGGGAAAAACTATGGGGGCAGGGAAGGGAAAGAGGACATGGTGGGAGAGGGGAAATGAGATGCTCCCCTCAGCTCTTTGCAGGACCCCACTTGTAAATAACTATTTCTAATGATAGAGATCATCATTAGACATGGGCACGAACCAAAAAAAATTAATGAATCCGCGGTTCGTGGTTCGGTGCCGATGATGATCCCGAAGTCGCGAACTGCAACGGACATTTCCTGTTGCCGAACCCATTCTTGGTTCGCGGTTTGTGGTGTTCAGAATGGCCCCCATTGCACTTAGAGAGCCGAAATTCACAGGGAGTGTGTAGCAGGCTCTCCTCCAGCCAGCATCCAAGTTTGGTCAAGATTGCAATAGGGATCTTGGAGTTATACCCTCTCCAATCTGAGGCCCCCAGGAAACTCTCACAAAAATCCAAGCTCAATTATACTCTCTCTGTCTCTCCCCAAAGGCTAGCAAGTAGCAAGCAACAGCTCTCAGATTCCACTGCTCACTGAAAGTAACAGCCACCCTAGGAGCACAGTGCTTTTTATAAGCTGAGGTCCCATAGAGCAACGCAGGAGGTCTGTGTTTGGCTGTCAGAGCTGCCCATCAGAGTTTGCAGGGATGAGATTGGAGTGCCTGTGGCTACAGAACACCCCCTCCCCCTCCCTCCCCTGGGTGTTTTCTCCCAATTTATAACCACTTTGCAGCTCCATGGTTGGAAGGAAGACCTGCCGACCAAGGTAAGCTGGGCTTCGATTCAGGTTTCCAGGACGACAGAAGGAGCAAGGACAGAGTTCAGGCATTCCCCTGGCTCCGTTTCCAAGGGAATTTATTGATGGCGCCTGACTGTCTGGCTTCCCGAACCATGGCCAAACGCACCAAACCAGGCTTATTCTGAACACTGGTTCGTTTCCCATGGACAATCACGAACAGCTGGATCGCGATCGCGCGATCGCCAATTTCGTGGGGTTTTGAAGTTCATAATGCGGTTCGTGCCCTTGTCTAATCATCATTCGAGTATCTTTTCCTTTCCCCAGAAAAAGACCTACCATGTGCATATACTTCAGTTTCCCTGCTTCCTAAGTCCCAGTGGAGCTCTGTAAGGAAGCAGATTTCTTAAAATAATGCTCAGTTCCTTCACCAGCCTTTGTTAACTAGAGAAATACAGTATTTGAGCTAAGGTATAAGTGGAAACCTGGCAGGAGCTTTTCCATTGCATGTGCTTAATGAAGATGTAAGCACAGAGATGGCTCTCAGGTTGACATGTATCTGTTCACTGTGGAACTCCAGATGCACATCAAAGCACCTCCCTGTACTCCAGGGCTTCTGGCTTCTGGTAATAATACATTTTTTATATATGTTGTTTTATCTTCATTTATATAGTAGTTCCATAATTACCAAGAGGAATATCACTTTTCTATTAACATGCATAGATGGTGGTGGGATGAGATATCCTGGCGACTTTATCTGTTGGAGAGTTTGAGAAGAACCAGTGCTCAGGCACAATAATTGTACATTCAGGAAATCAGTAATTTGCCTTTGGATTTTTTTTTTCTGTTCTGAATATTCTGTAGGGTAGAGTTTGCACTACTTTATATAAAATTAATAATTTTGAAAAAGTAGGGACTGGGTGTAGTGCAGTTGCTGCTTCAAGAACTAGAAATGTTATTTTGTTTGTAGAAACGTTCGTTTTTTTTAAAAAAATATCAATATATAGAGAAAATTCTTTTTAAAGCTTTTCTCAAATCATGAAGGGTCCAATATGTGAAAACTGTCACATCTTGGGCTTAATCTTTTGCACTGAGCTTTTAAGGGAAAGCTTGGTTTTGGGGTTGAAGAATCAGTCTGAAGAATAGCCTGACCACTATCTACTCAAGGCAAAATGGCCCCAACACCCTGCTAGAAAGTGAGCCTGGTGAGATGGCAAAGAAATGCCTCTTTCTTGGTCCTGTTGGATTTATCAGGAGCCTTTGATATGTGGACCAAACTATCTTGTTAAGGTACATGGAGGCAGAAGTTGGTACCAGGGGATGGGCTTTGGACTGATTCAAAACATTCCTCACAGATCGGAATCAAAGGCTTGCCATTGGAGACCAATTATCATCAGTCTGGAATCTACCCTGTGGGATTCCGGGGGACCCAGTCCCATCCCCCATGCTTTTCAGTCACTATGTAAAGCCATTAGGCCAAATCATTAGTAGTTTGGGGGCTGGCTGTCATCAATATGCTGATGATACCCTGCTCCATATCTCCCTGTCCAAATATCCTGGATACTCTCCTGGCGATGCAACAGAGGACCTGAATTGTTGTGGTTAAACCGCTGGTGTTGGTGGCTGTTTTATGGCAACCTCTGGTGGGGTTTTCATGGCAAGAGACTAACAGAGGTGGTTTGTCATTGCCTGCCTCTGCAACCATGGTCCCATCCAATTACTAACCAAGGCCAACTCTGCTTAGCTTCTAAGATCTGACAAGATCAGGCTCACCTGGGCTATCCAGATCAGGACAGTTAAATGGCTAAGAGTGAACAAATTGGAGGTAAATCCCTGGAAAGACAGAGGTAATGGTGCTTGGAAAGGCCGAGATCTTGAAGTGCTTCCCATTTATGATGGGATTCAGCTAACCCTTGCTGACTCAGTTAAGAGCCTTTGGGTTATACTGGATCCCACATTACTGCTGGAGAAGCAAGTTAATGCAGCTGCCTATCTTGCAAAATGTATTTGTCCACCTAGATTCATGCCTCGGTAACGTTGATACTATACTGTTGTAATGCACCCTATAGGTCTTGCCTCAAAATCAATTTAGCGACTGCAGGTGGCACAGAACACCGAGTCTTGGCTATTAGTGGGAGCTAGGAGCAGTGTGCATATTAGTCCCATTCAGCAGTCACTCCAATTGGCTGCCCATCAGTTACCAGGCTCAATTTAAGGTATTGGCTAATGGCTATCATATACAAAGGCCTTGGCTCCTCCTATCTGCAGGACAATCTCCTTCCTTATGCTCTGCCATGTCAGCTTCATTCATCTAGGCAGGGCATTCTGCAGGTGCAAACCTGCAAAGGACCAAGACCAACTGTACACGTGCACTCTATGTTGTGGCCCCCACCAGATGGAATGGCCTGCTTGATGAGCTTAGTAAAGCTCCAGTTTCCCCAACTTTCTGCAAATTATGCAAATTATGCAAAACTGAATTATCCAGGAGGGCTTTTTCACATTGGCAAGAAGGCTGTACAGTAACAAAATTGTTCAGAATGATAGCGTAAGGGATTGTCAGCTTTACTACTGGGTACTACTACTTCATATTGCCTATTGCTGTAGGTAGGATCCACTATATAATTTTTCATATGTCAGGTTAATACTTACGCTTTGTTTCAGTACTGTTTTCAGATATCTGGTTGGCTAATCCTATTTCATTAGGTTTTTTGGATGTTCTATCCTGTTGATTGTATTGGCGTATGCAGTGTAATCTTCCTTGAGTTCCCGTGAGAAAGGTGGACTAGATATAACACAAATGAATAAATTCATCAGGGCAGGGCAGAGGTGGCTCAGGAGTGACCAGTCACCACCAGTTCTGGTGTATATCACTTTGTTTTCCTACTCTTTAAAGCTACCACCAAAGTTGTTATCTTCTTTCACGTGAAAAAGAAGGTGGCACACATACTCACACATTTGCTATTGACTGCTTCCGTATGGAGATTTTCCCCAGGTGGAACATAGCGCAAGTGTGCTTTTGTAAAGGGCTTCCGCACAATGTTATGCTCTTTCTGAGTCCTACTTATGAAGCTCCCAGCTGCAGGCATAGCCTCCACTTAAAAGCTCTACCAGCAGCCAATCCAGACAGGGGGCAGAGCTTAGCTTTGCTTTCAGAATGGCGGGCCTAAATTCTTTTTATCCTCCCTCTTCAGCAATTTGATGAGGCTCCCTCCACTAAAAACTGAAAGGCAACTCAGCTGTGAGTTGCCTCTCAGTTGTTACGAGGAAGGGGGGATTGCTGGGCTGCAGGAAGGCCTGGTAAAATCTTATCAGGTCAGCGCTTCTGCGCCGATGTGATTAAGGGGAAAGTTGGGAATGGATGGTGCCAGCAGCACATGGCACAGAGACAGAACACGTGAACACTACTTCTGGGCACCATTTTGTAGCCCATTTGGAGCCATCCATCAACTCTTTCCCACTGCATCAAAACTGTTATTTGCCTCTCTCCAAGAGAGCATGTTTGTTTAATTAATCACAAATATCCCATTTTATCCCCATTTGGGAATGGCTCACACAATACAGAATTTTTTGGAGGTTGTTTTGGAATCAAGACCAGGTCTTTTTGCGTCTCTACCAGATCTTCCACCTAGTTCTATGCTAAGGGCTGGAGAAAATGGCTGCCTTGGAGCATGGAATCTATGACATTATATCCTGCTGAAGTTCCTCCCCTCAGCAAGCCCCACCGTCCTTGGGTCCACCCCCCAAATCTCCAGCAATTTCCCAACCCAGAATTAGCAACCCCAAAGGCAAGTTACAGACTCGTTTTGGGGAAAACAACAGAGGAAAGGTTTTCTCACTGGTCAAAAACCTGTAATTTTTGTACAAGCTCCCATTTTGGGACTGGTAGTTCTCACGTCTTTTGCTGGCTGCTGGCATCAGAGTGTAGAATGACCACTATAGCCACTGAGCAAAGCCCTGGTGGGCCAATGACCTGCCCCTTCTTACTTGGGTTGATCAAGCCCAGGGGTAGAAGGCCTCTGCTCATGCGAGCTGCTTGCGACCTGGGAAAGGTGGCACCTGACCCAAGCATGCCACTCCTGGCCTGTGGCTGGACACTTGGCTTGAGTCATCTGTGCGCAGAAGGGAGTCTGGAAGAGCTGCACACAGCACAGAAGGCACCTGGCAGAGGAGTGTGAAATATAGTGGTGGCCAGCCAGGAGTCTGTCTCTTTTTCCCTCCCTCTTTTCCAGGGCTGTATTTTTCTACCAGTCTGCCCCCTGGTTGGCATTCCAATTTTGTATGCCTTATGCATGATTTTTTGGGGTGTGTGTTTGTGCATTCAATTATCTTTCAAGCAGTTGTGTTAGCATTCCTAATACATACTGTTATGTCTGTTGATGCCCTAGAATGGTATAGAGAAACTGCAAACTTACCAGTATATCTAAGCTTCTCTATACAATATCTATTGTGATTGGAAGAAGTAAACTGCTCTTGTGTTCACAGCAGAAAATAAAAGGAACACAAGACACTGATCTTTTGAAGGAATGAATTCCTTCTGTCTTTGTGCCCTGGTCTTTCCTGAAAGGATGTCCTGGAAGCCCTTGGTTTGTATTTGAATTTTGTTTTCGGCAATTTGGGTCTTTCACCAGCAGTCTTGATAATGAACTCTGACTGCCTGTGTAGTTACTTTTCGCTGCCCATTTGGGATGGGCCTTCAAGAATCAGCGCCATTGATGAGTCTCCTGTCAGTAGATTCTGCTAACACAAATAGAACTGACACCTCTTGTTATAAACACAGCACACAGTTTAAAGCCTGTGTGTCATTTCAGGAAACAAGGTTTGCCTCTCCATTCATGCCAACAATTTTGATCTGCCTTTAAAGTTCCCCTCTTGAATGAAATAGCCTTCCACTGACAACTATTTGACACCCATTATATTTGTTTGAAATAAATAACAGAGTGAAATGATAATATAGAATCATGGAGTGTTTTACTGGCTTCAGAAGCGGTCAGGTTGTGGCCACGATTGACAAATTTAGGTTTATGTAAATTATGTAAGGGGATAACTGGGAAGGCTTGTCTGGGATAGGAAAACAGAAATGATGCTCTTGTGAATCCTCCCAAAAATGGATACCTCCTTCCGATTCGAAGGGTAAGGGGGCTTGAGGGGAAAGGAGAGGGCTGGCAGTGAACGATGGCTTTGCTGTCTGAGGTTTCCCCACCACAAGCTTTGTCAGAAACAGTTCAGAACTATATAAGTGTTGTCCAAAACTGAATGGATTCCAAGATGAGATGGGAGAGTTCACCCTTTGCTACTTAGGCCAATGCAGATAACCAGTTTGTTGTGAGTGAAAGATAAGTTAACCATATGGTAAAGTAATAATGTGTGACACAACTTATGGCGACCCCAGCAAGGGACTTTCAAGGCAAGTGAAGAGCAGAGGTGGTTTGCCATTGCCTTCTTGTGCAGAGCAACTCCAGTTCTTCCTTGATGGTCTCCCATCCAAGTCCGTTTAGCTTCTGAGATCTGATGAGATTGGGCTATGCCATACCATTCCACCACCCAAAGAAATAATACAACTTGGTCTGGTTGTAAGCTACACATTTAAGTATATATTCAATTAATACATTCAGTTCAATTAATATACCCTATTGTATTGTTTATTGAATGCTGTGTGATCCACCTTGATTCTCAGTGAGAAAGGTGGATTATAAATATTGTAAATAAATAAAATAAAAATAAATATACACCAAGGAAAAATGCATGTATTGAGTTAATTTTAATCCTGCCTTTCTTCCAAAAAGCTCTGGGCTGTGCACATCTTTCTCCAATTTTATCTTCTCAGGAGTCTTCTGAGGTAGGAAGGGCTGAAAGAGAGCGATGGACACCAGTGGGGATTTGAACCTCTCTTCCCCAGTTTCTAGTCTGACATTCTAGCCAATGCATTACAGTGGTTCTCATTACTTTAAATGGGCATGAAGAAAGAAAAAAATGACAGAAAAAGTACCAGAAAAACTCATGGGTTTAATTTATTCAAGTGAGAAGTAAAACAGATTTTCACACTGAAATATGAGGCACAAGAAATTCAAAGATCCCCACCCCCTTACAAGATAGATATGAACAACTTTCTCTGGAGATCATATAAGCCCTGTTTTACCAACTGCACCCAGCTGAGGACATGAGCATATTTCCACAATAGTTGATTCTTCCCTATTTCTCTGTCTTGGGGGTTCAGCAGCAATAGCAGGAAGGACTGTACACAGACATTATCATTACAATTTGTCTTGCGTTTATTGGATTTTTAAATTACTTCTTAAATTGAATTGCATTGCACAAACTCATTATGCTGGGATTCTGGTCCTAGCCATGTTAGTCACGTCAGGGATTCTCTCCTCCTCCCTCCACTCCCACCCTGCATTTAATTTGTAGTAATGTCACAAGCAATTATCCCACAGCAAATGATAAGTCATCTCATTATATAATAGAGTTTCTATCTTTGCCACTGACAAAGCCAGGCTCACATTTTATCCGCTGATTTATTGAGGCCTTTGCTTCATTTGGACTCTGATTTGTCTTCTGTCTTCCTCCAATCTGCTCTGCATTTTAAAGGCTTCTTGGTGAAGGTCAGAAAACCAACATCATCCTAAAAGCACCACTCGACTAACAGTGAAATCCTAAGCACTAGTTACTCCAGTCTAAGCCTATTAGTTATCTAAAAATATTGGTGTTCCAAATGAATGTTTTGTTTAAATTAAATCTTTTTAACAGAAACTTTCCCCTAAAGAGCAGCTGGCTTTTGTACAGCTGCCAAAGGAATGGAATCCCATCTCTTTCTGCATAGCCCATCAGTCTGATCATGGGGAAGTTAGAACAAACACAATCCACAACCTTACAAGGGTTTCAGAGAGCAAATTGCCCTGGCTTGAAGAGAAATGGCTTTTCATGTTTCAAGAAAATCCTAGTGCAGGAGCTGTGCAGACACAGGTGAGAACTCTGGAAGCCCTATTTATATTTTCCCCCATTCCATCACCTTTCTTGCAACAAATAATACAGCTCTAAGACAGCTTTAGGTAGCCTCATATGGTTTCGTTTGGCTAGTGCAAAAAGCGCTTGGAATCTGGAGAAACTTCCACAACATATTGGATTTGTTCTTTCCGACTCTCACACACTCTATTCCAGTTGTTACTCTAAAAGGGAATGCTGGAGTTGAACGGCTCAGACCACAAGGTTGGTTTTAACTAGGGCTTTATTCTGGGAAAAGAGGTGGTGGAACTCAGTGGGTTGCCCTCAGAGAAAATGGTCACATGGCTGATGGCCCCGCCCCCTGATCTCCAGAGGGGAGTTGAGATTGCCCTCCGTGAGGGCAATCTAAACTCCCCTCTGTCTGGAGATCAGGGGGCGAGGCCACCAGCCATGTGACCATTTTCAAGAGGTTCTGGAACTCCGTTCCCCCGTGTTCCCCCTGAAAAAAAGCCCTGGTTTTAACTGTCCATTTTTGGTTGTTTGCAACTTGATATCTCAGCACTGTTCATAAACCAGATCCTGCCGATTGTCTCCTGCATCTAGAAGTCACAAATGTTCTCCTTGTTCTTCTGTGCTGTTCCAAGTTCAAGAAAAATCCAGGAGCTGCCAGAGACAGCAGGGGACTGCATGTCAGCAGTGCTGAGAAATGGAAGAAGGCCCTTCCTAGGAAGCTAGAATGGCTATTGGACACCTTGTTGTGTCTGTGTCTGAGGGTGTTCAGTACAGTCTGCCTGTACTCTTTGTGGAGCTTTGCTATAGGTTGACCAGAAAAATCTCACTTGCTTCCATTTGAAGAATGGCTATCATCCCATTTTCTGAACCCACAAGCAGAAAGCAAACTTTTCTTGGTAACTATTCTATGTAATCTTCTGTAGTCAGTTAAACTAGACAGTTAAATTGGTTTGTACTCTTGATTCCTCTTGCCTGAATTCTTGTTCCACTGAGACTATTACCTGCCTGCTCCTAAACGTATATATGTATACTAACACGCCCATATGGTTTAGTGGTTTCACATGAGTCTTACTGTTTTTACTTGTGCATCAATTTAACACTGATCCAGAGGAGTTAGCAGTGTTAGTCTGTAGTTGCAAAATAGTAAACAGTCCAGTAGCACCTTTAACACTAACCAACTTTATTGTAGCAAAAGCTTTCGACAACCACAACTCTCTTCATCAGTTGCATGGAGGGTATGAAGAAACTGGCCAAAGATATAGGTGGGGAGGGGAGGGGGGAGAGGGTGCAAGGAGTGAAGGCCATGTAAATGTAAACCAGTTGCAGAAGTCATGAAAGAGATGGAGAGCGCAATCCAGGCTGGTTGTGTGACCCCTGTACAACTACATAATAGACAGATAAAGATCACCTTATACCGGAAACCCACCAACCGATATTCATATCTATATGCCTCCAGCTACCACCCAAAACATACTTCTCGGTCAACTGTCTACAGCCAAGCCTTATGTTACAATTGTATCTGCTCCAATGCTCTCGATCGGAACTCTCACTTAAAAGATTTACAACAAGCACTTTTGCTTCCTTACCACCTATATATCTCTGGCTACAATAAAGTTGATTAGTCTTAAAGGTGCTACTGGACTCTTTAAAATTTAGCACTGGTCTACAAGCAGATTGTGAGGAGGCGGGGGGGGGTCTATAAATCTGCCTCCCCCTAAGGTTGCCAACCTCCAGGTGGGCCTCAGAGACTGCCCAGAATTAAAACTGATCTGCAGATTGCCCAGATCAGTTTCCCTGGAGAAAATGGCTGCTTTAGAGGGCAGATTCTATGGTATTATACCTTGCTAAGGTCCCTCCCCTCCCCCAAACTCACCCAATCCCAAGTTCCATCCCCAATCTCCAGCAGTTTCCCAACGCAGAGTTGGGAACCTTACTACATTACTAGGTAGTGGGATCCATCGTGTTTGTAGTGTGTTTGGAACTTTCTTTGCATATAAATTCCTACGAAGAGGTGTAAATTTATTGCTTGTTAAAAGAGGTCACTGTTAAAAACTTGGGAATATGGTCATGAAGTAATTAGTCTGTATTTTGCTTTAGAGTGGAAAGGTTTTTAAATCAAAATCTGTGTTGTAAATGATAATAATAGGATTCTTTGCCATTGCATATACTTAAGCACAGTCTTTGGAGTAAAGAATCGTATTTGTATCATTTTTAATCCATCCAGTTTAATTAAAATTTTTTAAAAAAACCATATGGACTTACATGACATCCAGAGATAACTTCATTACATTCTTGATTCACAAGGAGAGGCAAGATTTACTACACAGTATATCAAAGCAGACACTGATGATAGTCTGGTACGTTTGTCAAGGATGCAGGAAGATATTTCCCTATAGATGTCAGTATTCTACAGACACAAAGATATGCTTATTGGCCAGTGTAAATGAACTGAGAAGCTCATCCCTGTGTGTTCTCAATAACACAATGGCATCAATGCATTAACCTAATGTTAAACATGACAAATATTTCACTAAAGCCTATCAACAACTTTTCAGGAGATAGGCAGAGCTTGAAATAATTGTCCAAGATTTCAGTTCTTATTCTTTTACTGCTTCACCCCCAACTCAGCTGCTTGTCAGGGGTTTCCCTGACAAGAGGCTGAGTGCAGCCTGCCGCAGTTTAAATTTCCTTCTCCCTGCTGCTGTACAGTACAGGAAGAGGGGCATTTAAATCCCCCACTCAGTTGCTTGTCAGGGAAACCCCTGACAAGTGGCTGAGTGCAGCCTGCTGGGGTGAAATGCCCTTCTCCCTGCTGCTGCACAGCAGCAGGGAGGGGCACTTCACCCCCAACTCAGTGCTTGTCAGGGGTTTCCTGACAAAGTCTCCCCCCTCCCTCCAGCCAGCTGGAAGGAGGGAGACTTTGAAAGGAAGTTCCCCATGCCATTTGCAAACGGCATGGGGAAATGTCTTCCCTTCAGTCTCACCCCCTCCCTCTAGCCAGCTGGAAGAGAGAGACTTTGAAGGGAAGGAGGTTCCCCACACCATTTGCAAACGGCGCAGGGAACTTTTTTCCCTTCCAAGTCCCCCTCCCTCCCATGAACAGCCAACCACGAACATGTTCGTGAACAGGGTCATGTTCTTGGTTGTTAGTGATTCCCTGTTCGTGGACATCATGTTCGGTTTTTCTCCTGTTTGTGCCCATCTCTAATCAAGAGCTGGTTTCTTAAACTAAATCCCAAGGGCACAATGCATGGGAAATTCTGCTGCACATGCTCCACTGAAATGAATATGAACATAAACTGTAGTAAAGCATAAGAGGACCTTCTGCCAGAGGACCTTTTCTGCCAGATCCTGTCCAAAACATTCAGGCTCGGCTCATGTGACTGTTCCTTACCACCAAAGGTCCTTAGACCAGCTGAATTAACAGCAATATTGTGAAAAGCATCTGTTGGGAAGAATTATAACTGCCATGTGTTAGCCAAAATGGGGCTCTAGAGTGACATGAATTTCAAGTGGTATAATACTAGGGATAAAGGAACAGAATATCAAGTATATCCATTCATGCTTTAAAATAATGCAAAATGAAAATTCTGCAATTGTTTATTCGTTGTTGTTTGTTATTTGCCTTATGACATTTGCCCAGACCAAGCATTTACTAGGTATAAAGATGTCACTACAGCTGTCTGAATTAATAGCATGTGTTGGTATAAGTGTTTTGGGAGCAAAATCAAATGGTTTCAGATGCTGCATTGACCTTATGGAGCTGGCAAGCACTAGAAAGTAAATGTTCTATTTGCACATGGATGGCATCTTAAATTTGCAGGAGATGTTATGGATTCTGTTGCTGAAGACTGAATGCCTTTCTTCCCTGTTCATTCTTTATTTTCAAATATGGCAAACTAATATGTTGGTGTACAGTGAGTGGTATCCTACCACTCTGCTTGGCTAAGTACAGAGGCTTCTTCCACCTCAATAAGCCTTCCTCCAGTGAAGGAGGCTCTGCTACTGGAGAATACTAAGCTAAGTGATATGACTAAACTGGCCATCTTCCATGGTCCAACTTTTGGTGAAACTACATTTAGAGATTAGTTGGGTGGCGACTCAAGAGAGGGCCATCTCAGTCATGGCACCAAACTCTGGAACTTTCTCTCTCAAGGCAGTCTGTTGCTTTCTGCTGCTCTTTTCTGTCAGAGGGTAAAGACTTGTTTTATCTGGTGTTTTCTCAATGATCCCTCCTTCCCTCCTTCTGTTTTAGTTGCTGTTTTTTTAGGTGTTTGTATGTGTATTTAGCTTTGGTTTTAATTGTTTTAATGATATATTTTTGTTTTGATTTTAATGGTTTTTAAGGCAGGATTTTAATATGCATGTTTTCATCAGGGTTCTGCTCAGTTATGAGCCTTAGCTGTTTCCTTACAACAGAGTAACTAAAACATAGTGCTTAGTGGAGATCATGGTCAACTTGCATATTGGTACATTATTGGTACAGTGATAGTCCATTGCCAGGATACCCTCAGAAGGAAAGCAAAAAAAATCAATTTATTCTGTTTCTCAGGTCTTCTTAGTGTTTTCTCCCAAGTTCAATAGTACAGATGCCATTCCCAAATGATATCAGTTTTAAAAGGTGGGGTGTGACACTACTATAACCAGGAACAAAATCTTGAGTACACACAAGGAGATAAATACCAAGAAATAATCTGATTACCTTTTCTGTCCCCCATGCTTGCTTCTCTTGTCTATACTTATCAACAGCTATTCCTTTGTTGTATTCAAGGAAATCTCAGCACACTTTAATTTATAAGTTGTTTACACCTTTGAACCACACTTCCATGTTACAAAAATTAATGGGGAAATATACTGAATTGTCAAACACATGGGCTCGTTGTGTTCTTCAATATGACAAGAAGAGGTGGAAAAGTAGTGTATTAGAAAGAGGTGGGAGTGTATTAGTCAACTATTAGAGATTAAGATAACAGTTGGTGATATAACTGCCACTATTAGATAAATGTGCTAAAAATTAGGTAGCATCATATTTTCAGTTAGAAAGATGTCTTTGGCAAGGGGCTGTGGCTCAGTGGTAGAGCACTGGCTTGGCATGGAGAAGGTCCCAGGTACGATCCCTGGAATCTTCATTTAAAAGGATCTGGTGTTAGGTGATGTGAATGATCTCCACCTGAAATCCTGGAGAGCCACTGCCATTCTGATTAGTCAATACTGAACTTGATGGACCAATGGTCTGATTCAGTATAAGGCAGTTTCATGTGTTTGCATGCTCTTTTTACCAATTCCAGGAACTTTTTACTGTGAGAAGTCAAAGTCATGATCTAGTAAATCTTAATGAGTCACTTTCAAAAGCTCACACAATGCAAAGCTGGTGTTTGTACACAGAGTTTCTCTGATTAAAAGAAACAGGAATCTATTTCTTTCTTTGGAAGAGAGAATGCTTGCCCTTCTTGAAAAGAGCACCCGACCTGAAGCAACTACCCACCAGCAACAATAGACTAACCACCAAAGATTAACCCCTGAAACAAGCTCCCAGTCAACTTGGACCTATATTTCCTTGAGCAACACTGTCACAGAACTCAGCAATGTCATCCACACCACCACAGGCCCACTCGCCTACACATAATGGGATTATTTGGTACATGTAAAATGATCAAATGCTATTTTCATTATATTGTCAAAGGCTTTCACGGCTGGAGAACGATGGTTGTTTTGGATTTTCCAGGCTGTATAGCCATGGTCTTGGCATTGTAGTTCCTGACGTTTCGCCAGCAGCTGTGGCTGGCATCTTCAGAGGTGTAGATCTCTGTCTTTAGGTGCTACACCTCTGAAGATGCCAGCCACAGCTGCTGGCGAAACCACGGCTATACAGCCCGGAAAATCCACAACAGCTATTTTCATTACCCAAACATGCCAGAAAATGTATACAAAACAGACATAAAAAATTAGAAACACTCATAAATAGACTTTAAGTTTGCCAGTCTCCAACAAAAAAAGGCTTGAAAAGGTGGTTCTAATATGAAGTTGGCTTCAGGTGAGTAGCTGAGTTGGTCTGTAGTAGAAGAGAAAGATTTGGGTAATTCATAGGTGAATTTTACTGTATCAAGCTTAGGCTTAATAAGGACAGGAAGGAGGCAGCTCACTACAGAAAAGAATCATGCCTCATTATAGATTTGTGTTCATTATTCATATTACTGTGGCAATTCATCAGTGGTTAGGAATGGCCCACTCCCATTCTTGATTGGAACGTTTAGTGTTTTGACCGGAGTATGTTTCACTGGTGCTTTGCAATGTAATGAAGTACTGGAGCACTAGGCCTCTTGTTTTCCCTTTTAAATTATCACCTTTTTTGTTTGTAGCCTTTTATTTATATCTCTAAGTTTAACACTTCATGCTACGTGTAACACTTCATGTATTTGCTGAAGTGGTTCATGAACTCTTATACCAAAATAAATGGGTTAGTGCATCAAGGCCTCTTCTATAGATTTCCAAAATACTGTAATTTTTAACAATTTCATAGCAATACCACCCATCTTGTATATGTTTAAACTCTCTCAATGACCTAGAAACACACAACAAAATGGATTAGATAGAACAAATAATAAATACAGAAAATACAGTATTGTATTATTTACTGAAGGAAATAACAGGTAAAAATCATGTTGTTTTTTTAAAAAAAATGGAATCATACAAGTATTGATGAGAAAATGCAGAGTGCTATAAAGGTGGCACATGAAAATGTAACTAAACAACTTCAAACCTGAAACTGAATGTTGGAAATTCTACCTTACCATGATTCAAATGCCTGTGCTCATATGATATGTAAAAACAATGAAAGGTCACACACAAAATCTGAATGAAGGCTTGAGTAGCTCAATGTATAGTGTGATCCCTTGATGTCCAAAGGCAATATTTCACTGGGACTCTTTTTTTTAAAAAATATCTTTTCCTTGTCAAGGGTTTTGCTGTTAAAAGAATCTGCAGCTCTAAGAGACAGGAAAAGTGATAGCACTGCAGTTAAACGAACCACTTTCCCTACACAACATAAAAATTTATTTTAATATTAAGGATTATTTTACAGCTCAGTGGAAATATGCAACAATGCAATCTATTTCCATCGTCTGGATGGTGAAAATGCACTCTTTAACAGTCACAAGAGCCTGCCTTGTGTTAGCTATAAAAAAAATATATTTATATTTATATATATTTATTTATATATTTATGCAGCTACTATGTGCATTAAACAATATTACTATATGAATCTGCATGGATTTGCAACACCTTTAATATGAGAAGGGTGGATCAGAACCAAAAACGTTGCTCTTCGGGAACTTGTGATAAAACAATGATGAGAGATATAAATGGTAACATTCCGTCACCCAGCTGCATGGGTTCTGTGGCTGGTTCCCCCCGCCCCCTGCCTACCATCAGCTAGAAATGTCCTCCACGTCTGGTTCAACTCATCATTTAGAAGCATAAAAAATATTACTGAAACTAGCAGCCAAATCCTATGCATGGTAATTCTGGAGCAAGTCACACTGAATTTAATGGGAATTACTCCTAAATGATTATACATAGGACTATAGCTGGAATTCCATTTTTGTGAACATTGAAACTTAATATTAGCCCAATTTCACTATATATTCCAGTTGGACAGCCCAATTTCACCATAGTGAAAACCTTCTTGCTTTTTTTTTAAAAAAAGAAAACTCTCTAGTGCTTTGTCAAATATAGTTGTGGAAAAAAATCACAGTATATAATTCTACAAATACAAGAAACACTCCGCTATTTCCAGATATATATCATGTTCATGGAATGGAAAGAAAAGAAAACCGAAGTCTGTATTACTCATGGAAGTGTAGAAAATTGTTTAGCTATGTTATCTGCATCAGATAATTCTTGTCAGTAGCCTTGTCAATGAGGATCACTCCGAGTGTGAAAAGAGTAACCATCTGTGACCATTAAAAAACACTGGAGGGCTGGATCAAACAGGGAAGCACTTTTCTGAGTGAAAGCTTTGTATACATTTCCTTGATTGGTCTTACACTTAAACTAAGAGCATGGCAATCGTGTCCACATTCTTAGACTGTGTTTCTGAGATGTGTGGATGAAGTAATTGTACACCATCTTGCTCTGGAAAAATCTCTGGAAAGGATGCTCAGGGATCCCACGAACTTCATTTTTCCTTGGAGAAAATACTCCCAGAAATCTATTCTGTCTCTTTCAGGTTACAGCAGTTTAGGTTTCCTTTCCTATAAGTGATAAGCAGATAGAATGTCTTACACCTGTAGGCCAGTACTGGTGATCTGCCACAAAAATCCTAGCATTGCTCTGATACAATAAAGCCTTCTTTCTCGCCAACTGGTTCCACTTCCGCATAGGCAGGGTGGCCAGAGCCTCTTCGAAATTTCATTGCAGGCCACCTACTTGGACGACGCTAAAACAGCAAACAAATAACAACAACAAAAAATCAGATTATTGAAGTTGCACTCTTATCAACTGCTAGGACTATTTCAATGTAATGCTATATAAAAACCACAGCATTTGCATTTGGGAGGTGCACAAACATTTAAATCAGGTTTTTGTTCACTAAAATTCTTGTCTAGGTTTTTTTGTATATGTTTATAAAATGGGTTTGGGGTTGTTAATTAATAGTGAATTCCACTGGTTTCAGTGGGAAACATTCCTACCTGTCACTTCTTTCCAATTAAGAAGATGAAATTTTCAGAGATTATCCTTACCCATGGGAGCCTTCCTTGCAATTTAGGACAGATAGGAGAAAATTTCTTTGTTTTAGAAGCAGTGACATAAATGTGACAACACATTTCCAGTTCTAACTCTCCAGTTCCAACCGTCTGTCACCTACAGAATCTTTCTCACTTCCTACCAAGTTCTTGCTCATTTCTGATCATGATGGACTTGCATTAGAGAAAAAGATGAAATACAAACATTCTATGTATGAATGGAAAATAAGGAAGAGCAGGAGGAGACCATGCTAGTGTTGTCTCCTAACTGCAGCCCTTATGCATTCAGACCCCCTCCCCACACTGTAAAGGCAGTATATAGAGCGGGTGCCAGCTGACCTGGAGACTGGAAAGTTACCAAGCCATGAATCAGAGAGAGAGGGTGATTGACTGGGCTGTCCAGCCATGTACTCTCTGTACTCTGTGTGTGTGTTCTGGACCCATACATTCACCCTCAGATATGTCTGAGTCTTCTCTCCTTCTCCCTATGAAACGCTGGTCATTTTGCTGCTGATCCCATGGACCCCTCCTTCTTTATGACTGGTAATTATCACCCTATCCCAAATTACACTCTCCCATTTTCCTCTTTGTTTTATTAACTAGCCTTGTATGTGTGCTGTGTGTGTTTTTTGCATGTTAAATTGCCTCTTATTTCTCTTTTAATGAAAAAACCCCTTTCCTGTTGAACATCTGCTTGATTTATTTGAGAGTTCTCTAAGGGAACAATCTTGGTATACATAGGTGGAGATTCCTAGTTATTTCCTCTCGCTGCGTCTCCTTTAATGCTTATTCTCCTAACAAATTAAGGAGACCTACTATTCGGGTAACACTTTGTACTGTGTCAGCTCTGAAAGCACCCTTTCCCAACTGGCATTTTCAATCTACCTACAATATAATGCCTTAATAAAGCATTATCCTTTATCCTGAAAAGAACATTCTGTCTCCTGAGACAAAAGGAAGAGCACTGAGTACCTGTGCAATGGGGAGACTAGAAAAATGTTTTTGGAAATAAAAATGTAAAATACCTCAAATGTTGCCATCTAATTAGTTATCTTTGTTTTTCTGAACAAGCAAACAATGGCCTTTAATTGCCCTGAAACTAGATTAAGAAACTAAAAACCATGGTTTGCAGGATGAGTACAAACCGTGGTTCACTGGTTCAAATGTAACAGCAAACTGTGCTTTGCCATGGAAGAGGAAGCTTGTACCATGTGAGGGTAGGAAGAAGCTGAGTACTCCCTCACAGTCCCCCCCTCCAACTTGCCCACATAGCACCAAACAATGATTTGGCATTACATCAGAACCAAGCCACTTTGTCTGCTTCCAACATCTGATTAGCCAGACTCTGAAAAGACTGAAAGTTCATGTCAAAACAAAGTCTTCAAGATGTTAGATGTTCCTTCTTCTGAAACATCCTGCTGCATTACTAGATTGTAAAAGGGTGTTACTGACACCAATGTGGCTGGATGCTCTAATTATGAGTTAGATCAGATGATTTCTAAGTGTTTCACAGTCATGATTCTATCACTCCTGCAAGGGTACATCAAATCAAACCAAGTCAATGTTTTCAGAAAAGATGCAGAGAAACAAACACCTCTCTTGCTTAAGCATCTTCTTTTAGAGTTGCAAAACAGAACAGGAAATCTTCAGTTTATATAACATGAGATGCAGTTGAAGCAGCAGCTGTTGCTCATAATGCAACAACTCAGCAGGGTACTTAAAATGTCAGATTTAAACCAGCAAACATGTAGCATTCAGTGGCATTTCTGTTCATTCTTGAGATGACAGAAATATCTTTATTTTGCTTGTTGAGTTTCCCACTGCAAATAACATAAAAGGACAAGGGGGGGGTGCCTCGGTGACAAGTGCTCACTGTTCACTTGGCTGGGCTGCTGACCCATTCAAAACTGAGAGCATATTTTCGTTATTAATTGATAAAACAAGTAAGTTAATTGGCCTTGTGGGATTTGCAGATTTTTAACCTGAAAAAATGAATGTCTCAATTTTTTTTTGTCTTAGCAACAGCTACAAAAATTCAAAGCCATATTTTCAGACTTGATTTCATGATCACCATGTGAACAGTGCATGCTACAAACCCAAATATGGATGCTGATTACGATGGCATTATCTAAAGAAGATAGCGTTATCAAATACAGAACATTTGGGATAGTTTCCTTCCAATGGGTGAGCTCCTTCCTGAACTGTCCTACCTTGGCTTAGCCAATCAAGGTAGTTCTTTCCAAAATGTAATAGAAAATTGGATCCCATGATCCATGGGCACAAAAATCATGGATCCTTGCTGCATTCCTTTCCTCCAACAGTAATTTTTGATCCCAGCAAAGTTGATCCCCATGTTTGCAGGAACTGCATGGATTCTTAGCCACCATGACATTGGGCTGCATTGAGGAAGGGGTGGGGATAAAATTTCCTCAGTTCCCTTTCCACAAGCACCAGCTCCGCTGACACAAGAAACTGGAAAGTGATTTTGCCCCCCTTTCCCCTGCCCAGTGCTCCAAATAGCTATTAATCCCCATGGGTCCAGAAACACTAGGAATTAACTTTTCCAGAATAGTAATGGATGGCTGCTTCTCACATCACAGCAGTCCATTACCGTGATGGAAAAGTTGATTCCTGAATGTTTCTGAACCCATGGGGATTAATAGCCATGCGAGTCAGTGGGTAGGTAGGAAAATCACTCTCTTGTCTCTTGTATCAGCAGAGCTGATGCTTGTGGAAGGGGAGGAAAGGTACTTCACCCCTGCTCCTTCCTCAGAGCAGCCCAATAACTTGTGTTGGCTATGCATCCATAACTTGCTGACCAGAGGCTATAACGATCCCAGGATTCTAGATGAAAGTAAGATAAGAAATCCTCTATAGAGCCGGATTCGGTTTCGTTTTCTCCGCCATGTCGGACGCTCCTCTTCGCTGGCTCGAGAGGAAGCGGCCGAGCACCCTGTCCGGGCGGCTGATCTGCGAAGATTAGCCCCCAAAACTCCCAGTGAGGGAGGCTGGGTCCGGGACGCTGCGGGAAGAGCCCCCTGGAATCAATGCGGGGGGTTAATTGCCCGTTTGTCCCTACGGAGGCCGGCGGACGTGCGCGGCGCCTCGAGTGCTGCCGGGCCATGAGAAACGGCAAAGAGCAGAATTAGGCGAGAGCCTACAAGTAAGCGAATTCCTTCTGTTATTACAAGCGTACGTGAAGGAGAGGTGAGATCTGAAGCCAAGAAGGCTCACTCTTCCCCTTTGCTGAGTCTCAAAATTTGGTTGGCGCCCCCCCCCAAAATGGCAACAAAGAAACAAAGTCCTGCCCTTGGCAAGTCAGTTTCGGCTGCCATAAAAGGGAGAATCGTTGGAGGAAATTGTACGGAGGGCGGTTGGTGAAGCTATAAAACCCTTTGTTGACAAGCTGAATGAAACAGATCAAAGGGTGGGCTTAATTGAGAGCGAAGTGAAAACCATCAAGGAAGCAGCGGGGGGGGCAGAGAAGTCTGCTCGGGAAAGTGCGTCACTCGTGAAGGCTACGAATAAAGAGCTTAAACTGGTGGAGAATCAGTTGATCGGGCTACAAGTGGAACGAACACAGACAATTTTGCGCCTCCAGAATGTGAAAGAGGAGGAAAACGAGGACTTACGGGGTCTTGTCTCGGAACTATTGGCGACACCCGCGAGGGCAACTAAAGAAGAAGTTAAAAGCGCCATTTTGGAAGCCCGTCGGGCTACTTCAAAGTATGCAATGAAGCGTCAGTTGCCGCGCGAGATCATCATCGATTTTTCATCTAAGAGGATCCGGGACACTATCCTATACAATTCATACAATGCGGATTTGGACTTCTTGGGCAACAAAATTAAGATATTGAAAGACGTCCCATTTCTAGTCCGGAAAAGACGTTTTAAGTATAAAAAGTTCGCAGCTCTTCTGAGAGAACGTGGAATAAAGTACAAATGGTTATTTCCGGAAGGAATCTGGTTCACCCATAAAGATCAAGCCTTTAAGATATTATCAGAAGATCAACTAAGGGATTTTGAGGACAGGAACCCAGAATTCCAGTGCACCAAGCAAGACGAAAAGGAGAAGTCTGAGGGGGAGGGGGAGGAAACGAGCAATGCGGCTGCAGTTGCGCAGAGAGAACTCCGTCCGGGACCCAGGAGGGGAAGAAAAATTTAACTTGAAATTAAATTGTAATTTGCATTTAGTAAGGTCAACCACTCCATCAATATAATATAAAGCTTTAACTTTTGAATAATGGCAGTATGAAGGGAAAACAGAAATGTAGTGTTTAGTGTTTAGTGTTTGTAGGGTACCTTCCCCTTTTTTCCACCCCTCCCTCCCTCTTCCTTTTTTCTTTCCTCTTTCCTATCCCTTGTGTTATTGTAGTCTTTTGTAGTTACTGTTTTGTAGGGTATGTATGTATGTAGTAGTTGTATGTTAGATATTGAAAATAAAAAAAAGAAAAGAAATCCTCTATAGAGCCAATAACATCAGAGTCCATCATAATGATCTGAGTTTTTGCCTGGGAACTTTGGCCGATTTCAAAGAAAACTCAAGACTGTAGTTGTGTTCTATTGATACAGCTCTGGGAATCTAGATTGTATGTGGCTGCTGTGAGTAATAGAAAATAAATGTAATGGAAGCTGTGTGCAAATAAAATGTGCAAACAAATAAAACATTGTTTATTGAATTTCTTGTGGTTTCTGGTATGTTCTCCTATCAGGTTGCAAAGTTTCTAACTGTAGTGTTCCTGATTAAGAAACTTGCAGCTACCTTTCAAAAGGGCCAGAATGTCTATTTCAAATGAAAGCTAGCTAAAATAATTCTTATGGGAAATGTTAAGATGCTCTTGTTCAAGGGCACTAAGTGGTGAATTCAGATAACTATTTTCTTTCCAGTTAACATGAAGTTAACCAATCCTCAAGTGGTAGAAATTAAGAAAATTAGGCTATCTGGTTGGCTCATCTAAATGATGGACTCCTCAGCCCCTCCTTGTTAGACAAGAATATTACAAACAATATTTATGCTCTAATGACCTCTTCATACATACGTTTCTTGAACAATGGTCTTCCTTTATAATGTTCTGAAACAATAAGTATAAAGGCAGCATCAGACCATATGCATTTTTCAAACCACTGCGAGATAGTTTGCTGCCATGACATGGATTTGTATTATTTTTTCTTTTAATAAATAAAAATGTTTTTTTAAAACATTGTCATGTGTAGAGTCCATCTCTCTTGTCACTGGATCCTTTTAGCCAAATGGAATTCTACACTGCTGCCCTTACTTGGTAAATTCAAAATAAAAGTTTTCTGTGGAAAGTAATACTTGATGGTTGCATCCATGAAGATGTGGCAATGCAGCAACTGTTTTAATGAACTACTAGTTGCAGATACCTTCTGCTGAATATAAGCTTAAGCAAATGCAGAAGCTAGCTGAATTTTTATAGGCCAAAGATGCATCAAAGATGATAAATGCTATTTATCCTGCATCTAAAAAAAAAACTTGTTTCCCTGTGGAAACAACTAAAATCTAGCTCTAGACATACTTGTGACAGGAAATTGAGTCTGTTGGCTTTTGTTTCTAACCTCACTGAAACCCTCAATGAAACAATGGCCCTTTTTGCACATGGTTTAAACCGCCATTTAGGAGCATTCGCCCTGATCGCAGTGGCTTCGGCATTGCACCTGTTCATTTCACACTGTCCACTGCAATTTCAATTTGGTGTCTGTGCTTCATTTCAAAACCTCGGAGCAATTTTGGGCTTTCGGGGCCTTGCAATTCACGTCACACTTTTTTAAAAAATTGAGCATGCGTAGTAATGTTGCAATGTTGGAACCCTTCCCCCCTTTTTGCTGATTGGGCTGTCCCCTGCCCACTGGAGAGGCAATTGGTGGCAGAGTTCTGGGGGAAAACATGTACCACTCTCATTTTTTTTTAATCAAGCCAGGAAAGGGTTAAAATGCTGCCGATTCATCTCCTTCTAGGAAGCAGAGGCTTGTTTCCAAAGGGCTGTGCAAAATGCTTGGGTTTTCCCCCCCTCTTTGGCAAAGTCTGAAACATGCCTGGGAGGGAGGGAAAAGCAGCCATTTAATCCTTTCCTGGCTTTTAAAGCCAGGAAGAAAGTGCAGTAACATTACAACGTTGCAACCCATTCTTGTCTTAAAAAAAAACAAAGAATGTGTGTGCATACCCTAAGGGAGGAAGGAGAAAGCAGCTATTTAACACTTTCCTTGCTTTTAAAGCTAGCAGGGAATTAGCAGCAAGCTTAGGAATCATTCCTGGCTTTTGAAAAAAAATAAAACAGCATGCATACAGGGAGGAAGGAAACCAAGGAAGAAGCAGCCTTATGACCCTCACCTCGCTTTACTAAAAAAAAATGGTGGACAAGGAGTTCAGAGAGCTGAGGAGGGTGGGAGTGGTTAATTCCACACAAACCAATCAGCTCCCAGGGAAAAGGAGAGGGGGGGAGAGAAGCAAAAAGGGGGCAAAAGTGCTCACATTAGCAAAATGCGGGCCAGCTGCCAGTCGGCAGAGAACTTAAAAAAACATCGGGGTATGTCCGCAGGGGGAAAAATTGGGGATACAGCAGACAAAAAGCGGGACTGCATCCCATGGCTGCCTTTAAGTGTGAAAACCTTGCAAACATGGGATGTGGAACAGGTACAAACGCACTCTAAAAACTGAGTGCGAAATGTACCAATTAGACCTTACTGTGCTTTTTACTAAGTTACTACAATATTGTTTCCAAGCCGAATAAATTTTATAGCAGTTTGGAAAGAAGAGAACATGCCTATTAGGAGGGTCAGTTGCACGTTTTAGAGCCACAGATTAGTGAGACAATGTATGCTTTGCATAGAGAAGGCTCTAGATGCAATCTTTAGCATCACTAGTTAAACAACTTCAGGAAACTTAACTGGAAAGGACCTCTGCTTAACGCCTTATTTTACTGAATTTATTTAATGTATTTATACTCTGCTTTTCAGCTGCACTGTTTCCCAAAGTTGCTTACAATGAAAACCCAATTACATGCTTAAAAATTAAAACCAGTTGCTGATATGCAGTTCCATTTTTGTCATTGTCGTTTTATACAATAAAAGAAGCTTTTTCAAATGCTGTAGCATCTGCTGGAACCTGGTGGAACAATGCAAAGCCAGGACTGTCATTTGGCAGAGATAATGGTAGAGGGAGCCTTGTCAATGCACAGCTGCTGCCTTCCAGCTGATGATGGCTCCAATAGCTGAGACCTGTGTGTCCTCTCTGATGGTTAGAGCTTTTTCCCTGGAAGTGCAGCTCAATTAAAATAAGCAGGGTAGACTAAATTACCTTCATCAGCAAAGACTCAGGAAGATCTTGCATAAGAGTGAGAAGATGGAAATGTTACCAAGCCATTGCTAGCCAGCCTTTCACTGGACTCAGTCAGTATAAAGCAACATACATATTCCTGGAGGAAGAGTTTGTAGAGTGTGGAATGTTCCAGTGCCCTTGGCAATTAAAATAAATCACTGCACACTGCTGTAGTTCAGGGATTGTTATAATTAGAGGTGTGCACTTTGAGTATTTGATTTGGGTAAAATACCCGAATCGTGCCCAATTCAGAAAACATGCTGGCCCCAATGTGGAAATCCTGAAGCAAAGCTTTCTGAAGCATTCGTAATGCTTTGGGAAGCTTCAGGGCCTCCGGGGATTAAGTTTAAAGGGCCCTTTCGCAAGTGGCAGGGCCCTTTAAACTTACCCATTTCACACCCACCACCCCCACTTCTCCCCACCCGCCTTACCGCTGGCACTGTGCTGGAGGAGGCAGCCTCTCTCCTGCCCGCTGGCCTTTGGCAGCGGCAGCACCGGCCCTCTCTGCCAGCAAGCTGCGCTGGCTGTGGCTGTGTGGTGATGGTGGCAGGGAAGGCCCTCTGCTGGCCAGTTGCACCGGCCATGGCTGTGCGCTGACGGCAGGGAAGGCTTTCCTCACCGGCCTGTTGGTCAGTGCGGTGTTGGGTTGCTCCAGCCTTCCGCCTGACCAGGTAGGTGGGGGTGAGGTTGGGGTTTAAAGGTGGGGGTGGGAGTTTAAGTGTGGTGGGCCTCCCCCTCCCCCATCACTTCAGTATGCTCTGAATCTTTCCGGAGCATACCGAAGAAACTTAGAAACCCAAATCCGAAGCGGCATGCCGCTTCAGATTTCGGGGCTTTTTCTGAAGCTTTTTCCCACTTCGGGTAAACCCGATGCGGGAAACCTGAATATTTTTCGGGTGCATACCCCTAGGTATAATTGTTCACTAGGCACAGTTAATAGCCCTCTTCTTTTGTTTGAGCTTTAGGAACCAATCAATTTTTTCTGAACTAAAAATTCCTGGGTACTTTTCCATAATGTGTCTAGAAATGTCCAGATGACTTTGAAGCAGAATGAGTAACCATTATTTACTTTAAAAAAATTAGGCAGGGTTTTATATATTCACAAAAATTGACAGCATAATTGCAAAAGCACCTCCAACTGGACAGAGAACTCCGATTGATTAGTAAGGATCTGCTTGGAAAACTTCTTAAAACGTGTAAGATGAGCAAAATTGCAGAACAATGTGCTCTCCAAGACAAAGATAATAGTAATTTCAGTTGTTTAAAAACTGTGAAAGTGTTACTAAATAAATAAGGTTGAGTTTTGCATGGTTTTGTAAGCATAAACAAACTAACCAACAAAGAAGAAGAAATGCTCTGGATGTTGTGAGCAAACAGGAGTGAGAGTGATCTGCTATGCACATACAGCAGGGAGATAAAGATTAGAGGATAAGTGATGAAGGAGAAGATTGGTTATAGAGAGAGTGAACAGATGTGCTCAGTGGGGAATAATGATTTTCGCATATAGCACAAGCACAAGAATATGAGGATATTGGCATTTAATGACTGCTTTCCCTTGGCTCCTGAAAAAAACTGAGAAGCATATTGTTATGCCTTACAAGGAGCTATATAATTTTTATGCATGCCAGTAATGCAGTACATTTCACCTATTATAAGAATTCAGTTACAGCAATTACGAGCACTATGTGCACTCTGATTCAGTGTTAGTTTGCTGAGACTCTAAATACTCTCTTTATATGCATTTCTTTCCATGAGCTTATTCTACAACAAAAATTCATAGTGTCTACAGAGGAGATAATTTCAGAAAAATGTTTCATCTACCAATGCGCACAGCACGGGCATCTGAAACAGTTCCACATACGTACGGCAAGGCTTGTCAAGTTAGAAAACAGCAGTTCATCATGAAAGATCTCTGTTATATTAAACATGAAAGATCTCTATTACATTAAACATCTTTGCCATTTACTGCTTGCACACAAGTGTAAATTATGAGGACATTTACTACATTACTGACAATTTTATTACTGCATTACTAATTAAGTCCATGTGATAACTTGCAACATTTCAAAATTTAATAAGAGTGCGTGCATGTGGAATGGTAGCATTAGAGCAGAGTTATAAAACATTTCTTCAGTTTTTGTTTCATTCTCAAATATTACCTCCATCTTCCACTGATTTTTTTTCATCCACCCAAAAAACTTTTATAGAAGTCATGAAAAAACTAATTAAGCCTATAAGAGACTTGCTTGTGCAAGCTCAGATGAAAGACTTGTGTGGTTGCCTATTTTTTTATCAAGCAAGTTCTTCTACCTTGAAAAAAGCTAACGCTAGATGCAAAAATAAAAAAGGCAAATATTCAGATCAGCTCTAGTTAGCATTCTTAGCAGTGATAGCTGAATCAAGCTTTCAAGAGCCAATTTTACAATTGCTATTTTCTATTACCTTAGCATGCATTTGAAAAAACAGAAGTGGTGCTAAAAATCATCAAAAGTGTTAATGATTTTTTGAGAGCACAATCAAACAGAAAAGCTGCATTCTGGCATCAGTCTGTATGCCAGACCAATTGGTAGTGGGCAGTGGAATCCTGGGGATACCACCAGTCTTTACCTGGTAGAGTTTCCACAATATAAACTACTAGACCAGGGGTTCCCAAACTTTTAGAGCCCATGGCCACTTTTGGAATTCTGACACAGACTGGTAGTTACAACTACACTGCTTCAGGAAGTGGAGACAATTACAAAATGGCTGCCACAAGAGGCAAAGCCAACCAGAAAATGTCAGGAAGTGAAGTCATGCATACCTCTAATAACAGTTCTTCAATATTTCAGACAGAACCTCTGTTTAACAGGATGCCTTTTAAAATGAATATATATTTTCTTGCATACACACAGCTTACTTTCATGCAGTGAAGTTCCTTTTGTTGTGGTGGCAGTTGCTGCTGATTCAAATGTTTAAAAATCTGCATAACCAATAGATCTCCAATAGCCAATCAAAAGCCCCGTAGACAAAGCCCCATCTAGTTCCACCCACTTTCTAAAACATTTGATGGGAGCCAGGAAAGCAGGCACTATGGTGCCCATGTGAGCCCTGTTGGGGACCCTTGTAACAGATGTTATAGAAGTCCTGTTGATTTCAACAGGAAATATTTATTTCTCACTCTAAAATAAATCAGTGTTAGATTTATGATGATTAATTTTTCCTCTGCATCTTCATAATTGCTCCACTAAGGTATGCTTTTCCATTATTATTTTTATATTATTATTTTTGCACTATTATTTCAAACTACTGTAATAAAGTTCCATGGAAGATGTTACCTCTTCATCTTTCAATACGATCTAGTTACCATGGAAAATTTGTATACCACTGGTATATATTACAAGCTTCAATTTTATACAGTCATAGTTTAACAACTCTGTGTGTGTGTTGGGGGGTGGGGATTGGAGGGATCCTCTTCTTCTTCCTTGGTTTTCCTCAAAGCTCATGACATCTTACATATAATCTGTGGCAGTTCCCCTTCCTACAAATTAAAAGATTTTCTCAGCAAACTGTAATTTGCTTTCTTACGTAAATCACAAACTCTGCTTTGTTTCCTTCTCTCCAAATACAGTTTCCAAACCACAGTTTAACCTTGATTTGAGTGCACAAACAGATGAATCTCCAGGCTTGTTCATATAACAAACCCATCCAATTATGTGTTTGTGCAGATAGCCACTTACATAGCAATTCACATGCACAGCCAACCATTTTTACCATTCCTACAGAAAATTAATGTGGCTTTGTCTTCTCATCCCTCTGATGTGGACAAGCAAGTGTATCCGTCTATACCAAATAGTGTCACTGCTACAAGAAAGAATGGTCCGAAAAAACTATGATGCAGTTCTGTTTTTGAAGCTAAGCGAGCCTTGCCCAGTAAACTGCCAGGAAAGGAAATTGCCAGGGGACATATGTAAGCTCTCACAAGCTCTTTACCTATTAATTAACAGTAAGTAATATAAAAATATAGGTAGCTTTCCTGCACAAGCTAGAAATGTCAGCATCATATTGTTGCCATGACTGTGTCTGAAATGGGACTACTGTAAACTCTCTTGGAGAAGTAGTGAAAAGAAAGACAGTTCTGAACATACAGTGATACATCTTGAATTAGATGAACTATTTATTTACCACTGCTGATAACACCATGTGATAAACTGGAATTAATCAGGGTACCGTGATGCAGTGGTGGACTACTACTGAGGTGAACTGAAGGCTAGCTGGACAGAGACAGACTGTGTGACCTCAGTAATTATTCCTAAAACATAGTGATTCTCCAGGCATGCCATTTAATACATCGTAGTGAGAAAAGGTCATTTTCAAGTTCACAGCTGTTTAACTGGCTGGAGATGTACTCCCTGCCAGCTATCTTATTCCCCGGCTAAAGGCCAAACGTTGTAAATCAAATAAAAACAACAACAACACGACAAAAAAAGATGAATGCAGGCATTTATCAGGACTCAGAGAATGCTTCAGAGCTTCAGCGTACAGGAAGCAGAGCAGACCCTGAGACGGTAATAGGGGGCAGCCTCAGTGATCTATTATCATAAAGGCAGCTCACCTCAATAAAGAAGAGGCTGGCTGCTGACGTTGGATGGTGGTACATGTAAACTGTGACAAGTATAGCGGCTGCCACAATCAGCACCAGAATGAAGATCCCAACAATTAAGCCAGCGTGAAGAGATCCGCCTTTCTTCTCTGCTGCACTGTCGTCTGTTGAGGCTGCAGGGGAAAAAACCCATTCAGATTATGCCTGGCATTGTTTCACGTGAGTTTTTTTTCTTTTGTGGCACGCTTCTATAATGTCAATAAAAAAGCGCTTCAAAAGATTTTATTATTTCTAGCTCAATAAACAGTATTAGCATTGCCCCATGCAAACTTAACTCGGGCATTCTAACATTTCTAAATTAACTGCACAATGAATCTGCATTTGATTTCCCCCGCTAATATATTCACACTTGCCTCCAAACCTCATGCATTAACTGAATATTGTTTGGGAAGCTTGTATTATCATAGTATCTTTAAGAAGAATAGTCGAAAACCTTTCTGTGGAAGAGTCAGTAAAACTGGGATAGCTGAGGATTTGGGTTTCCAAAGTTCAGTTTGACTGTGGAACAGATTTGAATTCAATGGCCTTCAAATATTTTGATCTGAATAGAGCCCAAGTACCATATAAAAATATTGCTGAGAGCCATCATTTTGCTAAATAGCAATACTGCAACATGTTGTCAAAGAAGCAAGTAACAGAAAAAAGTGTTGCCTACAGAAATATGTCTCCTTAAACCACTTGACTAAAACTCTGATTATTCACACCCCTGCCATTTTGTAGTACATTCACAGTGGAATCTTCTGCAGTTATTTCAGTTTCAGCCCACTGAATCAATGTTTTAATTACATTAAAACATTGTTTTAATTACATTATATGTTTAAACATACATTATATGTTTAATTACATTATAATGTTTAATTATAATGTTACATTACATTATAATGTTTAATACAGTTTGATTGCATTGCTCATTGTATGCATTATACAGCTTTTGTTGCATTTTTAAGAATTTTGTAATCCGCTTTGAGCCTCAGCAAGAAAGGCAAAATGTACATAAAGTAAATAAACAAGTAATTCTTGAAAATGGCTATAGGATCTGTCCACTACATTTGAGCAGCATTATAAAGACTCCACTAAAAACAACAAAGCAAAGCATGTGATTCCTTAAAGGGATATAATTCTGCTGTATAATTGCAGGACCCACAACAATAAGGACTAGCAACTTAACATAAAGTCTACAAAGTACAACACACAATTATGGTGTAAGTTACTGACCACTTTTATGAACAATATTAATCACAAAGGCCACTAGCCTGTTCCTTTTCAATACAAAATGAACACAAGGACTGCACAACAAAAAATCCACCTGACAACTGATATCCATTTCGGAGCTAGAGGAGAGAGTGTAGCCTTGTGGAACTGCACAACCACCAGTATATAGCGCTCTTGACAAAGAAGATACTGTTATGGGCAAAGTAATGGTGAGGAGACCAACACATTTTCTAGGAACTAAAAATATGCAATATGGACCTTGTTACATTATACTTCATTTTGTACCAACGTCTGAGAGTTTAGCCACTTCACAGCATTTACAAGCAAACACCAGAAGTATTACTTTATTTATAAGAGATTCAGACCACAGACACATCAAATTATTCCATATTTCAAGAAAACCAACAGCCAGCATTTAAGAACCATAAAGCTAATTCAATCTGATTTGATATTCATACAGTGTTTAGCATCCAGGTTTGTAAATGAGAATTTTGTCACTTCCAGACAGCATATATGATATCAGCTTGTCAGTATTTCTGCTATCTTCTGCTTTTTAAGCACTGAAATAATGCTCAGTATGCCAAATGCAAAGAAATACACACATGCATATATGTATATTTGTATGTATATACACGTGTGTATATGTATATATATATATATATATATATATATATATATATATATATATATATATATATATATATATATATATATATATATATATATATATATATATATGTATGTGTATGCACACAGAGACATGTACATAAGGTTAGGAGATACAAGGAAAATTGGTTTCACTCTGTTTGCACAGACAATGAAGACGGTTTTCAACTCTTAAATATTTTTGCTGGCAGATATCACCTGACAGTTTTGTTACAAAGTGATGGAATAGAAGGGATAAAAGAAAACTCAGACTCTTTTGCAGGTTAAAAGAACGTATTACACTTATCACAGCACATCTGCTGTTGGCAGAACAAGATCAGCATAACTAAGCTTGTGGGGAAGATGCTTGGCTTCCTGACTCTGCCTCTCCAAACCATCTCTGCACTTTTGTTTTACAAAATTTATACCCTGCCTTTCTGCTAACAGGACAGCTCACAAATTAAAACATACATAATAAAATCACATTAAAAATATTAAAACCAAGAAGAAATGAAACACTAAAACAATTAAAACCAGAGCTAAAATACAGAATAATAAAAACAACAATTAAAACATTAGGCAAGAAGGAGGGA
This sequence comes from Eublepharis macularius, assembly GCF_028583425.1. Lineage (NCBI taxonomy): Eukaryota > Metazoa > Chordata > Lepidosauria > Squamata > Eublepharidae > Eublepharis > Eublepharis macularius. The sequence continues at coordinate 67,614,387 of NC_072800.1, read as the reverse complement.
TCACTGCGGGAATGCTAAGTCAAACAAAAAAAGTTTTCACCTGCCGGAAGAAAATGCAACAGAAGGGGTCATACCAGTCTTCCATGGGAAAGAGTTCCAGAGTTTTGATTCCAAGGCCCTGAATAATCTCCAAAGATGTGTGTGTGTTATGTGCCATCAAGCCACCTCCAACTTATGGCTACCCTATGAATGAAAGACCTCCAAAACGTCCTATCATTAACAGACTTGCTCAGATCTTGCAAACTGGAGGGCGTGGCTTCTTTTATTGAGCTAAGGCATCTCATTTTAGATCTTTCTCTTTTTCTACTGCCTCCCATTTTTCCTAGCATTATTTTTTCCAGGGAATTGTCTTCTCATAATGTGACCAAAATTCAACAGCCTCAGTTTTGTCACTTTAGCTTCTAGGGATCAGCCTTAATTTGACCAAGAATTCACTTATTTGTCTATTTGACCATCCTGTTATCCCCAAAACTCCCCTCCAGCACATTTCAAATGAATCAATTTTCTTCCTGTCAGCTTTCTTCATTATACAACTTTTACATCCATACATTGTAATGGGGAATACCATCATTTGAATTATCTTGATCTTGGTCCCCAGAAAGACATCTTTATCTTTAAGGATCTTTTCTAGTTTCCTCACAGCTGCTCTTTCAAGTCTCAATCTTCTTCTGATTTCTTGGTTGCAATCTCCTTTTTGGTTGATGATTGAGCCAAGGAATAGAAAATCTTGAATAATTTCAATTTCCTCATTGTCAACTTTAATATTATATAATTCCTTAATGGTCATTACTTTTGTCTTCTTAATGTTCAGCTGTAATCCTGTAATTTCCAAAGGTGAGGGCACTTGAAAGAGAGGCTTGGAATATAATGGTTGGGTACGTTCATAAGGCAGTAGGTATTTCTTCAGCTATGTGGGACCCAAACCTTAGAGATTTAAAGGTCAACACTAGTACCTTGAATTGAGCCTGGAAACAAGACTGAAAGCCAGGGTAGATAGACCAAGAATATAGTGATTGTTCCCTATGAGCCACTCCAGTCAACGTCTTGGCTGCAGCATTCTGCACCAACTGGTTTCCAATCACTTTTCAAGGGGAGCCCCACATAAAGTGCAAAGCAGTAAACCAACTTAGATGTTTTACACTGCAATAATCTAACATAGATGATACCTTCCATCCAAGGTAACCATAGATTGCATCTGCTCTTTACATACCTGACGAATATTATTGATAACCCCTGTCATGCAAAGCAACATGGACCACTATTGCTTTTCACTGCATACAGGGGAAAGGGAAAAGACATGCATAAATCCAAGTTTCAATTTCCCAGCAGCTCCAATGAAAGATTATTAGATAACGAGAATAGGCAAGACCTCTGACAGAGACTGAAGAGGTTACTGACAGCTGGAGTAGATAATATGGCACTGACGGGCTAACTTAATGTAAACCAGCTTTATATATGATCACAACCATGTTCTTTTAAATGGAATATTTGGAGGGTAGAATGATTTGATTATTTCACAATAAATGGCCTGAAAAGAGCTGTTATAATTCTCAACTGATTCACAGAAATGCAAATATTTGGCATAACATGTCTTTTCTTCTTGATTTTGCTATCTAGCCTGTCATACTGCCCTGGTAACTTGAGATACCACTGCAACATTATTGTAGCACTTCAGTGGGATAGAAATGTTACTTTGTGGAAGGGGCAGAGACTCAGGAGGGACAGTCCATTAAAAGTAAGTCAACGAAATTGCTGCAGATAAGTGATTTGTGGATTACATTTGTATCCCTTGAGATTAGAGCAGATAACTGAGTTTATTTGATCTAGATATGCCGCTATTTGAAAATAACTAAGCTGTACAGCAAACTTCCTGCATATTGTACTCCCTGGAGCTTGTTGCTCCAATATAAAGCAGGAATGAACAGCCTAATGCAGGGACGGTTCAGGCTATCCATTCATTTTATTGGATTTCAAAACAAAGTAAGGTTTTGGCATTTGGACCATGAAGAAAGGAAGCACCATAATTCAAGAGAACAAATTGTAGCAATTTGAATCATCTTCTTGTGTAATTTATACCTTATTCTGCACATTTACGACAGAAATGTTTGCAGTAAAAAATGGTGCTTGGTGATAGGAGGATAGGAGAAATGTGAAGCAAAGCCAGACGTTTTACACCAATGCTCTTCTGAGCATACTCCAAAACCCCACAAAACAATCTGGAGTGAAAGCAATTTATCAGTGTGACTAGATTAAATTTCCTCAAAGTAAAGATTATTAATCTGGGAGGTTGTTTTCCCAGGATGAATGACTTCAGCACTTTCTCTTCAGCAGACATTAAACAGTCTTTTTGTTAAAAGAGAGTGTATTTTAAACACCCAGATCATCATTTCTTGAAACAAATAGCTCTGCTTTCCTCAGAACCTTATAATGAAAAAGGACTAAACCATTACCACACAGCAGCAGAAAACAATTGCAAGTAAACAAAGCAATTATATATATTTTTGGAATATGACTGCCACCCCATGAAAGAACTAGCACTAAGGACTGGTTTCAAAGAGTGAAGCGTGCCCATACATTTGGAGTGGGGCTAGAGCAGGATCTTACATTAAAGTGATCAGTTTGTCAAAAGGCATTACTGTTTTCTTCTTACCACCCCCTCTGCAGCCTTGATTGCCCTGTTGTTGAGGTGTACATGAATTGATTCGCTTTGCCTAGATTTGATTGCAGTGATAGCTTTTTGTAATTCATTTTCAGATGCAGTTAATTACTGGCTTTGATTTCAAAACTGTGATTGTGTGGGAGAAATAATTTTATTGGCCATCTAAAAGCAGGACAGTAATTAATAAATCTATGGACAGATAAACTAGTTTAGTGTTGAGTAATTGCTTCTGAATATAGAAGTCGGCATGGACAAGAATGAATAATCAGAAAGCTGACAGGGTGGGTGAATTCAAAACAGAGCAAACAAAATCCCACTGACGCAATGGCATTTTGCTGCTTTTCCCACACCAGCTTGCCAGGTACCCACAAAAGCTGCTCCTCAAGGCCTGGGAGTTCTCTGGAATAATGCAATGTGATGGGAAGGGTGAAGGTTCAGCTGGAGGAGGAAACAGTAGAAGTACCTTTGGTCACATAGAACACCCGTTGGATTCCAGACAATGAAAAATGCAAAATTACAATGGAAGCAAATACACACAGGATCTCAGTGGGTAAGCAATATGATCTTCAAGCAGAGGCATAGACACAAATCTTTTGGAGATAATCTAACTTTGGATTTCCTCAACAAGGAAATGAACAGTCTATGACATTCCGCCACAGAGAGACAAGGGAGATTGATCTAGGTAGGGGTCATAATGGAGTACTTTGAATAAGTAAAAAAGAGCAAGAGTCCAGTCGCACCTATAAGACTAACAAAATTACTGGTAGGGTATGAATTTTTGTGAGCAACAACCATATCCGGTCATAACCTACCACTAATTTTCTAGTCTTATAGGACTCTTACTCTTTTCCACTGCTACAGATAAATATGGCTACCCATCTTGATTAGAGGTGGGCATGGACCTGAAAACGGGCCAAAATTTACCACGGACCGGGCTGGTTTGGCATCAGTGAACCAGTGGGTTGTAGGGCACCCGTTTTCCACTGACATCATGGACTTTTTGCCAGTCCGTTGGTCCATGGACTTTTTGCCAGTCTGTTGGTCCATGGCTGGGAGCACTTTAACATTTGCTCCACCTGACTGGCAGGCCCAGAGGGGACCAGGGGGGGGCATTAAAGTGCTCCTGGCGCTGCTTGCAAGTGGGGCCAGGAGCACTCTGACTTTCAAATCCTCCCCCCTTGCTCCAGCTGACTGGCAGGCCTGCCAGTCAGCTGGAGCAAAGGGAGGGTTAAAGCACTTCCAGCACTTGCCCGGCCAAGCAGTTGGTTCACGAACTGGCATTGAACCATGAAATGTTCGTGGTCTGTGCAACGCCACGGACCATGGATCCACGGCCTGTGGGTTTTTCCTGATCCGTGCCCACCTTTAATCTTGATCTATCCCTTGAATATGTGTGTGTTTGTCTTTTGAGGTAACGGGGGTGGGGTTGTCACAAGAGAGAGCCAGAGGCCTCTTCTGGTTCCCTATAATTAGAGGACTGTGCTTTACACAGGAGTGGGAAACTGTACGTGATACGTAAAATATAAATACCGTTTTTCAGGCTATTAGCTGAATTCTAAAGTAGCCATCTAAAAATTCTCATCATGAAAGTGAGAATCCTATTCAACAGACCTTAGCCATTTGTGGAACTGTGACATGCGAACTGGTGAGCATCTACTGTAACAGTTTCCCCCCAGATATTTAAATGTTTTATCTGCAACTGTGCAATTGCTTTTTGAGCTAGACACCAATTTGGTACCTTCAAAGAACAGAAGTCAAATTAGTACAACTTTTACAAGGCTTCATTTGGCTTGAAAATTCACTTTGAAAAGTAATTAATAGATGATTCAGAGGTCATCCTGAAGACCTGAGGAATTCAACTCTCTTTCAAGATTCAACCAGCCCAAACTGGTTATTCTTTCTTAGCCGTGTCTATCAATTCACATTACAATGTCAAAAATGCTGAGCTGGGACATATAGGCAGCCTATACTTCAAAAGACTCCACACATCTGGGTAAATCAAAAGTGACAGCATTTGGAAGCAGGGGGAAGGAGATAAAAGAGAAATGGAATTTCAAATGAGAGAAACCATTCAGCACTACCACAGGTGTTTAATGCCTTTAATTACAGGTGATTTCCATATAAAAACAAAAGGTCGGAACAGTTTGACCTAAACCAATGGTATGATTTAAAATGTAATTAAGTTACCGTATGATAAATGATGGCCTTAAACGTTACGGCATGAAAAGAATGGCAGAATTATTAAGAATCCTTTGGCTGTTTCTAATCAAGTATTGACTGCTGTGCCCCAAAGGAGCACAAATAATGACAGAGGCTCATTGATCAGATATAACTTACTTTGCCATTTCGATAAGAGTTTAATAGGGGATCTATTCTGGAAAAACTGATGACTCTTTGTCCGGCTTTACAACCTTTCTATCTGAAAGGTTGACAAAGCAGAGCATGTATAAAGGAAGGCTAGAGGAGTTTTACTGGCCTAATCTAAGAGTGATGATAAAATCCAGTGCATAAATGAAGATCCATCACCAGTTCAAAAGCCATGGATTAGCATTTGGAGGACAAATATTCTGCCACTTGAAAGACTGTTTCTTCCCCAAGCAACAAAGTGATACTACATAAAGAGTTAATTTGTTGATTTTATTTTGAAATCAAACTGATTTAATGCTAAAGCCACACACTCTTGCTTAAAACACAAATAAGGAGTAAACTCTACCAAGATAGGATAGCAAGTAAAGGTCAGCTGAAATTAATGATTCTAGGGTCAATTTAGTCATTATAGTATTTGCGAGGTGTACACACATTATTCCCCATGTCATAATGTGACTCTACAGGTATGTACAAGTGGGCATTGAACCAATCTCCAGATATTTAAAAATATATATGGTTATTATTCATGCATATATGTTTATTAGTATGCTTTTGCATTAATTATATCTCCAAGCATTTGGGAAGGAAAAAAGTAAGTTATGGGCAACTGGACATCCCTAATTGGAAGAGATCTGATTTATGGCATTGCCACTATTGCAAATTGCATGCTGTTAACTCTTTTTTAGATCTGGAAAACAATGATCAGAACATGCTGAAAGTTTGCTGTAACCTTTGTTGTGGAATGAGCTAAGTGTATATCGCACACAAAAAACAATCTGAAGCACATGTACCAGTACAACACAACTAACATGACTTCAAAAATAAATGAATAATATCCAAGGAAAACAAAACAACAGTTGGGGAAAGGAAGTGACTAAGTCCTAAAAATGTACCTTCAGAAATTCTGGCTGCAATTTTGTTTCTGAGCAAAATTCCAATTGCTGGTTTTGATCTATAAAAACCTTAAACAACCTGGTACTGAAGTATGGCATTCTACTCCACAAACCTGTACCTATTCCAAGATCTACTGAGGTTGTGTTCTAGAGCTTACATTTATTTCAGCATTACTGTTTATAATTCATAATAAAATTCTGAATTATTTCACTGCAGTAATAAAAAATCATTGAATAGCCATTGTGGAGGGTGTTAAATTAGTGCAATCAACTGACAGGATACTGAGGAAGAGGTCATGGTAGTAAAAAGAGATTCAGGAGCATAAACAGTTCTCCAGATAAGAGCCTTCAAGCTAGCCAGAAGGGTCAAGATATGAAGTCTTCATCATCAGGATTGAAAACACTCATCTGTTTTCATCAGCTCCTCTTGACCATACTCCAGTTATCTTTTTCATTAACATATCTGTGACTTGATATGTACAAATAGCTATCAAGGATATTTCCCCCATAGTTACTTTACAGCATTTCAGAATCCATTCTGCTTCCCATGTTGTCCAGTGTTCTGCATATGCAAGAGAATCATGGGAAACAGAACGGTTTTTGCCTTGTCTTTTCTCTGTTTTTCCCCCCGCGCACATTCCGTGATTTTTTTAAGCCACTGCCCAGTCACTGCTGGCACGTTTAATGTCCGTTCAGAATCAAAAACTCCTGTTCTGCTTTTCATGCTCCCCTTTTCCTTTCCCCCAGGAGCTGATTGGTCTGTCTGTCAGTAACCACTCTCACCCTCCTCAGCTCTTTGAACTCTTTCCCCATCATTTTTATCAATAAAACGGGTTGCTTTTTTGTTTGCTTCCTTCCTCCTGGGTATGCACACGCTGTCTTTTTTTTTTCAAAGTCAGGAATGAATCCTAACATTGCTGCTTATTCCCTGCTGGCTTTAACAGTCAGGAAAGGATTAAATGGCTGCTTTTCCCTTCCTCCCTCGGGGCTATGCGAACTCGCTCATTTATTTCTTTTCAAAGTCAGGAATGAATTGTAATGTTACTGCTCATTCCTCCTGGCTTTAAAAACCAGGAAAGGGTTAAATAGCTGCTTTCCCCTTCCTTCTTCCCAGCATGCTTCAGGCTTCTGCTAATGCCAAAGAGGAAAAAAAACCACAAGAGTTTTGCACAGTCCTTTGTGAAACAAAACAGCAGGGAAGCTGCCTGGAAGGAATGAAGCAGCAACATTTTAACCTTTTCCTGGGCTTGGCTTTAAAAAAAATAAATGGGAGTGGAACAAGCATGAAAGTGCATGTTTCCCCCCCAGAAATCTGCCCCCAATTGCCTCTCCAGTGGGCATGGGATAGCCGAGGCAGCAAATACAGGCGGGGGGGGGGAATGGGTTCCAACATTGCAACGATGCATACATTTTTTTAAAAAATGATGTCAGCTCCAGTCCTCACAAAATGCGGCTCCAAAGAGACACATCTCTACTCGTCAGCAGACCAAAATCACCATGAAGTCATGTAGAATGATGGGACCCTCCGCTGTTTCAGCACCAATTGGCGTGAATGCTCAGCATTGCTGGCTTTAAGTGTGCCATGCAGAATGGGCCATGGTCTGTCTTTAATTTCCCAAATAAAGATGGCCGAAGTATTTCCAAATATCAATTACACTCACTGGGATGTGATTTAGTAATCGTGTATGAATCAGCACTTACCTCCATTATCTTTTAGATGAAGAGCTATCTTTGTGTCATCTGGAAAAAAGAAATTTAAGGGTATTAGACCAAAGAACTATATATGATATTGCTTTATTAGCAATTTTTATTATTTCCAATGTAAACACTGAAACAGTGTTTGATCCCAAATTCACCACAGGAATAAGTCTGCAGTACTTCTGTGCTACAAACATAAAGCAATATAAGCTGCTTTGACAGTTCTGTCTTTCTTTACAAAAACATCCCAGGAACTTTAGTTCTGGAAAGCAAAGTTCTGGTACATCAAAGAACTACCTACATCATCACGAAGACACAAATCTCAGGATTCCATGGAGGAAGTTTTGGGAGTTAAGTGGATTTTTCTTTGTATTGTCTTCTTCTACTGGCCTGATTTTAAATCTAGAGACCAGTGAGATTCCCTCCTCTCCTACCCCATGAAAACAAGCATCTCTGAACTACTCCACAGAAACCTTCAGAAACCAATGAAACGGTTTGTGCAGGGCAGTAGTGGAAGCGACAGGCAGTGTTCTATGTCCTTCCAACCTTTAGCAATGGCCAAGATAGGGAGCACATATCTGTGCTGCTGACGCAAGCAGGAGATCTCTGTGCCTGTGTTCTGTAATGGCAAGTGATGGAAGTCCCATAGCTCAAGAAAGGAATGTATAATTTTATTTTGACCACAAGTCACTAACATATATTTCCTCTTCAAGTGAGGGCACTGTTCTTACTGACGAAGCTATGTAGCTAAACCAGACTGGCTATATATCATCATGATGTTATTTTACTCTGCATGTTCCTTAACTGGCAAGGAGCATGTGGTGAGAGAGGAGGAAATGGAACTGAAGAAGTCATACAGTGGCATCCTAAGCAGAATTACACCCTTCTAAGCACAGACTTCAATGGACTTAGACAGGAATAGTTCTGCTTAAGATGGTACTGGTAAGGAAGGGAAATGAGTGGCCACAAACAGTTACAAGAAGAAATAAGGTACACTTTGATTTTTAGGCATTCAGCACTTTTGTGCTCCCCAAAATTTTTGTGTTTAAAGATTTAATACAGCTCTACGAGGCATTATATACTGTAGAAAAAAACCAACAGCAGAGCCAATTACTTGAACTTGGCACACAGCATATAAAACCACCTTTATCTTTCTCACAGGTAACATAAATCCTTTAAGTATATTTTTATCTGTATGGCTTTTTGTGATCACTTGAGATCCTCAGGACTTAACTATTTTTTGGCACCACAGAGCAAGCTACCCATTTTATATGTCTCCAATAAACAATCTACCAATTCTAACTAACTCTCACTGTTTTCCAGATTTTTGTTACTACTGTCAATTTGAACAGCCGGTAACCAAGTTACAATATTAGCAGAGGGGTACTGGGAATTAAAGCTCAAAAGCCCATACTGACAGCTCTTAAAGCATTCTTTCCATGTTGCTGCACTGAAAGATCATCCTCTGCACTGGAAGACTTCCATTTGGTAATATGTTTGGGGGACTGTAAAGCTTAACCTTTGAGTTAGTAGCTTGAAATGCTGCTGAGAGAATTCCTTCAAACAGTGGTAAATTTAAGCACTTGACATCTCACCACAGTCTAAAATTCTTTTTACTTCTTTAATGTAGCATTAATTCTCCATTAAAGTAAAAAGTGTTTAATGCCTCCTTCTATCATAGAATTAGAATCAACTATGTAAGATAATTAACAGTGCAATTCTAAGCAGAGTTAGGCCACTGACTTCAATGGACTTAGATGTAACTCTGTTTAGGATTGTGGTGTCATGGAAATGGGTATGTTCAGCAACTGCCCGCTCATGTGCATTCCCTGTGGTGGTTTTCACATTATGGAACAGCCTTTCTAAGGATATCAGGAAGGCTCCCACAGTACTATCATTCAGCAAAATATGCAAAACAGAAATGTTCAGGAGCGCATTCTTGTAATGGACTTAGATCTGTAGTGATACAGGACAATCCAGAAGGGCATTTTATACAGGACTGGGGAATGGATACTGCTGGTCATATACTATTAAAATCCCACCTGCTGCACTGCTTGCAACATGGCAGCCCGGACAGTTTGCTGTTCACAATTTTGTATTCCTAGTCCTATTCCATTGATATAGTCATTCAATTTTTTATTCCTAATCTAATTGCATCATTCACTGGATATCTTATACTGTATGATTACATTGTTGCTCACATTATTGATCAATTTTGTATTCCATGTCCTAGCACTGTTTATTTGAACTCCTACATTGTATGATTACTTTTTCTCTCTTTCTGTGTTCTGAAATACATGTTGAGTGAGAAAGGAAGGCTAAATGAAAATTTCATTTATAAACTAAATGAAAATAAATATTTATTTGTTCCTATATTGTACTTGCCGTATCTCAGGGTATCATCTTTCATGTAACAGATCACGTCCAAATTGAAAACATCTAAAGCAATATTTTGTAAACTTTTTATTTCCAGGGAACAATTTCCATAATGACTTCTTTATCATACATTTTGCACCCTAGAACATACTCCAGCACTGCTCTGTAGATGCACATTGTAGAGGAACATCCATAGTTCTGGGCAAACTATTTCAGGGATGCTTGTCCAACATATGTACATATAGAAGAGAGTGCTAAAGAACATTGATTCCTATGGATCTCATCATGGCTGATGTTCAGGAAAGAGGTAAAGTACATCTCTTTTGGGTCGGCTAACGGTGGTGGCAAAAAGTGTTGTCAAGACATAGCTGACTGAAGGTGACCTCTGGTGGAGTTTTCATGGCAAGAGACTAACAGAGATAGTTTGCCATTGCCTGCCTCTTCAACCCTGATCTTCAGTGGAGGTATCCCATCCAATCTCGGACCAAGGCTGACTCTGTTTAGCTTCCCAGATGTGATGAAAGCTTGCTTGGGCTGTCCAGGTCAGGCAGGTGGGCTAATAGCCTGAGCTAAACTTGATTGCAGATGATTGTGATACCTTGGCTAGGCATTGTAGATCATGTCATTTCCTGTCCGAGCTGATTTCACTTTTGTAATTTTTAGATCTATGTTTCCACGATGTTTTATTATTGTAAAAGATCTTAAGGATTCAGCTGGTCAAAAAGGTGTGGTATCCTTATTTATTGTTTCAATTCCAAACTCTACAGAACAGAACACCAAACACAGTTACAAGAAATCAGAAAGCTTAATCTAGTTGATGGATTACTGATTTCCACAAAAGTTCAAGGCTTCAACATCTCTACCATTCTGCACGGTAGCTAACAAGTACAATTACTTAATTTTTTCCAACCACAGACACAAATCAGGAAAACAATTTTGTTTCCCAGCCCTTGCCAAATTTATACACGGAGCAGTAAACAAGTTCAAAACAATAACTTGAAATTTTCTTGGAATCAGAGAAGTATAGTTCAACAATAATGTTTCAGGGCTGAATGGAACATCAAAGCCAAGGGCAATTTTTAACTTTTCCATTATCACTGCTGGATATTTTTTGGCACATGGACAGTGCCACGACATATGAAAGAAATCCACATTTGGAGAGTTACAGTACTAGCAACAGTCAGCAGAAAGATTATAAATCATTGCTGTCCTTTTAAGTGTAAGATGCCACTGGGGAATAATTTTTATAATGTTTTCCTTAAATAATAAGCACATTAAAAGGCTAGAGCCAAATTAAAAAATATATAATATAGTTCCTCACCAGAAACTGTCCAGCCTAAATTCCATCTCATTTGATAACTAGGTGTAGGTATATGGTTAAGGTCTAACAAGATGTCATACAGTTTAGAATATAAGTGCCTCTTCTTGTAAAATTAATTTTTCAAAATCAGTTAGATCCCAGCACACGGCCAATTACAATCTGTCTCACAAGAAGACTTTTTAATTGCAAGTATCTAGGTTGGATTATTGTAACTCACTCTACACTGGGCTGACATTGGGCTTGCTCCGAAAGTTGTAACTGGTCCAGAAATGCAGCGGAGCGTCTTTTGACTGGGACTCCATTCTGGTCACATGTGACACCTGTGTTGTGCTAGCTGCACTAACTCCCAGTGGAGTTCTGGATCAGGTTCAAAGTTTTGGTGTTGATCTTTAAAGTTCTTAGTGGACTGGGACCAACATACCTGCTGGACTGCCGCTCACCCTGTATTTCCTGGAGAGTACTTCATTCAGCAGGAAAACACTTACTGGTGGTCCTTGGTCTCAAGGAGTTGGCCCCAACCTGATGGAACTCTCTGTCTGAAACAATTCAGGCCCAGCAGGATGTATTATCATTCTGCCGGGCCTCAAGATGGGAGATATTCCACCAAGCTTTTGGTGGTTGAGGCAAGCGGGCCTCCTCTTTGGACTCCCACTGAGGGATGGTGAGTATCCTCCCCCTCCTGGTCTTTGCCTTTTGCTGCTGTTGCCATCTGCCACCCTGGACCTATGATGACCTATGATGATTATGTGTCGGACTGTACTATAAGGGCTGCTGAAGGAGGATTGTGGAATCACAACTATGTTGTTGCTGCTACTAGTTTTTAATTGTTTATATTGTATATAATGTTATAAATTTTATTTGTTATTGTATATTGTATTGTTTTAATCTGCATGTTATCCTCTGAGCCTGCTTCGCGGGGAGAGCAGACTACAAATCCAATAAATGAAATGAAATATACAAACACACTCATCTGACCATTGGTTAACTTTGAAATTAAGTCATACATGATAACTCTGTTCTATTAATGTATTATATATGTCCAGGACCTACAATTCCTATTTAGTTAGTGACTTTAATTAGTAATGATGACGCCTGTCAATCTCCCTTGGAGTGGTAGTCAGTGGTGAGGTGGCCAGTGAAAGTTTATTCCTATATTCATCCCAGCATTTCAAGAGGTTATTAATTACCACGGAATTACAGTTATAAACTCTAAACTAAAAACTAAACTAAACTAAAAAACTAATTTTGTATCATAAAAAGGCAGAATATTGATGTTTTAATAAATAAACAAATAAAACAAACTATCATGTAATTTGGAAATGATAATATTCTCTTCTTTTTACACTGGACTAAAAATATGTAAAGGAATGGGCAGAGGATAACAGGGATTCAGTAACAAATCAAATCAATCTTATTAAGAATAGTAGGATTAGTACACAATTTCCAAATTACTTTAAAAATGATTTAAAAACTTAACTCCACATTATTAAATGAAGTATTTAATTTTGGATTACTACGAGTTCAATCGTATGCAAATTAATTTTAATGGGTTTAGACTGACGTAACTCAGCAAAGGATTGCATTGTGCTTCTAGTACTACATAATACTATAATTTTTACTACTAAATTGTTAACTATAAGGAGAGCATAATAAATGAACATCAAAGTTCTGGATTCTCTGCACCAGAATTTAACTTGTATTGGAAAAACAAATCAAAACCCTATATGGCTATTTTCTTAGAAGCCAATCATTGCTAGAAAGATATTACCAAGGAAGTCCTGGATGGAGGATGTTAAATTGCATCATACAATGGATTCATTACATAAATTACTTTGAAATATTAATTCAACAATGTTAAGTAATAGTGGAATCCTATGAAAGCCTATGGGTTTAGACTAGAAAAACAATGCATAGGATTGTGTTGTAAGTGGCTTTGTAGGTGGCTCTTAAACCTTGTTTTGTGCTGAAGTTCCTATTTATAGTATAATAGTATTGAGTTTAAAATACATAAGTTAATTTGGGAAGGAAAGTTGCTTGGAAACAAGATTATCCCTTATTTGCAATACTATTTTTTTAATCATAATCACTTTTCCAGATTTCCAGAGCTCCTGCAGCCATTTCAGTCTTAGAAAGTTTACAATTACAGATAGTACATTCCTGTTTAAAGTTACCTTCTGTGGGCAGGCTAGTTGGCAGATGTGACGTCGTGGTTCCTTTGGTAGTAGTTAAAACTCTGAATCTCATTGTAGTTTTCTGTACAGCAACAGTGGTCTGAGGAGGCATTTCAGTTGTGTTTACATTCTTCTCACAAATCTTATCTTTAGACTATAGAGGAAAAAAATACAAACAAGAAAAGAGAAAATGGGTTCTCAACAGAAGCCACTGGTCTCAGATCTATAGACATCTAAAGCAAACACAAAACGTCAGACTAGAGTGAATGGAAAAGGAAACCGTAAAACATTATTTTTTTAAAAAAATCAAATCAGAAAACTTTCCATTTTGATTTAAAAAAGATGGTTGAGTACAGATTTGTACTCAAATCTGTACTCAAATCCGAATAACGCCTGATTCAGGTTTTTAAACTGAACCTGAATCCCGAAACGCAAATCCCTACTTCATATTGTTGAGCAGCCTTTCTCTGATGGAAACAGACTCCTCACTTAGCAGAGGTAGTCAGTGAATCCAAATTATTATTGCTAAATACAAGGCCTATCCACAAATGAATATTTATAGATAATTGTAGCATGTACCCCAAAGCTATATAAACAGGTCTTCGTGTTTGGATAACACTTCTGAATTCAGATTTCATGCACAAAACAAGCTACCAGGGAATAGCATATTTGCTTTAAGTATCAGTATTTGTGAATGAGGTACACTACTGCTATTGCCACATAGATGCTCAATCTTGTGGACAATGATCACTTCAGGTAAAGCTAATTCTGTTCGCTTCTCTTTCCCCTCTTCCAGATAGTTATATCTGAATCACAGCCAGAGTCTCAGAAACCTTGGAATGATCCCAGCTCACAACCAAAAGATCATCATAAGCAAATGCTAATAGAATACTACCTCCTCAGGACAGCCACTGTCAACCCAGTCTTGCCGGTGACGATCAAATCCACTGGAACATCTTTAAATGACGGAAGAGATTAAAACAGTTCAGTTGCAAATGAAAAAATATATTGGTTGGATCAAGTTGGTAGCGGGAGGGAGAGGGAGAGAAAGAAGTCATTATTTTACTTTTAAATCTGGATGATCAACAGAGTATTCTCTATATTCAGGTTGATCTTCTGAGTCAAAAATGATTAATGATTTCTATAAGGAACTAATTTTCATAATTAGACAATTTAAGATGTCAGTGTCCTTTTGCTTTGGATAGTTAATAGCTTCACTGTATTATGCAGTAAGAGTCTCCAGTATGAATTTTTTTTAAAAAACCACAATGCCAGTGATTAAGATTTGATTCCCGAGCCTGTGAATTTAAGTCAATTTAATTTATTCTGCCAATTTTTTTCCATTTTCTCTATAGTCATGTTAGTAAGAGTGCACTGTATCAGGATGTACAGCTTTCTTTTTATCAGAACAGGTGATCAGAGAGATCTGGGCACCCATAAATGTCTGATCAGTGAATGGCATTTTATAGGCAAGAAGTCATCCAAAGCAGTCTGTTCCTTCCTTAACTTGCAGTGCAAAGACGGAGGCTGCTCCTAAACTTTTACCCCAGTTATCTGAAAATTAATGAGGTTCCCACCAAAATATTATATGTAGTGAACATATTGCAAAACAGCTGGCAGATTATTCTTTAATTACTCCCATGAAGCATCTAACTGTACAAGTGTTGTCATTAATATTTTCAAGATGGCTTGAGAACACAGAAGGCAAAGTGCAACCTCATAGACACCAAAGGTGCCAAAGTGCAACTTCATAGGCACCAAATGGACTAGGATCTGGGAGACCAAGGTTTGAATGCCCACTCTGCCATGGAAGCTTCTTGGGTGAACCTAGGCCCACTCTTTCTCAGCCTAACCTACCTCACAGGATTGTTGTGAGGATAAAATGAGGAAGGGGGAATGATGTTGTAAACTGCTCTGAGATCCCACTGGAGAGAGAAACAGCACAAAATAAATAGTGCAAAAGTAAACTACATAAAGATATGTGAACAGTATTATTATCCTATGAATTACTTCTCATATGCAAAATACTTCTCACTACATTTGCAGTTCTAAAGAAAGACATCATTGGACCAATCCACACACAAATGACAAAGCTTTCCTGTGACAAAAGCAGAGTATGCGTGGGTAAATTTCAACAGTTCAGTTCTCATACTGCAGAGGGTTTTTGTGACTGTCTCATGGCAGATTTGCTGCCATGAGTAGTTACTCTGGCCACGATGTGGCTTTTCCGCTGCTTTTCTGTGAGCGCTTACACCCTGACTTTTAAAAAAATCTGCTTTGTGGTCAGCAGTTTTCTCATGCATACTCTTTATTCCATTTTTTGGTGTTCCCCTCTCTTACCTTCCTCCTGCCCCCTTCCAGCCCACTGTATTGTGATTGGCTATGCTCGTCTATTTTTAAATTTAAGTTCAGCGCAGCCAATGAATGACTTTTTTGAAAGCACACAGGGAAATGTTTCCTTTTTATTATTTTTGCTTTGGCATGGGTGGGAATATTGTATAGGGGGCTAAATATCTGGGTAGTAGAAAGAAATAAATGAATATGGAGTTTTAGATTCTCTTTTTGTTCCATGATGGAGAAAAACATGCTTGGGGACAACAGAGAAGGAGGCCGGAATGGAGCTTTGCCAGCGATGCATTACCGATGAGATGATCACTTCAAAATAAAATTCCTTTTTAAAAATATTATTTCTTTTTGTTTCTGGGAAAGAACATTTCCTTGTTTGTGTGAATAATTCAAGTGCATGCTCGAATCAAAACCTCCCCCTGCCTCCTCTATTAATTGTTCAGCTGGCCAATAGGCGATTCTCACAGAATTCCTTAAAAGGAAAAAGGAGCACAAGTCAATTGGCAAATCAGATTAATGAAGGGAGGGATGGTGGGGTGGAGAGGCTGATATCCAGGAAAAAGGCTGATCCAACGCTCTAGCGATGCATCGATTCAGTACATGTGCAAAAAAAAAATGAAAGAAAGGGCTGGCGCTGTGACACCACAAATGACAGTATCAGTGATGACAACAAGCACTCATGACTCCGACTCATTTTGGCATGGTGCAGATTAAAAAAAATCCGGCACCATGCTGACCAAAACGTAAGAGATGTGAACAGCCACATACAAGCTGATTCCATGCCTATCGGCTTGACTTTGGGGAAAGTGAGTCATGTCCCTGGTGCACAAGGGGCTAAAGAATCTTCTTCCCATAGAAAGGCTTTTCCTTTGAAGGAAAACCCCTTGTGTTGGAGAAAGGTCCTGCAAGCACGTAGTTCAGCAGACTGCTAGGCTGTAAGTGAACAGCTAAGACCATATACACACCTACAACTGTTTTAAGCACAGTTTGATCTCCTCTATTGCTCCTCCTGCATGCATGAAAGAAGGTGATTTTATAATGTGCTTTAATTAGGTCTTTGGATCAACTGACGGCCACGTGGGAAGACCCATTTTTAACTGCAGTACAACCTTCTTGCTTAGGGATGCCAACATCCAGGTAGGTGGCTGAGGTTCTCTTTTGAATTACAAGTGATCTCCAGGCTACATAGATCAGTTCCCCTGGATAAATGGCAGGTCTGGAGGGTGGACTGTATGGCATCATGTTCCTCTTGAGCTCCCATCTACAGACTCTGCCCTCCTCTTCTTCCACCACCAATTCCCCAGAAATTTTCCAACTTGAAGTTGGCAACCTTATTTTTGCAGTTTAGAATATCTGTCAGATTTCAGCATAAGAGAAGTTTTAAACCAAATTTGCCTGTGTGGATACTGATACTGAAATTGTATATTGTTAAACCTACTATTAAGGGCAGTGCCTAGATCCAAAATTATAATGAATTTTTTCTCAGTGCATATGGCACACTTCTAGTACAGAAACTTATTGTTTAAAGCTCATTGTATGTAGACAAAGCACGGCCATTGAAAATATGGATGAGGAACAGTTCCATCCTAAGCAGAGTTACATCCTTCTATGTCCACTGGAGTCAATTGGCTTAAAAGGTTATAACTCTGTAAATAGATGAAAATATATACAATTAACCATATAGTGTATAGTGTTATTCCTATATAGTGTTATTCATGTCTTAATCAAAGGGCTTAGGCTGGAGTAACTCTGCATAGCATTACACTGTAAGGTGGCAGTCCTTCAACATTTTTAAAATTTAAATTTAGCCTTATTAAAAACATTTCTTTCCTGTCTTTGCATAAATCAAGTCAGTTTTGTGCACTAATGAAGCAGGCAATCTTTGATCACTGCATACTGATACTGTATGAGAGGAACTGTACTAATCCTTATCAGAAATGTGTGGAACAATGAATCCAGATACTTTTGCTCTAAGGGATGTAAAAAAAAGCAGAACTCTACTTATTTGACACTGCCAGATGATGCACCAAAAGCCTAACAGTCTTACTTGTAAAAGCTGCTTCATCAGAATCAAGACAGCTTCACACTGGACTCCCCCCAAAAGTATCTGGAAAGTGTTTCCAAGGCATATGTCAACGAACCATCAATTACAGAGTATATCATCACTCCTACACCTCAAAATTACGAGTCTGCAAGCTATCATTACAATGTTTCCTGAACACAACATTTAATAAGGCTTTCATTTACTGGCACGACAATAATTCCCCACTGCCATGAACACACCATAGCAGATTTGATTAGTTATGCCATTTGTGCCATCTGTCAACATAGCCATTTTATAACAACTTCATTCTCAAAGGATGACCCAAGTTGGCTCCTAGTGAAGCAATTAACAAACCACATTCCAGGACATGAGAACAAGAGCCTCATTTAAGAAAAGAGGGGGAAATGAGAATCCTGTTGACACGGAACACAGCAATGTGATTTTAGGAGTCACAGTAGGACTTAAGGAGTGTTTACAGAAACAATGGTAATGGTTTGGCTTGGCTAGTTGCTCTTGAGAGAGGACCACAGGGAAACAAGCAAAGTTTTTCTATCTAGGCAAATACAAAAGATGGAGGAGTGGCTCGTCTTGAAGTTTATTAGCTGCAATTTGTTCCTGTTTTGGGTGCAGAGAAACAAGGTGGCCTGAAAGTTTTTTTTTAACTTTTCTTCCTCATTTAGAGATGCCAAATGATGTCAAAACTGCGAGTCTAAAAGAAAATCTTTTTTTAATGAGGTTTTAAATAATATACTTAGTTCAGGAACAAATCGCTTGGGAAAATCACTAACATGGACAAAAGCGACTGAAAAAGTAAATGAAGTTTTCCAAATTCTGGATATTTTTGAAATATCAGTGGTAATTTTATTTACTTAGAATATGTAGTTTTAAAATTTACGATTGTTTTAACAAGCTATTACTGTTTTAACTTACAGTGATTATGGTTAGCCTCCTTACAACCTCCTTCAGACTGTTAGGTGGGATATATGAACCTCTTAAAATGAAACCAAGCAAGTTTTAAGTTGGGCTGTTTCTGGTGAAGAGTTTTAAATGGAAATTGTTTAAATTGGACTGCAGCTTTTTTTTTTTTTTTTAACGAGGGCCGATGTGCCTTTAGCAGTTGCATAAGAGGCAGAAACCCAACAGGGAGGAGAGCTCCCCAGATGCCAAAAAGCTGCTCCTGTTTCATTCTTGCCCAACACAGGACTGAGAAAGGCAACAGATCCTGCATGAGAAAGACAGCAACCCTGTTTAGATATCACAGCTAGAAAGAATTCACAAAAGAGAGCAGCGATACACTTGGTTGCCTTCTATGAAATAAATTTAACAGCCCTATCAGCTGTGACATTCCTTCCAATCCCACCTTTATTTGAAATCCAGCAAAAGAATACAAAGATGCTTGCAGGAAAAAAAAACTTTAATCTGTGAACTTGCAGCTACAAACTCCTGATAGGACTGTGCACTGGCGTTTAGAAATAAGAGATACTTGTATCCAGGAGCACCAGAGACACAAAGCAACTCTTAAACAGAGCTGCTCACTTTAGACCAGGACAGACTAAAGGCGGTGCAGTAAACAGTCTCAGCATTCATTAGTTTGTACCAACATGTGAACAGACAGCAGGATGCAAAGAAACCTCTTGGAATTCTTGCAACTGGAAAGATCTATTGAGAGGAGCTATGTTTTCTTTATCAGCATAAAAGAAACAAAGGCCTATGTTGAAAGAAAGAATAAGAACATTTAAAAAGTCATCTAACAATTTCACATAATATGCTATGTTGTAGTTCTAGAATGATCAAATTAAAGATTTATTCAAAGATGGATCCCCCCCCCCAACAACTGTGCATATGTTTTTAAAAACTGCAGCGTTTATGTTCTTAAATGCTGTTTACTATAATGGTAAACCAGAATGGGGAAAACTCTTTAAACTAGAGAAAGCTGTATTTATTTTGTATGAATAGCGTGGATATTTTCCAAAATCATACAGCTGCCTGTAGTATGGCAGAGGACAAGGATGACAAGAGAGCAATGTGTCACCAACACAACATACTAGAGCATCCAGCACCAAACAAGCTAAGTTGGCACAACCTACATTTGTCATATGCTGCAGTAGCCCTTTTCAATGGAGCAACGATGAATACAGAACAATAGATACATTTCAAATGTCAGACCAATGATACATTTATAGTACTGTTGGTATAAATCACAATGCATGCAGTCCCATGCATCTCTATTAGATGGGTGTCATTTTCTACTATCATCAGCTTAGCATGCAATTGATTTAAACTGGTACAGATTACTGTGGATGGATAACCGTAATGTGGTAATTGCATCTACTTTGCTTAAGAGAGTCTTATCACTGGCTCAAGCAGGGAAATCATTAAATCATGGAGTCTAATTCATATGTTTGTGAACGTTACCTGATCTCTCTCCCTCTCTCATTAAAATACAGTAGAGTGGATATTGCTATGGTCATGGATATCATTCTAGGTAAGGCTAAGAAAACTGATAGCACATCTCAAAGTTCACTCCTTCATGATATGTATTATGGATTAGATAAACTTAACTACACAGACCTTAATCTCCCACAATGAGAAAGATAGCAGTGGTTTACTGCAAATATAATCAGATAGTCTCTAGTTACACGTTTATTTATTTCATATACACCCCTTCTATTAAATAAATAAACCTCCTCCCAGTGTGGCTTACAACATTCTCCCCGTCTCCATGTTATAAGCATGACAATTCTATGAAGTAGGTGAGACTGGGAATGCACGACTGGCCCAGGGTCATGCAAATAGCTTTCACAGCGGCGTAGGGATTCAAACCCAGACCTCCTAGATTCTAATTCAACACTCTAACCACTATCCATTAGTGGCTGTCTTCCACCACAACTTTGAAACTTTTACACTACTAAAAGGGGTTCTCTTGTGGACTCTTGCATTAAAAGTGGCCACACACTGCAACACAGAAATTAAAAATGCATTTTGTAATTTGTTTATCAAGGCACACCCGACATACAATCCTGGGGTACGAGTGGCTACTGAGCAGGCACAGCATTAATCCAACACTGAATAACATCAAGGTGATACACCAAGACGGCCTGACTCTCAGGTAATCAAGGAGTTTGCTCAAGATCATTTTAGCTAACCGTCTTCTTTCCATGGAAGTTCTCAACATCCTCACTCACAAGCAGTGGCACTGCCTGCTGTTTCAAACTGCTTCAAAGCAAAAGGTCAGGGAACCTCTGAAGAAGGGGAAGGACCAAAGAGGTGAAGAAGCACAGAGAAGAGCCAGAGAGGCATCATCAGATCTACAAGGGAGGTGGCCACAGATGGGCTGGGCCAGAGTTCTACTCTCCATCATGAATGGAGTTCTCTTGCTCAAACAGACCGCGCGCTTTCCATTTTCATCAGAGCTTTCCTGCTTGAGCAGTCAACTTATGCAACAACCAGATGTGGCCAACCTGAACTTTCAGTAAGTGCGTATGTAGCGCAGGATGCATGAATGTTTTCAATAATGCTTTATTTCATGTAAAAGGATCCTTGCTTGGGAATCAGTTGCTGTTTGCACCTGGATTTGAGTCCACAAGGTCTGAAGCCTTGCCTCTGGGTCTGTTCTGCCCTGGGACACGTCTAGAACTGTAGGTGTTATTTTGCATCTGACAACAGCACTTAGTAGAGTAAAAGATATGCTTGCCAGTGGTAAGCAGTGTCTGTAGACCTGGTTTTTTTTTTTTTAATCTTGTATATATACAGGCCTTTCCCCCCTTCAATCTTCTGAACATATTCTTCCATTTCTTTATATTAGTTAATGAAATACAAAAAGAGGAGACTGTATGGGCAAGTGCTATATTTAGCTAGTTAATATTATAGTAATTTTAAAGTCTTTTACTGTTTGAGACATAAAATACTGATAGACTGTAAAATTTACGATGTCAAATACAATTGTTTTCCCATTAAAGAAAAAGTGAAACTAACACAAGGTACTGGAGGGAGGGAATCAACGAACACCGAACTCTGGGATTTTTGGAGCCTTAAAAGAAGGCCTCAGCATGTACTCTTAGCACATATTTATTTATTAATTAAATAGTTATATCCTGACTCATGGTGGTTTATAAATTAATAGTTTAAAATGTCACAATGTAAAACCCCAAATAATCCCTGGCACCACATATCTGCAAACTATAGCCCATAAAGAGGCCTGGAAAACAAAATGGCCTTTCAGTGTCTTCCCAAAATTTCTGTACCCTCATACAGGTTGTAAAGTGGCTTAAAAATAAATACACCATTCAAATCAGTGTTGTCAACCTATCGCAAATGTGGAAAGCATGAATGAATTGGGAAGGATGAACAAAAAAACAAAACAAAACTCTTCTTCTACTGATTTAATTAACACAGACAAGCAACAAGCCAAGGGCTTGGCTGAAAGGTCCCATGACAGATGGCGTTCATAGAGCTCGGATGATATGGGCTCTAAGTTCAAGATGTATTGGATTTTCTCCCCTCCAGGTCACATTTGTCTTTAGATGAATGCAAAGTCAAATTGAAGTGAACACACAGCAAAAACACTCAAATGCTGATTACTGATGAATTATAGAAGAGCAGGGGCTCATCAGTTTTCTCATTAGGAATACCCATTAGCACTCATTAGACCTAGAGGTTGGAAAGCAAATGGTTTAATTACTGCTATTATGCAACACATAGACTGGAGAAGTCAGAGACAAAGTACATCTAAGGGTGCTTCTCATTAAATGTTCTTCACTTGGTGCGGGTGCCAACATTTAAAATTACTTTGCCAACTGTGCAGGGCATACATGTATATGAACAGCCACGTTTCCCTTTAAAATATAAGGATGCAAGTGTTTTTCCAAGTTATCTCTTTGTGCATATTTGTTCCTTTCCCCTTTAATACACGTATGAACACACCTTTCAGAACTGGTGAAGAATATCTGTATTGTGCTGGGTAACTCTACCCAGGTATAGTGCTTAGGGTGTAAGAGTAGCCTCTGGGAGACCAATGTGCTATGTGTTCACTTTATTTTGACTGCATTTATCAATCCCAACTTTGCCATGAAGCTGAATGAGTGAACCTGAGCTAGCACCCTCTCTCAACCTAACTTATCTCTCAGCCTAACTTGTGAAGATAAAATGAGAGCAGTAGAGAGATAAGTACAATACTGAGTTCCTTCGAGGGAGGGTGGGATAAATATTTTGTTTATGTACAAATTCTTGAAGCCAAGCCTTTTTTGAAGGAAAAGCATCTGTCCCTTTAACAGAGGCTTAATAGGATGTTATTTACTTATAGTTGCAAGGAGAAGTGATGTCATCGGTCAAGGCCAGTGTGTACGCGCCCGTGTCACCAGCCTGCCTCCTCTCACCAATCAGTGGGAAGAAGAATGAATTGCTAGGAGTATGTCCACCATTGGTGGGTACGTGGTAACACTAGGCACAGCCTGACAACTAGTACGAGTCCAGGAGGGGGCATGGGGGTTGACAGCATGACATCACTTCCCAGGGAAAAACTGGAAGTGATGGCACTCCTTTCTAGGAATCACCAGAAACTATATGGAAAAATCACAGAGTTACCGATGATTGCTAGAGTGGAATGACATCATTTCAGGGTTTCCCCTGGAACTGACATCACACCGTTGCTGATGATGGGTTTTTTAACATTATTTTTCCCCACTGGCAGCAGGAGCAGTGGCAGAAAACAGGAGCCAGGGCAGGGGTCCACTACCCCAGCGGGAAAAATGGCAGCCTGACATCATGTCCATGTAGGGCTGCTTGATGTAACTCCTCCCCCCACAGTTTCTTCCACCAGCTTGGATTAGGGAAAGGGTCAGACTGCTGGGAGCTTGCCTGCCAAAGGGGGCAAGTGGTATGCTGGCATCTGTGGTAGGTTAGGTTCAGAAACAGAGATGGCCTGAATCAGCTGATGAGGTTTCAGGCTGAAGGCCTTACAATATGTTGTTCTCAGGTCTACCCTGAGTAATATCAAGCAGACATGCACTGAGAGTCCCGGCTGAAACTTACTTATTATTTATAACTATTAACAAAATTTATATTTTACTTTTCTGCCCTCATCAGGACCACCAAGGTGGCTGACAAATTAAAAACATTCATCTTTAAAAACCATTAAAACCAAACCGAACACATCAAAAACACTTGCCACTGAGTGAGTCCCACTGAATAAAGTTAAGGAAATGATAACTAGCCACAACTAGCCAATCCACAAAGAAATAGGCGTATGGAGCTCCCAATTCTAGAGCAGGGTACTTACCATGCAATTGAATTTGTTTCATTTGTTGTTTTATATGTTCCCCTACTGTAGTATCATCTTTTACTGTTATATCTCTTTCTATAGCCCAGAATGAACAGGCCTTAGAATAGCCTCAGTTGGGCAGCTATACTATGTTTTAAATGAAAGGCAACATCATAAATTGATCTCAAACATTGCTAAGATGGACTGATGTTAAGCAATAATTTGCCATGTTGTAAAATACTCCTTGGTTTTCAAACATTCCATTTTTATATAAAAGGTATCATTTTTCCACAATGGAAGCTGAAAAACCAAGACCATGTTATTTTACAGTTAATAAAAGCAGTAATAATGTGAATAAAGGCAAAAAAATTGCACATTTGTGAGGAAACTGCAGTAATCAATTTAAAAGCATTTCAGTTACCATAGTAATTTGTGACTAGGCCATTCAGACACTCCTTCCCAGTGTGATTTTCTTTATCACCAGAAATATTTTGCTAAAGTGACAATTTAAATTTTAACTCAAAGTGCTGAAAACATTGTAGATTTTGCTGACTACTTCTGTATACTTTTGAAAAAGGAAAACCATTCGCAGAATCAAACACAAAAACAGAACACTACCAATTCTCTATCAAACAAAATATTAGCAACAGTTTTCATTTAAAAAAAAAAAGAAGAAGCATGGCCAAAACAAGAATACAAGGAATTCTTTCCATATCAAATCAGGCATGATTTTCATCATCGTCGATGCTATATTGGGAGAATGTGCCCGGATCCAGAATTTGCATTCTCCTCCCCCATACTCATCTCCAGGGACCAAATATTCCCACGTGAAGACTTTTTTTTGGCTTCACTTGATATTCCCTCTGTGATCTTTCCCCAATGTTTTGACTGTTGTTTTTATTTTTTGTATTTATTTTAAATTCTGACTTTAAATTGTTTTAATGATATATTTATGTGCTGGTTTTAACGGCTTTTAAGATGGTATTTTGATGTGTATATTTTAAATCTGTTAGCTACCTTGGTGGCCCTGTGAGAGCAGAAAGGAGGGGTAACAAAACTGGAAATAAATAAAGTTCCCATGTCAGACCATTGCACTCTGACTGGACTGAATCTCACTGCATGGTTGCCACAGAGTCTTTTCCATGCTGCATGAGCAGGCTTCTCTTAAATCACTCACATCCACTCTACCCACCATGATTTGTTATGTTCACTCCCTCCCTCTTGCTCTCAGGAGAACAGCAGGCAAAGTGAGTGCCTTAGAGGTAATGCCTGAAGGAAATAAAGTACTTTTAAGCAAGCTGCTTGGGCCCATCACATCTTCTGAAGAGCGCCTTCCCTTATCAGCATGAACCTGCTGGTGCAGCCAACAACTATGCTATGATTCTGGAACCCCCAACATGTTGAAATGCAGCTGCTAAAGTAGGATTCAACTGATGCATCCTATCTTCCCTCCGACAGCCTTAGCAAGCCTTCCACAGCCTTTGAGTCTCTCAGATGGAAATCTTTTTGGCTTTCTGCTGACTGCCTCTGCCTGAAGAAGCTAGCCAGGACTGCCTTTCCGTTCAGCCATCTTGGACCCAAAAATTTGTGTAGTTTGATTGTGACAGTTATATCAGACTAGTGGTACTGATATATTATGGCCACCCCACCGCCCTCACCTGCTGCCCCAGGCCCTGCTCACCTGACCATCGGGGGGACGGGGACGGGGACCTGCTGGAGACGAGCGCAGCATTCCTGTTCTCCCCCATTGTGCAGGAAAATGGTATCATTTTCAGGCATGATGGAGGAGCTGCATATCGTGCTGAAGCCCAGTACATTAAAAATTGCCCATTTGGCCCCGCTTGAGACCCTGGGGCCCCTGGCAATGCTAGACAGGTAAGAAACACAAGGTCACTAAAATGAGAGAAAAGTACAGAAGACGCCAGCCAAGATGATTAAAGGGTTGTAGCAATTTTGCTATAAGGAAAGGCTGAAGAGTCTGGAACTTTTCAGTTCTGAAAACAGATGACTGGGAGTGGAGTGGGAAACTTTTCTCCCTCCCCCAAAAACAAGAACTCAAGGGCACCTGATGAAGTTACAGGGGCTAAAAGCAGAAACAAAATCTGCAAAACAATAATAAAGCCCAGTCTGCACAAGATAATCATTGCTAAATGTATCCTAGTTACCAAGGTCAGCAGTTGCAGAAGTTAGTAAAAAGCTAAAACTATAGAATTATTTGGTTATGTAGGGAATGTTCTCCTATATTCACAGCATATGCTAAATGAAATGCTCCTGAATGACTGTGCCAACTAAAAGAAAAAGAAAAACTCTTCCTCAGTTTGATCATTAGTATTTTATTAGGGCTAAATCTAAGCCAATTTGTATGTGTATGGGGTAGGATTTCAAGAACTTCCCTTTCATTGGGGAAGGTCAAAATAGGGAAATCATTAAGACATCTCAAACATTCAGGCAGCACTCATGACAGGTGCCTCCCAGTGTCAATTCCTCTTGAAGAAAAACAACTTCTCCCCAGCAACATTTGGAAAACAGTGGCACTTTCATCACGTCAGTTGGCAGAAGTCAAATAAAAGTAGATCCTTCATAGTTCTGATCAGCTGCCACACCAGTGTCATTAAAAATATCTCTCTCCTCCTGGAAACACTGACGTAGACATGTAAGCATGTGATGCTACTAACGGAAACAAAGCTACTTTGAAGGGAGGTCAATTCTGTACTCTCAATTGGCTTCATTGGTCCCCAGTACCATCATTATATAGCCAAATAATTGGCTACATGATGACATCCCTTTTTATTCCTGGAAGGGAAGACTTTTATTATTGCAAAAAGAAAGGCTAATGTAGGTGCCATTAGGGCTGCAAACATGAGTGCAAAGCACTTTGAGAGGTAAGACAAAGGAGCAGTTTGGCAAAAAGTATGAACCAACCTCTCAGATTATGGTTGTAAGATCTAGAACCTCTCAGATTATGGTTGTAAAATCTAGAATGCCAGTCTGAATTGAATATATAATTGTATATATTAATTCAGATTCCTATATCCCACTTTTCTCCCTAAGGGGGCCAAAAACAAATTACCACATCATTCTTCCTCCCTCCATTTTATACTCACAACAACAACCCTGAGTGAGAGTGACTGGCCCAAGGTCACCCAGTGAGTTTCCGTGACAGAGTGGGAATTCAGATTTTGGTCTCCCAGGTCCTAGTCTGACAACCTAACCCTTCTATCATGCTGGTAAATTGAGTAGCTTGTCCAGAGGGTTTGAGCTACTTGGTCACAAATCAGTGACCTCTTCTTTAAACTATCTTTTATTTTAACAAAATAACAGAGATAGATCAAATCAAGGCAAAATTATTCAGTTCTGCATAATTTTCTGGAATTCTTCCTGTACATGTTTTTTTTTCAAATCCTGAAAAAAGGCCACTATGCTGTAAGAAGTCTGCTTCTCCCCTAACTTAATCAGCCAAATGATCTTTCCCAATTTCCAAAGTTTTTTTTTTAATACAAGCAATACTATTAATACAAGAGATATTAATCTTTTTCCATTTTAGCAACAGCTATCTTTCCAGCTATGCATAGGCACTGTATAAAGATTAGTGGGGTTCCTTTGGTTTAGGAACTTCCCTGAGTTATTTCCTGTGGACCAAAAGCTCATTGGCTACACAGTTTCATGATTTTAAAAACCACAGCACTGTCTGTGCTATAATTCCTGTCTAGGACTTGAACCAAAAGTACCTGAAAGCAGAGAATTTTTTTTTAAAATAATTTTCTTAGCTGTTTAGTTTAAGCATCTTTCACTGAACATACTTTTGTACATGTGCTTACAGAGCAGCAAGAATATTTTGCATTGTTGGTGCTACTGCAAAATCTTATTTTACATTCTGAGCTGGACATCTAAGGGAAATGACGCTTGACTTGTAACATATCCAAGGATTACAAGGTGCACAATTCTCATTCCAAATCTACTAGTTACTTTAGTAATATCATTAATAAAGTTATAGAGTTGCATTCAAACTTCTACAAATGGAAAGAGTTTGTAGTAGTTAATTTCGGTCTTCTTCCCTGGTCAACTCCCTGTGCCCCACAAAAAAACTGCTGCTAAATGTCAGCGCTCTCTGTACTGCACAGCTGTAGGAAGAAAGTGGAATTGAGAAAATTGCACAAGCAAGCGAGGGGGCGGGGGTGGATTTCATTCAATTCTCCTTTCTTCCTACAGCTCACAATGTTTTGGATTTAAAGGGGTTGCTGGACAAAGAGAAAGGTGGGGGAGATCCATTTCTGCCAATTCAGCACATTCGCAGAAGTTAGAGTCCCACCTATGTTCTTTTTTTCCAAAACACATGAAAACTATTCCACAAAATGACTGTCACTCCAACTCTCAACTGATACAATGTCCTACATTTAATTATATTAACTGATTCTCTTCAATGTGTTTCAATCCCATGGCACTCCCATCAAGTATGAGGACCAACCCCCATTCTTCCAGTTGTCAGTCATGCTGCTAGTATCCTGCTGATAATAAAATGCTTCTGTGCCTCTGAGAAGGGGAAATTACTGCTTTGCATATCATGAATTAAAACGTCAAAAGCAACACGTTCATTTTCTCCAGGAAATAAATCAGGCCAATTGAAGTAATTTCTATGTGAAATATCGGATCAAAGAGAAATGGATTCATTACCTGGGCCATTCTGTATTAAACACCAAACTGAAGAAGCTTCCTTACCGTTGGAGTTTATTACACCAGCTGCAGTTGAAGCCAATCTGGGACATAACACAGGGGCCACAGCTGTCAAACTGGAGGCAGGCTGGAGTACAGGGAGGAAATCATAGATAATTCATTTTACAAAAATCAATTTCTTTATTTCAATTTCATCTAATTCTACCCTTCTAATCAAATTGTATTCAGAGGAGCTTATACAGCTAAAAACATAACTAATTTAAAAACAGCAAGAATAATAAAAAGTATCAAATGATTAAAAAATATTTTTTAAAACACCGGCGAAAAGAAGCAGTAAAAAAATTCAAGATGATAAAAATAACAGCAATCAATCCCAAATTAAAAAGATTTAAACCAACAATTGATGTTAGAAACAAAAAAAGAGGAATACTTCTTATAATCAATAGGTTTCTTGACATTAAAACAAATATTTTTCTTCAAAACTTGTTAGAGAAACCAATAGGTTACTTGCAGGTACTATGAAAATGAACACATACTTAAAAGACTGATCTTTTCAATACAATTTTAATTCTACTTGTAAACGTAAGACCATTTCCACAAATCTTCACTTATAGTAAGTTTCCTAAATTTGCTTTTTGTCATGAAAGCATTCTCCCCCCCCCCTTTACACCTCTTCCTTACGGTGCTTACATGTCACAGCTTATAGCTAACATTCTGCTATATGAATGTACTAAACTAAATAGAAAACAGTGTAAGAGATATGACTGGATTACAGAAAGGATGTTTTGATTCCAGTTAACTCATGACAGTTTTTCTGGCAACTTACATTCTGAGGCATCTTTTTAAAAATTTAGACCTACCTCAGACAAAAAGGAAAGTGGATGAGATACAAAATAATCAGTTGTTGCTATTTCTTCACTATGATTTTATTTTTGAAATATGAATATGCAAAGTAAGCCTGTTATGTCAGTAATCAGACTTATAAGTGAAATCCTAAGCAAAGTTACTACAGTCTAAGCCCATTGAAGTCAATGGGCTTAGACAAGGCAACTCTGCCTGGGATTTCACTGTTAGAGAATATTTATGCTTGCTAGGCCCTGTACATATACATATACAATTGCCAGAAAACTTATGCTGTATGATACTATGGATATTCAGGGTGCAATAGGTAAAGCAGCTGGATATGTCTGCACTAACACCCAGTTAGTGTCCTGAAACTCTTCACATTTTTTTTGCTCTTTTTGTTCCTTGGTATCTTTTCCAGTGCTTTTGTTTGTTACCATTTCCTCTGTAGTGGCCTGTGGCTGGTTTTTGAGTTGGGTAACATACAACATTCCCTCTAGAAAACTCTGTATGCTCACACAACACACTTGCCAATAACCTCTGACTTGTGCCTGTTTTGCCTTGGTCATTTGAGGCCTGCAATGTGAGGTGATGCCCACTGGAGTTAAGCCAGAGTTGTATGTGTCTGACAGAAGTTGGAGCAAAGTGCATGGATGTATCAGGACTTAAAGTATATGGGTAATTGAGGTGGGATGATAGGCTGCTGGAAGCTTAGGAAGAGCAGACAGTAGGAGCAGAAGCAAGTCAAGGTGCTTTTATGCCCCCGCCCCTCCTCTTTACCTGTTTGCTGCCCTGCAGTGTGGAAAGCCACACATGTCCTACCGGCTTCTTTGTGAGTTTTATTTCCCTCATGACAATTCAACTACCATTTTTGTTACCCTGGCAGAATTTTATGAGAGGTCAGAAAGTAGCCTTTGGAGCTTCCCTTGCCATTCTGCTTTCAAAGAAGCCTAGAGGGGCAAGAGACATTATCTATTCTGGCTTGGGGAGGGGAGGTAGCAAGTGGGCAGGCAGCAGATGAGAAGTTGGTTGGCTGACAGCAGCATGCAAGATAGCTGACTGATTTCTCTCAAAATCTATCCAGTTCTGTTGGAGGATTCCTGCTGGCCAGGCTGCTCCTGGGCTATGCCTGCTGCCTTCCCTGGGATGAAGTAAGATTGCCTCGGGTTCCAAGGCTGCTGCAGGTGGGTAGGGCATGCTTTCTCCTGCTCACTAGGCTGTTCCTGGGCTACATTAGCCGCCCTCCTCAGGAGGAGATAAGGCTACACCAGGTCTCATGACTGCTGCAGGTGGGGGATGAGTAGCATGGGGCCTGGCAAGGCTACTCGCTGCTGCTGCATAGGCGGGATTGATGGTGCAGAGACTGTGGCACTGGACATTACATCTCTATCCTGCCCTTTCTAAAAGGAGGTTGAATAATATAGATGGGAGTTATTCTCACAGCAACTCGGTGAGGTAGGCCAACCCTGCGAGGTGTGATTGGCCAAAGAATGCACAGTAACTCGTAACTGACTGCGGATTTAACTCCCATCTCCCTGCTCTAAAACTAGTGTTCTATCCACTGTATCTACTATATAAGAAAACAAAATGAGATATCTATGATGTGGGTATGATGTACAGGTGAAAATATATACAATTAAAATATAGGTCTCAAATTGCCAAGCTAAAACATGTGTAACAGGTTATTGGGATAACAACAACAACAACAACATTCAATTTATATACTTCCCTTTGTGACAATTTAGCACCCGCTCAGAGCGGTTTACAAAGCGTGTTATTATTATTATCCTCACAGCAATCACCCTGTGAGCCAGGTGAGCTCTGAGAGAGCTGTGACTGACTCAAGGTCACCCAGCTGGCTTCAAGCGGAGGAGTGGGGATCAAACCCTGTTCTCCAGATAAGAGTCCTGCTGATCTTAACCACTATACCAAACTGGATACCAGTACTGTGTGAAGGTACAGTTTTCTGGAGTGTTTTTTTTTTAAAAAATGTATTTTAAAAGCCTTTCATCATAACAGAGCAATGACTAGGATTATGGTCATTGTGGGATGTTTGCACAACCAAGCATAATATATGATGTATAAAGATTATACCTATTTAATGCAAAATTAACTTTTGTATGAAAAAGGTACAATAATTAGAAATGGATGTGATATGGTGTGGATTATGCCCCTGTGTGCTGGTGAGTTTTACTTACTGGGCAGAGGAATCATCTCAACAGCTGACAGATTGGTAACCTTTGACATCTGAAGTTCCACTCGGTGATACTCATATATTGTCCTTCTACGGACATCTTCCAAGAAAGAAAGAAATAATGAGAGAAAATTCAATTCCATAGTTCAAAGCGGAATTCACACTGGAACATTTCTTATTGTACAAAAATACTGCCACCACTGAAGTTCCAAGCCGTATCAACCGTTAG
Source organism: Eublepharis macularius (assembly GCF_028583425.1). NCBI lineage: Eukaryota > Metazoa > Chordata > Lepidosauria > Squamata > Eublepharidae > Eublepharis > Eublepharis macularius. Next base: position 67,582,316 of record NC_072800.1, on the reverse strand, counting down.
AATTAAACGTACTGAAAAGGGAAAACAGAACTTTTGTAGGCATTGCTTTGTAATCCATCCATCAGCAAACCCACTATTCAAATATTGATTGAATAGTTGAACTTGAACAATTTATTCAGAGTGATTCTTTTACAGAATGCAACTGCTGGAGCTACAGTTTAAAAGGGGAGGAAGGGGGAAAGGAGCTTTTTAACTCTTTCCCTTCATGCAACTTTCCCGCTAAAAACTGTCACCCCCAACTACCTTTATCCCAGCTGAAAATAACCTGTCTGTATCCTGAAGTTTTACAAGTTGGGGCTGTAGTGGTGGTAAGGCACAGTTTTCAGTGAAAGAACAAGCCACAGGGAAAGGGTAATAAACTACTCTCCCCTTGCAGCAATCTCCCCTTTAAATTGTAGCTTCAGGGATTAATTCTGTAAAAGAGAAAAAAGTCCTTTAAAAAGGATCTTGGAACTGCAACTGCAACTGACCTACTAAGGTTATAAGCATTTAAGACAGCATTTAGCACATTTCTCACAAAATCCTGAAACCTGAGTGGCACTAATAAGAAAATACAAGAGGGGAACTTGGGAGGACTCATGGGAGAGGGGCTATCTCATCCCTCTCCAGTTTTCCTTCCTGGCTCTTTCACCTTTATCTTTTCCTTCCTCTAACACACTTACTTACCTGCCTGATCTTCCTAGGTGACATTCCCACCCACCTGGTTATCCCCTAGTGCCACCCCGTTGCCCGGTCTCTTTCCCCATCCTTGCAGTGCTTTCTGTTCTCTTGCCACTCCTGCTTCCCTATTCTACCCCTCCTTCTGTTTGCAGCATCAGTTGTTGGGTGCTATTTTGATTTATTCTGGCAACCCCCCAAATGCCACCTAAAATTTACTCCTCTGTGACACCTGTGCACGAACTGTTACAGTTTGGACAGTTTTAGCCACTAATTTTGCTTTAATTTTTCATATTTTTAGACAAACAGGTTTTTCCTCAGGTTTGCAGAAACCTTTACCCAGAGGGCCCATAATTTAACCATCTCTGTGTATACTCTAGCCTTGAATGGTCCTGTTGTGTGGATTTTTGATAGATAGTGGAGAGGGCACACATGGCTATATATAATGGTATGTATCCTCTCCTACTACTCAGGTCTTGCTAACCAGCTCCCTGTTTTGTACAATCATTTTTGTAATATTGGATTAAACACATAAATGAAAACCTATGTGCCATTGTGCAGACCAATCCTGAGTATGCTGACTTGCTTCTAAGTTTTGCTGAAATCAATGGGACTTTTTCCTCAGTAAGTTTAGACAACACACTATTGCCTTAGTATTTATAGAAATTGACATAAAAGCCTGCCTCAACAGAATATTCATTGCAAAACAATTAATGCATTGCTTTGAAAGGTTTTTGCATATACTACACAGTAAGCCCACCAAAAAGCCCACTTTAAAAAAGGAAGAATGTGATAAATTACTATCTAATTCTTGCTTCTCTATTTATTATTTTATTATTCTGATCATGTTCAGCGTTGTAGATAGTAAGCTGATGGCTGCAGGACAGGCTTGTAGCTTTGCAGTATATCACAGAGAAACTGTGATGACCTATTACTTCGAATTTCCAAGCTCTTACACACTTCCACTGAATGCCAAAAGATTTATGTGCAAAGATGGAAGTGGTACAGTTTTTGGTGGTGCGCCAGGAACGCAGACTCCTTGACTAGATTAATAGTTGATCACAATGCAGGAGGTGGAGGAGAGGAAATGGGGGAGACGCCACGTAGCTCTGAACGACGGCCGGGGGAGGAGAGAATAGCAGTATCAGAGCTCTTACGGATTCACAGAGAAGCCCAATTTGACAACGAAGAATGGATAATACAAAAGGAGCCAGCCAACTGAAGAGGAAGAGTTGACTGGGTGCCTCCTAATACGGGAACTAAAACATAATTATTTCACAATTTGTAAGACCAAAGTAAATCCAGCCAAAAATATTGGTCTATTCCACAAGGGAAAAACAGATAGGCAAAACAATGGTCCACCCAGCTGGAGGGGGATTTTGGAAAAACTGTAATGCCTTGCAAATATCCATTATGGTGTGTGGGTAAGCAGAAACTTCAACAACTTTCATAACCCTAAAAAGTGCACTCTTTCCTATTCAGGCGAATCTCTTCTTTCTCTCCCACATCACAAGAATTTATACACCTATTCATACACCTATGTTACACAGTAACATTTAAATGGCCCAACCATGTGGGCAGGAGCCAACCACGTGGGATTTGACAGTGTGCCAATTCTGTTGTGGGTCCCTGGTCACCAGTCTCTCCCTCCTGCCCTAATTCCATCAGAACTGTTCACAGAAAAGCAGCACAGAAGGCTACAGTAATGTAGAAAACGTCCATCTGTAGCTTAACTGATCCAGCAGATTTTGGAAAAAACAAATTTAAGTGAGAATATTAGTCAGCCGAAGTGCCTAAAATTATACCACGTGTGTCTGATCAAACGTATCAACTGCACTTGGATAAAAAAGGTTCCCAACCTTTCTGAGTCTGTGGGCACCTGTTCTGTCACAGGATAGTGGGCGCAACCACAAATTGCCATCCACAAACTGTCATGGAGTGAGGTTATGTATAACTCTAATATTAATATTTCAACATTTCAGACAGAAGCTCTGTTTAACAGGATGCCTATGGTTTTAAAGTGAAGATCTTGTGATGTGGAGGCAGCAGCTGTTAAAGCAACTTTTAAAAAACCTGCACAGCCAATCAGTTCTACAATGGCCAACTAAAGTCCAGGGGGTAAAAGCCCTATCTGGTCCTGGCCAGTTTTTAAAAACACTTGGTGGATGCCAGGAAAGGAGTTGACAGGTGCCACAGGCGCCACATTGGGCACCTCTGCCCTATATATTCATGATCTGACTAAACATGTATATCTTGTCATGATCTTGGTTACCTCCTCATGGGCTGAATGGAAAAGGAAAAGGATAAGGCTTATCTTTGAAATCATGACTATTTGTCCTGCCATTACCCGCATACAAGATCTGTCAGTGTTTGAAAAAGCTGTCAGCCTAGAAGCTAGAGCAGCAATATCTGTTACACACTGGCAAAGTTCACCAAGCCCAGAAACAGCAGGGAGAGATTCGATTCTTATCTTATTTCATAGGCATATATCGGCAGCTTGTGGCATCAAGACAACCTTCCCAGATTCATTCTACTTAACTTCTTACCATGGCTGAGCACTGTCATTGCCAATTAACTCAACTTGTTATTTCATTTAGGTCCAATTCTTTTAAATTCTGTGATGAAAGGTCTTTCTCTCTCTCTGATGTGAACATAACATCCTATTAGGCAAATAAATTACTGCCACCAAGACATTCAGAATGAATTACTAGGAAGATTCTGGCCACGATACCCACCCTGGAAGGTCTGATACCTGTCTGGTATTCCAAATGTGCTGAACTAAAACGTGTGTTCAGAGGCTAAGCTAATTTGGGCTGTACTTGAGCACCTCTTTTGCCAAGAAGGGAAGATTTATTCTTCCACAGTGACTTCTTCCTAGGATGCACCTGCCAAGTCAAAGCATTCAGAGAATGTGTTTGAAATGAACTCCTGCCAGTGCTGGAGGCTTTAATTTGTTTCCCCCAAAGAAGGCAGGTTCTTCAGTCCAAAAAAGCAAGCAAATGAATACATAAATAAAAATGATGGCATTGGTACTTCGGCTGAACCTGTGTTCAGTCATTAGCGAAGGTTAACTCAGGACATGCTGATTTGGCATGACCCCATAAATGTGCTCATTTGGAACAGGATGAGAAATGAATTTTAGAAATCTGTGATGTCAGCATGACAATCATTTGCATTTTTAAATAAAAGTCCTCAAGCTTACCTACGTGGCTTAACTAGCATGAACTGTTTTAAGTTCTGACATGCTGGCAGGTCTGATAAAAAAGATGTTTTGCGAATCAGAACTTGGGTTAATTTACATCACTTAATTTTTTTTTTCAGGTACAGTGGGAAACGATGCTTATTTTAACAATGGATAATTTGTGAAACTAGGAATTGCCTTGCAGACAATTATTGCACCTTGGCTTGTCCTATCCATTCCTGATTTTAGCACTCACTTTTCTCCCCACCTCCCACCAGGTACCTGGCTAATATGCCAGTTTTCTTCCAGGTGTCCAATGCAGAGCAATGCCTTGCTATAAGACTGCTCAGATGAAAAAAAATCTTGACATTACAATCTAAGGGAACCCTACCATCAAATCTTCCTCAAAGTCCCATTTTATAAGCACTATTGAATAACACAGAGCTTACATCTGAGCAGACTTGTTTAGGACTGCTCCCCCTCTTCCTGTGAGCCATTCCACTACTCTGCCCTTTCAAAAACAATCTCACCTGCCCCCACAGCAAAAGGAAAACTTTTGGGGAAAACATGTGTTTTGAGAGGGCAGATTCAGCCAGTCATTCTGCCTGCGCTTGGACAATGGAGAAGACCGGCAGCAAGAATGCCCATTTTGCAGAGCATCAAAAGGAAGGACTTGGATATGCCCAGGGCTGGCGCCACCATTGGGGCCGGAGGGGGTGCTGGGGGCGAAGGCACGCGCCACTGCCGCCACACGCCCCCAGCTGGGTGCAGCAGCTGCGGGCCAGGGACGGCAGGGCTGCATGCGGTGCCGCCTCAGCCACCTGCCAGCCAATGGCCAGGGCGTCACTGGGCGATGAGGTCATCACGCGATGATGTCATCACGCAGTCCAGGGGTGCGCGCGCGCTGCATGCATGCACAAGGATGGCCTCAGGCACCAGTAACACTGGCACCGGGGCTGGATATGCCCCTCATTGTGGGAACAAAGAAAAAGGAAACATGAAACCAACAAGCAATAGCAGAATGCAAAGATAGTAAGTTTTTTGGAAAATTTATTATAGAAAAAGAAAAAAGTGAACATGAAATAGGATAGCTTTTTGCAGTTGTTGCAGAGCTCTCCTACTTGGGTATGCCCCACTGCTGCTGCTCTACCCGTCGACACTAACTTTCTATGGGTCTGTTACTGTGTGTGTGTGCTTGAGAAAAAAACTCAGTGGATCAATCATTTAGACTAGGAGGGGGACTAATGATTGATGCTGTTTTTGGTTAATCATGAAAAAAACCTGCCCCAGAGTCTGATTTATCCACCCACCCCTGAAAAGAACAGTGAGCATTTGTGCATGTGCAGCCAAAGCACGTGCAATGGACTGAAATGAAAAACCCAAATGAATCAGGGCCGTTTCCAGACGGCTTACCTTCTGCCGCTCCATGACGTAACGTCACAGCTCGTGCCGGAAAAATGCGAAATAGCGTGTTTTCTAGTGCGAGTTTTGCGCAACATCGCGCAAAACTCGAGCGAGAAAACGCGCTATTTCGCGTTCGCCTCAGCACGAGCCGTGGCGTTGTGGCATGGAGCGGCAGAAGGTAAGCCATCTGTAAACGGCCCAGGTCCGAGCTGAGAGCAACCCAGCTGGAAGAAACTAGTAATAAAATGGAATTGTTCTGGAACCCCTGAAACCCAAACTTTCTAGATGCACAACCCTAGTCTAAATGTCTCACTTTTTCAAGTTTTATAAGAGAAACCAGAGTGTGCTCTGCTCTCCATCTGAAGTCATTGATTTCCCAGAGTTATTATTGGTTGAATGAGCTTAACGTTTGTTATATTCTTATCTAACTCAATTTTTAAAGGATAACGATATGTGTGAATGATTTATTTCTAAGACAATCATTTAAATTGATTCTTTTTTACAACACAGGCACTAAACTGTCTCACAGTTTATCCATCTATGAAAAATACTGTAGCTTAAATCAATAGTTATACCATGTACTTAATGCAGATTAATTATCCCTTAGCACACTTTCACTGCCCATATGTTCACATAAACCATTGGTTAAAGAAGAGAGGAATGTGTTTGTATTAGTTCAACAAAATCTAATTTGTGACTCATACTTTTACTAATGGTGGCAGGGGTTCCAGATCCTGAACAGACTGACCAACTCCCCCCTCCTCTCTTAAGCTCCCTTCCACAAAAAAACAGAGAGTCTAGAAAGCGCTAGTATAGTACTGATTGTGTATTAAATGAGTAGGACAGGGTGCCCTGGATTCGGTGAAAGACATTCTCTTACCTCAGTTAATGCATCAGTGGTGTGATCATGCTAAGTGTTACAATTCCATCCTAGACAGAATTGTAACATTTCTGGCAATTCTGAAGCCACGGTAGACACCCTTCCCTCTTCAGAAAAAACAGAAATGTTGGGGGAAAGGAAATATACATAATATTTTCTTTCTTAACAAACCTTAAATATTTTACTGCTTTAGGGTGGTTTCGTTAAAATGATCAGCAAGGAGGAAGGAGGTATAACATTTATCAAATCTGGATAGACTCAGGATAATATATATTTTCTGATTGTTCTTGTAAAATGAAAAATGCACTAGCATGTATTTGACTGTTTCAACCATGCCACTTTGGCAAGGGCAGCTATGTAGAGAGTAAGTATATGTGGCTATTACCTTTCCAAGAGAGCTGATAGGAATACATTAAAGCAGACTGAATAAAGGCTCTACGGTGTTTAGGGAATGTATAAAGGGAATTTTGCCACATTTCCCAGCCACAAGAGCAGATTTAACTCATGCTCTATCAACCTGAAGAGCTCTATCCCATATTTGTTGTTTAATTTAGCTCCCTAAAACACCAGATGCTGTAGAGCAAAGGGATTATACCCATAAAGTTGTACTTTCTCATCAACATCTCATATCCACCTTGAGCGATAATTATCTGAGAGAACTGATAAAGTTAATCCAGGGGGCAGGCTCCATGGCATAACTGTAAACCCGCCTTGCCCCTCCCCCACATTCCAAGCCTGAGGAGAAAATAATTTTTCTGTTTTGAAACTCAAGCCTTTGGCCCAGTAACTGAAACCAAAATCATGCTCATGGCCCATTTCACCATTTACCCTGAGTTGCCCTGCTATGTTCAGTCCTGAATTTACTGCATTCTGTTCAGCTGTGCTTCATTAGGGTGTGCTTGTGAGAGATCTTGAAAACATGGTTTGATGAGCTGCAAATCACCTTTTTTTGTAGTAGATAAGGAGTATGCCTTCTGGTCATCTGTGAAGTGCCTTACTTCTCTTACTCTCAGATTGTTTTGGATTATTGGCTTCCCAGACATTGCCTTGGGAACTGCATGGGTGGGTAGGTTGCTACAGCCAGGCCCACCTACTTTCACTTTCTTTACTTTTTGGCCTTTAGCCTTCTCCTTCTCGAGTGGAATTCATGACACAGTGTACGTTGATGGTTGGAATATTTGTGGTAGGCTTTCTGTCTAATGTTTGCCAAGTTATTACTATATAATTGATATTATCACAACAGTTTGTGTGTTAATTATTCAACTAAATAAATTCTCTCTTATTTCATCCCACTCAAGTTCTTGTGATAGAATCTTCATCAGTGTATCAACAATCCCTTCTGTGTGCCACTGCCCAGACTGGGCACCTTCCTTAAATTGTGAATAAAAGTTAAGCCTGCAGCTAGGAGTGAGATACAGTATGGAGGGCTTTTTCCCTTACACTATTTAGCTCCAATTTAGCCCAAACTGGAAAGTGGGGTACTTTCACACAATGTGTTTAGGGAATGCCTGTCTCCCAATCACACATGGTAAAGTCTTGCAGGCTGTTTCGCTAAAGGCAGAGCTTTCTTCCTGTATAAGGAGTCCTCCCTTGATGGCGTAAATGGATCCCATACTTTGTTTGCCCCATAATGTTATCTATTCTGGAAGTTATAATGGAGTACCTGAGGAATACAGAATTACACTGTCTCCTTCTTGCTTAACAATTTAATTTTGCTTATCAGTTCAAGCCAAACAACGAGGCAGTTAGTTACAGTGGGAATTGTAAACCAAATAAAATTACATTAAAATCAGTAAATTGAAACTACTATCACATTTTTGTTTAGTTAAAACATCTTTTCAGCCTCTTTAATTTTGTTCCCTTCTTGCCCCCCTCCCCTGCACCAATTTATACTACATTCATTAGTAATGCTTTAATTACGTACTGGGAATTTGCTGGATCCTATGGACTACCACAAATGCATCTGACAGCCCCACTTTCACAGGGTGATTGGTTGAGCTTATCTGTGTCACTGAGACAGGAATCTGCAAGACAAAAAGAAAGTAATGTCATACAGATATCAACTGTGATGCAGTTGTAAAAATGTTTTCTACCATCTTCATTTAGCTCAGAAAATCACTCTCTCCCTTGACTCGACTGGCCACATGTATCCATGTCACAGTGACCTTGAAACTAGACTATTGTAATCTACTCTACATGGATCTACTCTTGAAGTTAACTCAGAAACACCAGCTGGTATAGAATGCTGCCATGAGCTAGGCAAAATATGAACATTACATCCTTTCCACAGTCACTTTATTGATTACCAGTCACTGGGGTCAATTCAAGGTACTGGTTAGCACATAGCCTTCCTGGCCATGAACCCTCATGTCCGCAGGACTGCCTCTCCTGTTTTGCTCCACCATAACAACTTCACTCATCTGAGTAAAGCCTTCTTAAGGTACCATCATACAAGGGGATAAGACTGATAGCTGCCTGCACATGTGCATTCCCTGTGGTGTCTCCCACCTTGCAGAATGGCATGCCTGAGGAGACCAGGAAAGTGCCTATACAATTGTTTTGGAGGGGATCCCTTTTAAAAGGAGCACATTGTTTAAAAATATTTTCTTGCAGACACACATTTATCTTCTGTAATACAGTGAAGATCCTTGTGCTGCGGTGGCAGCTATCGCCAAAGCAACTTTTAAAAATCTGCACAGCCAAGCAGATCTTGAACAGCCAATCAAAAGCCCTGCTGGGCAAAAGCCCCACTGGCCCCACCCACTTTCTAAAACCACTTGGTGAGCACCATTAAAGGTGTCAGTGGGCACCACATGGGGGAACTCATTGCTGCCCCTACCTCCCACCTATAGAAACATTTTAGAAATGTTTTATTGGGGTTGCATTGTCATCTGCTCTGAGCTCGCTCACAGGGAGGGCAGATTACAAGTTAAATGAATAAAAATAAATAAATAATAACAGAACAGATCTAGAAGGTGCATTTTTAAAGCAAATCAGCACTGTAGTTTATATAGTCATGATATGTATTATCCATTTATTGTATGTGATATCCTGTTCTTTCTACATTATTTTCTACTTCTGTAATTTCATGTTCTGCTTCAGTTTGCATATCATGAATGATACATTTTTGCATTGTTTCTGATTGATTGATTAGATTTTTAACCCGCTCTCCCCCCAAGCAGGCTCAGGGTGGGTTACAATCATAAATAAATTACAATAAATAAAACCAATAAAATACATCTCAGTACCAACATGGATTTCAGCATTCCAGATGGTGCACCCTTCCCCCTGTTCCTGCCCACCATACACAAGGGAAGAAAAGGGTGGAGGTGTGGGTTGGTGAAACTCTAACTCCTCAAGTATGGGGCGGCAGATGGACCATATGCCCCCCCCCGGCAGGAGACCGGCAGGGAGGCTAATTAGATTGATCCAGCGCTGGCCTCAACCATATGCCTGGTGGAACATCTCCGTCTTACAGGCCCACCAAAAAGATACAAGATCTTGGTGGGCCCGAGCGTCTTCCGACAGAGAGTTCCACCAGGTTGGGGCCAGGACAGAAAATGCCCTGGGCCTGGTCGAGGCAAGCCGAGCCTCCCTGGGGCCAGGAACCACCAGTAGGTATTTACCTGCAGATCTAAGAGCCCTCCGAGGTACATATGGGGAGAGGCAGTCCCTCATGTATGCTGGTCCCAGTCCATTTAGGGCTTTTAGGTCAGAACCAGAACCTTGAACCTGATCCAGAATTTCACAGGGAGCCAGTGCAGCTGCTGCAGGGAGTCACATGTGCCCTGAATGAAATTCCTGTCAGGACACGAGCAGCAGCATTTTGGACCCGCTGCAGTTTCTGGGTCAGGCCCAAGGGAAGCCCTGTGTAGAGCGAGTTACAGTAATCTAATCTGGAGGTGACCATTGCATGGATCACTGTTGTTAGGTCATGGGTTGAGAGATAGGGGGCAACCTGCCTGGCCTGCCGAAGATGGGAAAAGGCAGTTCTGGCAGCTGCATTGACCTGGGCCTCCATTGACAAGGAGGAGTCCAGCATCACACCAAGGCTCCTGACTGATGAAACGGGCACAAGTGGTGCCCCCTCAAAGGCTGGGAGCTGAATCCCCATATCTATCCCCCCACAGCCCAGGTACAGGACCTCCATCTTTGTGGGGTTCAACTTCAGTCTGCTCTGCTTCGCCCGTCCAGACATGACCCCCAGTGCTCTAATTAGGGCCTTGGGAGCAGAGCCAGGCTGGCTGTCCATCAACAGGTACAACTGGGTGTCATCCGCATATTGATGGCAACCCAGTCTGAAACTCCGTGCCAGCTGGGCAAGAGGGTGCATGTAGAGATTAAACAACAATGGGGAGAGTAACGCCCCCTGTGGGACGTTGCACACCAAGGATTAGCATGCTGATAACCTCTCCCCCAGTGCTACTCTCTGTCCCCGACTGTGGAGAAAAGAGACAAGCCAAAGCAAGGCAGTCCCTTGGCTCCCCACATTGGCAATGTGGTGGGTCAACAATTCATGGTCAACCATGTCAAACGCTGCTGAGAGATCTAGCAACACCAGCAGCACTGACCCGCCTTGATCCAGATGCCTACAGATATCGTCTGTGAGGGTGATCAACACTGTGTCAGTCCCGTGACCTGGGCAGAAACTGGACAGGAATGGGTCCAGGACCGATGTATCTTCCAGGAAACCCTGCAGCTGCTCTACCACCGCTTGCTCAATCACCTTACCCAGAAACGGGAGGTTCGAGACTGGGCGGTAACTGGATAGATCGGTGGGGTCCAAGGTTGGCTTTTCCAGGAGGGGCTGCACTACGGCTTCCTTTAATGCCCTGGGAAAACCCCCAGAGCTCAGTGATAGATTAATAATGGCCTCCAACGGGGCCTTTAGCCCATCGATACTGGCCTTAACCAGCCACGAGGGGCAGGGGTCCAAGGAGCACGCAGTGGGCCTCACCAGCCGCAGGATCCTGTCAACATCCTCCTGGGATGTTCATTGTTTCATTAGATTGCATTATTTACACTGTGTAATCTGCCTTGAGTCTCAGTTAGAAAGGTGGGCTATAAATATATAAAATAAAAAATAAAAATATAAATACTTCTTTGTCATACAGATGGTAGCATATGTCCTAATCTTGTATTAATGGTGTACATATTGCTTTCATGTTACTAGTGGTGCACTACACCCAGTTGACATGTGAGTAAATCAGGAAGTTGTTTTCTTGGGGGGGGAGGGGTCTGTTTTATAACAGAAGTCTAAATCCCCCAAATTATGTTTAGGTAGGTGTGTCCAACTCTAGCAGCAGCTAATGATATATTTAGTTAACTCTTTGAAGTGATTATGTACCACAATCTAAAGCTTTTAAAGGGCTCCAAAGATGGCAAACATTCTTCAAAACTAAAGTAGATGGCGCAATTACCCTTTAGGAACAGGTGAGTTTCTGTAAATATATTCTGTAAATATACTACAGATTCTGAAGCGATGGCCAAATAGACACCTCTTTTAGAAATCAGTAGGGCATTAGTTTGCTAGACATGGAGAAATTTGCCTTTATTCCAAGTGTGTTCTCTTTGGATTCTCTGTGTAGCAAAGTGATTCCCCCCCTCACCCAGAGGAAAAACAATGCGGGGGGGGGGAGTGAAAAGACTATTTAAGCACAACTTGGTTTTGTCTAGTACTTAAGTTCTGATGAATCCGTTAATCAATCTCTCACAAGTGTTTTGGAAATTACATTTTCTCGTGTACCTTTGGTAATCACCAGCAGAAGCAAATTTACTTTGCATAAGCCAATTAAAGGATTCATTGTCAGTTCACTGCAGGGAAGAAACCAGTAAAATCCTAACATACAGTGAATACCATTCTCAAGCAGTTTTGCTGGCTTATTATGTAAACATCTCTCCTTTTAATACCACTTTGCTGATCATCAAATACAATTTGCACACACAGAGCCGCACAGAAAACTTATAATGGGGAATGAATTTGGTTTCTGTTATTAATATTTTGTAGGAATTCCATTGTGTAAACACTAATGCTAACAAAGGAAAGCAGGGCTTCTGTCTTTATATAGTAAATCTGAGAGTAGCTCTGATATTTAAGAGCTTCACTGCTGAAAAGCAGCTTTTTAATTTTTGCATAAGTAGGGCTAACGTTCAGGAGTGCAACTTTTCCTGTATCTCTACACGTAATTAATAAATGCTCGATGCAAGGCCCCTAATTTATTTAGAACATTTTTTTACATTGCCTTAATGTGAATTCTATGCTTGCTCATTAAAAAGTAATGAGCCCTTAATTCACACAGGAACCATTACAAAAGTTACTACATTGGGAGGAGCCTGGATGGGGCAAAGGCGGCAGAAAATAGTCCTGAGGCAGAGAGCAAAGAATAGAATTCCTTTCTTCTGCTACATGCTATGAAAAATAATATTGATTGCTGTCTTTTTAGGTGAACTTTCATCTATGAAAATGTTTTGATATCCCTACCAAGGATTTAATATTCACGATGTTGTATATCATTTTACAAGATAATCATTTTGAAGATAAACGCTGATTATATCATTTATAGTACAATCCTAAGAAGAGTTGCGTCCTTCCAAGTCCACTGAAGTAAATGGGATTTAAGAAGTGCAACTTTGCTTAGGAGCGCATTGTATATTTCTTTTTTACAATGTTGAGGATGCTTAATTGGAAATCTAATAATCTAAGGGTATTAGCCAGTTGATCACTTCCATTTATCGTCAGAGATTCTGATGGTGACTAGCTTTTAATAGCACCAAATTCCCATAAGCAGAGCAGCACATGTTGAAGTAGGTTGAGTGAAGGAAGACTGTTAAGTGTTAACAGTTAATGTGTGTTTTATTTTTCGTTTTCAGATATTTCCCCTTTATTTAGGTTGATTACAAGAAAATTGATAAGATATCTCAAAGAGACATCAGTAACTTCTGATGACAGGCAGTGGACAAGTTGAGCAGGAAAATTATTAGTTTTCATGTTAATAGTTTGCACTATAATCAGAAATTCTGACTGCAAATGACATAAATAGAAATTGTTTGCAACAGAATATTTTCCAAACCCTGGCTCAAACACAATCAGAGATGACTGGTAAGTTGAAAGAGGTCTACTAAATGAAAGGGGGTCTACTAAAATGAGTAGGGTAACTTCAGAGAAAGTAGGCATTCAAGAATGCAGCAGCTTCTTGTGTGAAATTATATTTCTAATTTCATAGAATAGAGCCAGTTTGGGGTAGAGATTAAGAGCGACAGGACTCTAATCTGGAGAGCTGGGTTTGATTCCCCACTCCTCTGCTTCAAGCCAGCTGGGTGACCTTGGGTCAGTCAGAGATCTCTCAGCCCCACCCACCTCACAGAGTGATTGTCATGAGAATAATAACACACTTTGTAACCCACTCTAAGTTGTCCTGAAGGGCGGTATATAAATCATATGTTATTATAGAATCATAGCGTTGAAAGGCGTCTTACAGACTATCTAGTCCAAGCTCCTGCCCAGTGGAGGAACACCCTAAAGTATCCCTAACAAGTATTTGTTCAGCCACTCCTTGAAGATTACCATTTCCCTTACACCTACCTTATAGAAGGGACTGCCATGATCTTTAATGAACGCTTTGCCCATAGGAGTAGATCCCTTGAGTAAGCTATTATTTGCACTCTCCAGCAAGCTCAATTAATACTTAAACAAGCTCTCAGTTTTCAATCACATCATCAGCAAGGTCCAGTAAGGGTGTGCATAAAACCATATAGTGGGATTGTGGGCATAAGTCATAAAGTAGGGACTTATGTTAGAATATGTCCACAACTAGGGTTGCCAACCTTCTGGTGGGACCGGGAGATTTTCAAGAATTGCAACTGACCTCCAGGTGACAGAGAACAGTTCCCCTGGAGAAAATAGCTGCTTTAGAAGGTGAACTCTATGGCATTATGCTCCACTGAGATCCCTCCCCAAATTCCACCCTCGCTAGGTTTCACCCCCAAATCTCTCGGAAATTTTCACCCTTGAGTTGGCAACCCTATCCACAACATCATGTAAGCCTGTATCGAAAAAAGAGTTTAGGGCCTATGTCTGATTAGTAGAATGTAGATACTTAGATAGACCTTAGGCCAGACCATACTAGCAGATAACTGATGTGTATGTAGATTTGAGCAAAGGCCCATAGGGCATGTGTTTGAAAAGGCCCCCATGATCAAGAGAGGTGGTATAAAGCAGGACTGGGCTAGCTGAAAAGACTGGGAGGGAGAGAGGAGTGCTGAAGGCAGTGCTCTCTGAGAGTCAAGGCTTGTTTCCAAGCTTTGGATCCAAATCAGACACAGAGCTGAAACTGCTAGTTAGGAGGATTGAACACTTATCCTTGGGAGAACACTTTATCCCTGGGAGTGGCTAGAAAAAGCTGAAGAAGCTGCAAAGACCAAAGAACATGAATTTTGGGCACCTAATTCTTCACTGACTGCCTGAGATCAACACCCTAGTGTAAGCAGTCGGCCCGGCCTCCGCTATTTTAATAGCAGTTTTATATATGGCTGCTTGTGATATTAAAGATGTTCAGGCCTCTGGAGTTAAAAAGGCTGCGGTATTGCCACTAGAGAGCCTCTAACAGTTGCTGAGTCCTGTCCGGGAGAACATGGCATGTATGGAATGCTGTACAGGAATGCAGAATGATTGAGAGGCGATTGGATTTACTATCCTTCTAGTCCCAAAGGTGCCCAGTGCAACAAAGGTCTCGCAGAGTTGTCCCCACTTAACACATTCCTTTCCCTTCTTCCGTGATGAGATCTCCTGTCCTTGATTGAGGAGCTAATCAAATGACATTTTAAAGTATATACAGTTGTTCCTGGGAAGGTACAGTCCCCACCTAAGTCCATCAACTTGGCTCCGGTGGAATTCACTAACAAACTATCCGTGTTGTACAGCGCTAGAACAAGTTTTGCATTTGCTTTCACATGCCCTGGCAGCTACCAATCAAGGCAATCAAACTCTTTGTCAAACCCAGGAACTGACTGTTGGAGCCTTTGTTCTAATGGCTAGGTGGGCTCTCCCATCTCAGGGCACATTTTACCTATAAAAGTAGAGCCCTGACCTCATTCAAATCGTGCACACTTCCTGAGTCCAAGTGCTGCTCCCTTAGGGTTGCTTCCCTAAGTCTCTCCCTCTCTCCTGGCCAAGAATGCTGGCGTTTGAAGCTCTCGTCCTCCATGGACCACGCTGTTCCTCTGATTGGTAAATATACTCCGCCCCCTCTATTCCGACTTCTGGCTAGCCTCCTAGGACTGTGTGTGTGTGTGTATAATTATTTTACCCCCATAATTCTGAGTGTATGTGCATGCAGTTTTGTTCTTTAATAAAAGTTGTAGATTGATGTTAAGCACCAGCTTTGTCTGCTACCTTGGGGAGTGGACCTGGTAGAAATTGGTGGAGATTTCCCACTTGTTAACCTTCTTGCATAGCCATTCTCCTTGCTTGCTAATTCCCCCACAAATCATTTTATCACAAGGAGACCAATTCCGGTAACACTAGTACAGAGCTGCCCCACTTTGTCTGGCCAAGAGGGAAGGAGAACTGCTCCTAGGGCAACAAACAAACTCAAGGATTCATCCAGCATCTTCCTACAAATAGTTCCTGCTGTTGCAAGAAGGTCTTCTGGATATTTGGGACTCCATTCCAGGCATAGCCTCTGGACAAACTCACAGTACCGTCTGAGCCCTCTACAAAGTGGATTGTGAGTAGAACTCTGCTCTGGGGACACTTGTTAGTGAACCAGTATTGATAGCTTTGGGAACGTTTTCACAGTTATGTTCTGTTATATTTAAATAAACTGGATTTACATTTTGAATTTGTAAACATTACTTTATAAACTGAACCTGGCCCTTGGGACTCTGGGGGTTACTTGATACTGATTGTACTAATCTCATACTGTGTCATCCCCCTTGAGTTTCAATGAGGAAGGCGGACTATAAATAAATAAATAAAATTTATGACAGCGTGCATGTAACATGCCAAACAACCAGCCACATTGGCCCGCACAAAATACCAAACAAAAAACAAAATCCAAGTAATACCTTTTTATTAGGGCCAACCAAAATGTAAAATATTGCAAAAAATTTTGAACTCTACAGAACTCTTCAACAGGACACCTGTTACAAAATAAATTTTTGAGAGGAAGAAAGACCATATCTTGCTAGCATTTGGAGTAGATGCTGTGCTGGCTTGTCATTTTGAACTAACGTTGGTGTTAGATTATAGCAATTGCATCCTGGGGAAAACTACCAAACAATGAAAACATTGGAAAGACAACAAAGGTCAGCAAAATCCAAACGCCGCTTAAAACCCCAGATGAGAATTTCTGTTTGCAGGTTGACAGCAGAAGTAAGCATTTGATAGTCTTAATGTTAATAATGTTTCGGATAAATTTAAGACAGCTTAAGAAAGCCTGGGCACAGAGAAAAACATTTGTGTATGGCTTTCCCTAACACTGAACCGCCTGGTCAAAGAACATCAAGTCTGAGGCTACTTTTGTGTCAACATATCTACAGGCACTTAAGCGTTTTAAAAACTGAAGCAGTTTAAAGTGCGTATTTTATCACCTGCTGTTACTCATCCTGAGAGTGAAAGTAATATAAATTTAGGTAAATCATTTTGAGAACAAACTTACCTCCTTATAACCAAAAATTATACGCCCATCATTGAGAAGTGTTGCTTGAAATGTGAAACTGCCCAGGTTGTAATTATCCTGTAGATGTACATGATCCCACTGGACTACCAGTGCAGTACCTGCAATGTCCAGCACAGACAGGAAACAAAGAAAACATTGCAGTTAATTATCAGCAGCCATTGAATGTAACAGATGCAGCAAACACTGAACTCAATACCACAAAAACGGTGGTAATGTTATAAGCCTTGCAAAATTAACATTACTTTTAATTATATCAGTGATATCCTAAAATGTTTTAGTTCAATAATAGGCATTACTTTTAATTGTACCAGTGATACCCTAAAATGTTTTAGACCAATATAACTAAGAGAGACCTCTTCTTCTATTGTAGCTCACACCAATCTTTTCAAAAAGTCAAGAGCACCATATTTACAGCAGCACTGTAAGTCTAAGAGATGCCAAGTAACTTACAACTAATGGTAGCTACTCTGTGCAACTATAATCTGTGCAGAGATTATTTTCAGATGTTCTACTTGCTTACTATTGCTCTGGATGTAATGGAAGCAGTGTTTGCTGTAGAACAAGACACTTGAGTTGTGTAAACACTTTTCACTGATAACAGGCAGCCTTGATCAATGAAATGCTCACAAGGAGTTATATAAGGACAAAGGTCCTTCTAGTTCAGCATCCAACAGTACCAGCTTCAAACCTGAAAGCAAAACCCTTGTTCGACCAAGCAATTGGCATCCATTCCTCGAATCTGACAAAGGGAACTCATAACTTGGAAATCTAATTTAGTCTTTAAGATGTTACTGGACCTGGATCTTTCTCCTCGATATATCTAATTCTCAACATGGCCTCATCAGTGGATACAAAATTCAGAGACTGGAACCATGGATAGACAAGACAGATTTTTCTATACAAACCAGAGAAAAGATCCGAGTTTATAGGAAAATCTGAAATCTTAAAAAACAGGTAGTGGAACATGTCTACTTCCTCTAATCACAGTGTTACATCGGTCACTTAGCTACAACCCATTGGCCATGAGGATGTTTACAGAAATGCTGATGCAAAGAAAAGTTTATTTAAAGAGTTCAATTTTCACTTTGTCCATTTGTTATGCATAACATTTAGCAAACTTTTAGAGTGACAGGATATTAAATCATGTAATGTATTATTTATTTAACTTATATACAGCGTCTCCACCATACTAGTGCTTGAGGCAGTTTACAGCATAGATATAAAAATACTACTAAAATAATATAAATACAAACAATAAAATTGGTAATACAATATTAAAACAGGAATACAAACATTGAAAACCCATCCATCTAAAGAGAAGCACCCTCACTAAATCCTACTCGTTAACTAAGATTATAGATAGTGTACCATTGAAATTATAGATACCATGAATTTATAGATAATGTACCATTAGCGATGCTTTGCAGTCTTTGAATGGTGACCACAATATTCTTGTCTTTTTGATCCTCATATACCATTCTCCACAGCTTACAGTGCACTCGACTGACTGTAGCATACTAATGATACTTCGTGGTGTTTTGACAATCCCTGTTTCTGCAACCCTAGGCAACATCAACCAGAGACCTATTGAGCAGGTATTCCTAACTGTTCTGCTGCATTTTGTTTGGTTGGTTGCCAGGTTGTGAAGGTTCATTCCAGGTGTCTAGCATATAAAAAAGGTGGTGCAAAGGCTGAGAAAGAACATTACGCATCCTGATACCTGAAAGAAACTCTAATACAGAAAAAACTTTGTTAACCAAAATTCATATGTAACTGGGGATGCCGGTTAATGAACTATGCCAATTAACAAAGCTGTTACTCTGCTGCAGCTCAGTGATTCAGATGACTCCCAGCTAAGCCACTTGGCTGGCTCCCACCTAAGTCACTCTACTGGAGAGCAGCTGAACAACAACAACAACTTATTTATTTAATTCAATTTATATTCCGCCCTCCTTGCAACAGCAGACTCAACAACAACAACAACAACAACAACAACAACAACAACAACAACAACAACAACAACAACAACAACAACAACAACAACAACATCCAATTTATATACTATCCTTCAGGACAACTTAACACCCACTCAGAGTGGGTTACAAAGTGTGTTACTATTATCCTCACGACAATCACCCTGTGAGGCAGGTGGGGCTGAGAGAGCTCCAAGAAGCTGTGACTGACTCAAGGTCACCCAGCTAGCTTCAAGCGGAGGAGTGGGGAATCAAACCCAGTTCTCCAGATCAGAGTTCACCAACTGCTTGGGTCATTCAACTGCTGTGGGAGCAAGTGACTTGGGTGCTGCCCATCCAAGTCTCTCATATGGCTCCGCCCGCCCCAAGTCACTCAGCCAGTTTGCTGCTAAGCCAGTTAAGTGACACGCACCTGCCCGAGTCACTTGGTTTGCATGTAGGCATGTAGCTAACTGAGCTGGCCTGCTCCCACCCACAATAACAAAGCTTTTACTGCAATATTTTACTGGAGACATCTTTCATAGTCAGGATTGTATCTTTTCCGAAGAACCCATTAGGGGAAGTGAAATGTTTTGATTTACCTCTCTTCTATAATTTTTTTTATTAGACTGACCCAAAGACAGCACAAGATAGGTCAGTGTAAGTCACCCATCCCTGAGAAAATCTTGGGCCCTCAAAGTAGGATTCAGCAATAGCATATTGCAATTTTAGTCTTGTTTCCTTAGAAAATGTTTTCTGAAGAAAAACTGAAACATGTTCATTGTGCTGTTTTCAAATGGGCTTTTCATAATCTCACTGCATAAATGATTTTGCTATATATTGCATTTTGCATGGTGTGAAACAAACAGACATGTTTAATTTATTTTCTGAATATTGATTGGACCCCTTTCTGTTTTATACAAAATGCAGTTCTTTCATATCAAGATTCATTTCATCTCCCAATTTCTTTTAAAAAAAGATTCATGCACAGTATATGCATATATAGTGTCACAAAATTATATAGCAGGTTTACAGAGCAGTCCTATGCAAATTTACTCTGAAGTAAGCCCTATTTTTTTTTGCTAGTGCTTACTCCCAGGTAAGTATTCTTAGGACTACAGCATTAGTGATTTTTCAGCCCCTGCATATTCCATTGTAGCAATCTTCTTGCTACACATCATATAAAGTCTTAAAGACTTTAGGTTATAAATGTTAGCCTAATGGCTATCTGGTGGGATTTTTCATTCATTAATTTTTGGTCTGAGTGGAAGCTAGAAAACCAACATTTATCACCCTCTGAAGCCCTGCTCTGTCCATTTTTCTAAAAATCAGCAACCAAACATTGTTGTGCTAGGATAATGTTTTAACAAATATTTGTAACAGGTTCTCTGAGACCTCACTTTCATTTTTTAAAAAGTAAGTCTCTAGCCCCTTCCGTCGTGGGGATGGATGTATATATTTATTTTATTTACTTCATTTTATTCTGTCCTTCCTCTAAGGAGCTCAGGTCAGCTTTAATCCTCACAATGAAAACGTGAGATAGGTAAAGAGGAGAGACAAGCTTTGCCATGAGCAGAGATCTATCTGAATCCCTTTCTTCTGATCCCAGTCCACTATATCATATTAGTGTTACTGAGATCTCAAGGAGTAAAACTGACATCGTCTGTACTTGGAACATTTGCTCTATGTCTGAGCCACCTTCTTTCTTCTAAGATTCCTCAGTCATTCTTTTGATTTTTCTACAAAGCGGGCAGGCGGGCGGGGGGGGGGGGTAGCCAGCAAAATAATTAATACAGACCATTATCAAAGTATCTGACAGTTGAATTTCTTGAAACACCAGGGTCAAAGTTGGCCATCAAGGGAGCAATGTATTGCGTAGCTGTTAACATTCGGTGCACCACTTCTCCAGTATATATAAAGCCTATAATAAAGAAACAAAATAGCAAAATCATGTCAGCAACGGCTGAAAAGTTAATACATGCCAGAGTTAATTAGGTGCTGCCTGAGCTTCAAAGAATTCTTGAAGGAAAAATTAATCTCATCACCAGGTTTTAATAATGAATCATAGAATAGCAAAAGAATACAGATAGAAACATCATAAAGGGCAACAGAAGAATGGCTTCCTGAGATAAACAAATGAAAGGGATTCTGTTAGGAAAATGATCTAAGGGTGTGGGTCTATTCCTGAGATCTTCAGGCTGTTTTTACTAGTCTGGGGGTGGGGTGACACACAAAGGCTGCAAACAGTTGGCCAAATTATAATGTGGCGGCGAAATGAAGGAATTTCCTGGTTCACAGCTCAGTCCCTTGGCCATTATTTTAATATCTAATTATCAAAGACTTTGCACCATATAGCCACATACTGAAGAGAGACGTGTTTCTACAAATCTGGAGGAACCCCGAGGCTTGCAACCCTCCTTAAATTAAAAAAGAAAGGATAAAATAAAACAAAAAAAGTTTTTAAATGCCAATATTTGACAAAATTATGATATCTAGACCGCCATTTTGGATTTCCTAGGGAATCCAAAATGACTGCTGCACAGAAGAATAGGGGGCAGGAGAAATGGACAGGGAAAATGAAAAGGGAAGATGAGGGGCAAGGAAGCAGAGCCAGAGTGTAGGGAAGGAGGAAAGAAAAATAAAGCAAAGGAAAGCGTGGAAAGGGGTCTTGAGGAAAGAACTAAAAAAGAAATAATAGATGAGAGCAAGAAGCGAGATAGGGGGAAAGGGAAAAATGGGAAGTAGGGAAAGGGGAGAGATGGCAGGGGCTATGAGAAGGAAGACAGGCTGAGATAAGATGGCAGGAAGGACAGGTCGGGGGGTGAGATTCCCCTCCCCATGGGTCCTTGCTTGTAGTATACTAATTCTGTACAATCTCTTTTACGAATTTTTGTGCATCTAGCCTGGATTGGCAAATGTTCCAAAATAACATTCACATTTGTTTACTTAGTCTTTAAAGAGAACACATAAACATTATTGCTAATTTGCTAATCCATTGCATCTAGTGTTTTCTGTGGCAGATAGTCTTTTTCTAGACCCAACTTGTGACTTTTAAAAAACTTTATATTCAGTTTCTGTGACAACCTGCCTGTTATGAAGTTAAATACTTGTGAATTTTCTTGGGATTACTGTGCATTTTTTCTCCCTTCTCTGTAAAAATTGTTTCCAGGGCTGGATCTACTGGGGGGCAGGGGGGATCACCTGCCCCTAGTGCTGGCGAAGAGGGGGCACCAGGCGCAGCTGCCGGCCAGAAGCACGCGCCATGGAGCTGCCGGTGACAGTGCCACGGAGCTGGCGGCTGAGTGGAAGGGCTGAGAGGCTGCCTGTGTGCCACCCTGGCCACCTGCTGCGCCGATGGCTGCACCTGGCCTGCAGTTGCTGTGCCTGGGTGAGAGCGCATGCTGGCAGGGGCAGCATGGGGCAACTGAGCAGGCGGCCTCCCAGCCCTCCCAGTCAGTTGCCCTGCGCTGCCGCCACCGTGTGCTTCCAGCTGGGTGCAGCAGCTGTGCACCAGGCACAGCAGGCAGCCAGGGCAGCATGCAGAGCAACTGAGTGAGAGGGCTGGAAGGCCAACCACGTGCCACCCCATCTGCCTGCTGAGCTAACGGGGTGGCTTGCTCACAGCGGCATGCCCTGTGTGATGGCGGCACGTGTTGTGACATCATCACGCAATCCGGGTGCAGGCGCGCACTTTGCACGGACGCACAAGTGCTCAGGGGGTCAGCAACAGCCCTGGAGCTGCCCCTCAGGTGCCAGCAATCCTAGCTATGGCCTTGATTGTTTCCTGCACTTATAGTCATCGGGGTATTTTCCACACAGGGCTTTTTCATTGGTTTGAGCCCCATATTTCATCAATTTCTTTCCAAAATTCTGCACACATGGTCAAAATACCCCAATTCAGTCTCCAAACTGCATCCCAGAATTTTTTTCATTCTGCACAGAAAAAGGATGCATCTGCTGCAGAATCGATCTTTCACTGACTTTTCTCCCTGCACACATACCTGATTTTTTTTTCTGGGGAAGTCAAATGGCTTTTTTTGAAGTGCAGAATTCTTTCTTCAATGTGAGGTTGGCCCTGCCCCCCCTCTCACACACACACCTTTGTCTCCCTGTGCCCTGACTGGCTGAATAGCAACCAATCCATTTTTCCCCACACTGTTGCCTAAAAAAACCCTTGCAACTGGTGTGGGAAAATGCTGCAATATGGCTAACACAAAAACTCTGCAGAGTCCTGAATCCTGTTTGATATTTTAAAGTTTATCCCTTGTGCTTCCTGTACTTCTCAGTCCATTCTTTTTTGGTATTTAAAAGCAGCAGCAGTGGTATCTTTTAAAAAAGCCCCCCAAACCTTGCAAGTTTCCTCAGCCAATCAGCTGATGAAACTGAATAGTCCTCAGCCCAACAACTGATGAAAATGATCTGTTCTCCAGAATGGGGCATTTTGTCAGTCCTTGGCAGTAGGTCCCTCAAGTTCTCCACAGTTAACACACAGGTGTTCCAGTTGAAACAACTTTATTAGGGATCCATACAGTTCAAGGTGTTCACACAAAGATAGCAATTGGCAGAAGTAACTATTCAAAAAAGGGCACTACTAATTATAGGGAAACTTCCCACCCTCTGGGTCCATTGACATTCTGGCACGAAAACCCCAATTAGTTACATGGGAACTGATTAGTTTAGGCTAGACATAGTACAGAATGAAATCATCTCAGATCTGAGAAAAGATACATCGCTCGCTGCCCGCAGCTTGCGTCCAAGGACACTTACCATAGAAGTGAAAGTAAATACTTTCATGAGGTAACAGTCAACCCCCACTGGTTCAGTACATTACATGTTAGCAGTTAACACACTCTCAGATGATTTATACAGTATACAAAATACTACCTTAGCAAACAGTTATGAGCAGCACAAAATGCAAAATACATTAATAGCAGGTATGCAGGCATACGTGACACATTTTTCTACTACAGAAGAAATAGACACCACTTTGATTCAACCCTTTCAAGTGTGATAATTAGAGTCCCAAAGCAGATCTGATCCTCATGAATCCTCATGGATTGAATATCCAGAACCCCATCTAAGTGGCGGAATGCAGAAAATGCCCAGGTTAACTTTTGGCATTTATTAATCAATTTTAAATAACCAATTGGAGGGTTATTGCTTCAGTACCACCACTTTGTAAATAGTTGAAGTTAATTTAGTTCGTATTTTTTCATATTCACTGTATTACAATAATAAAGAATGTCTTTTAAAAATGAACAATGATTCTAGCTGGGTATAAAGCAAAAGCAAAACTATATTTATCCTGCCATTTCCCCAAAGGAACAAAACCTGACAATTAACCATTGATTCACGAGCGTTCCAAAATAAAGGCTGAGGGAGGGAAGAACGCAATCAATTAAGCTAACAACAAAGGAACAAAAAGAAAATTGCAGACTGGAGAGAAACTTTTGCTGAAGGGGACTTACTTCTGAGTGTGTATCTATATATACCATATACATATGTTATATGTATATATGGTACATACACCATATACATATGCCCACCAGGATCAATTTAGTTGGGAATAAGTGGTATATAAAGAGCCTTTCAGAACCTGTAATATCTTCTAAGGTGTGGTGGATAGGGGCAAGATTATTACTTTAATTTTGCTTTCAGCTTAATAAAGAAAATGGAACCTTCAACAGCACAGCAGCACAGTATGGAGCTACCCACAAAAGCATTTGCCCTGTTTTATTCAGCACTATTCCTTGGCTCAATCATCAACCAAAAGGGAGAATGCAACCAAGAAATCAGAAGAAGATTGAGACTTGGAAGAGCAGCTGTGAGGGAATTAGAAAAGTTCCTTAAAGATCAAGATGACTCTCTGGGGACCAAGAGCAAGATAATCCAAGCAATGGTATTCCCCATTATGATGTATGGATGTGAAAGTTGGACAATGAAGAAAGATGACAGGAAGAAAACTGATTCATTTGAAATTCTGCCATCTTCTGGGCATGGAGCAGGAGTCACTGGGGCAGTCAAGGGGGGGGGAGTTGTGAATTTCCTGCAATGTGAAGGGGGATTAGACTAGATGACCCTAGAGGTCCCTTCCAAACCCATGATTCTATGATTCTATATGAATGTTGGAGGAGAGTTTTGCAGATACCAGGGAAAGCCAAAAAGACAAATAAGTGGGCTCTTGGATCAAATCAAGCTTGAATTCACCCTAGAAGCTAAAATGACAAAACTGAGGCTATAGTACTTTGGTCATATCATGAAATGACAAGATTCTCTGGAAAAGTCAACAATGCAAGGAAAAATGGAAGGCAGTAGGAAAAGTGGAAAACCTTTAACAAGGTGGCTTGACTCAATAAAACAAACCACTTGCTCCAGTTTGCAAAGTCTGAGCAAGTCTGTCGATAGGATGTTTGGGAGATCTTTCATTCATAGGGTCGTCATAGATCAGAGACGATTTGACAGTACATAACACATACACACCTGGGTTATGCAATCAAATCCTTGAACTGTAGTGGAGATGTGCAAAATTTCTGCTAAGTGATTTTAGGCAGCACTCTTGACATCTGCTTTCAGATAATGTAACGTTTGCTATTTTATTTAAAACAGTATAGTCATATCTAATAAAAGGTGTGGCCAGATAACCAAGACAACTGCAAGTGCAATTAATGAATGGCTTATTCAACAGATTCTTGTGCTGTGGATTGCTGCCATCTTGAGTCAAGGATTCAAAAATCAGAAAAAGCAGAGAGTGAAATGGATACCTACAATCCAGACAGCATTTTTAGGGATCAAATGAGAACTCTGCTCATACTTTAGCCTAGTTTGGAAAGAAACACAGAATGAGTTCAAAACATCCCACAGATTCAAAGCCTAAACTAATGCCTGTTGGACAGGATATTTTATCATTTGCACTAATACCATGAGTTTCAAATGTAAACCAAGAATATTCCTGAATAGGCTTCCACAGCAATTTGGCAAGTATCACTTCATCTATGACCCATTTCTCTCATGGCTGCAATGGCTCTCTCTTGTTTCACAGTAGCCCTAGGAAGAATGTTCCAAACCTTCAGTTTCCTGGTCTACTTAATTCTTCTTTTGTAGGAAAAGTTTGGAACTTCCAGAAAGGCTTTAGAGAGTTTGGGAGAACCTTCTACACAGATGGAATAAATTAACATGCTATGGAAGATCATTAAAAGGGATATTAAAAATGAAGGGTATATAGTTTTATTTTTTTTTAAATAAGAGCAAGAAATGTATTTATTTATTTATGTTATTTATAGTTCACCATTCTCACGGTGGATTACACAGTGTAAGTCAGTACAGTCAACATCAAAGACATTTCAATAAAACATGTAAGCATGTTTAAAAAAATCCTACAGAAATCCAATACAGTGCTGAGGAAATGCTGAAAATGAGCATAAGAAATTCTGTGTGTCAAGCCCTGGCAGGTAAACCCCTCAAGCCCATCCACAGTGAACACACATTGGTTCCAGCAGAATCAGCTTTACTGGGATCTATGCAGTTCAGGTCTGTTCTCCATCACGGACCTTGACAGAAGTGACAATTCAAATCGAGCAATCTGTGTTATAGTTGATTTTCCTGTGCTCCAAATGATAGTTGAGGTTTTGGCGCGCAAGCCTACAAGAATTCTGTGAGAACCTATTCAGTTATGACTTGGGTATACAATGCCCAATTCCCAGCATCTGGGAACAGGAGAGAAAACTGGCATCTAGACACATCAATGTCACGGGTAGCTGAGACTCGCATATTTCTCTAAGATAGCAGGAAAGACCCTTTCTGTGTCCTAAGGAAGTAACATCTGCAATATGGTTACAAATGATCAGAGAGAGTTACACATCAATTCAGTAATAAAGCAGTATAGATGTATTGTCGAAGGCTTTCACGGCCGGAGAACGATGGTTGTTGTGGGTTTTCCGGGCTGTATTGCCGTGGTCTTGGCATTGTAGTTCCTGACGTTTCGCCAGCAGCTGTGGCTGGCATCTTCAGAGGTGTAGCACCAAAAGACAGAGATCTCTGTCTTTTGGTGCTACACCTCTGAAGATGCCAGCCACAGCTGCTGGCGAAACGTCAGGAACTACAATGCCAAGACCACGGCAATACAGCCCGGAAAATCCACAACAACCATCAAAGCAGTATAGCTTCAGCATATTGTGGCACAAGCATTATAACAAACAGACAACCATGGCATGGCTGTACACAGACATGACACTATGATTGACATATTAAGTAACATAGAAACTATGCAGTAGATCATGCTTATAGCAACAGTAGTGGAATCTATGGTCCATCAACATTTACAGCAATAGTAGTAAAGTCTGTGTTCCCTCCTTATCTCTTTACTGATGGATCTCTATGACATGACCCTCCTATCTGAGTAAAAAGCTCTCTTGAATTATTCAGTTTTGCATCGTTTGTGGAAGGCCAGGAGAATGGGATCTTTCCTAACCTCCTCAGGTAGAGACTTCCATAAAGTGGGGGCCACCATAGAGAATGCACGTGTACAGGCAAAGTGGCACCTATAGATGGCCTTGTCCAGATGAGTAAAGCTGCTGTGGTGGAACACTGGGAAAGAGGCAGTCCTGCAAATATGATAGACCAAGACCATGAAGAGCGTTGTAGGTGATAGCCAGTACCTTGAATTAGGCTTGGTATCCGATAGGTAGCCAATGGAGTGAATGTAGGGTGGGAATAATATTTATGGTCCTCTTAGTTCCTGATAAAAGTCGAGCTGCAGTGTTCTGCACCAACTGGAGTCTCCAAGTTAACTTAGATGGGAGACCTATGTACAGTGCACTACAGTTGTCAAGTCTCATTGTTACCTTGGCATGGAACCAGGTTGCCAGATCAGTCGTGTCAAGGTAGGGGGCCATCTTCCAGGCTAGACTGAATTTGTGGAAAGCATTTTTTGCAGCTGCCTTAACTTGTTTTTCTGGTAGTAGTGCTGGATCCAGTATAACCCCTAGGCTCTTAACTGAATTGGCAAGGGTGAGATGAATGCCACTGAAAGTGGGGAGTATGTCCTTCAAGACCTCTACCTTTCCAACTAGCATCATTTCTGTCTTCTGTTCAGTGCTGAGCAAATTAGAAATTGATTATGTATTGTTCTGTCAGTGGTACAAGTACATTTAGCACAGAATTGTTATTTACTTCTGATTTTAAAGGAATATAGCTATTGTTCTGCAATAAAAAGCACAGAATACAATGTGCACACCTAATTATGGATATCTGAAATGCTACACTTTCTCAATACTTCTTAGTTTGATGGCCTGGATTAGAATACCACGTGACTACTTCTATTAGGGTGGCCATCTGCAGTTTGGGAAATTCCTGAAGAAGGCATGATTTGAGGAGGGGAGAGACCGTAGCAAGATATATTGCCATAGACGCTACCCTCCAAATCAACCATTTTCTCCAGGGTAACTGATCTCTGTGTCCTGGAGATCATTTGTAATTCCAGGAGATCTCCAGCCACCACCTAGAGGCTGGCAACTAGATGTGGGCACGGACCAAAAAAATTTAACGAACCAGCGGTTTGTGGTTTGGTGCCGCTGCTGAACCGGAAGTAACAAACCGAAATGAACATTTCCCTCTGATGAACCATTTTGAGGTTCGTGGGCGTCAGAGCAGCTCCCGTTGGACTTAAGAGAGCCCATATTCCCAGAGAGTGTTTAGCAGGCTCTCCCCCAGCCAGCACCCAAGTCAAGATTGCAATAGGGATCTTGGAGTTATACCCTCTCCAATCTGAGGCCCCCAGGAAACTCCCATTCGATACAATTAGAGCCACCAGTTGACGTTGGCCCAGTGTACAAGGGGTTGGCTGTCAGAACTGCCTATCAGGGTTTGCAGGGATGAGATTGGAGTGCCCATGGCTACAGAACACCCCCTTTCCCCCTCCCTCCCCCCGGGTGTCTTCTCCCATGTAACCAATTTGCAGCTCCATGGTTGGAAGGAAGATCTGCTGATCAAGGTAAACTGGGCTTCGATTCAGGTTTCCAGGGTGACAGAAGGAGTGCAGACAGAGTTCAGGATTTCCCCCGCCTCCATTTCCAAGGGAATTGATTGACTGTGCCTGACTGTCTGGCTTCACGAACTGCGGGCGAACACAACGAACCGGGCTTCCTACGAATGCTGGTTCATTGGCCATGGACCCTCATGAACCACCGGTTCACGGACAGATGATCAGGCGGTTCATGGATTTTTTTGGTTCGTAATGCGGTTCATGCCCATGTCTATTGGCAACCTTAGGTTCTATACATTCAGGAGAATTTGGGAATTCTTTCTCTTTGGGCTGAAATAGATGTGATTATGATTGTCCAAGGTTTTTAAGAGCAGTCCTGGGGATTTAGATAAGGGTCAAAGCATGGGGGATTTTAAAAAACTGTTCCCTGTATTATTCCTGTGTGCTGCTTCCCTCCCCAAGCAAACAGCTGCTCAGGGGAGATGTACTGGGAAAAAGGGAAAATTCCCTTGTCGATGCTTTGAGTCTGCTCTGAATTCAGTATTTCCTATTTGGGCCCTTCAACACTGCTTGACTGGCCTCTTAATAACTGAGCAAAGTTTTTAAAGCAATTTATGACATGATGTGGTAAAAAGCACAAGCAGGAAGAAAAAAAGTAACAAAATCTTATTTGGCATGCCTGCACCTTACTCAGTTTTTGGATCTCAGCTAACATTTCAGGCCATGGCCATTTAGATAGAAACATTTACCCCCCCCTCCCCAGTTTCTTCCTTTTAAACTAGTTCAAGTTCGATCTCTAGTTCAAGTGAGGGTCTTTCTTTTGTCCAGTTATGGTCCAGCTAACTGATACATCACCCCCAGGTATCTATTTACATTTTCATCATATTCAGGTTCCTTCCAAACTAGGAATCACTAACCTTTAAAGCTACCCCCACTCCTGCATGTTACCAAGTTTTGTTTTGTCTGAGAAACAGAACATTGACCATAAAGAGCACCAGAACTGAAGCTGTCTGCATAGCTGCACAGAGAAAAACCCTATGAAATAAACACTTTTTAAAAAGAAGTCCAAAGCAGATCTTTTTTGCAATGTCTTCCTATGGCTTCTTGGGGATAAACCACCAGCAGCTTAAGAGCTTCCTCTTGGAGACCCCTAAACTAAGTACCAAAGAATGTACCCAGCTTCTTGGTTCCTGGATAATGCTCTGCTAAGAAGTCTGGAAAGGGAAAGCTAACATCCATAAGGGAGCTCTGACTCTCAAAAGCTCTTACCCTGGAAATCTGGTTGGTCTTTAAGGAGCTATTGGACCCCAATTTTGCTCATATACAGCACCACTGTCCATGATAGATGTTCACGTTTCAAAACCAATTAGGGGTTTTAGCAGTTGTTGAATTTGGAAGGAAATGATACAAAACAATTTGCCTTTTAAAAATGTAGGGAGAGTTTGCATGCTGTGAATATAGATTTGTACAGGCGTTACAGTCTCAGGGTTATATTTCAAAAACTGAATGCAAACATAGATAGAAAAACCAGGTTGTCAAAGAAATACTTGTTTTTTTAATCCTTCAGACAGTGCAAGGCAAAACCATATGTTCAAAGCTCTGCTATGCTTAGCTAGCTGGAAATGCCAGCGATGACTACACAATGAAAGGCTTTAAATGACAAAGGCTTCCACTGGGAAAAGCTGGAGTGGTCATTTGAGCACACCATTTGCAGTGAGTTTATTGGTTAGATTTTAGCAGAGTGTAAGGTAGACGGTTAATAAATGCAGAGTTTCTGTAAAAACAAGACTTGAGAAATCACCTCTCCCCATTCTGCTGCCTCCCCCCGCCCCAGGCCAGCCCAGGTAACTCAAATGTGTTCAGAGACAACAATATTGTTTAGGAAATCACAAATGCTGAGCTCTTCCTCTGAGCGATTTATTTTTTAATGCTGAAAATACAGTATAAAAGAAAATACTTACTTCCACACGATCCACTGTTCAAATTTATCACTTTTCAAGTGCTTATTTTTTTTGGAATAGAAACTCTCAGCTGGTTGCTTCTATCCAAAAATACTTCCCATGTAATTGTAAGTGAGAACAGTTGTAGAAAACAAGGTGGGCGACAAGGTGATTCATATGCTCACTCCTGTTTAATAATTAGTTGCTTCAACTTCAATCGTTCCAAAATAGTAACCATCCGAATATGTTATTATTGTGCCATAAATCAGTCACAGCAGGGGTTGAGCTGGGGTCTGTACAACATTTCTGCTAAAGCCTGGTTCACACACGCAAGAGAGAGAAAGTTTGGGTGACAGAATAAGCTGGACCACTGCATGTGGCAGATTCCAGTTTTGAACACTTCTTTGCATAAAAAAGTCATGCACATAGAAAATAAGCCAAGTAGGTGGAAAAACTTCTACTCCTTCCTCTTTTCTTGCTGTGCCGCTTTTCTTTTTAAAGGGAGAAATTTCCAAAATTCGATTTTCCATCTGTTGTTTGATATGATACCGTCATGGTCTATTCTACCACCACAGCATTTTACCACCTAATTCTCTTGCACACGTAAATCAGGCCTTAATCTGGGAGAACTGACTGCTGAAACTATACAGACACAAATCAAAGCGGCTATTTCCTTCCATACCTCCTGAGAGACTGGCCATGAGAACTGCCCCGTGTAGAAATGTTTTGGTTATTATTATATCCATAAATGCACTCAGGGAAAAGGACAGCAGACGTGGAAGATAAAATAAACCCTAGGCCTGGAGAGTGCCTGGATGGGATACTTCCTACAAGACCCATGTCAACTGTCTTGCATTTCATGATGGAAGAAAATGGGATAAACTCTTGGATCTAGGGTTGCCAGCCTCCAGGTGGTTACAACCTAAGCAAATGGCTACTCCCGTCCGTAAATAGGCACAAAAATTGGGAAACTCATGGGAAGTAACGTCACCTTAATAAGCTGTAAACAATTTTTGTAACAATTTTTTATATATATAAAGTGCAAGTGCAATGAATTAATTAAGTGACTGAATATCTAACGCTCGAGCGTTAGAATTTACAGCCGCCAGCATTGGAAGGTTTCACCCTTGAATCGTTTTGATATTTGCCGTAGAGGTTGCTCTTGAAAAAGTCAACACGAAATCTGTGGAGTTGAGCCGGCCCCAGATCGGGCGTTGGGCATTGAGAGGAGTTTCCACCAACCTCACCCTCACGGCTTGCTGCTCAGTGGAAGAATTAAGTCATTCCACAACACGGAAGAAGATATAACGATGGGATCGTTGTTGGGACTATAGGTCCATTATACTCGGGTGTCTCTTTAAAATTTATTGTGTCTAAGAATTGTCTGCTGCTGTTGTTTGCTGTTGGGAATATGTTTCCATTGAATGTTCAGTTTTATGAGATATTGATGTATTTATGATCTGTATTTGATATTCAGTCACTTAATTAATTCATTGCACTTGCACTTTATATATATATAAAATTGTTACAAAAATTGTTTACAGCTTATTAAGGTGACGTTACTTCCCGTGGGTTTCCCAATTTTTGTGCCAGCCTCCAGGTGGTGGCTGGAGATCTCCCATAATTACAACATCTCCAGGCCACAGAGATCAGTTCCCCTGGAGAAAATGGCTGCTTTGGAGGGTTGACTCTAATGCATTATACCCTATTGTGGCCCTTCCCCTCCCTAAATTCCACTCTTTCCAGGCTCCACTCCCAAAATCTCCAGGAATTTCCCAACCTGGATCTGGCAACCCTACTTGGATCTGATTTTATTTTTCAACTAAATACTTCTTGTTGCAGTCTATCAAGCTGGTTGACTGGACACAGGGTACCACTGAGGCAATTATCTGAGCTACAAAGCAGCCACATAATTGAGTAGTACAGCTAGTAAGGATACGCAGTCTGACTGCAGTTCAATTAATTACAAGTTTCTCAGAAGGAGAGGTCAAGCCAGATCTGAAACATTAGGGGACCAGGTTGGCCCACTCTGCTGCCTGATCCTGTTGAGCTTGTATAAGTAAGTAGAGATAGAAACAACATGTTCAGGAATATAGCTTAAACAAGATTCAATGCATTCTTTTGGTGAATGGCATCTATACTAGTTTCTGGAGTGGGAATCAAATGGCAAGATTCCATACTAAATAGGGTGTGGTGCACAAGGAAACCCATGTAATTTTGTTTTGGCTTACCAACTATATGATAATTCATGTTCTTGTATCCCGCAAAATTTATATTACCACTGAAAATGTGGCTCAGTATGGAAAATCTTATTTTGGTGTTGTCTATACCACTTTTCCATAATATCTGCCTTTAATCCCTTATTAAGTTGGGTGGTGGATTAAAAGCTTTAATAACATCGTCATCATTATGACGGATGAAACTGTAGAAGCAGGATAGTTAATGTAAGAATACTGCTCTATTATTTGCCCTTCAGAAAAGTTGTATAAAATTATGTCTCATCCTTCCATTCAGTTGCTAGGCTATTTTCTAGGAATGAAACTTCACCTATAATAATAGATAAAGGAAGTGCTCGATATCATTCTATAATATTAATGTCATAGATACGTTACATTGATTTTAGCTTATGAAACGTACATTGCACATTTGCATGTTGACTCACTGCATGGGGAAGGGAAGTCAGCATAACCATGCTGACTCCACATCTGCATGATCGTTGAGTCATCTGCAGTAGCATCACTGATCACAGAGAGGCACTTCCTTCACGCACAGTGTTTGCACCATGCAGATGACTTGGTGACTGTGTGGAGGTGAGGCCATTGCACTCGTCCAGCTCTCCTTCCCCATGCTGTGGGTTAATGTAGGGAGGAGTTGTCTGCACATGGCTCATATAAAATGTAAGTTACTCGTACTTTAAATTATGTCAATCATATTGCATAGGTTCAGTATATATTGACAACAATACATTCAAAGTAGAGCTCAAAATACACATATTTTATTCCAAAAACCATATCCTAAATACACTTTTCCCCTACAGCCCATTAAGAAAATAAAGTTTTCTAAACGGATCATGGGAGAGTATTGGTTATATTGTTAAGAAGAAATTCAGAGGACATGTAGGTGATATAATGATCTGCTTTACTGCAGGTGAGTTGAAAACAAATAATGGATCAGCTCAAATTTCAGTATGTGTGTTTTAGTTCTAAATCTAACTGAAATGCAGTACATGAAGAACAAGAGAATGCAATGAAACACAAGCTAGAGAACTGAATTGGTTTTGCTTTTGAACAGGAAGTAGTGCACAATCTTCTCTGAAACATACAAGGTTAAAAGCAGACAGACATAGTAACACAAGGTCAACAGTTAAGATTAAATTCTCCAGTCTAAAGGCTCCAAGCCTTGAAATTGCAACCCAATATAAATATGGAAGTGGGGGACAATAGAGCCTTAAGACAATCTGCACCATCTGCACATGACACATTGCAATGCAGCAGCTTCTCTTGTTATATATTCATTTATTCTCAGACGTTCATTCAGTCATTTTTAGGATAATTTGTGTGTGTGTGTGTCTCTCTCTTTCTGTGTACAGTATTCTCTTTAGAAGGAAAGCAGCACTCAATAGCAATCTTAGCCATAGAAATATTTTGGCTGATGAGTTTGTGCTGATGTATTTACTGTGACTTCAATGCATGTCCAATGTTCATTAGATGGGTACCTTATTCAGGCTAATTTTGATCCTCCCTAATACATGCTGCTCCCCCACCCTGTATTTCTTTATTCTTCCATAGAGAGGCACTTGCGACAATAAATCTGCTGAGAATGTTGCCTTATTGGTCAGGGGCTGATGACAGAAACGTAGTGGGTAACTGAGCAAGAGGGAGTATCAGGGAAATAATTCTCACTGGGAATACGGCATTAAATACAGGCAACAAATTTTTTGTTGGTGCTTAATGAATTCACCATTATCAGTAGAACAGTATTTAGGAGAAAAAAATACAGATTGCCTAATAAAATCCACATTGTGTGATCCTAGAAGTATATAATTGCTTTTATACCATTGCCAATATAACTATTTATTATTTCTTTGTTGCTTCAGCAAGAAAAGTGAATTTGGAGAACACTTCATTCCTGCCACAGGACTGCCATTTTGTGCTAAACTCTGGAAGAGTGCCGCCATCTTTCTAATTACACCAAGATTAGAAAGTTGAGAAACAAAAAGACAGCAGTAATTCCACACCCCTAAAACAACCTGAGGGTGTTTAAGTAACAGAATAATAGGTTTGGGAGTTGCACTAAAGATCAAGGAAGGAAGGACACAAAGTCTCCCACGCCCTCTTATACAGCTTTATTACTAAACAGCCCAGAGATTCCTTTTGCTTTCTTTCAATTGACTCTACTTTGAAAACTTTTATGCTAGTCTATCAGTGCCCACATCCCATCCTTGTAACACCAGCATACAATCACTGCTTTTGGTGCTACACCTCTGAAGATGCCAGCCACAGCTGCTGGCGAAACGTCAGGAACTACAATGCCAAGACCACGGCAATACAGCCCGGAAAACCCCCAACAACAATCACTGCTTCTGTGGCTGTGTTGTGATGAAAATCAGTTTACTCTTTGTCTAAGCATCGGTTTGAGGGTCCAGCTCTTTGCATTGTGTCACACAGCCAAAACACATCTTATTTTTGTTATAAGTGAACGACTGCTTCTTCGAATAAGCAACA
Source organism: Eublepharis macularius (assembly GCF_028583425.1). NCBI lineage: Eukaryota > Metazoa > Chordata > Lepidosauria > Squamata > Eublepharidae > Eublepharis > Eublepharis macularius. Next base: position 67,546,920 of record NC_072800.1, on the reverse strand, counting down.
CAGATCCTCTGGATATTTGTCTATGACCTTTGAACAAGCAACTTGTAGCACTTAGATCTCAGTCTGCAATGTATTTTATAACAAAGGCAAGGAGGTTTATTGCAAAGAGAAGATCGTTTATCTCCACTCAAGTTACCTGCCAGTGTCCAGGAACACCTACAATTAAAGACAGGCTAGGGCTACAATCCTTATGCTGACAGGCTAGGGCTACAATCCTTATACTAAACTCCATTGAATTTATTGGTATTTGCTTCCAAGCAACCATATAGAGAATCAATCTGCATGCCAGTGAATTTCTCAAGTTGCCTTAAATATTATAACTATTGAACAGTTTTTAAACAACATGTTTTCTTTTAAAAGAAGTTGTGTATATGTAGGAGGAGGTATGACAAAGTATCTTTTATTACTAAAAATGTGTATGGAAAACAAAGTACATTTGAATAAAAATCTTTCACATCTTGAATAGAGATGGGTATGAACCGAAATACTAACCAAAATTAAGCACGAACCAGGCTGGTTTGTGGTTTGTGAACCAGCGGTTTGTCAGATCTCATTTCTGATGAACTGCCACAAACTTTTAGGCTGGTTCGTTTGTTTTGTTTTTCGGTTCATCACTGTAGACAGCCTTAGGCCAATCAATCAGTTTCCTAAGCAACATGGGATGGACTTCCTACAGACCTTCTGCTGATCTGGAAGTGACCTTCTGCTGACCCAGAAGTGATGATTTTCTGACCTGGATGAGATGTTTTCACGAACTAAACGGACCGGTTCGTGGACCAGGGGCAGGTTCGTGAAAGTTCATGGTTCATGAAATTTGACGAACCATGAACCACATGGTTCGGTTTTTTTCCAGTTCATGCCCATCTCTAATCCTGAATTGGTGCTGGCTAAAAATGTTGAAGATATGCCAAAGAGATACCAACGGAGGAAAAACCAAGGGTAAATGTATTCTCTTAAGAAGGTGTTCTCCAGGGACATTATTATTCTAAAAGGCTGGATCCCATTATGTACTTTGTAAACATATTCCCCAGCCATGTGACTGCTCCATTCCTATTTTCTTTCCTGCTTATAGTCACATGTGTTGGAGGAATGTTTATAGGAAGTATACAAATGGACTCCACCTAAACTTTTCTATAGTCAATGGAAGAGTCCCTGAGTTTGAGCAGATAGAGACTGCACGGCTCATTTATTGCCAATGCTCAATAATTTTCCAGAGCAGCATCCAATAGCTAGCTCAAGAACTGTTCAGAATTGTTCCCTGTAGTCTTCAAACCCAGTGGTTAAGCTCTGGAAAACCTAGGTCCAAGTGTACACTCTGCCATGGAAAACTTGCTGGGTAACCTTGGACAAGTCACACTCCCAGCCTAACCAACATTGTATGATTGCTGTAAGGATAAAATGGAGGAGAGAAGAATGATGTAAGCTGCTTTGGGTCCCCATTGAGGAAAAAGGTGGAGTATAAAGGAAGTAAATAAAAAAATAAATTCAGGATTTGGAGACTTTTGCACAACTCTTCTGAGCTGTGCTTAGTTTGCAAGACTTGGACAAAACCAGAGAAACCCTTCAGATTTTGTGCCCTTGCTTAGGCATCCCACAAAGGTTCCCCCTCAGAGAACATGAGAATTTAAACACAAAAGCTGAAACTAATGGAAATTCTGCTGTATTGTTACTTCAAGGTTTCTTTCTCCTGAAGCATTTGTAATGGGAGCAGGATGGGTGTCTGGAGAGTAGACCCTGGGTTAAATAAGCACCACGGGACAATTGTTATTATTTGTATTTCTATTCCACTTCTCAGGAAAAGGCATGGCTCCCAAAAGAGATTACTGACTATCTATCTATTAAACTACATAACAACAAAAATCCATTTAAGCCAAATCCCAGCACAGAGCAACAGTGAAGGAGGAGAAGATTCAACAGTCACTTTAAAAAAATGGTATTCAAATCTCAAAGGCAGAAGCTTTTCTAATGTTTGTGAAGGTAAAGAGAGAGTAGGTTAAGCCAGGCTTCCTTATGTAAGGAATTCTATATGCCACAGTAGAGATGGGCACAAAATGGGAAAAAACCAAAATGAGCGTTTCATGTTTCATCACATTCCACAAATCATGAATCATGAACTTTCACGAAATTGTCCCGTTTCGCGAAACAATTAGTTTTGTGATTCATTAGAACCCAGGGCACTTCAATGGCCCCCTTCATACCCAGAGAAGCCAAACTCACAAGGAGACTTCATGAGGCTCTCCTCCACTCATACTCACCCAACAAGCCAGCAAGAACAAATGCTCTAAATAAGAATATAAGCAAAGAAAATTAAAGAAAAAATAGTAGGCCTCAGTCAAGCTAGGCCCCAGAGCCAGGCAATGCCCTGAGACTGGGGTTGGGTGGGGTGGAGGAAAGAAGGCACCCTCACCCAACGACCTTCCCAGCAAGGCCAAGAGCTGAAAATAAGAAACAGGCTTTTCAATCTCTTTTAAAGCAGCAGCAAATCCAGCCAAAAGCTCCCAATTCCACTCTCTCACTCCAAATGCCAGCAACAGGTCCTCCCTTTCCCTCTGTCTACTGGAACTGAAAAGCAAGAGGCAGAGAGCTGTGCCTTATATAAGAAATGCTGACATCGAGCAGAACAGGTCTCTGATTGGCAGACAGACCTGCCTAATAGGGTTTAGAGGGATGAGATTGGTGTTCCTGTGGGTACAGAAGGCCCATCTTCTCAGTTGCCTAGGGGATTAACCCCCCTGCTCCTTGCTGTATAGGGCAGAATGGCAGCTCTCCAGTTGGCAGGGAGAGCTGCCTATCAAGGTTACGTTGGCTAAGATTGCGGTTTCCAATGGCAACAAAAGGTCCACAACACATTCCGGGCCTATGTTGCCTAGGTAATCAATGGATCAGCACCAGCCTGTCTGGCATCATGAATCATTCACGAATCGAATGAATTGGCCCCCAAAGTCATGAAAACTGCAGCCCCACAAAACGTGTTTCACGAAACACAAATCAGTCTGATTAGTCACAAAATTTGATTCATATTTCAATTCGTGCCCATGTCTGCTCCAAGTAGTATCTGGAATCTCAGGGACATCCTAAACAAAATAACACTCTTCTAACCTCATTAACTTCAATAGACTTCGAGAAGTATAACTCTGCTTTTACATGGTAAATAACACCAGTTCTAAGATACAGAAATAATCATAAGTGGTTAGAATCAATCTATAGTGAATTCATCTCATTAACTACTGTTAAATTATGAAGATTAGCTTAAAAAGAAAAGAAAATGAACTTCACAGGCAAACAGACCATAGAGTTTCACCACTACATTTTGGGAATGCATGAATCTTATTTTCCCCATGTAATAGCAAATGTCATAATAATTCTCTAGGGTATGCTGTTAAAGAAGAGCAGCTGGCTTTTATAGTTATAAATTTATGAACTACAATGGCCAAGTCAACACTGAGAAGGTAACTCTCCTAATAATTTCAAGTTAAATGTCAGGATCCAGCTTATGAACTGGTTGGTATGTGACAAATGCTTCACAAATCTCACAAGATTACCTCATTATTAGACAGTTTAGATTACTTGACATGTAGCCTAACCTTACTGGCATTTATGTGCTGAGGTTTTGTTAGGCTTACCAGGAGCCTACTGGAAATGGGCAAACTCCCAGTGACTTGTCTCTCTGTCCAGTGATCACTAGTGATTGGTAGGAGAAGGCAAGCCACCCGGAGATTGCCCACCATCAGCAGACAGCCCAGGCTAAGGACCCTGATGATGTTGTTTCTGGTTACAATAGAAGCTATGGCATCACACAAAGGTCATTTGCCCAAACACTATGCACAGTCCCGCACCCATGCAATGTCGTCTCTTCTGGGGCACAGAAAAGCATTTGTGAGCAGACTGTTCACTGTAAGTACCTCCCTGACCTCCCAACCATTGTTAGCGGGACCAGGCAACCATATGTCTGTTGCTGGTTAGTATATCTTCAACACATTTAACACATACCAATGTTAACTCCATTAGCTACACCACTTCGATGAATAAATATTACCCAAGTGCCTATATTCAAAAAGCAAGCATCAAACTGGTTTGTAGCTCTGTGTTCAATATAAAAAGAATGTATGGAAATACAATTTGAATAATCAACCTTCAAGACGCCATAATCAAACCGTTATCTGTTGGAGGCATTATGATGGTATCCCACCCTGCAGATGCAGGGGACCCATTAGAAAAATCTAGGCTTGGAGAATAATGAATCTGATCTACTTCCAGAAGGCCCTGGGGAATTTTGCAAGTCTAATTGGTAACTCAGTAGAAGCCACATTTTCTATTATGCTCAAGTGACTGAAGATGTTCAAGCTGAAACAAAATCAAAACGCATCAGAGATAATACTGGTTGGAAAGACTAATTACTTATTTATTTAGAAAATGTTTATACTGCCTCTCCAGGAACCTGCCTGAGGCAGCTTGCAAAATAAAATAAAAACAAAACATTAAAAAGATATAGTCACAGTGTGATTCTTCTACTTCCATAAATTAAAACCCAGCATTAAAAACGTAGATAAAAACATAAATTATAAAAAAGACACTGACAGCTTAAAATGTCAGTTTCCAAACTAAAATAAGGGCTGATTCCGCACACGTTGGATAATGCACTTTCAATGCACTTTATCAATCGTTTGAAGTGGTTTTTTTGTTCTGCACGCAAAAAAATCCATTCCAAATCATCTATAAAGAGGATTGGATGTGCATTATCCAACGTGTGTGGAATCACTCAATGATAAAAGACTGCATGAACAGAAACATTTTGGCCTGGCACCTGAAAGAAAGCAATGCAGGTGCCTCAATTTAATTTTAATTTTTAATTTATTAAATTTATTTTCCACCCTCCCCATACCAGCAGACTCAGGGCAGATTACAATTTGCACACAAATTTAAAATCACATCAAATAATTCATACAGTTTAAAACTATAAATTATAAAACAACCAAAGATTAAAATACACACACACACACACACACACAGCGTCACAATAAAATGCACTATACATACGCACAGGGCACAACCCTTTAGTCAGCACCAGAGCATTAGGGAATATTTAACACATGGAGGATGTTACCAGTGGGGAGGGCACAACCCATACTTAACCAACCAGGGGGGCTCCGCCCAGCATCAACCATACGCCTGGCGGAACATGTCTGTCTTACAGACCCGGCAGAAGGATAACAAGTCCTGCTGGTCTCTAGTCTCATTAGACAGAGCGTTCCACCAGACTGGGGCCAGGACCAAAAAAGCCCTGGCCCTGGTCAATGCCAGGTGGGCCTCTCTGGGGCTAGGGATCGCCAACATACGTTTACCATTACAGTGAAGAGTCCTCTGGGGTTCATATGGGGAGAGGCGGTCCTGTAGATACGCCGGTCCCGGTCTGCATAGGGCTTTATAGGTTAATACCAAAACCTTGAACCCGATTTGGTACTCCACTAGTAACCAGTGTAGCTAACGCAATACCAGCGTTATATGCACACACTTTGGCATTCCGGTGATGACCCGTGCCGCTGCATTCTGCACCAGCTGTAATCGTGGGATCAGGTTCAAGAGAAGCCCAGCGTTCTGTAAGTAGCAGGCCACTACTGAAAAAGCCCTGTTTCTGGTTGCCACAAGCAGGGCTTGTGAGGCAGATCTTAACAATGGACAATATGGGAGGAGGCAGTCCTTTTATATCAAACTTGTCTGTGGTTCATCTATTCAAATCCAGCCTTGGGAAAGCGGAGAGGACAGGGCAATAAATACCATTTGCTTTAACTGTCATTCTGGGATGGATCAAGAGATGTTTCTCTAGCCTTTTGCTACCGTCATAAAGACAGAGACGTGGGCTACGTGACAAGGGGCAGCTCGCCATGGAGTTTGGAAGAGACTGATTTTAAGGTAAGACTGGTTTTCCCCTTGAGAAAAGAGGGTACAAAAAGGCTCTGAAGCCTATTGTGTGTGTGTGATTCAGCAGGATTCCGAACGGAAGGCTTTAACGGCAGGCTTGCCATCATCTTCCCAAGTGCTGGACCCCCATCCTGGCGGGGAATGTCTTATGTAGGAATTTTAAAGTGACAGACTTCGGGTTTTCTTTTCTTTCCCTTATTAGCTGTAGCTGTGTGCACTGCTCCTTCTACGTACATTGTGTTCTCTGTATTTTATATTCTACTGCAGTGCAATAATGGCCTTTTATTGCTTAAGTCAAACTGTGTCCAAGCCTCACCTATGAGCCTTGTGCTCAGCCACTTGCTAGAACTCTGCACACACACAGAGCCTCACCAGCTTCTCAAACAGCTGGTGAAGGGTCAAGCTTGTTTCGATTTGGGTTGGTGGTGGCAGCCTACTGGAAGAACCAAAGGGAGGGAGAAGTCCCTCACCCTGATCATAAAAGATGCACTTCCTCTATCACAGTCCTAACAAAGATTATCCTTCAGGGTGACCAAAGCCATTTCTATCCCAAACATGAACCTATATCCAGACTGGACTTTTTGGTATCCTTGAAACCTGGATATGGATCACTGATATTTTTTTAGTGCACACCCCTACTAAGCAGGTACTAGGGTTGCCAGCCTCCAGGTAGTGGCTGGAGATCTCCCGTAATTACAACTGGTCTCCAGGCCACAGAGATCAGTTCACCTGGAGGAAATAGCTACTTTGGGGGGTGGATTCTATGGACTTATGCCATGCCAAGGTCCTTTCCCTCCCCAAAAACCCCACTTTCTCCAGGCTTCACCCCCCCAGATCTCCAGGAATTTCCCAACTTGGAGCTGGCAACCCTAGCAGGTACACATGACTAACAGTGTAATGAACTTTAGATATATAGTTTATATACAGAAATAATATCTTTAATTCTAAAGATGAACATTCAGATAGAAGAAAAACATAAAATTATTTGATGAATGAATGAGCACTAAGTTATGACAGTACTTTATGGAACCCAAGTAACATGTTACTCTCCTTGTTTTGCGTGCCAAATGTGGTAATTTAATCATATAGTACATTACAAGCAGTGGCAAAGCATCTCTATGTTACATTCCAAGTGAGCAGTATGAAATTAGAGGGTACATGCACAGCTATTTCCACTTCTCCAGTCAGACTACAGGTTACAACGTACTTATGGTTGGACTTAACACAGGATAATTATGACATGCAGTTATATCACACTTGCCACAGAAACCCATTTGCTTTCCAAGGAAAGAAAACATGTATCATGAAGTAACAGTGAAACTTCTTTGGGTCACAGCATACATAAGAAAACCAGTCTTTAAACCATAACAACTGTAGGATCATGCTCTCCATCCCTGCTTGAATTTCTCTTATTCTCAGATGAATTTTCCTCCTCACCTTAGATGCAGCGAAGGTATACATTGACAATGACACTAATCATGGCTAAGGCTAAGCAGGTTTTTGGCTTAACTGAGATTCCTAAGTTGGTTTTAAAGCTGGTTAATGTGGGAATGTTATTAACCACTGTTATGGCAGAAAAGAGAAATCACTATGCCTAAAGTGCCTAAATCCACAGCAGAGTATCCTAGAGTAAGAGAACTAGAATCCTTCCAAAATTCTAATGCTGTGATAATATATCTAATAGCCATGGGTGGACCACCATGAGGATAAAGAAAAGGGAGAGAGAGAGCTACAAATGGAGCCCATCAGGACTAGAGTAGACATTTCTGTAAATCCAGGGGACTACCTTGAGAAATCTCAGCTGCTATGCTGGGTTGCTTTCTCCTTTCTCTGCCTCCTCTCTCATCTTCTTACAGCAGAGGTGGGGAAAAAGGGGGCAAAGCCAGCATGGTCAGTGGAAGAAAAAGAGCACAAGAAAGCAGCAGAAAGCGTGAAAAGCAGGGATGGGATGAATTGGGAGCCAGAAAAGAGGGCCAGTGAAGGGGGCCAACAGCATCACAGCAACTGAGGCAATAATGATGGAAGGGCATGCAGATTGACAGGTAACAGTCAGCTTGTGTTCATTGCCCTAAATGAAGTAAACACGAACGTACTGACAGAGAAATCAAGTCTGAATCTGCTGCGGGAACAGAGTAGTTGTTATTTAAAAATGTTTCGTGCTCACCCAGGGTTGCCAGGTCCCCTGCTATGGTAAGCCCAGCCTCCTCCAGCTTAGCCCTCTGTACCTCCCAAGTGGGCAGACTGATGGTTTGCACTGCAGTCACAGGGGACTCATCCAGAATTTTTGTTATGTTTGGGGGCAATCTGGCCCCACTGAGACCCCATAGCTTCCAGTTTTCAGCCCCTCATAGTATACTATTGTTTTCCCCAGGAAATGTTTGTTTTCACATAAATTACCTCAGGATCATAAATTAGGTGAGTATTATTGATTCTCACACTGTTGGGATGAAGTTTAGAGAACATGACTTTCTCAAGGACTAGGGTTGCTAACTCTGGGTTGGAGACTGGGTTGGAGACACCTCATGCCATGAAGTCCACCCCCCCCCCCCCCCAAAGCAACCAGTTTCTCAAGGGGAATTGATATCTGCAGTCTGGAGATTGAGAGGGTATGAGCTTTCGTGAGCCATAGATCACTTCTTCAGATACCAGCTGGGGCTCACGAAAGCTCATACCGTACCACAAATTTTGTTAGTCTTATAAGTGCTATTGGACTCTTGCTCTTTTCTGCTGCTACAGACAGACTAACATGACTACTCATCTAGATCAGTCTGAAGATTGTAATACCAGGAGATCTCCAAGCTCCACCTGGAAACTGTCAACCCTGCTGAGGACACATGATGAGTTGAAATGAGATTTGAAGTCAAACCTCCTTAGATCGTATCTCCATCTTTCAAGCCACTAACCCTGCTTTCATGCAACCATCCAGTTCACACATGGTCATTCACATTCCCTTCAAGACTGTTACATATTTGGGTAGATGAGCAACTGTTGTAGAGCAGGACAGTTTCCAGGAACAATTTTCATAAACATGATCCATGGTCTTTCTGGTCAACAACTTTTTAATTCCTTCTTTTTTCATCTTACTAAGCCTTAAGATGCATCGTCCTGATGTGTCTTCCTATCCATTTTCAGAGCATGGAGAAAAGGCTTTCTTTTTTGGAATTACTGAGTCTATAACGTAATCTACTGTACACTATACTTAAGTGAAAATCAATAAAGTTCAGGTCAGAACCCTCCATTCTCATTCCATAAAATCACTCAGCAAAACCTTCAACATCTCAACTGTTTGTCAACTGAACCACAGTGTGACTGACACAGGAATTACATCTTTTTTGAAGCAACCATTTAAGTGAACAGAGCAGAAGGCCGAGGCTAGGAAATGAGTGGAAGGAAGGACACATGACAAGGTAAACACAAAGATATAGCTTGTAAGAAAAGTGGTGTTCTTTCCTCACAAAATAATCAAGACAAGCATCACCCCATTGACCTGCCTCAGTACTATTAGTACTGAGAAACTACTTTCTGACCACAGTGTATCTGCTGGAGTTGCTTCTCAATAGAAAGTTTTTGTTCTTTCAGAAGCTAAGCAGTGTTGGCCTTGGTTAGTACAAGATACAACAAAGCCTTTATTGGCATATCTCAGGTCCTTGGTTAGTAATTGTAGGGGAGTCCTCCAAGGAAGACCACCTCTGTTAGTCTCTTGCCTTGAAACCCCAGCAGGGGTCGCCATAAGTCAGCTGTGACTTAACAATACTTTCCACCATCACAGTTGTTGTTATTTAGCAGTTTCTGCTTTCTCCCAAGCCCTATTTTTATATTCCAGTGGTTGAACTAGTAGTGTGTCTTCCACACAGGTTATCTGCCCTGAGTTCAATGCTTTGGGAAGTAGGAGTCCCCCCCGCCCCCCGCCTTCCCCACATTGGTGCATTCTTACATTTCTGGGAGATTCCTTAGTTTTTTCCTGATCTTTCTCAACCTTTTCTGCCTGGTGGGATGCCCTGTACAAGTCCCTCCCTCAGGTTCCATGATTTGGGCGGTTGGAACTTTAAGGGGGGAACCATTTGCTGGCTGGTCGCGTCTCAGCCATGCACATGGACGGCTTGCACCGGAGCAGTGGGGGTCATCCAGGCAGGTCAAGGCGGAGGTCCAGGGGTGACCCCAGGGCTTGACATGTAGTTAAGCTCTTGCCATGTTTGCAGTTAATGTTTGAGTTAATGTTGTTTTCAGATTAGTACCCAAGCCTTGTGTCTGCCTCTTTATTCTGACTGGAGGAGGAATAGGAATTTCTATTATTGTGTTTATTTACTGCTCTGATGATTCCAATATTTCTTGATTTCCCCCCTAAGATTATGTATGGAAAGTGGTTTGAGAGATTATTGCATTAAGAACAGTGGTATATAAATATTTTATATAAATAAATGCTAAACTCTAACGCTTCCAAAGCTTGGAAGTCTTCAGTGCATACTTTTCTATCTTGTCAGATATCTTTAGTGAGAGCCAGTATCATGTAGTGGATAAAATGCTGGACTGTTTTATGTTTCATTTTTAGTTCTTTGTTCTCAGATTAATCTCCCTCAGAAGGATATCCTCATGAATTTTACTTTGAGATCCTTAGATGAAGGTCACATACATGTATTAAATAAAATAAATACAACTCTGAAATATGAAATACAATTTCTGAAATATGTTTTCCCCCTCTCTCATTCTTGCTCTGTCTCTTTCATTGAGTTGGCTTTCATTAGGTTTTCTTTTAAAGGAGCTTCCAGTTTTAATTAAGCTACTCCTGTGGTTTGAGTTTGTTTAAAACTGAACTTCACACAGTGCGACATGTTATTTTCTCAGCCAAGCTCACATATTAATTAGAGAATGTATGCTCTATCCTGATATTACCTCCTCTATTATTTTAATTTAATGTTCAGTAACCTCAGCTGTTTCTACACAAGTGGCACTCCTATCTCAGCATACAGGACCCCAGCTGTGGAATGCCTTTGGAAAAAACGAACTATCAAACATAAAGCTTTCTAGCTGTACTTTGAACAAGGCAAGGACAAACTATTTCAATAAACCATGGGTTTTAAAAAATACAGGTACTGTCCTCTGACTATAGAAACAATTGTGTCTTTTTGGATTTCAGTCTCTGGGGCTCGGCAATCAAAGTTGTCTTAAAATTTTCTAGCCATGGGGACTATTTAACGTAACCCACGTCCATGTATTTTCTCAATTCCTGATCAACCTTCCTAGTTGATCCCCCCCTCTCCTGCAATACATACACCATAAATATAACAGAAAGACCATCAGTGGAGGAGGAAAATGGAAATACCTCCTGTTCCTCATTCCTACCCTTGAATATGGGAAAGGGAAGGAATCACAAGACAAGAGAATGTATAGGGGAGGTAGTGGAGGGGCTTACACTGTGGGACAACGTAGGTGCTAACCAGCACCACATACAACTCAGTTGTGCTCTCTTCATTTGAACTATGAAAGAGGTTTGCCAATCTCCATAACTGGTGTTCCCAAACACTTTCACCAGAAAACATAATTCTACAGAAATTCAGGAGGGGAAGCTACCAAATATTTATGCAGAAACATATATATCACACCAGAGATGGGGAGGCAAAAAATGGTGATCTCAAATCAATGGTTCATGAAAGAGAAAAAAAAAGGACAGCATCAGATGAACAATAAAGAACAATTATGCAAATTATACAATTATACAGTTATTATACAAATATTGCGGGCAATGGTTTATACAAGCTGCTGATCCCAGGCTTTCTTGGCATAGAATTTGGGTTATCTTGGCAGAGGAATTTGATACTATTTTTAATAACTTTTAATATATCAAGCCCAGGTCACTATCTGGGGAAATGAGCATGAATAGATATAGAGTTATCTATACAGTGTGTTACAGTGTAATGCATAGCAGCACATTACACAAACTATCTGCAGAATGTTGATAACAGTAGTGTTTTTATTTTGCTTTAATCTTTACCTGGTGGGCAAAACATTGCTTGGTTTGTACCACAACTCATCCATCAAATTTTCAGTTGTGTTACTATGGAAACAGCACAAAACATACAGAATGGAGATGGTATTACACATTTTGCTGTTTGGAAGAGGGCAACTTCCAAGCCGCCTTTGTTTCTGTCACTCACCCCAACATTCCTTATGGTTACTTAACTGTAAAAGGATAAGGAGGTTTCCATGGACCTCTCTCAGCTGGTATAATGAGGCTCTCCCACTCAGTGTCTCTCGAGACTTTCTCTGTTCAGCTTACAACAAAGGGGAAAAGCTTTTTATTTGTTTCCTCCTAGAGATTATTATTGTGAAACTACTTGGTTGGAGCCTAATTATATGTTGCAGGACCAAACAGAGATTTGGGGCTAGAAGTTTTCATTCACTCCTTTATTTGAACAGGTGACATTATGAAATACCCCCTCCCTCTTTTGGGGGGCAGGATTGGACTGGGTGCTTTTTAATCAGCATTCAATAAACACTTCTTTAGAATAGCTGGAACTAAAGCCCTTTGTCTAAAAAAAAATCAATCATTCTGCCTTTGATTGCTAGATATAATTTGAAATGCTTTGCCAGAGATCATTTGGGTAAGTTATATCTCTGGAGGTTGCCAGCTTTGTTATGATAACATGCCATGTAATTATGAGAAGCCCTTGATTCAAATTCTGTCACAGCATACTAATTGGCCTAAGACTTCAATCCTAAGAACACTGTTTTGGGAGCAAGGCCCAGTGAGTGAAATTAGACTTATTTCTGAGTCGAATGGTTTAGAATTGCTCCCTCAGCCTTTTTCCTCTCCTCAAAATTGGGATAATAATATTGACTTATTTTGCTCTAAGACTTATATGAAAAGTGTTTTGAACTCTTTAAAGTATTAGCCAAATTATGGAAATAGTTGCCTTATTAAGTAATCTAAATTGTGAGAGAACTTGAGGGAGTATGGTAAGCTAAATGGTGGTAGCATATAAATAGAGGGGGGAAATCTAAGTGAGTCCTATAAACTGGAACACCAGAGATTTCTGTTTGGCAAAGGCAGAGGTTATCCTAAAAAAGAAGAGCAGAGTTGGGAGGTCACACCTCTCTTAAAGGGAGTCTCTTTTATTAAAATCATAAACTGGTTCTCAGATCTGCCAGCCTATTTCCATAACATCTCATATGTGTTTGCTGAGGAAATGGTAATGGAGGCATCTGAACAGAATGTAAGGAAAACAAATTAATCGGCTTTTGATGAAGAGCCAGCTTTTGTTTCATCACTTAAAACAGGTGATAAGTGAAAAGCATTGCTATAAGTGCAGGTGACCTTTAATATCTAAGCTGAATGCAAAATGGTAAAGAATAAAACAGAGAAAGCAAGCCTCCTATTCTTCCTGACAGCTAATTTCAGGTTCACAAATGGTTGTTGATTACATCCAGTCAGCTTTTTTCTAAAAGCAACTTTTGGCTCATATAGGAGGAAAAGAAGATGCCATCCAGGGCTGGCCAGCACTACTGCACTATTTTCCTTTTCCAAGCAAGCTGGTAGAAGAATACATTTCACAGGGACTTGCTAATAAAAGTTAAAGCTTTGCATCTTCAGGTAAGCTGGCAGGTTACAGATTTTAAACTATAACATAATAAGCAGACAAATTCCACTCCAAGTCCAAAACACTTTTCTGAATTGTTTCCTTCTTGAGACATGGATGTTCCAAGGTCAGGGTTCCCAAGCAACTTTTCTTCATATACACAAGTGACAAGACCCCCAGATCAGCTCAGGACCATGGTATGAGAAGAGGGAGAGTATAATTCTTTCACTCAACATTATTATCCCAACCTGAAATGGTTATGCCATTTGACCCTATTGGGAGAAAACAAATGTCCTCCATGTATTGCACTAACAGGTCTCATCCCACTGGAGTAAATGCTGGTTCCTTTGGGCCATTTAAGGTCAATGGCACAGGAAAAAGGATTAATATTCCTACATAGTGATCCTCAGCTAAGTTGGGGTCTTTTCCTTTAGAACGCCAACCATGGAATTCTATGATGCAAGGCTGATCCTAAAGTTCGGCACAACTTTATGAGCAATTATTTAGTAGTGCTTGCAAATTTTAATTTGCTCCATCTTTTCTTTCATTCTTTTCAATAATGGCAACTGCTCCTTCACAACTATCCCACTGTTGCTTTCCTCTAAATGAAAACCAAGGATGACCAGATTCCCCCTCCCTTATTCTGCTTCATTATTGTTCTAAGGTTCCACAGTCAACATGGCTCTATGTGCCACAGAGTAGTTCTGTGTCTCCAGCTCTAAGTCTAGACCTAATAGCACTGGCAAGCTACAACCTTGTTCATTTAAAGTGACCTATGCAACAGTCACTTCCAGGCTAGATTACTGTAACTCACTCTACGTTGGGCTACCCCGGTCCATCATCTTCAAGGCCTCCTGGAGGACTGGGGATGTGCCACAAGACTGGAGAACAGCGAATGTTATCCCAATCTTTAAGAAAGGGAAGAAGGATGACCCAGGAAACTACAGGCCGGTCAGTCTGACTTCTGTTGCTGGGAAGATATTAGAACAGATTTTAAAGGGATCAATCTGTAAGCATCTGAAGGACCACTCAGTGATCCGGGGAAGTCAGCATAGTTTTGTCCCTAACAGATCTTGCCAGACCAACCTGGTTTCCTTCTTTGATCGAGTGACCAGCTTACTGGATTGAGGGAACTCTGTTGACGTGATTTATCTGGATTTCGGTAAAGCTTTTGATAAGGTCCTCCATAACATCCAGATGGGCAAACTGGAAGACTGTGGACTGGACTATACGACAGTTCAGTGGATAGGGGACTGGTTAGAGGACAGCACCCAAAGAGTGGTGGTCAATGGTGTTTCATCAGATTGGAGGGAGGTGTCCAGTGGGGTGCTGCAGGGCTCGGTTTTGGGCCCAGTACTTTTCAATATTTTTATCAATGATCTGGATGAAGGAGTGGAAGGGCTGCTCATTAAATTTGCTGATGATACCAAATTGGGAGGAGTAGCAAACACCCAAGAAGATAGAATTAAAATTCAACAAGACCTGAATACTCTGGAGAAGTGGGCAGCTGTGAATAGGATACAATTCAACAAAGACAAGTGCACAGTATTACATCTGGGCCACAAAAATGGGAAGCACAAATACTGGATGGGGGATACACTTCTGGGCAGTAGTATACGTGAAAGGGATCTTGGGGTAAGAGTGGACTGTAAACTAAATATGAGCAGTCAGTGTGATGCGGTGGCAAAAAAGGCCAATTCAACCCTGGGTTGTATCTAAGGGGCCATAGCGTTGAAATCGCAGGAGGTCATAGCCCCTCTTTATACTGCCTTGGTCAGGCCGCACCTGGAATATTGTGTGCAGTTCTGGAAGCCTCACTTCAAAAAGGATGTGGACAAAATCAAGATGGTGCAGAGGAGAGCGATGAGGATGATCAGGGGTCTGGAGACTGAGCAAGGGTTTTATTGGAAGAGAGAAACACCTTTTCCAGGAAATCAATACAGAGAAAAATGTGCTCATGTTGCATGACTGGTAAGCATCAAAACTTAAAGAAAAAATAACGGATGTTTTCAAGGAGGTTTCATTATTGCAAGCATTTTGAATTTGTGTTACCATTCCATGTAAGGTAATGCTCTGAAACAGCAATTTCTGTGTATGTTTCGGACTCAGGTATTCCGTTTTGCACACCCCTAAGATTTACTGCGCTAAACCTAGGAGCCATCTCTAAACAAAGTCAAATGATTCCTTTTTACCTTAGTTTTAATTCTTTATGTGTAGGGGATGCTTTTCATGTGACATGACTGACACAGGGACTAACTTGGGTGACAGTGCAATTCCAGAAATCAGACTTGGAAGATTTCAAAATCATTAGTACAAATTTGGCTATTTCATAACTCAAAGTTCCAAAGTACAATTAAGTATGGAGAATTTCAGACCATTGGCAATAAAAAATATTTGAAATGTTCTGTCAGGAAGTTTTTCTATAATTAGAAAACTTGAACATCTCTAGTAGTTTTTTGAGATCAAAAGGTGCCAGCATTAGCATACATAGGAATCCCACATGACTGACATCTCCCTCTAGAAGACTCAGATTTGATTTATTACATTAATAATGGCATTACAAACTGATTTACCACACAATAACCTTGGCAAAATATGAATTGAGGGCAAGGCTACACTAATTTCCCAGATCAGTCCATTTGATAGCTTCCTCTCTCTTTTTCACTAATTGAAAGGCAAAAATCATATTCTGCTACTGACACTCTTTGAAAGCGAATTGTAAAGTTAGCACCACGACTAGAAGCAAAATGGATTTGTATTAACAAAACTTTAATGCTACACAGGGTGGAAGTCCATGTTTCCAATTTAGCAGTGAAGTGTACTGCTAACTTAGAAGCACAGCAAGTGCAAAGCGAGAGGACATTGAATCATACTCTCTTGCCGCCCAATTCTAAGGATAATTTGGAATTCTAAAATAAAAGACAGAGATCATTCTAGCTCCCCTCCCCTTCACTTTTGCTCATGCAAAAGACCATTCCTTACATCCTAGGTTACTTGCAACAGTTTCTGAACCCTTATGAATGGCTTGGTAGGTATGAGTCCGAGGCTGAAATGGAAGGAAAGAACTATTCCATGACTGGAACTCAGCTCATAGCTTTTATGGACAGAACAGAGCCTTTTATGGACAGAACAGAGCCAAGGTATGCACTGCTGCAGGACAGCAGTCCCAGGCTGGCAGAATGGAAGAGAAGGCAGTAGAAGAGTAGATTCCCATTCTATTCTGCCCCTCATTGCAGTCTGAGCTCCAAAAGAGCTCCTCCAAGCTGGCGGTGACCACCTTTTAATCTCTGCAACTCAGCAAGCTTCACTCCCCCCTCTCTGCTTCATTAAAGAGGTTATCAATGAGATTCTCTGGTTTGATGTTTGTTTGTTTGTTTGTTTATGACATTTATAGTCTGCCTTTCTCACTGAGAATCAAGGTGGATTACACAGTGTGAGAGTAGTATAGTCAGTATCAAGTACAATTTCATAAACAATGCCATTCTCTGGTTCGACAATAAGCTTGCAAGGGAGTAATGCTGAACCAGAGAATCCCAAGCAAGGTGAAGGAAGCTGCAGAGGTTAAAAGCCTTGGAAATGTTTCCTCCATAGGAAACAATGAGGAATGGCTCCGGGCAGCTTGTTTATGGG
Organism: Eublepharis macularius; assembly: GCF_028583425.1. Lineage (NCBI taxonomy): Eukaryota > Metazoa > Chordata > Lepidosauria > Squamata > Eublepharidae > Eublepharis > Eublepharis macularius. The sequence continues at coordinate 67,529,797 of NC_072800.1, read as the reverse complement.
CCTGGGGGGTCTTTAGCAAACAGTCAGGAGAAGGTTCCCAGCAAATTTGGTGACGACTGCTGAAAAATGCCCCTCCCCAGCCCCTGGAATATGGGCTAGTTAAATCTGGGAATCTGACCTGGATATAATAATAAATAAATATATAACAACAACAACAACAACAACAACAAATTAACAACGTGTATACAATGGCTATATAACTGATTCTGATAAATTATCTTAAAAGACTTTGGAGATGAATTTTTTAAATGCTCCAGTAACTCATTCTAAAAGAAAGTAACGTTCCATTGGAACCCCTGCTATATCTTCTTATAATTTCGCCTGCCCTCTTTGATATCAAAAGCTGTTTGTGCAATTTTTATTTCAATAACAGGAAGCAGCATTGTTGATTGTGGAGGCTGCAACTGTTGGGGGATCACAGAACCTCCACAACTGTTCATCAGCCATTTCTGACGTCAATTAAATGCCAACAATTAATTAATACATCAGCTGTACACAGATAACCATCAACTGATTAATGTAATTGCCGGATTTGGAAATTATTTTATTAGTTGTTTGTTTTAGAGAGGGAAGAGAAGAAGTCTAAGAGTTCTTTATATGGCTAGCAAGTATCTTTGGTCTCCCTTCCTTCCCTGTGTTGGGAACAGAAGAACAATAGGAAAATAACTTTCATAACTTTGGATTAACGGAAGCATTCTAATTTAGGAGACAGTGAATGAATCTGGATGAATTAAAAAATCTGAACTATGAAGTATAGGATAATGCTTATTCTACTCTACTTTGTATTCTCTCTTAAATAACATAAAACATCTGACACTCTTGTCAGACAATGCAAAATGTATAGATAGGAACCCACTTACCCCCAGTTGCCACTGTAATTTCACGTAGGAAATGACCATAAAATGGAAAATCGAAGGATAAATTCACTCTCTGCAAGAAAAAAAATCAATAATGTAATGAATATTAGAGGACCATGCACTTTAAAATGTTATTCAGCCATTAGCTACTGCTTTTGCCTTACGGTTTATAGAGTAGCCATGCCATCTTCAATTTGGAATAATTTTTCAGTACTATAATTGGAAACATTTCTGTTTAGCAGATAAGGCTAGAAACATATAAGGGGATCCTGTTTAGGGAGCAATCCTCAACTCTGATTGGTTTAGGATAGTAAATCCTACACCACTATATGGCTGAGATATGCCAGCGCCATGTCCGTGCAGCCACCAGGCTTTGTAACATCTTCATTGACATAGAATAGGGTAGTGTCAGGGGTACATGATGGAAAAACGGAGCTTAATCAAGCCTTCCCAGTTAGCTCCTACCCCTGGCATCAGCATAATATGACTCTAGTAACAAATCTGGAAAAATTCCAGATTTTTCCAGTAACAACAGCTGGAAAAATAAAGAAATCATGGAGAAAAAAAGATACAACCGCTCCCCTCCCCACAGCCTCCTAACATACCTCCAAGCCGTAGTACAGCTTAGGATACCAGCTAAGCCTGCAGTCTATTACAGTTCTTTCAAGCACTAGGTAAGGACACCCATAGCTTATAGAGGACAGGGTGCATAACATGATAAGAACTATATCATGTCAAGCAACATTCAAAAGTGGGCCTTTGGCAACAGGAACTCTAGAAAAAGGGCACTTTGTACGAAAAGGGAATCCTCTGCATGATTTCTTCAATACTGGACTCACATGGGAAGAAATTCCTAAAGACATCCTTCACAGTCTGCACAATAATGTTCTGCCAATGGGAGGGAAAGACTTCTCAGATGGCACAAACGCCATGATCACTGCTGGTGTGCCGTAAACCATGCAGCATGCATGATGGCAGTGGAATGGGTAGGGTGGATGGAGTACTATTTATTTATTTAGAGAATTTATATGCCGGTGACCTGCTCAAAGTGGCTCACAAATAAAAAACAATAGAATCAAATTATTTTTTAAAATAAACATGAAATATCAGCATTAAAAATAAGCTCTTGAAAACTAGCTATTGGCATAAAAACAGCATGAATGTACTGAATGGCTTTAAAATCTATAAAAGACTGCATAGTAGGGTTGCCAGGAACCCTGGGGCCAAAGCACTGGTGCAGGGGGCTGAGGCGTTGGGTTATCTCTCGCATGTGCGTTTTGTGTACCCCCACTCTCCCCCATCCTGTTGAACTGGCTTCAGTGCGTCTGGCATTTCCTCCCTTGTGCTGGAAAATGAAGTCATTTTCCAGCACGAAGGAAGAGTCGGGGGCCGCTGAAGCCAAAATTGCCTGTTTGGAGGCTTCAGTGCTGGCATTTCAGCCAAAGGCTCCAAACGGGCAATTTTTGGGTTCCCCTCTGCTGGCCAGGTGAGCGTACCTGGGGGAGCAGCAGGTGAGGACAGGGATTCCCTAGCCCCTGGATCAAAGGATGGCAAATCTACACAGTAGACAAAGACCATTAAAAGATAAACTCCATTAAAAAAGATAAAATCCCTAATTAAAAAGTGAGGTAAAAGAAATGTTTTGCCCTGTTGCCTAAAGGACAGTATAGTAGATGCCATGTAAACCTCAAGGAGGAGGACATTCCAAAGGCCACCACTGAAAAAGCCCAGTTTCTAGTTGCCACCAAACTCACTTCTGTAGGCAGGGGTTTAGAGAAAAGTGCTTGGGGAACAGATCTGAACTGCCAGACATGACAGTACAGGAGAAGGAATTTCACCAAGGATTAAGTGCCCATAATAAACCCCTTGAAGGCAGCAGAATGATGGCGAATGGGGGATTATCACCAAAATCACTGGCTTGTGGGACAGCCAATCAGTATGATTGGCCATTTAGCTCACAGGGAAATTTAATGGTGGGCCACTGCCCTAAAGTGTTGGCCAGGAGTAAACAGAGCCAGGTCCCCGCAACTCTGCCCAAGCCTCAGGGGCACTTGACCCAGACCCCTCATCAGCCATGGCAGTTTAGGTCAGCTCACAGTCCCTTCCTGCACTGCTTCCAGTTTGGAGGAGACTGTACTGGGTCAGCTAATGCCCATTGTTTGCCCTAATGAACTAAGTGGCCCTGCAGGGCTGACTTGTAGCACAGCAGGGACTCTTCAGTCTCACCTGCTCCAGGGCCGTTTTCACTTCCCAGTTCCCTCCTGGTAAAAGTGGCCCATCTCAAGTGTTGGTGAATTATGGTACAAAACAACAATATACATGCTATCACCTGCAGACAACTGATCCCACTTAAAAATCATCTGAATGTGTCCATCTGCCCCCCTCCCTTATGTCTGACTCATTTTTATATTCCCCTAGAGTTAATTAATTTTTTCTCTTTCACTCTTCCGCCTTTCTAGAAAAGGATTAGTTTCCCCATCTCTTAGGTATTTTAATGACTTCTTTGGCATGAAATTAATGACTAAATATTTACAGCGACTTCAAATTAGATTTTCTTTTTTTCTTCACTGGAAATTAGGATTTGGTGGGATTTATTTATATGTATCTGTTTATAACTGAAACAACTAATTCCATTTTATTTAAAAAATCATCTTACGGCAAAAAAGAGTGCCCAGGATTACCACTGAAGAATATATTTCTAGCTTATTATTTCACCCCTTTTCACTACTTAATGCAATTTAAAAATAATATGGAATCTTAATTTGATTTCATGCTGGCCTTCTCAGGAACGTCCTCCAAAATGTAGCTAAAAGCCCATCCTATACCCTCTATAACAATGCCCTCCTGAACAATTTTGTTCTACACATTCTGTTGAATGACAGACATATAGGAGCTTTCCTCCCACAAATACTTCAGTATGAGGAACTGCTCATCTTACCCATTTACAGGGCGGCACCTTCAGAAAACTGTGAGCCAAAATACATGTCAAAGTAGCCACTGTGTAGTTGCCAACACCATTTTAGAGGACAACTGAGCCATTAAAAAAATGGTATCGTGGTACCATGTGATCTTGTGTCTCCTGCCTGTTCAAGTGCTGAAATAGTCACGAGGGGGCTGTTTCAGCATTTGAAAAGGTGTATGGGGGAACAGGAGTGTATGGTGCCGCTGCACTATAGGCAATTTTTAAATGGATACATTCTCCTCTAAAACGGGGTTGGCAGCCACAGTTTGTACCTGTGGCCATCATAATGTGTAGTTTGGCTCTTTGTTGAGGTGAGTGCAGAGGTTAGGAGAGGTGGCCCTTTATCTGAATGGCTTTCTGGATGACAGCCAATACCTTGAATCGAACCCAGAAACTAACTGGTAGCCAATAGAATGACTGCAGATGAGTAATGTACACTCTGCCTAGCTCCTGAAAATAATAGAGCTGTGGCACCAGCTGGAATGTCTGTGTTGTCTTCAAGGGCAGATCCATGTAGAGTGCATTGCAATAGTCTAGCCTTGAGGTTACAGTAGCATGGATCCATCTGGCCAGATCAGCAGGATAAAGGAAGAGAGCCATCTTCCAGGCTAAATGAAGATGAAAGAAATACTGGTATAATACTAGGCTCTTAACTGAGTCAATGAGAGTCAGCTGAACTTCATCACATGTGGGAAGCACAAGACCTCAGCCTGCCCCCAAAGCACCCCCTGTGACTTGTCAAGATTATGTTTCAACTTGTCCACCTTTAGCCATTTAATTACAACAGTTAGGTGCTGGCTCAGGACTGCTATAGCAATCCTGAGTGGTTTGGACAAAGAAGTACAGAACTATTGTCAGTATAGTGATGACACAAAAACCACAAATGGTTTCTCCTAAGGACTTTACATAGATATAAATAGCATGGGGGTGGGGTGGGGGAGAGACACCCTTTGCTGCAGAATCTGGCTTGAATGAATTTATTAAAGGGTGTCTTTAAATTTGGAGGTCTTTCATTCATAAGGTCACTATAAGTCAGAAGTGACTTGACAGCACATAAGACACACACACACACAAATCACCATTGTATATAAATAAGCCATGAACAAGCATGCATTAGAGTGGCCAAGGTCATTCCTCTTCTATGGGAAGAACTCTCACAAAGAAAAAGGTACAGATACCCATCTGTAATCAAACTTAGAATTTTCATGAAGTCCATATACATGTACGAATTTCTTCCTCAACTCAATCACTCACAAGAAATGTATAAAACTGCCTCACACTGAGTCAGACCATTGGCTCATCTATATTGCAGATGGTGGCTGGCCGACATTCCATGAGATCACAGGAAGAGGTTCTTTCCATACTCAAGATCTTTTAAAATGGAGATACCAGGACAGGAGTTGGACCTGGGGCTGCCAGCCTGCAACAAATATGCTCTACCATTTGTTTCTTGGTTTGCCTAAGTGCAACCTGAACTTCAGCTGCAAAAATGCTTACTTTGGAATGAATCAAATCCTGAAAGATAAAACCTTCAAGCTCATATGTCAGAATTCTAGCCACCCCTGCCTCCATATTTATACAAGTTTTTGGTCGCCCCTGCCTTCAGTAATAAAATTAATACAACAGAACGGTCGCTATAATTTCTGCCTTCAACAAAATGAACTGATTGTAGGCATACATATGCATCTATGAATATAACAGTACATTTTCCATCCCAATGGTATCAGAAAGTTCTCTTTTTTTCTTTTGGAGCCGCTCAATCAAGTTCAGCTTTTTCAAATCAAATGAATGCAGCCAATTCTCCAGCTTTCTAGCTCCTATGACTAATTTGAATTTAACATCGAAGTTAACGTCTAGGGTTCTGGCACCATTGTTTTGGTTTGGAAAACAGTTGTAATTTCTTTGACAAAATGCTCTTGCTTTTCACACTGTTCTCATCTCTTTCCCAACTCACTTTCCAAGAGCACTCAAGAGGAGATGAGTTGGCAGAACAGCCATTCCATTAGGCATTCTTATTTGTACTGCAGTTTGTTTTTCATTACCAAACAACCAACCGTATCCAGCAATCATATATAACCGATATTGTGCTATACTGGGTTGATTCTTAACTTAGGAAACTGCCAAACTTCAGCATTTCCACTTTGCTCCATCCATTTTATTAGCTATACTTTTCAGTTTCGTGGGGAAAAGAGAGTATCTATAAATTATGTTGTGTCAGTCTAAATCCAAAGGTTTTATAACCTCCTTCTTCTTTTGAATCCTAGAGATTTTTTTCTGTCTGCAACTCTTCTGTCTGCTTGCCACCTGGTTGCTGAGTTTATTGGCCTTGGTTTGAAGCTTTGAATAGCAGATTTAGCAACAGCCCACTCCATCACAAGCCCTGAACTGTCATTTTCCATTCTGAATTTACAACTCTGATACGGATGCTTTTCTTTAAGCAGTTTCCAATACTTGTTCAGCAATGGGAGTACCATTTGGAAGCCATACAATATCCAATTATACTTGTAAAGTTAGAGACTTAGTTTAGCATTCTTGCCATGAGGAGAGCATGATTGGAATTAGCCTAAGAAGATTTTTTAAAATCTGAAAATGGAGTTATACCTGCTATCTCTGTTACCATTTGACAAGAATCAACAGCTTTAAACAGCAATATTTTGATAAGGATCTAATGGTTCTCAAAAAACTCAGGTAACTATAGCATCTTATAAAAATGTAAAGGGTAAATATGGGGCTGCTACATTTTAGTTCTAAATATGATAGTTAAGCTAGCCAATTCATAGCATAATTTCACTGTCAAGTGCGCTCAATGGCAAAACTGCCATCAACTTGAATGACACTAAGATGTTACACACACACACACACACACACAAGTTTAGTATTTTAACTCATTATAGGAAATTTTAAAAAAACCAAAGAGACTCTAAAGGTTTTAAGTTCAACATCCTTGACTATGATTATGATTATGATTATGGTATCAACTCAAGGGGCCAAATAGCAAATGCATATCAAATGCCTTACTGCTGCTTGTCGATGTGAGTTAGAAAGAATCCCGTGGATCTTCACTTTTTCTTTTTCCATTTGGTCTATGTTCACCCACAGATCTCGGCTGGTAGCATCAAATGGGCCATACGTCCTAGAAGTGTAGTAATTGTGATCCATATCCTTCTGAAAAGAAAAAAAGGCAAATTAAATATAAACATACCATTCTGTTTTATCTCTTTTTATAATGACTGCAAGAATTTTTATCTTCTGTCATTGATAAAGTTTTTATTTCCTTGCCAAAAAACTACAGTCAATAAAAGTACAGAGAGAAAAATGCAGAATATAATGGGCGAATTCACACGGCTCAAGTTTGCCGCTATTTCCCCGCCATTTATGTGCTTCTCAGAGGGCTGTTCACATACTCTTACCTCAATCCCGCCATTCTATCGTATCTGTTGCACTGCACCTCAGACGAGGTTGTCATGCTTTCAAACGCGTCTCTTGCGCAGTTCTCACTATGGATGTGAACAAACACAAGTGGTTCCCAAAGAGACCGCCCCCTCTTAACCACCCCCACTTCCTTGTTTCTTGCCTTTCCGGAACACTGTCCCTCTATGCCAAGCAATTCTTATGGTCCCAACTCTGTTCGAGGCATGCCCGCACCCTCATCTTGTTCTTTTTTAAAAAGGATGGGGGGCATTCCTAGCGCTATTGTGCAATCCTGTTCATAAAGATCACCCACAAGCAGTTTGGGAAGTGGCGTTGTAAAAAGTCGTGGAGGCATCAAGGGTGGGGGGGTTGCCATTTTTTTTACAGTAAATAATGTTTCAGTGCCGAAGGAAGGCCTAGATAATTTCTGATAAACGGACTGTACCTGCAAAGGTTGACTCTTTCCGTTTTTTTTTAAATTAAAATTATTGGTATAGCGAAAAATTGCTGTCCTATAATTATAGTTGAGCGGTAACATTAACCAATTGCAAGCATCAATGGGGGTGTGACCCCACCATTGCAATTGAGCAGAAAATCGCTATAATGGTAACCTATTATTTATTTTTTTTAAAGAGGCTACTTGATCTCATCATTGGCGATGGTGTATCTAAAACCGCCCTGTATCACGTGAGTCTCCCAGGGATGTAAACGGAGTATAGTGCGACACTGGCGTAGTAAAAGAGGGGATGTGAACACAGACTAGGACATTGCGGGATAGAATCCAGAACAATTATTACATATGAAAAGCGGAAGGTAGGGAAGTATTTGATTAACAATGACTTGGCTGGTGATAAATCGAATTTTACAAGTGCAATTTTTGTATCCTGATAAGTCAAATAAGTAGCTTCTGCAAATGCCGAAATAAATGTTGGTTTGCGATTGAAAGATAGTCAATAATTTCTGTGCTCCAAAGTCAATGTTTTAATTACTACGACACACAGTTATTGAGAAAAGGCTATGCCTTGTTGTGGCAGGGTGCTTGCTTTGCATACGTAAAGATCTAGGTGTGGTTCTCAGTAGCATCCATTCCTGAGATAACAATACCTGCCTGAAACTCTGGAAAGCCACTGCCAATCCTAACAATCCTAACAGCAATAATGGCTCTAATCAGGCAGCTTCGTACATTCACATTACTTCCAAAAATAGTTTTCAAGTGATGATTTAAATGTTTGGTTTAGCATTTCCTTTACTGAACTGTTTTTTTCACAAAAAGGGATTTTTAAAAATAAGCACTACTTTCACTTTTCACTAATTTCACTTTGGCAGTACTAGAATTTCAACCCTGATATAGCATGATGCTACACTCTTGTTCCATTCAAAAATATATTAAAAATTGCAGTTTTAACATTTTCTTTGTTAAAAGTAATCTCACAAGGTTTTTTTTTCTTACAGAGAGGTCTTGGCTCCTATTTTTCTCCATTTCCATTTGTATCCTCCTCACAAAGCCCCATTTCATGTGCATGCACGCATGTACACACACAAGAGATATACATTTCCATTTTAAAAGCATGCAGAATAAGCAAAGAGAAAATGTAGACTGTTTTAACTTGTGAATAGGCAGACTATATCCCTTAAAAGCATATGTCTTTATGTCAGCCAATCAGGCTTCCACAAATTTATTGTGATATTCTCAACATGAGCGTCCGCCCATCCTTAATTTATAAAGAGTGCTTACAAGGAGCAGTAACATGACAAAACATATTTTGTATTCAGTATTAAATTCTTGAGAACAGAACAGGGAAACTTGTATTTTGGTATTACTTACCATTTCCAATGTAATCTCAAGATATTCTCAAGAAAATGAAATTATTAGAAGCAAGCAATATGTAATGGCACCATGATTTCCAGCCAGACACGTGCACCTGTGCCACCATCCATGGCTGCTTTCACACACTTTGGATAATGCACTCTCGTCTCAGTGCACTATAGCAAGCATTTGCAACTGGATTTCACAGGAAAAAAATCAGTTGCAAATTACTGATGTAGTGCAGCATCCAACCATGGTCGTCGTCACATGGGCATCTGTTCCATTAAATTTACAGCATATAGCATCATCTCTGATATCGGCACAGTAACGTTTCTTTGGGTCACCTCGCGTTTCTTCACGCTTCCAGCTGTCCACACCTAAGTGCTCTGTTCCATTCTCTCTAATGGGCGCAGAAGCAGCTCCTCCCCCCCTTTTAAATTTTTTTTTTGGTGTTTAATTCCGCTATAACGGAATAACATTAGCTTCCTAACCTACTGCTGTTTCCTGAATAATCTGAAATCTGTGTGCACAACTGAAGTTGTTGTCAGCTGGATGAGGCTGCAGTCTTCCGTGCCTAAGATCCTTTCGGTAACGCAAAACTGAAAGCGGAAGTCAGATAGAACGGTTGCGGAGTTTAAAATTTTCCCGCACAAAAAAAATAAAGGCATTATATCGCTATAACATCGAAATTAAAAAAAAAAAGGAAAATGACTGAACATGGCCATTTTTAGCGAGGTGTGGTTTTGGGTTAAAATAAAAATTTCTCTAATGGCAATTCAATTATTTTTACTTGTTTTCTTCAGCAGAAAATTTTCATTGTGTGACGTCGTTATAGCGATATAAGGACAGTATTACAAAAAAAAGGGGGGGAGTCGCGGGAGAAATGGATTCTGGGATTGAGGAGAGAAAAAAAGGGTCGGCCTATGGCGTGGTGAAAAACATCGATGTGAGGCATTCACACTGAGAAGCAAAGTATCACGACTATCAAGCACAAAGCAGAAGAGAGAAAATCGCATCAGTGTTGGAATAAGGTGGGTGTTTGCTGGGAAATTGCGCCATTTTCGCGCTAAATAGAAGCCCGTGTGATGACGGCCCCAGTGTGAAAGCAGAAAGCATACCAGAAGAAGGAGCTACTAGCCTGCTCTCTACTGCACTTAAGTGAAACAATTACACCTTGTCTAGAAGAATGTATTTCAGCATACAGAATCAGCAATTCTCACGTGACATGAGGGGCCAATGGGATTTCACCTGACCCTATCACAGCTCAGAATCTGGATTGGTTTCTTAGTCTGACAATTCAGTTTTAAGGTGGGGCAATGCCCACTCTGCCAGAGAAGCTCACTGGTGGCCTTGGGCCAGTCACTCACTCTCTCTCTCTCTCTCTCTGCATAACTTACCTCACAGGGTGGTTGTTGTGAGGATAAAACAGAGGAGTGGAAAACACTGTTAGCAGCTGAGTTGGGTCCCCACTTGGGAAAAAAGTGGGGTATAAACTAGGCCTTGACAAATTTTCTTCAGCTTTAGGAGCCAGACTTATTTTTTAGACTTCAGGGTTTTGTATTTTAATGACCATATTTTCTAATTATTGTCACCACAAAACCTAATTCTAAACGCTTCGCAGATTCTTGTCATTTAAAAAAAATCTGTAACAAAAGTGTTGTAGCATATAAATAAATATGGGGTGAAGCAGGTTTTCATCACAACAAAAAGCTAACTTCTATCCCTTGCCAAAATAATCTTTGTACTTCTACTGAGAAACATCAAGAGGAATGTAAAAAGAATGACTGCTGAAAATACTAGGCACCACAATGAAACTTTTAGATGCCAAGGTGCCCTGGTGGCTGGGATTTGTCAAGACCTGGTATAAACACCCAAATAAATAAATACCAAGCTGTTGCAACAGATATCTGGCTGCTCTGTTCTTTCTCGCTTCATCTCACTCATCCTTTCCGCTTAGGCTATCCTTCCACTTTGACCATGGGAAGACAGCCCTGGCATCATCCATAATGTCCCCAGAGTGATGGAGGCACAGCAGCCACTGAACCAAACCTGTACTTACTTAATCAGTGTCAAGAAATCTTAACTGCAACTACTGACAACCAAGATGTCTTTTCTTCCAAGCCTCATTTTGACAAGAGTGCAGTCCTAAGTAAAGTTACACCCTTCCAAGCCCACTGACTTCAGTGGATTTAGAAGAGTGTGACTTGGCTTAGAATGGCACTGTTAATGATTCAGAAAGGTCAAAATCAGCTAATCAAATAGAAAGACTAACCTGTCTCTAGTTACTCATGTCAATATACCACTCTACTTTTGTCCTTTGTTATAAAAACAAGCAAAAGCCCCACAGAGGACATTAATCAGACACACTTCTCCAGTCTGTTAATCAGCTTGAGACCCATGGGAGTGGAAAGTGGAAAGATGGACAACTGCAGAAGCAGTGAAAGAGCTGTAACTTTTTCCCCATTTTTAAGAAAGGATCAAAGAGTACTGCATTAGTACTCCACAGCACTCAACCACCCCACACCAATGATGAGTAGGACATAAATGTTAAGTCAAATGCATTGCTTTATAAAAGTACACTTTAAATGGTATCTTGAGCCACATTTTTCTTTAAATTACTATCAAATTAAACACTCTAATGGTAATATTCAGATCAAGAATCTAGCTGTGCATTTGAATTAAATAGCTTTTGGATCAGCAAAACCAAACCCTGTTAGAATTCAAGTATCATAGTCTGATGTTTTGCTGCAAAAGCTTTTTTAAACAAATACAACATGAGAAACTCCCTTACTGATATTTCCACAAGGAATCATTTCTCAGCTCTATACTTGGCAGTGTTATAAAGGAAAGGGAACCCCACACATAACACCTAAGCAATTTTCCTTGATTATTAATATGTTTTGTTGAATGTATTTAAAAATAGTAAGAAGAATTTTTTTAAAAAATCCTATTGCATTTTTATCCTATCCTTCTAAAAAGTGCGAAGCTGTTTACATGGCTCTCCCTTCCTCGCAACAACCCCATAAGGTAGAGAGAGTGGATGTCCCAAGGTCATCCAGGAAGTTTCACAGCAGTATTGGGATCTGAACTCTGTCTTCCCAGATCCTAGCTCAATCTAACCACTATACTACATTGCAATTAGAATAGTCTGCATTCTGTAAATAAAATACATACATTTGAAGCCTATTTTCCACATGTGAGGGTGTAGCACCCAGTTCCTGGACAAAAGCTGATCACCTCTTTATTCCTTCCCATCCAAGTATAGAGAAGGACTGCCCCCTTATTTTCTTCATATACTTATAGAGCTAATAAACACCCTCATCCTAGAAATAGAATTTTACCACAAACATGTTTAACTCTTAAATGACTCTGTGACCATCTGGGTGTCCCCATGAGGCTTGGATGGTTGTGGGGCACTACTAATGGCTGGGCTGGAAGTGGGGTGCCACTGCTGCCAGACAGGAGGCTGTTGCAGCCTTCAATGGCCAAATGAGGAGGAACTAGAGATAGAACTGACTAGAGAGAGGAGGGCAGAAGTGGCCAAGCCCAAGATGGCCTGTAGAAGAGTCAGCAAGAAGGCAGCACTGCCAGAGCTGCCAGCCAGAAGTGAGAGGGGAGGCCGAGGACAACAGATCCACAAGAATGGGAGAAGCCCATGGGGAGTACAGGAAGGCAGCAGAATGGGGAGATGGCATGGGAAGAGCCTAGAGGCTGGAAAGAGACCCAGCCCAACTCACCTTCTGAAAGGCCCAGCAAGACAATCCTGCTTGGTGAGAGCACGAAGGCTCAGGATGGTGGGGTGGGAGGATGGCCTAGAAACTGCCAGGTTGGTGGAGGTGCAAGGAACTGGCCCAAGGGCAAAACTTCTCCAAAGGACAGATACTGAGCAGATTGAACAGCAGCCCCTACGGGAAAAGGTATAGAGGTGGGATGGACTCACTGAGAACTAGGGTTGCCAGGCCCCCTCAACCTCCCAGCGGAGGATTGGGACCTGGCACTTACCTGCGGGGGGTGGGGGTGACATCACTTCTGGGAAGTGAAGTCATCACGTGGCCCCTGGGAGCACACCTACACTCTGCAGGGGCCTGGACTGGGGATGCTGCAGAGCGCAGAAGCAATCCTGCCCTCCACAGTGGCCCAAAACACGCCTGTTTTGGCCCAGATCGAGCTTGTTTCGGGCCCGTTTTGGCATGGATCAGGCCCGTTTTGAGCCGCTGCGGAGTGCAGGAGCGCTCCTGAGCTCTGCAGCAGCCCAAAACAGGCCCAATCCAGATCCCCCTGGCAGGGGGTGGGGTCTGGCACCCCTACTGAGAACTACTAAAATGAACAGTGGCTTATCCTGACTTGAGGCTTGCTTAGAGAGCAAAACAGTAGCCATCATCATTTTCTCTCTTTCTGATGTTAGCTGAGTTCAAGCACTAAACAGGAAAGAGACATTGTCAATGCTTTAATTTAATTTAATGTATTATATTTATATTCCGCCCTCCCCGCTTTCGCAGGCTCAGGGCGGATCCTCATGCAGGTCCTCCCAAGTCAAAACTGGGGTGGAGGGGCATGGGGAATTGACAGGTACTTACCTGTGTGAGCATGCACCTATGTTCCCTGGTGATTACATAATTTTTGGCATGAGCCAGAAGTGATGGCTTGATCCAGGGGCCAATTGCTTAAAAATCAGCCCTGGTACAACATATCATTTCTGGGTCACCCTGAAAATGATATAATTACTGGGGATGCAGGCACACACACACCCATCTCACCCGCATACCTGCTGGCCTGCCTCTCCCCTTTCTCAATGTCTTTTCTCCCCGCTGGCCAGGTGAACAACAGCGGGGGGGAACAGCAGCTAGGGGCAGGGCTAGCAACCCTATACTCATGATTTGCTCTATTCTATCTGTGCCAATATTATAGACACATTGCCCTTTAACTACCCATAAATATCTTATCTACCAGACTAGGACATGGAATAGCCTACCTGATGAGGTTAGATGGGGTTCCTGCTCTCTTGGCTTCCTGCAAACTATGCAAAACTAAATGATTTAGGAGAGATTTTTTATAAACAGGTAGAAGGGCTGTACTGTAAGGAAATGGTTGAAAGCATACACTGGTAAAGGGTTAGGGACTGTAACCTGTACTACTGGTACTGTCTGCTGTAGTAAGTATGTTACTATTGGCTAATTTCTACACTATTAAATATGTCTGCTTTAATTTCTTATGCTGTTTCAGCACTGTTTCAGCTCTGTATTGTGTTTTTGCTTGTTTTCGAATCTCTGCAAATTTGCATACTGTATTGCACTATTTATCAAATGTTGCAGCTATTGATTGTATTGACTTATACTGTGCAATCTGCCTGGAGTCTGTGAGAAAGGCAGACTATAGATAATAATATTTGATTTATACACTGCCCTTCAGGACAACTTAATACCCACTCAGAGTAGTTTACAAAGTGTGTTATTATTATCCTCACAACAATCACCTTGTGAGACAGATGAGGCTAAAAGAGCTCCGAAAGAGCTGTGACTGACCCAAGATCATCCGGCTGGCTTCAAGCAGAGGAATGGGGAATCAAATCCAGTTCTCCAGATTAGAGTCCTGTGGCTCTTAACCACTAGACCAAACTGGATCTCTTATTAGATAATGCTAATAAAATAATGTAAAGTGCACACAGCTTTGATAAGCTCCGTCTTCAGCACCAGACAGTGACAAGGAGGGTGAAAGATGAGTCAGAGCAGGTGGACCTCTAGTCTTGAGGTACAAGGAGACATTCTGGGAGAAGACTATTCCTCAGGACTGTCCATGCAAGGAGAATCTGCCCATCTTCTGGATGATGCAAACCAATGACCGTTGGGGTGGAAAGGGCAAAGTAGCAATGGTTTTTAACCTAGTGCACTGCCCAAGAGAGAAAAGGGGATCTAGAAAAAGAAGAGAGGCTCTTGGGGATGAGATGGTGATGAAGTGGATGGGTGGGAGTGTTCCTACGCAGCCTCAGCATCAATCATCTCGGCACCTAGCGACCCTCTTGGTAAGATTTGTGTTGTGTGGATATGGAGTCCTGAAGTAACACTCTCAGAAGACGTTCTTGGGCTCTTCTGGGCCCTTTCGGGCACAGCTGGATGTGCAGTGAATGAATGAGTTCTCTCGTTAGCTGCTGCGCTGTCTCTTGTGTATTCATCTCACTCTGTACTCAATAAACCCTGTTTCCTTTAATGCTGCGTAAAAACTGGACCTGTGCAACAAAACAGGGAATAAGATTCTGTTGCCTAGGATCAGTCTGCCAGTCCCAGCAGAACTGATAAGAGGCCTGCCCGAGCTTTTTTCTCAAAGCCTAAAATTCTCTCACACCAGGAGGATTTTGTCAGCACCAGGTTTTTATTTCTAATAGATAAGCACTGTATAATAAACAAAAACTAGAGGAGAGACAATGACTTGTGGACCACGGAGGAACCCATGGGGACTCTTCCTGATTTGTAGAAAGATGGGAACCCAGCCTGAGGCAAAAGGAAGACATGACAGACTACTTCGTCCATGAATAGATTTCTATTTTACTTGTAAATATTTATAAAAAACCTTACCTATTCACGTTTACTGGTGGATTTATGTCTCAGCCTGACATACCTTTACCATAGTACAAGATATAGTGTCCAGATTTTCAGATATATTGAAAAGGTCTTGCTGAAGTGAAGCCTGTGTACTGTAAAGCTTTTATTTCAAACAGTATTACGAAACACAGCTATGCGACCGACACTGTAGATCTTGTAAAAGGGCTCAGGGGATTAAAACAGGTCTGGTGCTGCTATGGAGCAGGATGAAATATTTAAAAGTATTACAAGAAAGAGAAAAATTCCAGAAAGAAAAGCTGTCAAAGTAGATTTCTTACAGCCAATTGCTTTCTTTATTAAAATTTACTGTGGTGTCTTACTGACATGGTTAATTATTTATACTTCAAAGCTGAGTTTGCCTCAGACCTACTGATATTTGGTAACAGTGCTTTGACACATACAAATACTGCATGGCAACATGAACCTTTGAAAGGCAGTCCAAATAGGAAAGTCTGATAGAAAAACCTTTCCCAAGTCTAAACAGAAACACAGGAAAATAGAGCTGGAAGAAACTCCGAGGGTCATCTAGTCCAAACCCCTGCGCAATGCAAGACATTCACGTCCCCCCACTCCCCCAGTGACTCCTGTTCTATCCCCAGAGGAAGACAAAAAACCCTCCAAGATCCCTGGCTAATCTGGCCTGGAGAAAAGTTTCTTTCTGACTCCAAAATTGCAACCAGCATTACCCTGGGCATATAAGTAGAGGCCCCATGAGCGACTAGCACTGGCTCATCCCTTCTTGACCTCTCACAATCTGTAAGAGGGAATGGAGAAAAACTGGAGAAAAACTTTTCAGATGGTTGGGTTTTGACAAGGATCAGTGGACAGGGAGTTCCATTACTGTGGAACAGCCAAATACATTGTATGGGATACTAGGCCTTGTTTCTGCTTGCACAATGCCTATTTCTATTGCAAAGGTAATTCTTTGCTGTGAAGCATGTTCCCTTAGCATTAGGAATTTCAGCTTATGCAAGACAGATGTAATTAAATGAGCCAAACAGCACCTAGGATACAGTCCATAGCAGAGGACTACCTCCGTAGCAGACAAAAGGGAGCAAGTAGAGACCAAGCAGAAACAAGACTTATTCCAAGACATTCTATAATGGATAAAAGGTGAGTCATCATCAACACAGCTCGCCTTTTATATATAGTCCATATTCAATTATCACCTATATGCCATATGTTCAAATATTGATAATGTTGTAAGGTCCTCAATCCATTGAATTATGGGAGATAGGCATTTGTTTCTCCAGTGTTCTAATACGAGTCTTTTAGCTACAATATGGACACTGAGGGTCCATTTTCGTTGTTGTCCAGAAAAGAGGCAAATAGTTTAAAAGTGTATAAACATCCTCAAAATCAGTGAGTACTCTAAAACAAAACAAAACAACAAAAGTGTGCTTATACACTGCCCTTCTGGACAGATTA
Organism: Eublepharis macularius; assembly: GCF_028583425.1. Classification (NCBI taxonomy): domain Eukaryota; kingdom Metazoa; phylum Chordata; class Lepidosauria; order Squamata; family Eublepharidae; genus Eublepharis; species Eublepharis macularius. The sequence goes on along the minus strand of NC_072800.1, from coordinate 67,512,736 downwards.
GTGCCATACTCAGAATGGTGAACAAAATCAGTGTTATTATTATCCCCACAACACAGTTGGGTTGCTGGGGCTGAGAGCAGTGGCTTGCCCAAGGCCACCAGCAGAGTTCAAGGCAGTAGTGGGAGTTGAGCTAGTAGAGTACTGATTCACAGCCCAGCCACTTAACCACTATGCTACAGTATAGTAATAACTTCCTCACCAAAAGACCGAACAACTGGACATGCCCAAATCATGTGCTTAAGAAACACATGCTGTTAATTACAGTAGTCATTAGACATTGTACTTAGTCCTTTACTAAAAACATGCTCTGGTGTCCAATATATCTCAAACATAATTTTTTTCCCTGAACAAGATCCATAGACACAACAGATATAGAGTTTAAGGCCATATGCCACTGCTTTAACAACACTGGGCAATCTAGCCCCTTATTCCATTAATTCCTGAGACTCTGCACATCGTATTTATTTACTAACATCAAATATCTATAAACAAATATTGTAGGTTTCATTTGTTGCATTCAATGAAAATTTCCTGAATTGGGTGAGACTGAAACATTCAATTCTGCAGGACCATATTTAGATACCAACAAACGTTGCAGTTCTAAATATTGTCATTCAGCAGAAGCTGACAAATCAAATCTAGACCTCAGCTGAGAAAATGATAAAAACTCATTGTCAAAGCCTATCAATTAATCCAAAGTACCTTTTTAAAGAATATCAATGGTGACTGTATTAAGCCAATTTCTATGTTTCAGTCCTTTTATCTCTTTTGTCCAAAACATGATGAATAAAAACTTTTTGCTGCTCAAGATTTGTTAATCAATAAGCTTCTAAAGAATAAACTGAAAGAATAAAAGGTAATCCAAAGTAAAAATCACTCCACTCTCCAAGATTTAAGGACAGATGGACTCACAATCTAGCTGTATCTAAAGAAGTGAGCTGTGGCTCATGAAAGCTCATACCCTACCATAGTCTTATAGGTGCTGCTGGTCTCTTGCTCAATTCAGCATGTGAAAATGGTTCAAACTGATATTGTTGTGACATTTGGGGGCATAGTTCTCTAACGGCAGAAATTACAGGAGGAGCAGAATCCATTTTAACATGAATGCATTCCCATTTAAAGAAGGGGACCATACAAGAAGCTTCCAAAAGCACTCAAGATGGATAATCCAACTGAGAGGTGCAATCCCAATAATTAGAACAAGTTTACAAGTATGTGCAATGATATGAAATACAATCATGAAAGCTTACGAGTTCTAGTCAAACAGACTTGGTGTTTAGATGGTATAAATCAAGAGTTTGTAACCAAATGTAGGATTGCCAACCTCCAAGTGAGGTGTGGGGAGATCTCCCAGAATTATAACTAATCTCTGGATGACAGAGATCAATTTCCCTGGAGGAAATGGCTGCTTTGGAAAGTAAACTCAATGGAATCACACCTTAACAAGCTCCTTCTCCTCCCCAAACCCCATCCTCAAATCTCCTGGAATTTCCCAACCCAGAGTTGGCAACTGTAGCCAAATGCAACTCTGGAGAGAATCAAATATGGCTCTTTAAGAAAGAAAACAGGTCTGGCCAAAGCTTTAAGGGGTTACCTGTTCTGGACAAGGTTGCACTCCCTTTGATGGAAAAGATCTGTAGTTTGGGGGTACTTTTGGATCCAGACCTACTGCTAGATACTGCTTTGCCTGGTTAGCCAGCTATGGTCTTTCCTGGGCAGGAAAAATCTGGCCACTGTGGTACATGCCCTGCATATCCCATCACCACTCAGCTTGCCAATGGGAAAAAGAGGCAGGAAACTGCGGGGAGACCAGGCAGCATGGCAATGTGATGACATAACTCCCCATGTGCTTGGAAGTGATGCCATCATGTTGTGGAGTGATGCCCTAGTATTTGAGCAAAACCCATAGAATTTTGCCCAAATACCAGAGTGGTTCCAGTGGGCCCAACAACATGATGATGTCACTTCCAGAAGCGACATCTCTTCATCACTTGTGATGCAATGGCATTGCTAATGAGCCCCCTGCACCTGGGCCGATTCCAGACAGCCCTCTCCATGCCGAAACGTCGCGCGTCGTCGCGCGGAAAACATGAAATATCGCATTTTCTCGCGTGAGTTTTGCGCGATGTCAGCCCTGGTAAATCTCCCCTCACCAGTTGCCAGGAGGGTGCTGGCAACCCTAATTATCTGCAAGGATAAAACGGTGGTGAGGAGGGATCCAGGTTTGCTGCCCTGAGCAACATGAAGATGGAATAAAAATAAAAGCAAAATAAATAAATAAATGGAGCATGCAGTCCTGTGTTTGATGTGCATATGAATGTCCAGAGGCAATGCCCATACAAAACACAGCAATCATTGTGTGGGAAACTGTTCCTTATCATTGCTGGATACAGATTTTATTTAAGATTGCTGTATACTGAGCACTGTAACTTTTATAAATGTCTCATGAACAATTGTGCTACAAGGGTTTTGCGAAAATATGAAACACTTCCGCTTCATTTTTCACGGACACTTCTATTGTATGCCTAAAATTAATTTCATACTGTTTTAACCAACAGCACTGCATGATGGTCCAAGAACATGAAATGCAGTCCATATCTGATTTCTTTTTCCCAGCTGCAATGTGACAGAAATGAGAAAGGGTTTAACATACTGTTTTTTCAATGAAAAGTGGTATCGGCCATGAAGAGCTGCATTATCTGAGTGACAGATCAGAGGATGACTATGGGAAGCAAATGTATAGTAATGGAACAAATAATAGATGTGTATAAGGTTGCCAGCATTGCCTTGGCAAATGCTAGAAAAGGTTTTGAGGGTGGTACCTGTGGAAGGTGGTGTCTGGGGGAGCGTGACATCACTTTTGCTCTAGAAGTTTCCCCTAACCTGTATGGTAAAGACTCTAAGACAAGGAGACATTTCTAGAGACTCTCTATATATAGGGCTGCCAAGTTTCTCCATCAATTAGTGGGTGGGGGGGTCACTCACTCCTCTTCATGTGCACGCGTCAGAACCCATAACGCTGGTCAATTATATCTCTTCTTGTGCTTCCCTGGAGGTGATGGTGTTGCACAGGGTCAATTCTTTAAGAATCGGGCTAAATCGGGTGCTGCTGGTGCACATATACCCATTTCCCCCGCCTGCCCCATCTGTCATGGCCACCTCTATTAGGTCTGCCTTCTCCCATTGATCAGCTGGTCATCAGCAGGTAAAGACAGGAATCCCCAGGAGATTGTCAGCCACCGGTGGGCATCTGGGAACTCTATGGGCAATTTTCTGACCATTATTTCTCCTATTCCTCAGTTTCTCAAGAACAGAGGATTGGGGTTGAGGGTGGAAGTTTACCCGCTGCAGGCTAGCACATGGTAAACTTGATGCATACCATAAACCACACAGTGTAAGGACTTGTAGTACATTCAGAAATAGGATTTCAGTTCCCACTTTCACTGTCCTTAATTTAAAAAAATTTAGGCACAGTACATTCAGTTGCTGACACATGATCACGGAAACTTTAAATATGCAAAGCATTAAGTCATTTCAAGAAGTGTCTTGGCAGAAGGAAGTCTGCAAGGATGTCTACTTGGTATGTGCCCAGGTTTAAAAGAATTGCACTGGATTAAGTCATTGCAAGTCTCTTGGCACTAGGAAGACTGCAAGACTTCTCAGGAATGGAAGTGAAGTGATTTTGGAGATGCTAATAATTTTCTTTCATGCAAAATGCTTTTTGCATCTGACAAAATGCTGCCTTGCTTGTAACAGAAATTTAAAATGGGCACAATTGGTATACTGAAAGACTGAAACACTCTCTCTCAAAAAGGAACGTATCGTTTACTTCCAAATGATACAACTGCCATAGCATATGTTGTGGGGCTACATATCCCAGAACACAATTTGTTCACAAGAAGATGATTTCCATATTGGAGATGATAATTGGCCTCCTTTGACCGATTTAAGATTTCAAACATATTGTGGAATATCAGATTAACTGCTACGTCCAAAGAAGTGCGGCATTTCCAAAGAACGGTATAATTGCTCTCGAGTGCATTCCAATTGCTTGATAGGTCTCTGGCCAAGAAATCAGTGAAACAGAACAGAACATTGTTATTCACTTTTTACCTATTGAGGCGCAAAACAGAATGGCTGTTTCCATCTGGAAATAGAAGTGCTATGAACTAATTATTGATAGGTATCATATACACTGTTGAACCATCAGTGCCCTTGGATATGCAACTCAGACAGAACTGATGCATTTGAACTGATGGCTGGAACCAGCACAATCAGACGTGACTGAAGTCCCAATCTCATATCCATTTATGATGCATTTATGTGAACATATGATTTGTATAGAGACAGACTACTAGCCCCCTGCCTCAATACTGCACATTCTGATAGACAGCTGTTCTCCAAGTCTCATGCAGTAGTCTCTCTCAGCTCTATTAAGTGAGATCTTTCACACAGAGATTGCAAGGATTGAACCTAAAATCTTCTGTATTCAAAACACGTGCTCTACCACTCAGTTATAGCCTCTTCCTACAGTTTATATATGATGTCTGGGAACCGATTCCATTTCTTCTCCTTCCCTTTCTTTATCTTTTCCAGTCAACTCTTTTTAAAAATGTTTGATGTCAGCACAGTGAACACCTTGGTCTGTGAGAGGCCTGGCTTAGAAGGGTCTCTAAGGAAAAAAAGATAGTGACAGTGGAAGCCTAAGCAAATTTACATTCTTAAATCCCTGGAAGGATGGCACTATTAGTTAGGAACGCAAGGCCCAACTTTCTGTTGTGGAAGGAAAACAGGTCAGTTCCATGTTGCCTCAATAACATAAGAAGCTAAGGCCATGTGGCAATACTCTGTTTGCATCATTCCTTCCCATTCCAATGTAGTTCCCTAACGCCAATATGGCACCTAATGGTGATGTGACAGGGAAAAATGTATCCAGTGATCAGAGCAAGGACTTACGGAGTAAAACTTTTTACTGCAACTACCATAAACTCTCTAAAACATATGAACTGTGTTGAAAACAAATTGTTTTAAGTCCATGTATCTAGTTAAGGAATATCATCACAACTATTCCGCAATACCATCTTAGGGCCTCTCTATTTAATCGTCTGTTTCTGCAATTCCTATTTGTGCATCCTGAACTTCTCCCGGTTCTAACCCTGATTCCCATAACTCTCCTAAGCCTCTCACAGACTGCATTGCTAGTGCAGTCTTAAAGCAACTTTGGCTTTCATCTGGCTTCCTTAGATGAGCTGAAGCATATGGCCTTTGGAATGATACCAGGCAGTCAAAAGGAAGATCAAATGCATTCATAATCCAGTAGGCATCTAACATATTCTAGGTCTGCCAAGGAATAAATAAATAAATGCTCTTCCACACAGCATTAAAAAGTTACTTAAGAATGGATTTAAGAATATCTGCCATATTTTCTTTACAGGATAGGTAAACATCTGCCTTACTTTATTTAGTGTGCTTTATTGTGCTATATTAACATTATTCCGCGTTTTATGGGAACTGTGGCATATAGAGTTTGGAACTTCACTGTGTTGCAAAAGCACAGAACATACTTGGTCCTATCCTATTCAGTGCAGAACTTTATACTGACATTTAAATCTTCTATTGCTGAATACAGAACGCTCTAACCTCAGGGAGAAGCTAGTTTTCCATGTGTAGAGAAGGGTTCAAATTTATGATTCACCCAGATAAAGTCTGCACTGGTGCAGTCTAGCAAAGATAACAACAACAACATTTGATTTATATACCGCCCTTCAGGACAACTTAATGGCCACTCAGAGCGGTTTACAAAGTATGCCATTATTATCCCCACAACAAAACACCCTGTGAGGTGGGTGTGGCTGAGAGAGCTCCAGAGAGCCGTGATTAGCCCAAGGTCACCCAGCTGGCTTCAAGTGGAGGAGTGGAGAATCAAACCCAGCTCTCCAGATTAGAGTCCCGCACTCTTAACCACTACACAAAACTGGCTATGTAGAGTTTATAGCTCTTAAGGGCACTTCCAGGCACAGACACACACTCTCTCTCTCTAAGTGTGTGTGTGTGTGTGTGTGTGTATGAGAGAGACAGAAAGCATGTGTTTGTTAGAGAGAGAGAGAGAGAGAGAGAGAGAGAGAGAGAGAGAGAGAGAGAGAGAGAGAGAGAGAGAGAGAGAGAGAGAGAGAGAGAATATCAGCATGTGGATTGCTCGGATCCCAGTGCTCATCACCATTACTGGTCTAAACAAACAAACAGGATCAGTGCAAATGACAGAACCCGTGTAGTGGTGAGTGGCACATGCCTCCGTGCTAGCTGGCGCTTCCTAAGTGAGGTAGTTTCCTACCACTTTCTGTTTAGTGTTGCTGTAAAAAGCTGCTGTCTGAAATTCCCCAATGGGAGATTCTTCATGCTTTACTGTGTCTACCTAGCAAGAGCAAAAGCTCAAAACCAGAAAATGTAAAATAGAACCTTCTGTAGAGACTGGGGACCAGGAAGAGAAGCGCCAGAAAATTAATGCAAACAATCTAGTGAAAATTGCTTGTCCTCAAAAAGCCCTCCACTGGCACTGCAGAGAAAGAATGCAGGAAAAATACTGGCTCGCAGAAGGAAGTGTACAGAAAAATTTAATGCAAAAAATCTATTGCAAATGCACATGCCTCGGCATTCACAGCAGAGACGAATGCAACTCCTCACTGTGTGGAAGCAACCACTATTTGCAAGGGACACAAGGCTGCTACAAGAACTACCATGGGTGGATGTCTTTGATGGTAGGCTGATGGTATGCTGTTCAGTATTATTTAACTTTGACATGATAAAGTTTTTGCTAAAACTTCCCTCCTGCTGAACAGGAAGCCAGCATAACTGGGAGAAAGGTCACAAAACAGGGTGTAGCATTCCATTTAAAACCGCTGTGTAAGTGTTCATGTATGTCAAGTATGTCAAGTGTTCAAGTATGTCACCCAACCAGCTAATGGAAAATATCCAAATTACAGCAATATTTCTACCAGAAATACTGAAAAGGAGCAAAGCAGCCACAAGGACCCCCACCCCCTTCCACTGGCCACACACGCCTGCTTTCCATCAGGGCAAAACCTGTAAACAACTCTGACAGTTTTATGATGTCCAGAGCTCTTTATCTGGTAGCATACAATAAGGCTGCTTAGAGATTTTTCTCCATAGGAAGAATCTTGATTCTGGAACATGCTGAGTCCTATATTTTTAAAATTTTCGTATAAAAACTATTTTTAATCTAGATTCAATTTCTAATCATTTTGAATCTAAGCAACTCAACCAAAGAAGCCAGTGAGACATAAAATACAAAGAAGCCTCTTAACAGTTACTTCTACATTACGGATGAGGATAAACCCTATGCAGTGAGACATTACCTAGAGAAGCATTATTACATGTGTTTTGCCATGCACAGACAATGCAGCTGCAAACTGAACCTCGAGCTAATGGAAGGAAAAACTGTACCCTGACGTTTACAGTTATTAGTCGGTATCGTCCTCTATACCAGGCAACTTTCCTCCACAGATGTGGAGGGAGAGGCCTCTGTGATCTTTCCATTTTGGTCATTCTGATCTGATCAAAGACAAAAAGTTTTCCACTGGAGAAAAAGAATCAATAGGGGCATCTCAGGAGGACTCCATTCTGTCACCCATGCTCTTCAATATTTATTTGAGGCCAAAGAATGAGCCTGCCTGGAGCTTTAGGATTGGATGTCATCAACCTGCAGTGGATGGAGTGGAGTGGCGCTTAAAGAGGTCAGGGGTTGCTATTCCTTACCAAAGCCTCCAGATGCACCCATCTCAGCAATGAACCAGTGATGTGAAGCTGTAATCAAGTGGCTAAGGTAGAACTAGCTAAAGCTGACCCCAGAAAAGACAAAGGTAACACTGGTTAGGAAGACTTCAGAGGGACTAAAACCAATTTTGGTGGATGGAGTGGAGTTGGCATTTTAAGAGGTCAGGGCAGGGTGCTCAGGGACCTAGTCTTGCTATTTGGAAAACAATTTGGTGTAGTAGCCATGAGTAAGTTGCATTTGGTTCACCAACTTGCTTTTTTGAACTGTTGAGCTGGCCATGCTAATCTACACCTTTTAACTTTGTTAACAAAGTTAAAACTCCATGATCTAGTTCTAAGAAAACAACCCAATATTCTAGTGCTAGGGTAAACTTGGAATGGGAGATAGGGACTGCAGGCTATCTGAAAAAGAGACATGGAATGCCACACTGCGCTTGTTATAATGCATACTTGTTCTTAAAAGTTACCGCAAAAGGCAGGATCAGATCATGCTAACAGTATTTCTCCTTTCTTTAAATAAATGACACTCAGTGGCTCAGGAACTATATCTCTTTGACATGCCATCTGTGGCTCTTCTGAGCATCATTCTCCAATATAGCACCTACCTCATATTTTAGGAAAGTGGGCAAGGGCCTTTCCAGTGTGGTTCAAGGTTACCAGGTCCCCCACTATGGCAGTGAATCCCCTGCCCCCAGCCACTACCCCACCACTGCTCACTTGGCTAGCTGCATGACGAGAGGCATCAGTAAAGGGTGAGGCAGGCCAGCAGGCATACACACAAAGTGCACGTGTGTGCCCTCATCCCCCAGCAATTACATCATTTCTGGTACTACACGGAAGTGACAGGTTGCACCAGGGCTGACTCAGTTAACATCAGCTCCAAACATTTTTAAAGAATCAGCCCATCACTTCTGGGTCGTGATAGAAATTATGTAATTACCAGGAGATGCAGGTGTGTGCACACTTCGCTCAAATACACAGGAGAGTACCTACTGTCCCTGTGCCTGTCTTGGTTTTGACTTGGTGTCATGCCTCAGGTGGGGTGAGCCACCTAACACTGCCACCACTCTGGGATTTAGGGTCCCTTGGGAAGGCCCAGAGTACCCTCCCAACCCTTCTGACCTCCATAGCTTGGCCAATAAACAGGCATGAGGACCCGGTAGAATAACAACAAACAAAAGGGTTTATTTACAAGGAGGTCAGTTAATCAAACAACAAGCAAACAAGGTGCCTTATAAACAATAGATGGGTGAAAGTAAAATAAACAAAAGGCCCTAGCACAACTGAACTCACTGTCCCTCTGTCTGCCGGGCCTGTCTTCTCACCCTACCTGGATTAGGGCCTCTCTCCCTAGCAGAAACCTCCTCTAGCCTGCTCCCTGGGAGAAAGAATGCAGACTTTTTTCCTCTCAGGCTTATATAGCACTAGCCCCCTGTGTTCTGATTGGCCAAAAAGGGTGCCAAAACGGCCCAGGGGCTCCTGGGAATGGTAGGCAGGCCCACTCTCACTGCTAACAGGCTTTTGAGGCCTTGCTAGGCCTTCCTGGCACAGCCAGATCATGAAACCTGGGGAGGGGGCTGGCAATCCTGGTAGGGCTTGTGGTTGGCAGGTGTATCCTATATGAAACAGACATCACCAGAGATGTAGTCCTCATGTCTGAGATGGAAGTAAATGGGACACTTTTTTATTGAGGGTAAGTGGCTCTCCAGGAACTGCAGAGTGAGTACCACTGCTTTAGTTAAAAAAAAATACTTTATTTGAAAAATGGATCTGTGATGAGGGTATATTAAAAAGGAAGATATGGCTCAGAGTCAGAATCAAAGCACTGAAAAGCAGACAATTGGTACACAAATTGTTAGAGGGGGTGTTTCCCTATATAATAGCATAATGGAAGATTTATATTCACTTACCGTGAAGCTTCCTTTCTCTGTGGTCTGGGAGTGGTTCAGTCTAGACTGATGGGAAGTAGCTCCTCCTCCATAGCAGGGTCGGTCGAATCAGACGATCCCCTCTGGGAGGGCTCTTCCCTGGCGCGCCAGTTCTTTTCCAAGCCCTCTGTAATCCATTGCCACCGAGTAGACTTTCTCGTTTTGACATCAATCTGTTAACGTAACTTTAACACTCAGAGAAAAACACATAACCATTAAACAAACAATTCCTCAGACTTAGGGTGGGTTTGACTGAACCACTCCCAGACCACAGAGAAAGGAAGCTTCATGGTAAGTGAATACAAATCTTCCATTATCCCGTGGTCTAGGAGTGGTTCAGTCTAGACTGATGGGATAAAGTCTAGCAGTGTTCCCCAGGGTGGGTTAACTCTTTTCACATAACGTGCTGTAGCACCCTCCTCCCAAACGCTGCCTCTGTAGATGCCAGCTTGTCTACCTTATAATGCTTAACGAAGGAATGCACTGATTTCCAAGTAGCTGCCCTACAAATCTGATCCAGTGAAGGGAAAGCCCTATATACCGCTGACATGGTCGCCCCTCTCAGTGAATGGGCTGTTATCCCCTCTGGAGGTGTCAATTGTCTGGATCTATATGCCAGAGAAATGCAATCCCTAATCCATCTACTCAACGTGGTCGTAGAAACCTTCTCGCCCAAAGAACTTTTCCTAAAAGAAATGAACAAGTTTTCCACCTTACGAAGGGACTTAGTCCTATCTATATAGAAACTTAGGGCCCGCCTGACATCTAACCTGTGCCAAACCTTTTCCTTTTCATGCTGGGGGTTACTACAGAAGGATGGAAGGACAATGTCCTCCCCTCTATGAAAAGCCGAATTCACCTTTGGAATGAACGTGGGATACGGTCTAAGTACTACTCTGTCATTATGAAAGATACATAATTCAGAATTCACTGAAAGTGCCCCAATTTCCGAAACCCTCCTTGCTGAAGTGATCCCCACTAAAAATATAGTTTTAAGTGTCAACTCTTTGAGAGTACACGTCGCCATGGGTTCAAAGGGCGCCCTAGTGAGAGTGGTAAGCACCACATTCAGATTCCACGTCGGAAATCTATGAACCTGTGGAGGATTAAGCAACGTAGTCCCTCACAAAAAACGCTTGATGTGAGGATATCTAGTCAAGGAAGTTCCTCCTTTTGACCCCCTAATTGCAGATATAGCTGCAGTCTGCCTCTTCAACGTGCTGGTACTCAGCCCTTTATCCAGTCCATCTTGGAGGAAAAGTAATATCTCATGTATAGATACAGCCATTGGGTCAGTGTCCCTCTTTGTGCACCAAGTCCGAAAGGTCTGCCACGTTCTGTTATAGCTACTATTTGTAGACCCCTTTCTCGATGCCAACATGGTAGCTATTACCCTGTCCGTGTATCCTAGAGATGACAGCTGTTCGCGCTCAATCTCCAGGCTGCTAACTTCAATGAAGCCGGTTCCGGATGAAGTATCCTTCCCTGCGTGAGCAGGTCTTCCTGATTCGGCAGGCTCCATGGTTCCACTGTTGACAGTCTTTTCATTTCCTGAAACCACGACCTCCGTGGCCAAAAAGGAGCAATCAGCACTACTTCTGCTTGTTGTTGGATTATCCTTTGCAGCACCCCGTCCAAGATCCGTACCAGAGGGAAAGCGTACAGGAGCCCCAGAGGCCAGTTTTCGTGTAGTGCGTCTGTTCCTAACGCCCCTTGTTCCTTCCACCTGGTGAAAAACTTTGGTAGTTGAGTGTTGTGTGCCGAAGCAAAAAGATCCACTTCCGGTACTCCGTACCTTTGGCCCACCTGGAGGAAGACCTTCCTGTTCAAGGTCCATTCTGCCTGGTCTACCGTGGTCCTGCTCAGCCAGTCCACCACCGTGTTCTGGGCACCCACAACATGTATTGCTTTTATGGATCTTAAATTCTGTTCCGCCCATAACATAATCTCTGTCGCCTCCTCGTTCAGCTTCCTGTATCTGGTCCCTCCCTGTCTGTTTACATATGCTTTCGTTGTCATATTGTCCGTTTGAATCAGTACATGTTGTCCTGTAAGTACCTTCTGTAAGTTCCATAAACCGTTCTTGACAGCTCGAAGTTCCAACCAATTTATGCTGTTTTGTCCCTCCTCTGTTGTCCATGTCCCTTGAGTCATGTTGCCACTTGTGTGTGCTCCCCATCCTGTTAGACTTGCATCTGTTATCATAACGATTCTTTCGGGCTCTCTGAGAGGAACTCCTACTCTGAACCTCTCCAGTGATATCCACCACTCCAATTCCTGTTTCACCGACTGCGTTAAGCGTATGCGCTCGTGTCCCTTGTGTGCTATTATCCTCTGATATGGTCTTAGGAGTCTCTGTAGTGGTCTTGTGTGGAATCTGGACCAAGTCACCACGTCCTGACAGGATACCATCATGCCCTGCAGCTTGGCTAACTGCATCACCTCTATCTCTTTTTGCCCCTGGATAGATCTTAACAGCGACACTACCTTGAGTTGTCTCTCTTTCGATATGAAGGCCCTGTCCCTGACCGTATCTATCATTACTCCCAGATGGGTTATCCACTGTGATGGTATGAGGCTGCTCTTTTTCCAGTTGATCATGAAACCGTGAGCCTCCAGACAGTCCGTTGTTGTCCGAATTGCTTCCTCCCCTTCAGCGAGAGTGCGCATCTCTATGAGGACATCATCCAGATAAGGAAACAGTGTGATTCCCTGCATTCTGAGAAACGCTACCCTGGGGGATGATTTGAGTCCAAAGGGTAGAGCCTTGTATTGGTAGTGTTCTCCGTTGTACGCAAAGCGCAGATACCTCCTGTGCGTCTCCCTGATAGGTATATGAAGATAAGCCTCTGAGAGATCTATAGAGGCCAGAAAATCCCCTTTTTGTATGGATGCCAGGATTGATCTCAAGGTCTCCATCGTGAATTTGCGTGATGTGATGAACTGGTTCAGCCAACGTAGGTCCAGAATCGCTCTGGCTTCCCTGTTTTTCTTCGGTACAAAGAACACTGAATACACCCCTTTGTTCCAGTAAGGTGTCATGACTGGTTCTATGGCCCTTATTGTCAGCAGGTGCTGAACTGCTTTCATTCTCTGAAGAAGTTTCGCCTCCAAGATGTTTTTCTTTATATGAATGACGCGATTTGGGGGTCTGTTTTGGAACTCCAGAGAGTAGCCCCTGGATACTGTTTCCAGCACCCATTTATCCGTGACTGTCCTCTGCCACTGGTTGAAGAATTCCAGAAGTCGACCCCCAATCTGCGTCACCGTTGGCTGACCGTAGTCATTCCTGATGAGTTTTCTTTTGCTCTTTGTTCTGTTGACCAGACTTATGGAAGGTGAATGGTCTACCTTCGCTCCTGCCTCTTGGTTGCCATCGGTTCTTATAAGGTCTGGAAGTACTCTGTCGAAAGGGACGCTTGGAGTCACAAAAGGAATGTCTATCCCTTGACCTAACATCCTTCCTTTTTGATGGCAAGACCTTCTTCTTTTCCGTGTCCTCAACTAGGTACCTGTCAAGGGCTTCCCCAAATAGTTTGGCCCCAGTGAACGGAATTGCTGCCACCTTACTCCGTGCTGGAGGGTCTACGTCCCAGTTCCTCAGCCAGGTATTTCTTCTTGCTGCCACACTGAAGCCCGTCGCCCTTGAGGACATTTGGAAGGAGTCCAATATTGCATCTGCTGCAAAGGCCAACACCAAGGCAATTTTCTTCACCTCATTCTTAATTTCCTTAGGCACTTCACTGCCTGCTGCCGCCAGGTTAGACGCCCAAGTAAATGCTGCTCTAGCGAACAAGGACCCTGTGGCTGATGCCCTAAGAGCAGCCGCTGAAGCTTCAAAGTTTCTCCATAATGTCTGTTCTATTTTCTTATTAGGTGGATCCTTGGGCATTCCTTCTGCATCCATTGGTAACACTGATGTAGTAGCAAGGCTGGTGACTGGATCATCAACCACGGGTAATTTTATTTTCCTCGTGGCTTCTGGAGTCAAGGCATACAATTTATTATACACAGATTGGTATATCTTAGGTTTAGCTGGGTTCTCCCATTCAGCTTTTAAGATACTGTGAAAATACGCTAGTAGAGGCACCCCAGTTTGGGTATTTCCTGCTTTAGGAAGGACACTCTCTAATCCCTGAGGGAAGGCTGGATCAGACTCCTCTCTTCCTACAGGGGCTTGAACAATTTCTAATGTTCTCAGCACTTTAGGTAGAAGCTTAGAGAACACCTCTTGAGGGAAGAGTCTAGTTTGTATGACACCTCCACAAGCCTCTTCTTCATCAGAGAGTTCTCCTTCTTCACTATCAGAGTGAGGGTCTGACATTTCTGACTCTGACTGTAGCTCTTCAGATAGACTTGAGTCTCTATCTAAGCATTTTCCTTGAAGCTTACTCCTTTTGGCTCTAGAAGGAACCTCAGAGCGTCTTGGCCTTGGTCTCTTTGATGACCGTGGAATAGTGCCTCCTTTCTCAGATGTCTCCGGGCTTTTAATTGAGTCCCTGATTTCTCTGAAGCCCTTTTTTAATTCTGTTCTGATCCAGGCTAGTAGATTCTCCTTAGCCTCTGGACCAGAGAGATCTAGTTGCTTACTCTCCTGACCTCATGTACTGGGGCCCGGGGAAGAGTGAGTAGAGCCAGGGGAACTAGATCGATCTAGGCCTTCAGCCATCTCCGTAGCTGTGCTAGGCCCTTCCATCCCCGACGTGGCCGCCTTTCCCGCCAAAATACTATCCCCACCTAAAGGAAAAAGGGGGGGGGGAGAACGAGAGCAGGCAAGGGAGAGAGGGAGAGGGAGAGAAAGGGGAAAATATTTTCATGAGCAAAATTACTTCCCTCTGCAAGCCTTATTGCTACTCCGAGTAGGCTTCCCCCTTTTTCCCAGTGTCCCGCAGGGATCACTTACCGGGCTTCTGTAACACAAGCTGTCTCCTGCCGCCGCTTCTGTGTGTGTGCTGAGGAGAACTTTCCCTTGCGGCTGCAGCGTTCTTGCCTTCTTTGCCACTGCCTTAAGCCCCCGACGCTTGCAGCGTCTTGCAGCCGGCGTCCTCTTTGTGCCACTTGCACAAACGCCGCTACTGCTGCTCCTTCTCGGCCTCTCTTTCCCCCGGAGCGCGTTTCCCGCCGCGCTGCCCCTCTGGCGCTTTCGCGCGCTGTGTGCACCTTTCTCCGCTCTCCCAGTCGTTCTTTGATCGGCGGATGGGGGGGGGGTGTTGGGGTGGAGGGACAGGCCCTTCCTTTCCCCCGGCCAATAGAGTCCTCTTCTTCTATTCTCTTTTTCTTCTTTTTTTTTTGTAGGACCATTGCTCTGTAGAGCACAAAGATTCGACTCCCTGCAGAAGCAGGGCCAGCAAAAATTGGTGCGCCAGGGAAGAGCCCTCCCAGAGGGGATCGTCTGATTCGACCGACCCTGCTATGGAGGAGGAGCTACTTCCCATCAGTCTAGACTGAACCACTCCTAGACCACGGGAGAATATTGTATTGTTAATGGGATATGTAGATGCTTCCATGGTTTTTTTCTTAATTGAAATCCTATTAAATCCATTTATGGTATCCAAGATAAAAGCACAAAACAGTCAAAGATGTTAAACATGCTATGAAACCATTTTGGAGAGCCAGTTTGGTGTAGCAGTTAAGATTGTGGGACTCTAATCTGGAGAACGGGGTTTGATTCCCCACTCCTCCACTTGAAGCCAGCTGGGTGACTTTGGGTCACTTACAACTTCTAGGAGCTCTCTCAGCCCCACCCATCTCACAGGGTGATTATTGTTGTGGGGATAATAATGACATACTTTGTAAACCACTCTGAGTGGGTGAAGTTGTCCTGAAGGGCGGTATATAAATCGACTGTTGGTTGTTGTTGTTGTTGTTATTTTCATTACCAGGCAGAAATGGACATAATTAAACAGCATTTGATTCCACTTATCACCAGACTGTGATTTGAGACAACTGAATAAAGGAAAACTAACCAAGGTACTAAGAAGAACTGTACTGTGTTATTTTGAATGACAACACCAGAGATTTTATCACTTAAGAAACCATCATTCACAACATATGTAGGATAAGACTGTCAATGGGGGTGCCACATCACAAAACCTGTGATGTGAAGCCCAGATTTGTGTGTTATCGGAGCAGTAGAGTTGCTGCTCCTGTGATTAGATCCAATGGTACATATGTTAACATTCAGATAAATGGATTGCATGGAGCATGTAGATCATAAGACACACCTACTCACTACTTCTCATCCACCCATTCTTTAAGATGTGCTCCTACAAATCACAGCAATGCAGTATTGGATGCAGCCAGGCAAAAGCACATGAAGCTCCTTTGTAGTTAGACCATTGGTTTATCAAGGTATTCTCTACTCTGATTGGCAGTGGCTCTCCAGGATCTTAGAAGGAGGTCTCTCATATCACCTGCTACCTGGCTCTTTTAACTAGAGATGCCAAGGATTAAACCTGGGACCTTCCATATATAAAGATGATGCTCTACCACTGAGCCATGGACGCTACCACAGCACTCTATCAAGTTATGAACCATCTTGATAATCAGCTGTTCAACACTAGATTGAGACTAGAAGAGCAAGGATTGGACACAGATCACAGTGCAAGTAGACCTGCTGCATGCATCTTCTGGAAATCAGCTACACTGCTTCTTTTATAAAAAAAGATTTATCTTGGAAAAGTATAGTACAGTACTGGACAGCTGAGTAATAGAACTAATCTTAACTTGAAATATCTGACTCTATTAGGCATCAAAACAGAATTACACTTTTCTACACACCAGAAGAAGGAAACACCGGTAATGCAAAAAGAAAATATATCCAAAATCATCCTTGGAAATGTTAATTACAGGAAAGATCTTTTCAGAGGAAGCAAGCAGTATTTTTATACTGAAAATGTTTGTAGTTGATTACAGTGAAAAATGGTTGTTGTCAAAAAGCAACAGCAACATGGTAGCACAGATAAATTCTTTGAAATGAAAAACCACAGAACCTGGCTTCTATATTCAGTTTCTATTGACTCATGTCACCTGCCATGACATTTGTTAACTTTTCTAGAAATGAGGTTCCTCATATCATAGATACATGCAAAATTCTGGTGTGTATTGGGACCACTCAAATATTCTGTTGGGCATCTATTTTCTCAAGCTTGTGATGAGAAGGAAGGAAACAGAATGGGACCTTATTATTATTATTATTATTATTATTATTATTATTATTATTATTATTATTATTATTAATAATAATAATAATAATAATAGAAGAAGAAGAAGAAGAAGAAGAAGAAGAAGAAGAAGATTTATATACTGCCCTTCAGGGTGACTTAACACACACTCAGAGTGGTTTACAAAGTATGCCATTATTATCCCTACAACAAAACACCCTGTGAGGTGGGTGGGGCTGAGAGAGCTCCAGAGAGCCGTGACTAGCCCAAGGTCACCCAGCTGGCTTCAAGTGGAGGAGCGGGGATTCAAACCCGGCTCTCCAGATTAGAGTCCCATGCTCTTAACCACTACACCAAACTGGCTCTCCTTAAGGCATATACTTAACTCCTATATGATTTTTTTTTAGCTGCCCAGGAGCTAAGCTAAGCTATGCTACATTTAGTTCATGAACTATGCTTTTGCCAACCCTTGCTGTTTTAAATGTTTTTAGCAGGAGTACTGGAACAGGAGAAAATAAGCACAACTGAGTAAAACTGGTGACTTTGCCCTAGAAAGTATATAAAATACCACCATTATGTGTAAAATTGAAGCTGTGGCCAAAGAAAAGATTTGGAAAAAATGTTTATCAGTCAATCACATATTTATTTGTCTCTTCTTCCAGAGCAGTGTGCATTATTGTCCAGGAATGACGTCAGAGCCAGTGTGTCCCCACCTGCAGCTGTGGGAACCGGAGCTGGTCTGGTGATGCAGGGGCCATAGTAGGCCCCACCACTGCCAGAGACACCAGGACTGGACCCAGCAGCAAGGCAGCACAAGCTGAGAGTGGGGGTGGCCCACAGAGGCTGCCCCTCAGCACAACCAAGGAGGAGGCTCACAGGGAGGGGTGGTGCCATCAGACAGGGCAGGATCAGCCATGACACGGGCAGCAAGTCAGGAGGCACAGGGGCTGGTCTGGAGGGCAAGTGGTCTTTTGCTCCAGCTGACCTCCAGGGGTAACCAATGGAGAAGAGGGGTGGAGCAGGGGAAAACAGCCCATGGCTGGGATGGAGGGGGAGCAATTATCCCCACCCCCAATGATAAGCCAGGCTGAAAAATAGATAACTGAGGAGGACTGCTATTGAAGGGCAAAAAAGGGGGTGGGCGGGCTAGATGATGGTAGGCCAGGGAGGAATGGTGGACACTGCTTTGGGTCTGGGAGAGCCTGAGCTGTAGGCCCCCAAATTAAGTAATTTGTTTAACTCATTCTATTAGTGTCTCTAAAAAGCAATTATGAATGGGAGAGATTTGAGAAAAAAGGAACAAAAGTTAGTTGACAGTACTGCAGTTAACTGTGTTCTTGTCGTAAATAAACCCTAATCCGGAGCACGAGTATGGCTCGGAGACTCTACACTGCTGAATACGATATCTTGCAGACTGGACATAAAAAGCAGAGGTAGTAATTAAATAGCCCCATGATGCTTCTTAAGAACAAATCAGAGATAATCCTAGCTTTCTAGGCAGAGCCTAATTAAGATAAACACTGCGCAGCTTTCGATGTTAATACAAAAGGAAGCTTCTGATAAATGAGAGTTCATTCTTAAACTAATACTGCACAAATGAGGGCCAGACCTCTGCTGCATTCCAGGCAGAATTCTGCATCCTAGAAAACCCACACATAAATTAAGAAATTAACCTGTCTCTCTAAAAACAATTCCTACATAGAAATTTTAATGGGCACATTGTAGATGGAATTGTTCTCCCTTTTCCTAATTTCAGAATACTTTTGTACCAAGAGAAGCAGAGGCTCTCTTGGTGGAGTTAAGGTCAAGTCATAGCTGACTTTTGGCAACTCTGGGCAGGATTTTCATGGCAAGAGACAAACAGAGGTGGTATGCCATTGCCTGCCTTTGCAACCCTGGTCTTCGTTGGAGGTCTCCCATCCAATTACTAACCAAGGCCAACCCTGCTTAGCTTCTGAGATCTGGTTCACCTGGGCTATCCCAGTCAGGGCAGGTGAATGGTAGTCTGTCTATAATCTCCAAAGCAAGATGAAAGTTAGAACAGAAATCCTCATTATTACTAGCAGCAGTCCTTTCCATTGATCAGGAGCTTTACTTTAGGACCACATAGGGAACCCCACCTTCACAATTACCCACATGTGCTGAATTTCTTGAACAGTTCATATGATGTTTCAGAGACTTATCAGGACTCACAGCAGAAGCTGTGAATCAATCTGTTCTGAGAAAATACACGGTTGGCGTTAATTTGATAAAAGCTGGCACATGCATCAGATGAAGTATTAGTTCCTCATCTCTAGAGAGAACACCAAGTCATGAATTTTCAAAGCCACCACTTACTATGCTTCATTAATAGTACATTAATCCATATCAGAGCTATGTTACTTAGATTTGCCAAATGACTAGAGATTCTTACTGAAGCAGAGTTGTATAGTATGTAGGAAGACCTGAGAGAGAACATTGAATGACATAACACAAGGCTCAGTACAACTAAAGTTCATTTTTGTAGGCTTAGATGGGAGTAACTGTGCATAGGTTGAACTGTCAGTCACTTGCCGATCTCCTCCCCCCGCCCTGCTAATTTTAAAAGAAAACACTCCAGAGTTTATGGATATTAATAATAGACAGCATAATTTATTAGCAATTGACATTTCTGAAGGCAAATTCATACAGCCCATATTTTTACTCCATATCATATATCATAAAATGCAACATGTATGCTTTTTTTTTTGTGCATACTGGCATTTACCAATATTTGTTAACCCTTTAGGAAGCTAGTGGAAAATGTCAGAAAATCGTGACATTTACCAGTGAATCTGAAAGTTAGCTGATTCCTCTTGCTTGAGAAATGTACAAATTTCACCCCTAATTCAGCAACTATGGATAACATTTACCATGGAAGGGGTATAATATCAAAAACAAGCCTTGGAATTCAATCACACGTGACACTTCACAGACTGTCTCAATACCTACCAAGATGCTTCCAGTACATTTCAGCTTTATTGACATCATTTACTAGTTTACAAGGAAGACTAGGAAATATAAAAAGTTATGAAGAAATAAATTTCTAAACTTAGAAATAGGTCACTGAAATGTAATATGTTAAAGGAGAAGGACCTAACTGTTCTAGTTTCACGACGACACACCCAAGTCAGTGAAAATGCTTAAAAATGCTATGACCCTTTTAAAATAAATTCACATATTGCAGAAGAAGAACAGCGGTTTATGCCACATTTGAAAAGGTCCCCAAAATCAGTTTACATGCCCTCCAATAACATAGCATATGAAATGCATTAGCTGAAAACAGGCTCTTCTCAAACTGTTCACATTAGCTAATTCCATTTAGTTATGACAAGTACATATCTCAGACTCTGTTTTCTGCATTCTCACCCCTTTCAACTAGGCTTTTAGCCATGTCTCTGTTTATTATATCCTTGAAGAGACCACATAATACACTGATGGGAGCACCAAGGCTAACACAGTTATATCTGGAGGTTATGATGTTTGTAATTTACCACACAAACCAGAGACAGCAATATGAATCTAATTTACAAAATGATGTTTATTCTACCATGTAGATTATGATGTTTATTCCACTGTGTAGATTATTTCGTTATGGGTACAGTCTATGAAGTTATTGATTCACCTGGTGATTCAGGGTTTTTATCCAGGGCTGCTTTATCGTAAGACCTCTGATTCAGGTTGACTAGCACAATCAAGTTGCGGAAGCTGAGGTCTTATTATTCCCATCCTATCAGAGGTTGTCTACAAAGTGGTTCACAGGAGCAAGCTGTAAATCTCTCAGGGTAAATTAAACATTTTAACTCACAGCAAAAGTATACATTGATGTCTACGACTCCCTAAGTCAGGGGGATTTATACAAACTTTGAAAGGGCATCTCTCATTATCTTTTTTTTAACCTTCAAGCTAGAATGTTAAAGATTAATTTCTGCTTAAACACCTCTGGTGTTCTACCCGATTTCCCCTTATAATCCTACAAGATCCAGGGCTTTCTTGGTCCTGGCTCCTACCTGGTGGAACACTCTGTCTACTGAGACCAGGCCCCGGGAGGATTTATTGTCTTTCTGCCAGGCCTGCAAGACAGAGTTGTTCCACCAGGCTCATGGCTAAGGTTGGGCCTTTGCCGGCCTGGTGGGGGAGAGGAAATTTACCACCCCCTGTGAAAAACTGTCCACCACAGTATGCATGCAAAATATTATAAGTCTTCCTGATGCTGCCACCATACAATACAAAATGTTTTAAAATTGTTTTTAATGTTTTTAAATATTTTAAATTGTTTTTAAATGCTGTTAGCCGCCATGAGCCAGCTTGTGGGGAGGGTGGGATATAAATATGAAATAATAAATAAATAAATACCTAAACAGTTGTGCAGTGCTGGAGTCAGCCCCCAAATAGAAGACTGTTTGGCCTGAGTAACTCAGAAATAAACCAACCACCACAACTTTATCTTCAGGCTACATTTCTTTCAGCACTCCCCCAAGTATTTCTGCTTTCCCCATAATTAGTTTGGTAGCAAAAATGGAAGGGGGTAAGGGTTTACCAGATTTATATGCTAGCAATATAGTGATAATATGAACTATACATTTGCTCCATTTTGCAAGCATGAGGTGAAATCACAGTACAAATGCATATGCAAAATGACTATCAATTTTTGTTAAAGACCATAAGCACCACTGTCAATAGCTTAGGAAAATGATGCCATGAAATCAGTATATCCCATAATATAGCTGCTGCTATGGAAGCAGCAAAACCAGGCCATCCCGAGACAAAGAATTGGTTTTTAATGCACTCAATGAATGCCACAGCTATGCATAAACATATTACTTTAACCCAAAAAAGGAAAAACTTTCAAGTAGCCTGAGGATGACTAAATATGAGAGTAGTTCAGCATCAGTTAAAAGGAAAAGGGAGGGAGTGGTGGAAGAAATCTGCCTGCCCAACCCAAGGGAGCTATTAAAGGATCCTGCAGGAAGAGATTTGAGGGTGGGAACATGTGATGAACCACACGTTTTTAAAAGCCTAGAAGTGCTGTACACACAGCTTCAGGGTTGTTACAGGTTAATCCTTTGCAGATACTGAGAGTTTTGAGTGACAGGCAAGGCTTATGAACTGAGAGGAATTGAATGCAAAGTGTTCAGGGAGATGGAGTTCTAACAGAGAGCAGTTTTAACCAGTGCCGGAGCTAGTATTCCCAGCGCCAGTAACAAGCGCAGTTTGGCTGCATTCACGTGCGCTGAGTGCATGCGCCCCCGGGCGCTGAATGATGACGTCACCTCGTGACATCATCACGTGGGGCGGGCATGCTGCCAGCGGAGTGGTGGCAGCAACGGCGGCTGGGAGGCCGCCTGTGCCACTTGCCTGCCCTGCTGAGGGGGCAGCCAGCTTGCCATGCGCGCTCCCTGTCCTGCGGGGCAGGCGAATACTGTGGGCGGCCTCCCAGCCCTCCATGCTACTCGCTTGCCCAGCAGGACAGGGAGCGTGTGGCAAGCTGGCTGCCTCCTCAGCCAGGCAGGCAAATGGCACGGAGGGCTGAGCGGCCACCCGTGCCATTCGTGTGCCCAGCAGGACACAGGGAGTGCGCGGCAAGCTGGCCGCCTCCTCAGCTGGGCAGGCGAGTGGCACGGGCAGCCTCCCAGCTCTCCATGCCATTTGCCTGCCCGGCTGAGGGGGTGGCCAGCTTGCTGCGCGCTCCCTGTGTCCTGCTGGGCAAGCAAATGGCATGGGCGGCTGCTCAGCTGCCTGCGCTGCCCTCGGCGCGCTCCCGGTGGCTGGCAGCTGCGCCCAGTGCCCCCTCTTTGGCGGCGCCAGGGGCAAACTACCCCCCTGCCCCCCCTCGATCCAGGGAAATAGGTGCAGACTCCCAACTGGGTTAAAGAAAAGAGATAGATCTTCTAAGGAGAGGAGATTTTCTCTACCCAGTCAAATAGAGAGGTAGCTCTGGAGAGAGAAGAAATCCTTGTTCGGGCGTGATTGCAAACTGCCTGTGGACACCTGGAAGAAAGCACTGGTGATTGGGGTACTAGACAGTGGGTGCCAGCATTTCTAACTCCAAAAGATAGAGAGAATTCTAAAAGAAAGTATACTAGAGTGTTTGGGGAAAACCAAAGGAACACAAGCATTCAAGTATTTGAAGACTATAAGAACTAAAATCTGTGCATGTACTGATTTTACCTCAGAGATATATATGTTAAATTTCCTCAGAAATTTTCAACCCCTGATTTCACCTTTCCCCCTCTAAAATAAATAAACGAGTTAGTTATTTTTGAATTTTAAAAATGTCTCTGGTGTCATTTCTGTTGTTTACGGATGAAGGAACGTTATAGATGGAATTTACAAACTGACATCAACGCTATACAGAAAAATATTTCAATGTAAATGTAAAGGAACCTATACCCTACCCAAGCAACCCAAGGAGGACTGACCATGTTCAGTGCCCTCTAAGATGCATGGAATGTTGAGGGAAGTTGAAGATTAAAGAGGAAAAGTGGGGATAGTAGTAGAGTTACTAAAAATTAGCCTCTTAACTGCCTAAGAGATTTCAGAATGAGAGCCAGTTTGGTGTAGTGGTTAAGAGTGGCAGGACTCTAGTCTGGAGAACTGGGTTAGATTCCCCACTCCTCCTCTTGAAGCCAGCTGGGTGACCTTGGGTTAGTCACAGCTCTTCCAGAACTCTCTCAGCCACACAGGGTGATTTTTGTGGTGATAATCAGGGCTCATTTCAAGGGGGAACACGCAGGAACGCAGTTCCGGCAGTTCCCCAAAGAGGTCACATGTCAGGCGGCCCCACCCACCTGACTCGGCCATTTTGGGTCGGGCCTCTGACAGGTGATGGATCACTCTCCCACTCAGCAGTGGCCCGATCCTGACCATTTTGGGCCCCTTTTCGGCCATTTTCAGCCCCTTTTTGCCATTTTGGGCCCAATTTCAGCCCTGAATGGCCAGGATTGGGTCCAAAACAGCCAGAATAGGTGATGTCAGCGGGTGTGGCATATGCAAATCAGTTATGCTAATGACGCACTTCTGGCGATGTCAAGGGACATGGCATATGCTAATAAGTTATGCTAATGAGTTCCTCCAGCTCTTTTTCTACTAAGTGACCCCTGGTGATAATAGTAACATACTTTGTAAACTGCTCTGAGTGGGCATGACGTTGCCCTGAAGGGTGGTATATAAATCAAACGTTGCTGTTGTTATAAAACATATTCATGAATTCATTCTATGGACTCCTAGTGTCTAATGCAAAGTTGTATAAGATTGTAGAATAATATAGAGAACTATTCATTTTGTGTGAGTGACAATTTTTTATATCTAAAAACTTGATTCCAATACAGGAGTCAAAGGTATGAGAGCTTGCCAGAACATGGCTTTTGCACAGGGAATATGTACATGAAGCTTGGGGGGGGGCTGATATTATTATATAAATAATAAAATATTGCATGTTACAAAGTGTCAAAGAAAGGTTACATTGTATTCTCAGCCTATGCCTGCTGCCAAAATTATCAGGACATTTCATAACAAAGGAGACTCATGTATGGTTACCAACTCCAGGTTGGGAAATTCCTTAAGATTTGGGGGCAAAGCCTGGGAGAGGAGGAGTCTAGAGAGGGGAGAAACCTCAGCAGGTATAATGCCATAGAGTCCACCCTCCATGGTAGCCATTTTCTCCAGGAGAAGTGAACTTTGTAGCCTGGAGATCAATTGTAATTCCAAGTGATCTCCAGGCCCTACCTGGAGGGTGGCAACACTAGACTCATGTCATACTAAACAAAATAAGTCTCTGCCCAATGCTATATATTCCTTAACATTTTGTCATGATAATAACATTTGTAAGTTAGTGCTTTGAAGACCTTTGGCTGGATCAACTTCATGCAAATCCTGCCTTAACAAAATTAGGGCCAGTTAAATCAGACCTCCTATTAACTATGCACATGTGACAATACTTGCTTAATATGTGTGTGTAAAGTGCTGTCAAGCTGCAGCCAACGTATGGCCACCGAGACATTTAGAGGTGATTTGCCATTGTCTGACTCTGCATAGCAATCCTGGACTTCACTGGTGGTCTCCAATCCAAATACTAACCTGACCCTTGCTTAGCTTCCAAGATCTGACCAGACTGAGTTAACCTGGGCCATTCATGTCAGAGCACTTTAGGGCTGCCAGGTCCCCTAGTGGAGGCAGGGGATCCCCCAGTCCCAGCCTCTGCCTTCCTCTACCACTCACCTGGCTGGCAGGGGAGAAAGGCCCGGGGAATGAGCCCGGGAGGAAAAAACCTCCCAGGCCAGTGCACAGTGTGGGGATTCCCACTGGCCAATTTGTCCCTGTGAAGTATGGGAGCATGCCTGACACCAGTGCAATGACATCACTTCCGGAAGTGATGTCATCATGCCCTGCCAGGAGCACATGGATATTTTGTGCACGAGACAGAAGATCCTCAAGATGCCAGGTCCACGCACTTCTTGCTGTGAGGGTAAGGGGACCTGGCAACCCTAGGGCATTTGCTTAATATAAGTAGATATAAAGAATAAATTTAAAAGAAAAAGTTTGGGACAGTGAGGAAGTAGCATAACTGACATCACTAGCTATAAGCAAATCAGCAAGACTGCAAAAAAAACACTATGTAAATTAATTGTCTGGTTTACACTCAAAATGCCAAACTCTAGGCTTTTATTTAGGGAGATGGAGAAATGGTCTTTCTTTCTTTCTTTCTTTCTTTCTTTCTTTCTTTCTTTCTTTCTTTCTTTCTTTCTTTCTTTCTTTCTTTCTTTCATGAATAAATTAATTAATAAATTAATTAATTAAAATTAAAAATCAGTAAGCTACTGGAACGGAATGTGAATTACATTTGCTTCTGATTAACAACTGAAAAATCAGCTTTCGAAAGGCTACGCCATGTCTTTTAGCTCTATAGCAGGGAGACAAAAATTGTGCCCTCCCCAACACACATCATTCTCACTGTCTGAATATAGAGGATTTGATTAGGCATGGAATAAATTGTATTTTCTACTTAATGGCAAGGTAATTTTCTGGAATAAACTCTTGAAAAGCTTGAATGAAAACAATTTAATGCAGCACCTGGGACTCTTTGGCAATAACAGAATAATTTTCTAAAAAGAAAAAGGCAAATTTGTTTTTGTAGTCCTCTAGGAATAACATGAAAAGTCTGTGCTTTCAATTACCAAATTGTCTAACCATTTACGTTGAAATTTTATTCAAAGGACCAACATATTATGCTCAGGAGTAGATTCCATTTTCACTGCCATTTAATTATTGAACAGTAATCTTCTCAAGGAATTTGCTCTATCACTTACTCTTGGCTACAGAAAGATCTCCTGCAGCAGAACACCCTGAGCTTGCGAGAAGAACTTTACTAGGCACACAGCAAGGATAATAAAGCATTCTTTAGCAAACACCATAAAACACTATCAGTTAAAAGTTATCAGTTAAAACACAATATTGCTCTGTACACTCCTCATGTGTAACACAGTTCTGTAGGTTATCTAGTTGTTCCTGTGAAGAAGAAATTGCCCTCAGCAATTGATGTCCAGAATCTCACTTTTTCAGCATGTTCCTGGCTTGGGGTTGTTGTTGTTGGTACCTGTGTAGTCAATATGTTTGACTGTGGAGTTCTGTTAAGAGTGATGACAACATGATTTTTCTGAAGTGTGATGAGCTGGTTTCAATATATATCCACTACATTCCAAAGCACTGTTTTTCCATAGCAGCGTATCAGACTAGAATCTGAGAGCCCTGGGTTCAAATTCCAACTTTCCCATCAAAGTTGTATTGTTGAAGGCTTTCACGGCCGGAGAACGATGGTTGTTGTGGGTTTTCCGGGCTGTATTGCCGTGGTCTTGGCATTGTAGTTCCTGACAGCCCGGATTTCCCATCAAACTTGCTGTATGGCGTTGTCGAAGGCTTTCACGGCCGGAGAACGATGGTTGTTGTGGGTTTTCCGGGCTGTATTGCCGTGGTCTTGGCATTGTAGTTCCTGACGTTTCGCCAGCGGCTGTGGCTGGCATCTTCAGAGGTGTAGCACCAAAAGACAGAGATCTCTCAGTGTCACAGTGTGGAAAAGATGTGGGTCATTTGTATCTACTCAGGAGGGGTGGGGTTGAGCTGAGTCATCCTGTAAGAGTTTCCCAGGGTGTGGAATGCTAATGGCGGGAGGCTTCACTGTATCCTGAGGAGGTTCTTTTGCATATGGATTGGTACTTGATGTGCTAATCTTCTCTGCAGGGCTATTGTCAGGGATAGAATGTTTTGTTAGCCTGGTGTTTTTCAGAACTGGAAACCATGCTCGGTTCATTCTTAAGGTTTCTTCTTTCCTGTTGAAGTTTTGCTTATGCTTGTGAATTTCAATGGCTTCCCTGTGCAGTCTGACAAAGTAGTTGGAAGTGTTGTCCAGTATTTTGGTGTCCTGGAATAAGATACTGTGCCCTGTTTGAGTTAGGCTATGTTCAGCCACTGCTGATTTTTCAGGTTGTCCAAGTCTGCAGTGTCTTTCATGTTCTTTTATTCTTGTCTGGATGCTACGCTTTGTGGTCCCGATGTAAACTTGTCCACAGCTGCAGGGTATACGGTATACTCCTGCAGAGGTTAGGGGGTCTCTACTGTCTTTTGCTGATCGTAGCATCTGTTGTATTTTTCGGGTGGGTCTGAATACTGCTTGAAGGTTATGTTTTTTCATAAGCTTTCCCATCTGATCAGTAAACATTCTATCCCTGACAATAGCCCTGCAGAGAAGATTAGCACATCAAGTACCAATCCATATGCAAAAGAACCTCCTCAGGATACAGTGAAGCCTCCCGCCATTAGCATTCCACACCCTGGGAAACTCTTACAGGATGACTCAGCTCAACCCCACCCCTCCTGAGTAGATACAAATGACCCACATCTTTTTCCACACTGTGACACTGAGAGATCTCTGTCTTTTGGTGCTACACCTCTGAAGATGCCAGCCACAGCCGCTGGCGAAACGTCAGGAACTACAATGCCAAGACCACGGCAATACAGCCCGGAAAACCCACAACAACCATTGCTGTATGGCCTTTGGCCAGGCACATTCTCAGTCTCACATACATCATAGGGCTATAGTAGAGATGCCAGGCTGTCTGCTCTTTGCCCACTGGTGCCTGCTCAAAACAAGGTGTGTCATAGCATATGCGCTAGTATTTACAAAAACTCTATGGTAAAACTACAGAAAATGTGTAATTGCTAGAGTGTATAAAGACATCACTTCTGTTTTTCTACTGGAAGTGACATCAGTGTGCTGGTGCAATGCTGGCACACTAGGCCCAACTCCCAAATTTCTTCCAGGGGTTGCCTGCTATAGTCTTGGAACTCTAGATTATTGTGAAGAAAAATTAGGAACTGAAAACAATGTATTCTGCCCTGAGCTCCTTGCAGAGAAGACAAGATAAAAATGTACTGAAGAGATTTATTTTCAGGGCAGACAATGTATGTTCATATGCCTTCTACCACAATTAGAATGTCTGTCTGTTCTGATCTATTTAAGCAAACTAATTTTTACTCTGTACAGTGTTACATTTCTAACCTCTAATTTTCGTGCCTAAACAGGATTGTTGCTTATTAGTTTATCTCCTTTTATCCTGTAACTGAGTCATTGTTGGGTGCAAATTGAACTATGAAGGAAATCTGAGCTGTTTTCATTTTGAAGCGGTAGGGAGGGCAAGAACAGAAACTGCTTTGAAATGCAATTTAGTCAAAGGTTTTGAGGCAAAAGAAATACCCCTCCCCCCAATTACTATCTGCTTTTTCTAGTGCTTAATTTTGAAAATTAGAAGCAGCAAGGCTTAATTGCCTGGAAGTTTTGCTTTCTGATTGTAAATCTTGCTTGTGATGTATAGCTGTGTCTATGAAATGCAGGTAAGGTTGCCATAGGCCCAGTTGTCTGAATTTCATTTGAGCTATGGGCTGGACTGGCTTATCAAGTATAAATGTTTGGGCTGGGCAGTAATCTGAGAAAGACGCAGTGAGGTTGCTTATCAATGTTCTAGAGCAGACAAGGCCAATCAAAAGAAAGGGGAGAACAATCCTGTAACGATTTTGTTTAAACAGTCTAGCTTTGGACTGTTAAGTTTTTATTTCAGGAGAACCCTGGTAACAACCAACACTCTTTCATACAAACAGAGCTTTGGCTGTTGTCTACTTTATCCACACTTTTACCTTGAGAACACCTTCCATTTGTGGCTTGAATCCCACTGCTAACACCACCTGTGGCATTTTGCCATTTGTATGACTTATGTATTGCTGCTTTCCAAAAGGTTATTGCTGCCACCAAAGGCTTTTGCCTTGGATCTCTTCTGTTTAGCTGGTATTATAGGCAGCTTTGTTATAGATGGTAGTATGAACAGTCAGAACATGGCGGGGGGCTGTGAAGTAAAAAAGGGGATCCTTTCTTGATCAGAAACAGAATTTATAAGAACGTTAAGTGTGCTGGTTGCAGAGTTTTGATAAGCATATTGGTTTCAGAATATTTCTTAAGCTTAGTGATTTCAAAATAGTTATATATTCATAGATCCAGTAACACAGACCAATTCTCTACATAGATCTGCACTAACAGAATCTGTATTTTCCACACTGTTGAAATTTTGTAAATTGTATAAATTATACATTTTTTGTATCTTTAATATCTTCTACAATACAACCATGACAGAATGAGTGCCCATGCTTTGGATTGTTGGCTATCAGTTACCCTGAAGTCGTCCACTGAAAGATTCCCTTGCCTTTAATCCCTTGACATGACTGCAGCAGGATTCTTATTGTCCCCCACACACTGTAGTAATCAAAGTAAACCAAATGAATAGAATAATCCTCTACCTCAATCCGTGTAGTGTTGTCATGTGTGTCATCGAGCAGCAGATCTGCAAAACTTCCAGGTTCTGAGGAGTCCTGCCCCATATTGGCCCTGTTAGTGTCCACTGGTTTGAGAGAATCCGAACGCCGTTTCCATCTGTGGCTGTATCTGTAGGAATTCACACGTACATTCTCCGCCACTTGTGGGAAGCTCTGAACCATTTCATAAAATGAACCTGTTAGACAAAGAGATTTTTAAAGAGGTTCAAGTGATGAGATCAAAGAGCTATGTTCTCTTGTAATTATTTTACAGCGTCCATCAATTTGCACAGGACTTCACAGATTTACAAACAAGAGAACCCTTACTGATTTATTACACCAATATATTTATGCTCATTATCATGAGGTTTATGTGTCTTTTAATACTTCTATATATCTGATCAATTACCAGCAGATAAATTAGGTTAATCACCATGCAGTATTTATATATTAGCCAAGGCAATCCTGATGGTAAGGCTGGAATTCAAAGAACATCTTTGGCTTTCACTTACCCAGGATATTTTTTTTTTTTAACTTTTTGGTTATCCGTTGCCCTGGGGTGTGTGGCGTTCAAGCTGTTTATGAAACTCTCTTCAGTTTCAAAAACCAGATCTGCCAAATGGTATAGTTTGTAGAAGAAAACTAGTATAAATAATTATTACATCCTCTGAAGGAGATGCACAATTTGAATCATGGTCTGTATTTTAAAATAGCTTGGCTCCTACCTGCACAAAGAGAGGGGGCGATTTTTGCCAATTCCTATGACAGCCCCAAATCCCCCCCCCACTTTTGTGGAACAGGAGACCACCAGGAATGGCTTCTGTTGGGGAGGCATTTCTGGGAGGGGGCAGATTTGTGCTCTGTTATCACATTTGAAAGAATAAATGCAGTCAGCTGCCCACGGAAAAAAATTTGCCCCCCCCCACAAAAACCAAGAAGCACCTGGTGTGTTGCTGTGATGAGGCAGCACAGTCAAAAGCACACAAAATCAGAGGAAGGGTTTCAGTGACTACCAAGCAGCCCAGAGCAGGGTCTCCCTTCCAGAGAGATGGAAGTAAAGCTCTGGCCATCTGTCTACTGAGCATCATGTCAAATCTTGAATCAACACTCAAACCCAGTACATTAAAACTACTGAACACTTCCCAGATCACGGCCATCTATAGGAATAGGGTGCCATTTCTTAATTAAGAGCTGAAGTGTGACCCTTTCTCAGAAGGCCCACAATTCTTGCCTTGAATAAATTGGTGTAAATTTTCCCTTCAGCTGCCTCAGAAAAAAGGGCAGCTCAGTGGAATGTGTTACCAATGGCTATTCACAAATCCATCCAAACCTGCCAGTCCTCCAAGAAAATCATTGCAATACTGAGAGCATAAATAGTGGCTTTGGGTTACAAAATGCAAATAGATATGACAGCATGAACAGGAGCAATCACTGATACCCTTGATGTTCACAATGCAAGTCAGTTCTAACAGAACTAAAACCACCCCAAGATGTCTTATATGCACACTAGAGGCCTGGAGCGTGGCACGTAAATTTGAACACACTGAAAGCTATCTAATCAGCAGCTTGAGAGGGAAGCTTCTTTCCTGGTGTGTCTCTCTTCCAACCCCATCCTCAAGGCACACTCTCTGCTATGCACCTTCCCCCCCCCTCACCTTCCCTATCTTGCATACATTATTTATATCCTGCCTTTTCCCCCTATGGGGATAAAAAGTGGCTTACATCATTCTCCTCTCCTCCATTTTATCCTCACAACAACTAACCCTGTGAGATAGGTTAGGCTGAGAGTTTTATGACTGCCCCTAACTCACCCAGCAAGCTTCCATGGCAGAGTAGGGACTCAAACATGGGTCTCTCATGTCCTAGTCTGACACTCGAACCACACTGGCTTTCATGCTGCAAGAGGCAACCTGATCCCTCTCATGTTTAATAGAAATAAACCCCCTTGAGTTTGACAGCAATAATCCCATGTAACTGTGTAGAGTCACAGCTTCACTTGTTTACCTCCACCTAAAAGCAGCTCTGATTTGTGGAATTGTATTGTATAGTTCAATCACATCAGATCTCAGAAGCTAAGCAGGGTAGATACTTGGACGGGGAAAGTATCCAACTCTGTAGAGGGAGGCAATAGCAAATTACCTCTGTTTCACACTTGTCTTGATAGCCCTTTACTGAGGTCACCATAAGTGGGTAGTAACTTAATTGCACATACATACATAAAAGCAGCTGTGCTTAGAGCCAGTTTGGTGTAGTGCTTGAGAGAGCAGGACTCTAATCTGGAGAGCCGGGTTTGATCCCCACTCCTCCACTTGCAGGCAGCTGGGTGACCTTGGGTCAGTCACAGCTTCTAGGAGCTCTCTCAGCCCCACCCAACCTCACAGGTGTTTTGGCTTACATCATTCTCCTCTCCTCCATTTTATAATAATAACAATAGCATACTTTGTAAACCGCTCTGAGTGAGTGTTAAGTTGTTCTGAAGGGTGGTATATAAATCAAATGTTGTTGTTGTTAGGAAGGAAAAAGTGGAGAACCCCCCCCCCTGCCCTGCCCTGCCCCGCCCCATTGCTGAACCTTTACACTCCATCTGAACCTTAGCATCTGTAGGTATCTTTGCAAAGAAGCATTTTATCATTTGTGCCAGTGGCTACTGCCAAGAATGATTAGGAAACAGGCACATTCTGTAATGACATACCACAAAAGTAATGTAGGGTACACAATAAGCTCCCCCTGTTCTTGGTAGATGCCTCATGATTCTCCATAGTACCTGGATTTGGAACCAGAAGACGTCACCTTGATTTGCTTTGTCAATGAGATTGCAAGGATACTCAACTAGATGGAGACATCAGAGTGGTAGGAAAAGGTGGGATTATCTCTAAGTGGTGGGGAACATAGCCTCTCAAAGGAAGAAGAGCAGAGAGAGATAGACTAGCTTCCATGGCCTTGGAGGACAAAACTGCAAGCAGCATCCCAGCTTGACGGTCAGTCCACAGGTGCTAAATAAAGAGGAAATGCTGGTATGATTCTTTTCCTACCAAGCCTCAGGCAGTACCAAAAGTGAAGATACTCTGGGAACTTTCATCAGGATCAACTTGGGCTCCTAGAATGAGGTTTGAACTACATGTTACATATTACACGAGCTTGCCACATGGACTAGCAGCCACTCTGCTGCTGTGAGTTCCTGATGCCAACTCCATTTAGAAGCATCACAGAAGCCCTAATTCTGATCAGGACTGAGACACAGGAGGTAAGTGGAAGGGTCTGCCTTCCCCACGTGCCATTTTCCCAAGCTGAAATGGCACTGGGGCCTCCCATGCCCGAGAGCTCAGGAAAATGGTGCAAGTGGAAACGCACGAGAGCCCTCCCTCATTCCCTGTGGTCTTGATCAGACTTGGGCCACTGTGCTGCTTCTAAATGGAGTTTAGAAAATCACCACTGCAGAATGACTAACAGGTTAACTTGTGTAATTTGCTATATGAGCCCCAGGACTTTGTTGAGAGTTTTTGTTGCCGTCATCTATCTCATAACTCACAATTTCTCTCTCATCACTGGTAAGCTTCAGTTGCATAACCAAAGCAATTGCAGAGAAAGTCTGGGAGGGGAAGAGGAAATTTTCCTTCCACTCCAGGTCTCCATGGGTCACACACCTGTCTAGCCTTAATTTTAAATTTTCAAACAGTGAGAGTCTGTAAGGACAAAATCTTCCTTCTTGATCACAAGCACATACAACTGTTTTACCTCTGAAATCCATCTATCCTACCTCCAGATAAAATTATCTGTAAAGCCAACTCTCAGGAAGATTGTTTTGCGTACATGTTGCCTTTGAGTTCATTATATGTCCTGTTCCATTGTCCTCCTACACACAACACAGCGAACATAGGCAGCACCAGGTTAATTAAAAATTGATGGCAGATAACCTTGATTACCTGACTACATATGCCTTTCCAGTCTCTTTATCTACTGACACATCTGTGTGGCAGATAAACATTTGTGAAAGGATCGGATTCAAGGATCTGAAGTTTGCAAAGGCATCTTTTCACTTTAACTAACTTGTGTTCATGTATATATTGTGCAAATGACACTTATTTTATCTTCCATTATTCAGATATTTTAGTGCCATGCATGAAAAAAAGCATTCAAGATTCTAGATGACCAAATCTGTCCTTTATGCGTCTTCTTCCAGTTCTTCCAAAATCTCCACACAATACACATAAAACTGAGCCTATCCTTCTGTCTTTGAGCTCATTCTTTCTTAACATGTCAGCAGCAGTTTTGTGTTCTTAATAGGTAAAGGTTTCCTGGAAGAGGAGTTCAAAGGCACAGTTCTTGATGTAATGATCTGCTCTTGATTGGATATCGTTGTAGGTATTATAACTTTTAGCATGAGAGTAGTTCTAAAATGGCCACTATGTCTTAGTATCATAAATAATAATAATAGTGTGTTTATATACCACCCTTCTGGACAGTTTAGTGTCCACTCAGAGCAGCGTTTTTATTATGCCCACTATAATCCTGGGGAGCAGGGGCTGACAGGAGTGGCTTAGCCAAGACCACCTGCAGAGTTTAGTCCTGAAAGACAGTAAGTAAAGTGCCACCAAACGCCACTAGGGTCTGCAAGGAAAGATATGAACACAGGTGGTTTGCTATCGCCAGCCTCAGTATAACAACTCTGGACTTCCTTCATGGTCTCCCATCAAAGTTCTAACTAGGGCCAACCCTGCTTAGCTTCCAAGATTTGACAAGGGTCTTGAAAGACTACCCTGGGTCATCCAGGTCAGGCTTGATACTACATTTTTATCTTGCCCATCCTCCAAGTAATTCAGGGCAGCACACATTTATTTGGTTTTAATGTTTGTAATCTTCCTTCTCACACCCCCCAAAAAGGATTTTCCCATTTCACTTTTATAAACACAACAGCCTTGTAAGGTAAATTAGGTGGAGAAAGTTACTGGCCCTGGGTCTCCCAATGAACCATCATAATAGTCAATATTAAAACCCATATCTCATCAGTTGTAATCTGACATTCCAAACACTATGCTATACTGCCATATTGGATTACATGAAAGCAAGCATACACATACTGAATGTAGGACCTATCTAAATCACAGCTAGCATCCTAAACAACAATCTAGAACAAAACATCTATTAAATGAAGAGTAGTTTTTTAATGAGAACGCCCCAACTGCTATTCACAGTTCTCTGCCCAGGATGTAAAACCTCCTGTTGAGATAAGGCATCACATTTGAAATATTATTTCAAATTTATGGGGGGAAAATTGGATGCCCAACAAAATGCAGTTAAGCCAAATGCACACAGCTGTGAGTTCTACTTGCATTAGACGGCTTCTGATGCACAATAAAGCCTATTGCAGACAATAATATTCAAGCAATAACTGCACCAGTGATTTGGATTTGCTTTGTGAAACGGCCCGTTGGATACTCACCATGAAGGGTCCTTCTCCTCTGAGGTCAGGAGGACATCTGTGGGTGTTCCCCACCTTCCATTTGGGGAGGCAGGAAGTAGAATCTCTTCCTCTTCCTGAGTAGGTGGGACCACCCCTTCTTCTCTCAGTTCGGGTGACTCCCAACAGCAGTGCCACTGGAAAAAACAATCTACAAACTATAATAATAACTGTCCACTGTAACGTATTATAAGATCTACCTCCCAGAACATGCAGAAGTAGAATCAGTAGGCAGAAGGACCAGACAGTGAAGATAACAGTAAAGGATCAGGGAGGGCCAGATGTCCTCCTGACCTCAGAGGAGAAGGACCCTTCACGGTGAGTATCCAAGGGGCCGTTCTCCCTCTGAGGTGGAGGACATCTGTGGGAACTCCCAAAGCAGTTCTTTACATTCTGGGTGGGTTGATACCTTCGTCTGGTACCACATGTTGGAGCACCCTTCTGCCAAATGTGGCATCCGATGAGGCGTAGGGATGTAGGTGATAGTGTCTCACGAACGAAGATACTGATGACCAGGTAGCAGACCGACATATGTCCTCTACCAACGCGTCTCTGCTGAGAGCCGCATTCGCCGCAGCACTCTTTGTCGAATGAGCGTTAATCCTGGAAGGAACGGGAAGCTTCAATACTCTGTATGCCTCCCTAATGCACGACGTGATTGAGTAGACAATGGCCGTGGAGGACATCTTCAGGCCCACTTGCGGAGGAGTGACACTGATGAGTAGGGCGTCGGTCTGACGGATACCTTCAGTTCTAACGAGATATATCTTCAAGGCTCTCCTCACATCCAGCAAATGCCAATCTCGTTCTTTGGGATGCTTTGACTCGGGGCAGAAGGATGGTAAGACAATCTCTTGGGACCTGTGGAAGCTGAAGGAAACCTTCGGTAAGAAGGCCGGGTCTGTTCTCAGCACGACCTTGTCCCTGTGGAAGATGCAGAGGTCCGGACGGATGGAAAGAGCTCTCAGCTCTGAGACCCGCCGCACTGAGGTGATTGCGATGAGGAAGATGACCTTCAACCTCAACCATCGCAAAGATACTGACTGTAGCGGTTCCAATGGTGACTTGGTAAGCGCTGTTAGGACCACATGTAGGCACCATGTCGGAAAGCGATGAATCACCGGGGGATTCAGTAGAGTTGCTCCTCTAAGGAACCTCTGGATGTGAGGGTGGCTGGCTAAGGGCACCTGTTCCCTCCTCGGGATAACAGAGCTGATGGCTGCAATTTGCCATCTCAGGGTGTTAGGCTTGAGACCTCTGTCCAGGCCCTCCTGTAGAAATCCCAGGATATCTCCCAAGGATGGGTCCAGCTGATCTGCTTTTTTGTGTCTGCACCACCTAGAGAAGGCCTTCCAGGTGACTTTGTATATTCTGATGGTCGACTTTCTTCTAGAAGCTAAAATGGTGTCGACAATCCTTGGTAAGTACCCTCTCTGACGAAGATGGCGCCGCTCAATCTCCAGCCTGCTAGTGTCAGCCACTCGGACCGCGGGTGCCAGATTGGCCCCTGACGCAACAGGTCCGGTTGAACAGGGAGACGCAGAGGCTGACTGATGGACATAGGTTGCAGTGTTGAGAACCACGGTCTCCTGGGCCACCATGGTGCTACCAGAATTAGTTCGGCCTCCTGTTCCTGAATATTTCGAAGAAGCTTTGGAATCGTTGGCAGAGGAGGGAAGGCGTACAGCAGCTCCGGCGGCCACTGTGAGGTCAGAGCATCGGTGCCCTCCACCTTCGGATGGAAGTACCTTGAAAAGAACTGGGGAACCTGGTGGTTCAGATGAGAAGCAAACAAGTCCACTTCGGCGACCCCAAGTGATTGACTAGGATGTGGAAGACCCGAGGGTGAAGGGACCACTCCCCCGGATTGAGGTACTGGCGGCTCAACCAGTCAGCTTCCACGTTCAGGGTGCCCTTGACATGCTTGGCTCGAATGGAAAGGAGATGACTCTCCGCCCAGTTGATGATCCGATGTGCCTCCCGTTGTAGTCTGGAGGACCTGGTTACCCCCTGTTTGTTGATGTAGCACTTGGCTGCTACATTGTCTGTGCGGATCAGAACATGCTGTCGGGAGACTTGGTGGCTGAAGTGTGCTAGAGCCAGATATATGGCTCTCATCTCTAGCACGTTGATCGGTAAGAGACACTCTCATTTGGACCAGGTGCCCTGGGCCGGGGATCCATTCAGAGGCTCCACAGCCCCTCAGACTTGCATCTGTAAACAACTGAAGGGGCTGAGGCGAGAGGAAACTCTTCCCTTGGTTCAAATTGGCCTCGACCGTCCACCAACACAGACTGTCTTTGAGTGCAGGAGGGACATGTGTTTTGATGTTCAATTTCTGGGCAATCTGGTTCTGGAAGGGTCTCAGAAAAGCCTGCAGCGGTTTGGTGTGAAAGCGGCCACCAATAAATGGCTTCCGCATCTGCCACCAGGAGACCCAGGAGTTTGGACAGTTCCATGACACCGGAAAAGCGCTGACTGATGACGGTCGAAACTAGAGACTTGGTCTTGAGGGATTTGTCCTTGGGAAGGAAGAAGCATCCTTGAGTGGAGTCTATGATGAATCCCAGGTGTTCCAGTCTCTGCGATGGTATTAAGGAGCACTTCTTGGTGTTGATTAGAAATCCATGTCATTCCAGAAACTGTCTTATGAAGGTTGTGTTCTGAAGTGATGTCTCCCTGGTATCCACCCTTATGAGCAGGTTGTCCAGGTAAGGATGAAGGTGCATCCCCTTCTCCTGAAGCCTGACCACTAGGATGACCAGTAGTTTGGTGAAGACTCCCGGGGCAGTAGAAAGGCTGAAGGGCATCGCCCAGAACTGAAGATGGACGTCTCCCACGCAGAAACGCAGAAATTGCCTGTGGGCCGGGGCAATAGGGACGTGCAGGTAGGCTTCCGTCAAGTCTATAGAAGTTAGGAATTCCCCCTGATGAAGAACTTCTGCTATAAATCACAGGGTCTCCATTCTGAAGTGGCGTAGCCGAATAAAGCGATTCATGTACTTCAGGTCCAGTATCGAACGCCAGTCCCCGTTTCTTTTGGGAACCGTGAAGAATATGGAGTACACCCCCCGCCCTCTTTCGAAGGGAGGAACGGGTTCCACTGCATTGATTTCCATCAGGTGTTGTATGGCTTTGAAGGTGACTTGTTGTCTGAGTGGGTCCTTTTTGAGAGGTGACTGCAGGAACCGCTCCGGTGGAAAGGAGATGAATTCTATCGAGTAACCTTTGGACACTATTTCTCTGGCCCATTCGTCTGCCTGAGAGTCTTCCCAGGCGTCCTGGAAGAGAAGTAGACGTCGACCCACCAGAGCCGTGGCCGAGTCAGGGCTTCTGACTCTTGTCCTCTGCGTTGAACCTGCTGCCTCGATTTGCCTGTTGTCTGTGGTTCTGGGGTTGAAATGAACCCTTCCGAGTCTGTGTCCGCTGAAGTCCCCAGGAGCGTTTAGGATCCTGACGTGTTCTGGGAAGTGTGTGATGCGACCGAAAGGGCTGAGGGTTGAAAGGGCGTCAGTCAAAGCACTTCAAGGATCTGGGCACAGCTTTCTTTTTATCCTTAGTCTCCGCCAGAATCTTCTCCAGTTGATCCTCAAACAGTTTTCCTCCTTGAAAGGGGTAAGCCATTAGGATGAGTTTTGCCTGCAAATCCGCCTGCCAGACCTGAAGCCACAATAGTCGTCTAGCCGCCGTGGACGCCGCCATTGCTCTAGAGATGAAGCATAAGGAGTCCAGGGTGGTGTTGTCTGTAAAGGAGCTTGCCTTTAGAATTCTGTTGGCCCCTTCTGTTGGCACTTGTTGGTCTCCGGAATCAGCTGGATAAGTCTTCTAGTCCAGACGACCGCAGCTCTAGAGACAATTGATGATGTTGCTGAGGCCTTGATTGCTATGGCCATTGCTTCATGTGCCCGCTTGAGGGCCCCGTCTCCCTTCTTATCAAGGCCATCTCGAATAGCTCCCTGTCCGTCCTCCAAGAGCAGACCCTGTGACTGCACTGCCGCTACAGGAACATCGATTACCGGAACTTGTAACAACTCACTTGCAAAGTTTGGAAGATTATATATTTTTTGAGGGCGTTGGGGCAATGTTTGCAAGATGCTGGGATAGCCCACTCCGCCTTGAGTTGTCTCTCAAAATATTCCGGGAATGGGAAGGCCTTAGCGTTTTCCCCTTCCCTTGGGAAGAACTCCCTGTTCCCCCTGGGTCTACTTTTGGACCCCCCTGCTATGGGTTCCTCATCCTCGATTTCCTGGAGGTCCACAGCTGCCAGTGTTTTAGACAACAGGTACCTATAGTCCTCAGCCTGAAATAGTCTATTGGATTGATCAGTGTTGGGCAACTCTTCCTCCTCCTCCATCTCCTCCGGCAAAAAATTCCCTTCATCAGAGTCTTCACTTGGGGAAGATTCTCCCTGTGCCCATCTTACAGACTAATCCTGGTGAGTAACCTGAAACC
The DNA here is from genome assembly GCF_028583425.1 of Eublepharis macularius. Lineage (NCBI taxonomy): Eukaryota > Metazoa > Chordata > Lepidosauria > Squamata > Eublepharidae > Eublepharis > Eublepharis macularius. The sequence goes on along the minus strand of NC_072800.1, from coordinate 67,473,071 downwards.
TCTTGCAGGCAGCTTTGGTGGGCCACAAGGTGCCTGGCTCCCTACCCCCTAAGGCGGTGGAAGGGCGAGATGGAGGGTGATCAGGGTTGGATGAGGGATCCCCCCACAGAGGGACAGGATCTCCTCCCTCAATGAGAGTCTGATGGCTGCTAGCACACCAGGGCCCAGTACAGGGTGATGATGACTTACTCCTGTTTCCTGCGGCAGAGATCTGAAGTCCTGTGGGCAAGTTGTGCCCGGCTGTGCCGACCCTCCCGCCGGGAGGTTGGCAAGCACGTCTTTGTCGGCCAGAGGGAAAATCGCAGCGTCGGCTTGAGTTCCCGCCAAAGTGAACATCGGTTGACGATGCTGCTTCTGATCTCTTCACTGCTTCGTGTCAAAGTGAGCATCGGTTGTCGGTGCTGCTTCTGATCTCTTCACCGCTTCGTGCCTTTTTGGCTGCCGCTTTCTTCTGGATCTGGGGCCGTTTGGAGGGTCTCTCCTCAGATCTTGCCACTTGTGCGTCGGGGGGCCGGGCCTCCCTCAAGGGCTTGTCGGCGCCAATGGGGTCTGTTCCCACGGCCGGCAGAACGACTCCATGGGAACAACCTGGGACCCTTTCCAGAAAGCTCTCTTCGGAATCAGAGGATTCCCTTGGCTCCATGATGATTTCCATCAATGTCCTTCCTGTCTCTCTTCACGGCAAAAGGCCTTTTTTTTTTTAGAAGGAGAGGAAAAAGAAAGGAGAGTCAGTGGAAGTGTAGGAGAAGGAAAGAGAGCAAGGAAAGAGAAAAAACTAACGAGAGATGGTAAGGTAGCTAAGCTAGCCTAAAACCTAACTGCTCTCCCCAGAGGCAGGAAAAGAACTGAGAGACGAAGGGGTGGTCCCACCTACTCAGGAAGAGGAAGAGATTCTACTTCCTGCCTCCCCAAATGGAAGGTGGGAAACACCCACAAATGTCCTCCGCCTCAGAGGGAGAAACAACAGATCTGACTTTGCATATAAGCATCCCAAAAGTAATACCAGTACACGGGAAGACAGAAATAAGCATGGAAATAAAGAGATAGCCTTTCTACATCTCTAACTTCTCCCCACAATTAACTTACTTGGTTTCTTTAATGTGATAGTTGGAACGTAGCTAACAGAGATGGGCACGGTCCAGAAAAAGGACCAAAATTCTGCATGATCCAGCCCAGTTCATAGTTCACGAATACATAAGTCATGGACTCAACTTTTTCATGAATTTTGCTCTGTCTGGACCGGTTGGTCCATTGTCCGTGAGTCCAGACTTCCTAGCATCAATTTATCAATTCCCTAGGCAAAGAAGGGCACGTCCGCAGACCTTTTGCAGCACTTAATAACTTAATAGGCAGCTCTGGCTGCCAAGCAAAGAGCTCCTAGCTCTGCAAAGAACGTTCTGCAGTCAATCTTAGCCCTCAAAACCTTGATAAGCAGCTCTGCCTGCCAAGCAAAGAGCTCCCAGTCTGCAAGGGAGGGCAGGGACGTTCTGCAGACAATCTTAGCCCTCAAAACCTTGATAGGCAGCTCTGCCTGCCAAGCAAAGAGCTCCCAGTCTGCAAGGAAGGGTGGGACATTGTGTAGCCAGTATGGAGCAAGGAGCAAGGATTAATTCCTTAGACAATGCCGGGGAAGGTGTCTGTGTGGTGAGTGAGGGGGCTCTTCTCCCACCCTCTTCTGTTTGATTTTGCATCATTGCAACTTTTTGGTGCTGCTAGCCAATATAAGTCAATTGGCATTTGTGACTCCAGCATCTACTAGAAGTTTCCTGGGGGTGGCTGCTTCGGGGGTCTGTAACTTGGACATCCAAAATGCAATCTTGACCAAACTTGGAGGGTGGCTGGAGGAGAGGCTGCTGAAGATTCTCTGCAAGTTTGGGCTCTCTGGGTGTGAAGGCGGCAGAGCAAGGCGTCCCCGAAGTGAAAAATAACAAACCAACGAACCGGTTTGCGAACCAGGCAGGTCTGTTAAAAGTTCACAGTCAGTGGAAATCAACGGACCACAAACTGGCAGTCTGTGCGGTTTTCCCAGTCTGTGCCCACCTCTAGTAGCTAATGACCTCTGCTGATAAAAAGGCTTTTAGACTTGCAGGAAACATTATAAAGGATTTGCCTGTTTCCACCAAATATCTCACAGTTTGCACTCAATTAGCAACTGTCATGTCATTCAATTCAACTGGAAAACCACCACATATTGTAAGGATGTCCAATAAATAGTTCAATCATATGAGAACATGTACAGATTGGTAGAAACTTGTCTAGCAATTTATGTGGACAACAGCAGTACTTCAATAACATTTCAGATGTTCAGATCTACGCCTCATATAAGTTCATTGCCAAACGCACAAGGGTTTTGCTCTTTATATTTCTTTTACTTGCTGCCACACAAGAGGAAACATTTAATGAAGCTCTCACAGCAAATATTTCACAGCATACTTTTGAATCCAGCAAGATTAGCAGAGAGACAGCGAGAGAGAGAGAGAGAGAGAGAGTGATTAATATATAATTAAGCTTGCATTTAAATCTAATGATTTTAGCAGTTGTCTTTGAGGTTTGCATAAAATTAGAAGAAAAAGTTATTAGGCTGGCAATTTTATTCCCCGCTTATGTTAAATTTAAATTTAAAACTCAGGTCTTTGGTTGGACAAGATGGTAAGAGGAGAAGGGGAAACAGCAATCTCTTAAAAGTTCTTGCAACTCTGAGATCAGTCAGAATTAATGAATGGTTTGTTAGCTGCATTCAGAGCCACTTGTGGTTGCAGTTGATCAATTCAGCCGTCTCCAGTCAATGCAATCAATGAGAAGCACTAGAGCAGGATTTGGGAGGGGAAATGTGTGTATTATAATTCACTCCGACCAGACAGGTCTAAAAAGAATACTTTAAAAGAGGGAAAGAAACTGCTGTTGAAGACGAATAATAGCTGCCAGCTAGACCTCATTCTGCCTTGGAGGCATTTTGTGCCAAACTGCTTCCTGTAAAGACTTGCACAAAACAACAGAAAACACACTCAACTGTGAAAGAAAAAGCCCATTCCGTCTTACTAGATTAAGTTGAGAACAGCTTATTTTCTTTATTAAAAACATTTTGTTTTCAAGAGCTAGGCATAAACTGAGCATTTGTTACCTTAAATATATACTTAAAATTTGAAATTAAAAGTTGTTAAACTATGGTTGAAACAGTCTGGAGAAAAGCATGCCCTACTTCTTTAATACAGGCTCAATAGAATGTTTTTTTACTAGATAGCATTGCTATTTGCTTGCCCTTGATGGGGGAAACCTCACTGGCACTCTCCCATCCCCTGCAAGCACTCAGTGGGGTAGAACGGGAAATGGGAGGGCATGAAATGATGCCATGATGTAACTTCCAGCTATATAACTGGAAGCAACATCACCACATTGCACTTCAGTTTAGGATTTACCTGAAACTATGGTTTTTAGAATAGCATTTTTGGTGAATTCTAGAGAGTCCTACCATGTGGTAGTGTCACTTCCAATTATGTATTCAAAAGCATTAGATTATCATCATTCGGGAAAGTCCCACCCGTCAGTCTCCCAGGGGTTGCTAGACATTCTTACCAGGTGTTCCTATTATAATGGATCCTCTATGGTATAAGTTTTACCTGCCTATTTCCACAAATTAAGCTTCTATTAAACACACAGGATTTTTTTTTCCTCTGCAGGCTGTTAGCAACCCTAAATTAAACACTAACCTGTCTTAAAATTAATTTTCCATGATCCATTCTTAAGTGCACTGAAACATGTAAACAGGTGTGTTTCTAAGTAATGCTTGCTAATTGAGCTGTACCTGTGAGGCTTTAACAGAACATCAATATTAGCACCAATTTTCTTTGGGGGAGAAGGGTGTATTCAAATCCCCACCACCATCCACTAAACAGCTAAGCTGCACAATTGTTGCTTTCTAGCATGGTTCTACTTGAGTACTTAAGATGTCATCTTTTAAAATAATTTCTCTAGCTGTCCCTTTAGTATCAGTTTGATCTTCAGCAAGTATCAGGTGAAGTTATTTAGCTTCATGCCATGAAAGTTTTAACTAGAGATGGGCACGATCCGAAAAAAAAATTAACGATCCACCTGATCGTGGATCGGGGCCGGCAACGATCCCAAATAAACGATCCACACCGAGCATCTCCCATTCCCGATCCATGGATCGTGGATTGTAGATCATGGAGGCAAAAGCGGAGGGACGCCCCACTGTTCCCAGTGATACAGGAACGGTGGGTGATGCCAGCGGCATCTGTGTTTGTGTTTGGCCGTCTGTGTTTGGCCGTCAGAGCTGCCTATCAGGGTTTGCAGGGATGAGATTGGAGTGCTCATGGCTACACCCAGGGGAGGGAGGGGGAAGGGGGTGTTCTGTAGCCATGCTCTGTGGTTGGAAGGAAGTCCTGCTGATCAAGGAAAGCTGGGCTTCCGTTCGGGTTTCCATGGCAACAGAAGGAGGACAGAGTAGCTCAGGCATTCCCCTGGCTCCGTTGCCAGGGGAATAGAATGCTGGAGCCTGTGTGTCTGGATTCCTGATTCGAGCACGGTCACCCCAATCAAGCCCCCCCCCCGAACGCTGGATCGGTCGCCGTGGACGGCAGTGATCTGCCGGGTCCCAATCACATGATCGCCATTATCGTGGGTATTTTTCGATCGTGATGCCGATCGTGCCCATCTCTAGTTTTAACTGCTCTTTTCTCAACATTTTAGCACATTTAACCTTAACATTTAGGAGGACATTTTTTTTCCTGGCCAGTTAGCAGCCTTATGAGCACTGTAACTGCTGTAACTGCGTGGATGAACCGGGACTATTGTGTTCAATGTAGCTTAAATCTGCTTCAGTCAGGACTAGTTTCCTATATGGACACAATTTTCATGTGAGAAATAACATGAAAACTATGAGTAGATCCATTATATATTACAATCGTATATTATGTGTCCAATCTACTGCATGGTATGCAAACTAATTTATTTATTTATTTGTATCCTACTTTTCTGCCAAACAGGGGCCCTTTTCACACTACTTGCCTGCTCCCAGAACGTTGCGAAACATCATGCAAAAAACACAGAAGATAGCGTCTTCTCGCGAGAGTTTTGCGTGACATTTTGCGGACGGACCCAAAGCAGATTACATTTTATCCTCACAGTAACAACCTCTGAGGTAGTGTGAGACATGGACTATAGATCCATAGTCTAACTCAGGTTGCTAATAGATTATGCTTCATTAAATGCTTATATGCTTACTTCTAAGTCTGCAGGGCAAAGAAAAACAGATGATGTGGAAAATGCAAGTGGCCTCAAAATATTCTGTGCATCAGCAACCTTAGCATGAAGTTTCCTGTGCAGACAACTTTAGTGCAGAGAATTTCTTAAAACTGAATGCTTGCAAGAATGTGTGAAAAAAAACAAGTAGACCAAAGATCAAGGATACAGCTCTCTGGGCCTTCAACAGTGGCCGTTTTCCACATGCGCCCCGGGAGATCGTGCAAACTCACAGCATGAAGCGACTTTCTAGCACAATCTCCCGGTACTATCCCCTTTAATGTTCCGATGATGTCAGAAAAAGGGCCATTAAATGGTTTTGTACCTGGCCAGCCTGTTCCACTGCAGTATGCCACTTGTGATATGCTCGAACCTCTCTAGAATCAGCCTCATCCTTACCACTTACTAGAGAATGAAAGTGCAACCATGTAGACATCAGTGCAATTTACCACACTTAACATTTGATGCACAATTTATAAGTTGTTCCTGACTCAAAAGCACTTTCCTCAAAAGTAATTCATTGCACTGTGCACATCCAAAACGTGTGAACAAGAGTGTGTACAGGAGGAAAAGTGCCATGCACTTTAGAATGTGGAAAGAATTGAGCAACTGGCTATTTTTATCACATGTATGGAAAGCACAGCAACCTTGTGCTGCTACTGGATTGTATCCATAGTGGATTGAGTGACAGCATGTCCCAGTGGCCACCAGGAGTTTATGATAGCCTAAAGGAAATGATCTGTTACTTGGGTAAATGAGTAAAATAAAATGGACAAATATGAACAATCCCATACTTAGAAGAACAATATCAGCAGGATATTTACTTAATTGCTAGAAGTATAAACCACCCATTTACTCGTGGGCAGCCACTTTTGCTTTTAAATGGCCTGCACTTTGTCAATAGTGCTTGGAGGTACAACACACATTTAAGGACTGTAATAAAACCAGTAATTTAAAGAAAGCAGCCACATAGCTTCAAGGGACAGCACAGTTCAGATTTTTAACTTTACCAAGTTTGTTCTCAAATAAAAGAAAGTGCTCTCAGCAAAAGAAATGCTGAATAAATTGGGCGAAGTTTTGACAATTGACATAGCTTTCCTTATGGGCTTTTTGCTCTTTTTTCACAGCCGTACAAAACTAAAATAAAATAAAATGGAAAGAGAAATGCTCAAAGATTTATTGCTAAGGGATGTAATATACAAACAAAATTGTTTTAGCCAGTGCCACGGACATATTTACAAAAATTAAATATTTAACAAAAATCTGTAATAAGGTAACCCTTTTAAACTATCAGCTGGCAGGCGGCAGGGGGGGATCCCTTGCCTTATTCCTTTATTTAGTGCATTGTTATCCTGTCCTTTCTCCAAGGAGTCGAGGATGGAATACATAATTCTCCCATGTGCCATCCTCAGCATCTGTCCTCACAACATTCCTGTGAGCTAGATCAGGCTGAAAATCATGGGCACAAAGTCATCCAGTAAGTTTTTGGTAAGTGTGTGTTTACTCCTAGGTCTCCCTGATCCAATATTCTAACCAATTCATCACATTGCCCTATTCACCCATCTCCTAGAAGGTGAAATTTAACCAAACGTTGTCTAGACATCAAGAGCACCTTAGAAAGTAAAATCACAACTGAGATTTTCATTGTGCTGAATTTTCCACCCTCACCAAATATTTCTTCACGTACAGACAGTACAATATTCTTCATAGCCCTTTCTGTACACCCCTATGTCTCTCTTTCATTGTTTCTTTCACTGAAATTCAGTAATACCACAACAACAGTATCTGGGTTCAACAGCACCTTAAAGACCAACTAACTTCCCAAGGTATGAGCTTTTAAGAGTCAGAGATTCCTCCATCAGATATGGGGAGTGGAAAAATGAAGGAGTTTTTATAATCCAGGCACAAGGTGAAAGGGGTATTGTAAATAAAAGTGTCAGCAAGCCAGCTTTATTATGTGTTGCCATTAGCTTGACAGACAGGAGTGTGAAGTACAGAAAATCAGCATCAGTAATGTGAGAAAAATCCAATGTTCCGATTCAACATATTCTTGCAAACTAACTTGGAGCATGATCCAGAGCAACACTCCGAAAACACAGTAAAAAGCAACTCAGCAGCACTGCCAATGAAAACAGCATTTGTGTGGAAATTACTGCACTTTAGTTCGTTTTATGTACACATTCAGTCATTTAGCCATTGTTATACCACCTTTCAAAAAGTTCAAGGCAATTTACAAGAGACAATAATAAGCAACAATCAATAAAACAGTACATGTAACTGTAAAATATAATACACTCACACAATATGCAATGGAATTATAGCATCAGTCCAGAGAACATTTCAACAGCATAAAGGGGATTCAATTAAAAGCGAATTTTAAAAGACTGTCTTGCATCCCTTGAGAATACATGAAAGAGAACTAGCATCCCTGTCGTCCTCCTGAAGAGAATCCCAAAAGGTTTGAGCTGCAACTCAGACAGGTCTTACGCTGGCCCCCTTTGACTTTCCTTGATGGGGGGGGGGGATGGTACTGCCAACAATGCATGTAGCCTGAATTTTAATTGGCAAATGAGCTCATATAGGGAATGATGACCCTTCAGTTATGTAGATCCCAGGCTATCAAGAGCTTTAAAAATTAATGCGAGCAATTGGAACTGAACCTGGAGGCAAATCAGTAACTAGTGCTACTCATTCAGAACAAACTGAATGTGTTTGTCTCTTTCCAATTCAAAATAAATTCTGCATTTAGTTGAAGTTTTTGAGTTATGTACAAGGGAGGTCCACACAGACCACATTACAGTAGTCAAGCCTGGATATGAACAAAATGTGGATCCACCTTGAAAGGTTGGATCATTGCCAAGAGGACCAATGGACAACATGAAGATGAAAGATCCTCATGGCCCCTATTCTGCCTGCTTTTCAAAAAGCAGGCCTTGGCCGAGTAGTACATACAAACTCTTAACCTGATGAGATAGAATCAAGAAACATCATCTAAACAGCACACCCACACTTTTTACCAGCATGATCTTGATATTGTCTGGATTCAATGTTTGCTTGTCAGCCTCTTTCTCACAGCTTGCAGATACCAATTTCAGCCAAGCGGCGCGGAGGGCAATCTAAACTCCCCTCTGTCTGGAGATCAGGGGGTGGGGCCACCAGCTATGTGACCATTTTCACCAAGGGTGATTTAAACTTTTAAAAACTCCGCCCTAGTTCCAGCTTACCCAAAGTGACATCATTGGCCCTGGGAGCATGCGCGCACTTTGCATGCGCACATGTGGTAACAGGGGCACCACCTCCCGCCAAGAGCTGCCCCCTGTGCGGACAACCTACTGAGTTCCACCACCTTTTTTTCCCAGAAAAAAAGCCCTGGATGTATCCATATGCCTCTGAGGGCAGATCATCCCAATACTTTCTTGTACCATCATGCTGGTAATGCTTGAAAAACACATGGGGCAGGCTTGCAGTGTGGTTACTTCCCAGGCCAACATCACCCTGCCTTGGAGGATGATGGTGTATTGGTGTTGGAAGTAACTATGCTCTAAGCACATGGCCTGCACACTTCAAATGTTACCAGTCACAAGAGAAGCCACACCATGCCACAGCTGGCAATGTACTTATCAGGGCATAATGGGGCAACCAAGACAGAATGGGACAAACTATTAGACAACTATCTGGTTGTTCCATAGTCATTTGCCATGTTAAACATTAGGAGATTATACCCAACAGTAAAAACGGTTTGGATTGTGTGACTATAAAGGTTATGAACATTTTTCAGCGGAATTTTTATAGTCAAGGGATGCTTAAGTGCCTTTCAGAGCAAAGTACTGAATTAGATTCTCTGAGTTTCCCCTAGCCTCAAGACTCCTGCACATAGCAATATGCATGGCAAATCAAAGGACTGGGTTCTTACAGCGCAATTCTACACATGGTTATCAGTGTGCTTATGATGTACTAAGTCCAAAGGGGCTTCCTTATATAGAGAAGGTACACAAAATTGCAACCTTCGTCAGGTACAGATCATTAATTCCTACTATAGGATGTTTATTTTCACATTTTAATATTAGACATCTACCCCACCATATTAGAAATCTATCCTATTGCTAAGTAGCATCCACTATGTCAAAATGAATCCCAGCTATATTTTTATAACACAGAGTTTCTAACAAACACTCTTTTTTTCAATTGTGAAATAGTCTTTTCATCTACATTTATCATGGTGACAATCTACATTTAGAAAATCAGGGGTAACTAGCAGATAAGAAATTGACTGTTCAAATAGTATCAATTGACTGCCTCCCGAACCTTAGATTCGGAAACTGTTTGCCATTCAACAAAAAAGTGGAACCATTTAATCTTCCATTTACATGCAAATTCCTCTCATTCTTTAGAGTTTTTCACAGAATGCTAACTCTACATTATTTAAACACATTGGACATACATTTAAGGATGCTTTTCTAGTCAATTACTGAATTATAAACTCTTCTGCAAGATCAAGCATCTACTTTTAATCGAGCTTCATATATAATGCAGGTATGTCAGCTTCTCTACTTGGAATCCAGCCTAGCTTGGGTTTCTCAAGGCCAACACAAAACGATGCCACCCAAGAAGAGAGGAAAACTTCTTTGTGACTCAGTTTTAGAACATGTGGCAGCTTTTAAGCAGTCGGAACACTTCACTTTCTTAACTGAAGTGACAGATGTCTAGAATAAAAAGCCGACTGCCATTAATCAAATCTTTTGTAGATGTGCTACAACTGGAAGCAAAAAGAACTAGAGTGATTATTTTCCCACAACTGGGATAAGGCTTTTATAAACATAATCTAGGTGACGATATGTACTTGTTTTTCAAAAGATTCCTCTTTAAATTGTTCTGTATCAGCATCTGTCAAGGAAAAATCGTGTGTGTTTAATTCGGTACCATAATTTGAGAACACAGCAAAGTTACTTGATTTTTTTCCCCAAGTTTGGCTATTTTGATCTTGCTAGAAGCTTGTGTCATTAGTGACTGAGAAGAAATTCAAAGGCTGTACTCAGATTCAAGTACTCAGGTTATAGAGTGGATCAATAAACTGCAATAGAAAGAAAAGGAAGATAGGGGCTCCCTGTGAACATTCCTTCTTCTCAAGGGGCAGAGGACATCCTGGAATAGGTTGCTCTTACCCACCGCTTCTAAAAGAAAAGCCAGAAAACTTCTTCAAGCCTCTTGAGCTGGGGAGGGAGCGTTTCCCAGTATGGGGACTTGGAACCACGGAGAGAGAAAAAAACCTCTCCCTAAACTATCAATAAACCAAACCGTAGGACCAACCTGGTCTAACTGGAAACTAATAAAATGCCTGTTTGTCTTGTTCTTTGAGTTTTTAAAAATATATTGTTCATTCAGCAATCCACCATCAATGTCCTCCACCCACTCAAAAGACTAAATGCTCATGGCGAGTAACAACTTTTCTGTAAGCAGAAGAGGATACTCTGCAATGCCCCAGTCTCAGGTGGGATCTATTAATGGAAGAAAAAAGGAGGCAAAAATATAAATTACACTCTGAAGTGCCTTCTCCCCAAAGTTGTCTGTTTTGTAATGTCCCTTCCCCTTCCTTCAACAAGTTTGAGTGGCTGCTTTGCAAATCCCCACAATGAGATTTCTCTTGAAAAGCACATCTGAAATAGCAGCCCCCCCCTTAGTGAGTAGGCAAAGACATGGTTGGGGGGAGGGAAACCCATGACCCCTCAGTACTTTCCTTATCCCAACTCATTAAGGAAGACTTTCTTGCCATTAGATGATTCTCTGTGGAACACTAAAAGGGATTCTGTCTTAACTGAAGCTTTTGGTTATGTTCATACATTCTTTGAGCAAAGGCTATGGGGTAAGAAAGATGGGTAAGTAGGGAAAACGGCAATTAATCAGTGCCTTGATTGCTAAAATGGAAGATTCCCAAGTTATACCAGCCTGTGTATCACTGACCCTTGAGTACCAAGGAGCTACATCTTTGGGGTACACATGCAGAGAGTTTGCAATGTCGACATTCAGAGAACTTATTCTTCTTGGTGCATATGTATTTAAATATTCCCAGACACCTTATTTTACTGATGGGGTTTAACACTGCCAGGATGTCATGCCTTGCCAGCTGTTTGGCCTACTGTAGTAAACTACTTATTTAGTTGTGAAAGGTTATGGAGTTTAAAGGGCATTATGTCTCTTCACTCCTCTAGCCCTAAATCTAGATATGAAGGATGAGGACCGCAAGATGCAAGTGGCTGACATGCTGGTGAGCAAAAGAAATTCTGTGCTTGTTCATGCATACAAGTTTCAGCACACATGATTTTCAATTAATAATTAAGACCAGAGTGAAACTGGGTGCTTGTTTGTCTGTTTCTGTCTCCCTTCTATGCCCCACCTACTACTGAAGCAAATTTTCCACTGTAAAGAGAGATGGCAAGCCTGAAATGGTATACATTTTTTCTGCCCAATGTTCTCAGATGGCATGGAAGAGGAGAGAAACAAACAAGAAAGAAAAGAAGGCCCCAGGGAGAAAAGGTAATAGGCAGAACCAGGGCTTTTTTTCAGGGGGAACGCGGGGGAACGGAGTTCCGGAACCTCTTGAAAATGGTCATATGGCTGGTGGCCCCGCCCCCTGATCTCCAGACAGAGGGGAGTTGAGATTGCCCTCCGCACTGCAATCTAAACTCCCCTCTGCCTGGTGATCAGGGGGCGGGGCCACCAGCCGTGTGACCATTTTCTCCGAGGGCAACCCACTGAGTTCCCCCACCTTCTTTCCCAGAAAAAAAGCCCTGGGCAGTCCTCTGATGCGCCCCTATTGCAGTTGCTATTGAGGGAGTCACTGGTCCCTCAATACTGGGAAACAATCTGCCATCCTGACACCACAAAACAGACAATACGGACTCTCAGGGTTGTCCTAGAGGGACATTTCAGCCTGACTGCTCACAGAGGGAAAGGCAGACTGCAGGCTGGGGAGTCGATGGTAAACATCCCTGCTTATTTATTTAGAAAAAAATATGATGCCACCTCTCCAGGAATATACCCAAGGGAGATTACAAAATAAGAATGGATGGCCTCTTAAGAGACAGAGAGACTCATCTGTGATTTTTCTCTGACTGGTCAACATGCTGTGGGCCTACATAGCTTTCCCTTGCCTGCTTAAAAGGTCAGGAGTGTGGCCATTAAAAATTTCTATCGTACCCTTTAAGCTTACCCTGCTGTCTGCCCAAATGAAGAAGCTAGACATGAAGATGCAGAAGAAGTTGATGACACAGACCCTACACTCTCTGTGCAAGTGATACCTGAGGAATACTGGGAATCGTTCCCCTTATCTGGCAGGCCCTGACCCCATCCACGAGGCTTGAAGGAATTTTTTGGCCCTACTTCTGGAAATGGATGGGAGGAGCAACCTGTTCCTAGATGCTCTCTTTCACTGAAAAGAAATCATTGGTTCTTATGCCATTCTGAAAGATCCTAATTCATCCACCAGCAAGTTTTGTTTTTTGAAAGTCTGTCAATCTTTCTCATAACAGAATTTCACCAGTAACTGGAAAAGTTCTTTAATAATGCCTTTGAGCACCCAGTTCAAGTTGTTAGTAAAACAAATGTTGTGATGGGATTTAGTGCTGATAACAGAGTATTATCAGCTACTGAGTTTTGGCATGTTACTGTCACAATATCATGCTACCCGTGCACCAGAATCTCCCCCCTCCCACTCCGCAGAGTGTAGGAAGTGATGAGTCCTCCACAGGATGCCTTTTTATCCTGCATAAGCTTTCCCACTACCCACAGCTGCACAATGGAAGCTCCCACATATGTACTGTTTTGTACTATGAACTCTTCTGGGGGCTTCCTCCCTGATCCGACCCGGGCTCTTGAATCTTAAGTCTTCAGATTCCGATAACTGTTTTCTTCCTTCCCTGCTGATTGCCCTCCTCCCTGCTGCTTTCAGCTTTCCATCTGATCTTACATTGATTCACAAGGTTGAGCTGTGAGGGCAGGCAGCGTGACTAAGGCAGTCAGGAGAAGACTGAAAGACGGAAATACAACCTAGCACAATTATGAGATAAAAATCTTTTCCAAAGTAGGAGAAAACCTAGAGATTAGCCAAGGTTTTTTTTTTTTTTTTAGTTTGAACCTACAGTAGACACAACTCAAATATGCACCAGGTGTGGTGGAATCATCCTTTCAATTTTCAAATTGCTCGTTTCAAAGTCCTCCTGTAGGAAAAATCCTAGCATATGTCTCAACATACCCATTTAGAAAAGGGCTAATTTTCAGGCTATATATTCATGTTAACTCCTCACCAGTTTTAACTTGTGGTGGAATGGTACCAAATGTACCATTTAGTTTTATTTGGACTGCAAGTATTTTAGTTTAAAGATTTCAAGCTTTTAAAATGTTTTGGGACAGGTGTCTTCAAACCTTTCTTGCTTATACAATAACATAAGACTTCTCTCTATAGTTATGTGATCAGTCAGTACCTCGGCAAATTGATGTCTTTGTCGTTCAGTTAATCTTGCAAAATTCCATACTGCTACTACAATAAATTTTGTAACCCTTTTCTGATTGCAAGAAAAACAAATGTGTATCCCATTGATAGGGAAAATGAAGTGTTTGAAATTAAAATGCTACTAATGGCTATATCTAAGCATCTAATTAAGCCTGACCATCTGAAAGCTAATAGAGTAAAAGCTTTGTTATCTGGCACTTGATTATCCAGAATGCTCAGACACAATATCCTTGTATCTTTAGCACATGTGCACCTTACTCCCACAATGCCTCTGGCTGCTGGTGGGCTTCCGACAGCTGCACTGCCAGCTGACATCATCCTCGAGCACCTCCTCCCCATCAGACTGCCTTGAATTTTTGGGACAGGGACCAGACAATTGGGCCATGTAGGATAGCACAGTGGCCGAAAGGGAAGGTCCCAACAGGCTTAGGGAATGTCAATACGGCACCCTCATTTATCATTATTATTTACTTAGTGCCTTACAGGGTTACACTAATAAAAACAGTGAGGCCCCTGTACTCTATCTAGACTAAACAATGGGGAAACTATGGAGCAGATGGAAGGAAAGAGCAAAGGATATGGTAGTGCAAATGAGCAAATGAAACTGCATGAATGTATAACTTTGTAATATTTGGGAATGAGGTTTAAGGAAGCAGCCAAAGGGTGTAAGAAACATAAATCTGAATAAAGAAAGGAGAGGGCACCACGAATATATGTAATTTACCTTTTGTGCATCTCCCCGTGAGGTTATAAATAGTGTATTTTGCACTATAAAACTTGCACTATAAAAGTTGAGGCATCTTCAGTTTAGTAGTATTTTCCTTGAAACAAACGCTGCACTTGAATTTGGGTCCTTTAAAATTAAATATCAATCTGGGACCTTTTTAATTAGAAGCCATTTTTTTAAAAAAAAAACTTACATTCCTGCTCAGCCAAGAACTTTTGAGAGTGATCTTGTGCTACCTATACCTAGAGTCGTCAGTTCCAGTTTGGGAAATTCCTGGATATTTTGAGGGTGGAGCCTGGGAAAGGCAGGGTTTAGGGAGGGGAGAGACCTCAGTCAGGTATAATGCCATAGAATCTACCTTCCAAAGCAACTGTTTTCTCAAGGGAAACTGATCCCTGTAGTCTGTAGATTAGTTGTAATTCCAGATTTTCAGGGCTCACCTGGAGGTTGGCAACCTTACTTATACTACAGAATGAGACGAGATGACTGGATTTACTCAATCAGCTTTAGCTATTCCAATCTGTTAGGGACTCGGGTATTGAGTCATTCACTTGCCTTTCCTCCAAGGGAGGCTCAAAGTAACTTATCATTCTCCCCTCCTTGGCCGTATTTTCACAACCAGCATTGTTTCAGGTCAGTTAGGCTGAGAGAGAGATTTGCCCACAGTTACTGAGAAAACCTGCAGAGCAGAGTGGAGAGTAGTCTTTTCAACACTCTAACCACTATACCATGCTAGGTCTGCATTGCCTTGTCACTACAGCAGCTTCTAAAAATGAGTGCAGTAATGCTGACCCAGACAGTATATATTATTAAGAATGCTGAAGCCAATATACACAATCCAAAGAGACTTGCAATAGGATAATTCTACTCAGAGCATTTCTTCTTTCAGTCATGTTGTAATTATTTTCTGTTTCTACAAGTGGTAGAAATAACTACCATGCAGTTACTGCACTCAGTACTATAGCCATAATAACATAATAATGACAAAGTGATTATCAGCAAGGTTTGGCAGCATAAATACTAACAGGAATCCCACTGGAATAACAGTATTACTTACTGTTAGAAGTTATAAAGACTCCTTTAAAACACACCTATGCCATTTGAACATATGACTCATCTAGCCAAATTCAGCCCTTTAAGTACCAGCTGTGGAATGTCAAATCCTAGACAAGTCTCCTTATTGTAATGCCAGGAAACTTGGCACCAGGGTTACAAGACATGGCTGCTGGGCTACGTCTGATGGGGGGAGGTCATATGTTCAGGCTTGCTTAAAATCACCTGGTTTTCTATTTAAATAAAAGCCATTTTTTTTTACTCCTATAGTGATTGCTCTCTTCCACCCATTATGAGTTTTAAATACTCTAAAATCAAGGGGTGAAACTGGAATAGCGAAATAAACTATTATCAAAAAAGGGATGGAGTAATTTTCAGAGTCTGAACATTTTCCTTCCCATTTGTCACAGTCAAAAGGGATTAGTCATGATTATGCATTTTGCATGGTAATTTAGTTGAAAAAAATATTGTTTAGGAAGTGGTCTGCGTTTTTGGTAAGGGGATAAAATTAGTCTTCTGGGGCTTTTTCATCCTAATTCTTTCCACCAAAGTTTGCATTTGTAACAAGCATATAGCAATGCTGACCTAACAGACATCTCCTTCCCTGCCAAAATAAGAATGTGGCCAACAGACCTCTTTTTTTTAATATCCTCCAGCTTCAGTTAAAGCAAAGCATCAGCCAGCTAGCTGTAAAGACAGAATGGGTTTAAATCTGCCTAGGATGGTCTTTTTCTCCAAGACTGCAGCCTACAGACTGGCTGACAGCCCATCTTCAGCCACAGAAGCCACAGTAAGGTTTGGAAGAAAATTCCACATTTTGTGGTATGGAGTTGATTCTGTAATGCTCTGATCTGATGAGCGCTTGATGGAAATACACTTAGCCTTATAGGCTGGGCATTCTTTGAAACAAAACATAAATTTAGAACTCACACTTTATTCAAGCTTGTAAACAGCTGGACACCTAATTTCCTCTCTCAAGTGAGAATGGTCTTCAAGGAACAACAAGGTATATTTTGAAAATCAGAAAACAGTGGTCTCCCTTCCCTGTACTGATTCTTAAAGCAACCCGCTGAGCTAGATTAGGCTGTAGGAAAGTGACTGGTACAAGATCATCCAGTGAACTTCATGATGGAGTGGGATTTGAATTTGTGTTTCTTAGTTCGCACTGAAATAGCCTCTGAAAGCCACTCCAAATATTAAGGGTCCAGGGAACTGTTCCTGACCTCAATGTGGAGGTCATTCAAGGTTCTTGGGACATTGGTGTTAAATCCCTTGCTCTAGATGTCACATAAATCATTCCCCCCACCAAATCCCCAAAACACAATGCAAAAGTTTGCTTCTGCAAAGAAGTAGAGAACTGCTGCTACCATGGGTCCAGATGCCTTCAAGTTCTTCATTGGAGAAGAACAAGAATTGAGGTAGAGGAACATCCATTTCTAAGGGGAGATGTCAGGACAGAAATATAGGGTATGTTCAGCCATAGACTGCCCTACAATCTAACTTGGGTCTTTACTGCTGCAATGGTTCCTTCAAAGGCAGATACAAATCTACTATCCTTCCATGTCCTCACTGCACAGTGACTTCATATGTGCTTCTAAGACCTATATAGTTTCATTTTTTGACCCTGATTGTTCAAAGCAGACTCTTTGCTTCCTTATAAAACAATTTTCTTTTGCCTACTTGGCTCTCATTCAGCCATTTAATTTTTTTCTTTGCCAGCTCTTAAACCCGATCACTGCCGGCAGAAATATCTGTCTTTACACTCTCTTAAATGCTTTAATATTTTGTAACTGATGTGGTGAGTTGTACTTCAAAGTGTAAGAACCTGTTGAGTTAATGGCAATAATTAATGAAAGGAATAAGTCTCCTTAATCCAGCAACTTCAATTAAATTCCAGAGCATCAGCTCCAAGTTTCTATCCCATTTCAGTTTGAAACTTATGACCCTTTCTTCTAGCTTTCCTGTTTTCAGTGTGGATGGCTTCACACCACCGGCCACTTCCAAGACATGACCACCAACAATAACTTTTGGTCTGATGGACCAGAGTGCTAAAGCTCATTCACTCTCTGGTTAACCTGAGGGTCACCACTTCCTCCCACCCAAAATGAACAACACAGAAACAACATTGTCACTGTCATGATTCCAGTTTTGAAAGGGCAAACGGAAATGCAGGCTCCCATATTCAATATGTTTTCTTATTATCTGCAGGTTAAATGATACCCTAAAGCAATTTTAAACATCATTTCAGTTATTTTTGCTTCTAGGTACAAATTAAACCTTCTGCCCACCTAATCCTGCAAAGAAATGTTCTATAGACACTGCAACTATCTCTCTTTTCCATATAAATATGCACTGAATGTAAGACAATGCAAACTGAAATCAACAAGAATTGCTTTACACAAAAGACAATCTGGCCCCAGTCCCCAGTTACATTTCTGTGGCATTATGTCCTCCGACTGGATCCTATAGGTTAGGTATTGGGTTTGCCTTAGTATGTTCCTGTAGTTCCAGCCTTTCCTTAAGGAAGATGACTTGGTTGCAGGAAAGATCCAAACAGAGCAGCACAGCCAGAAGCTGATGGGATGGCTGACCAGCTCATCAGATAGCTAGTAAATCTCTTCAGGAGCTGCTGACTGTAATCAATCAATCAGTTGGTGTGATCTATTAGCATTTTATGTATTTACTAATTTGTAAATAACATTTACATTCAAAAAATTCAAAATTAAGGAAGGTGTCCTCTAGACATTTATATATATCTAACCACTTACCATCTAAAGAATAGATTCATATCACACTGAAATATTTAGAACAGGGAGAGGTACCCTTCTTAACCCAAGTGCCAAAAAACTCACAGCATCTACCTGTGAAGATGGTGGTGCCGGGAAAAGAATAAAAAAGGGTTGGGGAAGAGAATAAGTTTAATCTTGGCCAGGCAACCCAAGGGACAGCTGAGCCCTATAGCACTGCTATAAAAGCAGGCACTCAACCTGGATACAGCTTGATCAGAGACCTGGCCTTGTGCCGTTGAGCAAACTGATATAATGTGTCATTGTTCAGGACTTATGTCAGGGGTTATCTACCCTTGATTTAGAAGAATCCAAAGACATAAAATGATATACCATCTGAAGTAATTTATGATACCATACTTCAAGAGTATAAGGTGTCTCAGCTGGGGATCCTGACAACTAACATGGCCGATAAGGACTCGTGCCAGCTGCGAAGCCTTCATTCTGGATTTTTCATGGGGAAGCCATTGCCTCTTTTGGAAACATTCAAACTGTGGCATAAAGTAGCTTGGGGTTGACAATTATTTCTTTGGGTTCCTCACCATTTTGTGTAGAAGGGCAAAATACCTGTGATTATAATTTTTTTAAAATCTGAATCTATCTTGAATGTTCACTGCAACTGCATCCATCAGTGGAGTCACAAAGGGGGGGACTGACCCTCTAAATTCAGATCGGCCCAGGCTGTGTGCAATGTTATGTCTGCCCCAAGCTACATCTTGTTTTTGTGAAATGCTGTTTCAACTCTGGAGAGCATAGCTTGTTTTTATACTGCATTCCATGGGTTCAAGGCAATTTAATAGTCTCAGTAAAATCATAAAACAAACAAGCAGCAAATAAAAAAAAATGCAACAAAAATACAACAACAGAGATGATAACCCAAACAGAAACGCACCATTCAAATGCTCTCTGAAAAGTAATGCTTTGCATACTTTACAGAAACTAAGAAAGACTGTGCTTTCTGAATAGTTTTACAATATGGTCACCATTAGAATAAACAAAGCACTTCTAGCTGGCATCGTTCTCACCTGATCTAGTGGTGACCTGGATTTTAATTGGCATGTAGACTCCTGCAGAGAGAGGTGATCCATCAGATATATTGATCCCAGACTGTGAAAGGTTCCAAACCTGAAACAAGTACCTTGAACGGAACCCAGAAACAGTCTGGTAACCAAGTTGACTAGGATCACACCTTTAGACTACAGATAGGAGCCACACAGCTGGATTCAGCACCACTTCTGAACTGCTTTCAAGAGCAGCTTTGCTATGAAGAATACATCATAGTAAGCCTAAAATTTATGGCAGGATTGACAAAGCAAGATCTGAACTTTCCAGAAGCTTGTACACTAGGAGCAAATAGTAAAAAGCACTCCTAACCACAGACGCAATGGGATTCTCAAAAAAGTTTCTCCCTCCCAGATCAGATGAGGTCAAGCACACATTCAGAAGTCCTTGAAAAAAGGAGAAAACTGAGTAATAAACAGGTTAATAAAAACTCTGGGAAAAAAATGAAATGCTAGTCTATGTGTCCGCATTAATAACATTAGGGGAAAATGTGTTTTAAGAAAATCAGACTATGAATCCTACTAAAAATTCAGGACAGAACAAAGTAAGATTTAAAGTGATCATTTATTTCTGTAGTGTACACTGAAATCCTAATTAAATACAGCCCTATCATCTCCTTTTGATATAGAACTGTAGCTGGTAATAAAGCCAATTTGGGTCTGACTGAGGCTGTTACAGTAACTGATTGCATACAGATGCCACTTCTTAAAGAGAAATTTTTTGACCACCTGTTTTCAATTTCAGGACTGGTAGTCTTGCATTTACCGAGCTTCTTGGCATAATCTGTGGGCGTGCCATCTGTTTGGTATATTTTCCAGATTTAATCAATAGCTCACATTCCATGCTTACTAGAAACATTATATTTCAGATTGCAGTCACAGATGACCATGCAGGAAAAAAAACCTGAATAACTCTTTTACACACGCATGCATCTAGACTCAAATAAGTTTCTCTTCTTTGTTTTTCTCTGTCACAACAGCCTCAGTACCACAAACTTTATTAACCTCCCAAAGTTAAGATTTGCATTATACATATTTGCATGGGTTGGATTCTCTCCTGTTAACCGAGGGATCTTCTATCATCAGATGAAGCCTCTTCACTTAGTGAAAGGTTACTCAGTCCCATGAAAACAAATTCCACCCACACATCTTCCTTTCTGCTTTGACACCATTCTTTTCTGTCGAAAAACAGCTTTCTTTACAAAACCGTAACCATTACTCACCAAAAACTCTAGCCTTAGTTTTTCTGTCTTTACCATTAACACCCTTTACACAGGAAAATCTACACACATGTATATGCATTCATTCGTGAAATAGAAAAAGGCAAGCAGAATTATATTGGAATAATGAGACCATGAACAGGATTATCAACTCAAGGCAGACTTGTAGTTAAGATGCTATTTGAAATGTGACTTTAAACAGTTTTGTGTTACATGTTTCAATTTCAAGTGCACCATTAGATTTGAGTCATAAGAATGTCTTAATTTTGAAACCTCTATCAGTCAGCATTACTACACAGTAGCCATCAAAAACAGCAATCAACTGAGAGAAAATGATAATTAGATCAAGCAAATAGTATCTATGCCTTGGGGACTTGCTGTATATTAAAATACGACCACCTTTGGTCTATAATTATGCTGCACTGAAGGGAGCTAAGTTACCATTATGCACTATTAAAGTGAAATCAAATTTCATGGACTATGACATATACTAAATTGGTTACTTGCCTAACCTGAGGCATGTGTTTTTAATGGATTGCCTTTAATAAGTTGTAAATATACGTGGTGAGACACTTCACTGGAAGTGTACAGAATGAGTTACATACCTTGATTCCATATACTATCAAACTCTTACTATAGTGTACAACCCCGAGGTGAAACCATCAACAGTACTGGTCAGATATGATACCAGCTGGGATTCATCAGCAACAAACTACTTTTTAAAGATCAATCTGTGTGCGCATAATAACCAATGATCATGTATACAATAGGCATATACTTAAAGCAAGCAGAATATATAGCGATGAACACTGCCACACAAACAAAGAGAGGGAGTATGCAAACATACACAGAGTAATAAATCAGTTTGGCACAGTGGAGAAAGTAGTCTTTTATAACAAATATTATTCATTTATTTATTTATAGAATCATCTTAGAAACCTTGAAGGCCTGTGATAAGCCAGACAGTAACTAACCACTCGGCCAATGCGGTTTTACTGTAATAACATACTAGTACTGGCACCAGATACCAAAATTGTTCACAACATCTACCTTAAATAAAAGCTGACTAGTTTACATAAAGTCTGACTGGCCTATAGATATAGTTGTTAGGTGAATAAGTTGTCACTAGAATTTAACTCCTTTTTTGCTAATCTACCCATTTTATGAACTGCCACATGCCTACTCTTCCTACTCTTACAATGACTATTTTAAAAAATCACCATTCCACTGGATTTCCACTGCATCTGCCTTCCTGCCTTGTTGTGGTTTGTTGTTTGTTTCCTTTTAGAAAGTGAGGAAGGCTTCTGTTGCAGCCCCTCTCTCAGTCATCTTTGCATTTTCCTTATTCCCTATGGAGGACGTTGGCGGGGGGGGGGGGGAGGGGCTGGATTCATTTTTTATCAAATGTCACCAAAATCGCAACACAGTGTATTCTGCTTGTCCTTCAAAGAACTTCCAAGTTTCAATCAAATTGAGCATAGCTTTTCAATTCTGCGAGCCCCTGCATGAGTTTGCAGGCTGCAGGCGAGGGGAGGGCAGCTTGGCTTCCTGTCTCCTGGCCGATAGCTCCAACGTGGCTCCATGGGACGTATGGGGAGTAGCAGGATTCAAAATATCTGGCGGGCCAATCAGAGCCACCGACTGGGAGGAGGAGGGCGGGGACTTCATCCCTGACCTGAGAGAACAAGTTTGCTCTCAGGTCTGACCCCCTTCTATTTAAAGGGAGCCAGCCAGGAGCACGGGGCAGTTGGGCTCCAAGCAGGAATCCCTCCCACCCACCACTTCATTTAAGGTTTATGTACAGGCTGGTTCATGTTGTTATTCTAATGTTAAATTGAATTTGGCAAAACGTTTTGAATTTGCATTGCAATGTCACATTATCATCACAACTTTGAGTGATAGTGAGTTTTGACAGGTTGGAACAGCTTATATGTTGTTTGGCTTTCCTGTAACGTGACATCATCATAATCTCTACGGGGTGGTTTTGGCGTTGGGCACGGATCCTCTTGGGGGGAAACAGGGCCTACATGCACAGTTTCCCCCATAGATGGGGATTCCCATAAGGGATCTTGGAACAGGGATGGGCAGGGGCAAGCCCGGCTCAGGGGCTGCCAGAGCATGCTTGCTTCCAGGTGACAGGGGAACCACTCAGAGGCTTCCCACTAACTGACATCCCGCAGTTTCCCTTTCAGCAGGCGGGCTGAAGGGTCATGGGCTGGCAGGCGGGTCAGCCAATGCAGGGATCTGCACCCTATGCTGTGCCAACACTTCTATCACGGTCACCAATAAAAGTTGTGCCATTTTTTCTCCACGCAATGCATCATGTGTGCTTGTTAACCTGCCCAAACACCCTAAGCCTTTAAGCTAACCCTGCAATCTGATTGGAAGGGAGAAATTCAATACAAATTCAAGGGAAATGCGAGCTCATGCTGCATGCTGGTAAATGCTAGAACTAAAAGAAAACCCCGTGGATTTTGTGATGGAGGGGTTTCATGACTGCCAAGCGGCTAGGATTAATGTTTACATTCCAGAGAGTCACAAGGCTTGAAAACTGGTTTTTTTGTGATTTTTATGGGTCAGGATTTTCCTTTTGTACACCCCTAATTAACAGTTAAAGAGTGGTCTTCACCCACTGTGAATGGATTGATTAGTTTTTTTTATTGTATCTTATTTTAAACTTTGTAACATATGTAATGATGGAAGATTACTACTAAAGGTAAGAGATGTGTATGCAAGAAAATATTTTAAGCTTGTGCCTCAAATCCCTCATTGTAACAGTTCTCCTCCCAGTCCCCATATTTCGGTTGTTTGCAGTTTCCAGTATAATGTATCTGCTTAATGGTTGTACGTGATAGCATTACGGTCAGGATAAACATTCCACATCTTGCATCTCAGGGGAGATTCTACCAAGCATTCAATGATTTCAACAGAATTCCTACATTTCAACAGATAAGAGAGGAGAACCTGTCAGGGAACTGCTCTAAATTAATTGTTGCATTCCGTTGCCCCAGAAGGTCAGACAAGAACCAATGGCTTGAAATTAAATCAAAAGAGTTTTCGGCTAAACATTAGGAAGAACTTCCTGACAGTTAGAGAGGTCCTTCAGTGGAGCAGGCTTCCTCAGGAGGTGGTGGGCTCTCTGTGAACCTAGGCAGATCATGAGAGGGAGGGTGGGAACGGTTACATCAGTGCTTAGTTGTCATGCCCCCTTCTTACATGCCTAGGGTAATGCCAATCGCCACTTTGGGGTCAGGAAGCAATTTTCCCCAGGCCAGTTTGGCTTGGGAAACTGGTGGTGTTTGCCATCTTCTGGGCATGGAGCAGAGGTCACTGGGGATGTGGGGTGGGGGAGGTAGCTGTGAATTTCCTGCACTGTGCAAGGGGTTGGACTAGATGACCCTGTAGGCCCCTTCCAACCCTATGATTCTATGTTATGGGGAAATACTGGGGCAAAACAGGATTTAGGTGCCAATAACAATTCTCTTAGAACTAGGCATGCCTTTGACAGGTTCAGAAAAATTTATTCATGTTTATGGAGTTGAATCAGTAGAACAAATCAGTCACTGCAACAGGTTAAGTATTGATGTCAAGCAGCAGTTTAATGTTGTTTGGGTGAGGAAGAAGTGCTAGATGTCTCAATCAACTCAAGGGCTAATGCCGCAATCAAATGAAACCCTCAGCTTCCTACTTGACTCAAAACCCTCCACTGACTACTTTACAAATGCTACTGGCCTCTTCAGCAGACTGGACTCAGAAAGAATTCTTACGCTTATTTCTGATGTAATGCAAATTTTACCTATAATTTTGGCATGAGGTAATTATCTTCTGACTACATTTCCATGTGCTAATTTACAGTATCCTGATAACTTTAATTTTTGAGTGAAATCTAGTATATATTTTACATATCTTAGTTCTCAACTCACATGCATTCAAGAGCATTATGGGGAAAAGGCAAGTATCTTTTTTTTTGCATTAATAATGCATTAAGAATACAAGCTAATTCAAAGCACAGAAGCAGTAAGATTATTCAAGTTTGCTGGGTGTGCTCATGTGTATTCATGCACAGCGTAAACAGGTGGAAAATTCCAAAAACTCATGAGATGGGAACATATTTTAACATTGCAAAGGTTGGACCAGACATTGAGAATTTCCTTTGTATAGTTTAAGAATTCAAGGGCTTTCTTCTGTCTTGACAGAGATATAGCCTGCTTCAATCAATGTCTGATAGTGATTTTCTGCCCTATCCTGAAAAATTAAAGAAATTTGCCATTGTGGAATGCCTTCAAAGGTACAAATGTCATAAATGAATGATGGCAACTGCTTGCAATGAGTGAATTTACATTTTTATTAGGAGTGTATCAGGCAGGTCTGTATTACGAAGTCTCTGCAGTAAGTACAGATAAGGAAATACTCATGCACCATGATATGAAGGGCTGGCTCAAAACAGCGAGCATGTTTTATGTGCTTTATAAACAACAACATACACATGTAATAAAAACTTTCTGAAACTTCTCAGTTTTTCTTCCTCCAGAGAAAAACCAGAAGCTCAACAGCTGTTTACTGGTTCAGTGCAGACATTAAAAGATAAGTCAGTGTTTCCAGTAAAGCATGTGGCCACGCATGCCAGTTCTAATAGTCTTTGACATTCTTTTTCCGGGATTTGCTTTCCAGAGAACTAGCTGTCCAAAATACCAACATTACTCGTAATGAAAAGCCAAAAGGTCATATGCTCTACTTTTCAAATTCAGTATGCTAAAATTTATATAAACAACTTTTTCACAGAGAATGTCTGTTGCTCACCCACAAGTGTAATTATGAGCAGAAGAACTAATAAAGGATTTTTTTGTAGGCCAGATTTTCAACTAAAAATGCAAACCTTGCATGATAAAAATGTCTTTCCAGTTGGCTTCTTTGCTGGCAATCCAAAAGCCTGCTTTTGTATCAATTAAGCTATCAAGTATGGGAAGCTGTCTGGCAAGAACCAGAGCTCAAACTTTCACAGACTTCAAAAGACTATGGAAGCAATTCTTAACGGTTAACAAATCCTGAATGGAGGTCTGTGAATGTGAACTCCATATGCCCCGGCAGAACTTTTGAACTGACTCAAGGAGGACATGAAGATGCATAATGAGAAGCATCAGTGTAATACCAAAGGCTTCATAACTTTTCAGCCTCTAACTTTAGCTCATCTCTAGTTGTGCAGTTTTTATGCTTTCCTCAATGATTCAAGAATTTTCTCAAAAAGAAAAGGGAAGAAACCTTTCTCCAAAATAGCAGAAAATACAAGTTGACCATAGAGAGGAATTTCTTAACCAAAAACAAACAAACAAACCTTAGCAGCAAACAATGCAAACTGAGAGAAACTTTGATATTTGTATCCTTCCTAAAAGAATGTCAATAACATGAACACGATAAATATCTAGCAGGCAAGGTATAGGAGATATCCTATACTGTGTTTAATGTCCTTTTGAGATTTAAGTTTCCATGACTTCTACCATAGATTTTCACTAGCAGGTCATATGTTTATTCTCTGATCAAGAACTTATAGTATAAAATAATTGTTAATATAGGATTGTATTCTGGTTAGGGTGGTTTGGGCATTTTGATATTCTAGACAAAATAAATTAAAAACTCCTGGAAACTCAGGCTTGGAACTCTTCTTCAATCATCCACCCATAATGTTCAGCTCAATGGTGTCTTCATTATCCTAAGCACTGTTGCTAAGACACCAACATCAGAATATCCCCTTCTTTCAAGGATTATCAGGTACCCAGGCTCCAGGAGTCATCCACTGATGCCCTCTTCTTGCTGGTACTGATGCCCTTTGTCTTTTGCTACGAATTTTGGTTCGTATTTCGGTTTGTGCCCATCTCTAGTCTACATACGAGAGATCTGGACTGACTCCAGGAAGACATAAAGATGCATACTGACAGGCTCCTTTTTAACAGCCCTTGACTTGCTCAACTACAGTTGTGCAATTTTTAAAAAATGGCTGCTGGGCCATGCCCTCCACTTGGATTCTAGGAGCACTGTGGGAAAAATAACAGTCATACAAGCTGCAGAATTGTTTTATTTAAGTTGCACTGGAAAATGAGGGAGACAAGATCCACATTAGGCCTCTGTATTTTCCCCAGTAGGGCAAAGAGCATCTCTATAGAGATATTTCAGGTAAAGAAAATGGCACAGGGTAAATGGCTTCAAACGATCAGCACCAGATCCAAATCAGTGCCCACATGTTGGTTATTTCAAAGAAGAAGCTACTTGGGAGCTTCATATATAGAATGCCCAAATCATGACTGTTTCAGCTTTAACATAACAGAACTATACACAGTTTTTGAAATGCAGCTACAGTGGTGTTAAACAAGCTCAAAGAGTCCTGAAAAGATTAGACCCTTCTGAATCTGCTTTTAATTTTAATTTTTTTTAAAGAAAATTCTTCTTTTGAAATGAGCTATGTCTGTGTGGGGCTTTCTAGACAACTTTTGATGGGCATATATGTTGAGTTTGATAGATCTGTGGCCCCTGTTCTTGAATGCATCAGATCCTAGGCACTAATCAAGACCATGTTTACTCAGGTCACCACCACCTTTCTGCCTGAAAATGAACTCCTGCCCTCAAGTCATAGTTGAATTATACTGACTTCTGGTGGGGTTTTCATGGTAAGAGACTAATGGAGGTGGTTTGCCATTTGCCTGCCTCTGCAACCCTGGCCTTTGTTGGAGGTCTCCCATCCAATTACTAACCAAGGCCAACCCTGCTTAGCTTCTGAGATCTGATGAGATCAGGCTCTCTTGGGCTACCCAGGTCAAGAAACCTTTCTGCCTCACTATGAAATCAGCAACTTTCCTGAAGTTTTAGATGAATGATCCCTTGTAGCCTGTCTTGAGATATATCTCCTACATCCTTGTTAGATGTCCTTCACCCCTTCCCCTGCCCTGTTAATTTGTTGAATGGTGCTATGTCTCTGTAGTATAGCCAAGCAAAGAAGGCATCATGTGAGAAAATGACAGGAACACTTAAATTTGACCAGAAGCTACAGATGATCAGCTTCTCAAATCGCCCATTGTGGTAAGTTTTCACTTAATGAATATAACCAAAACGGATAGTCACCTGGCATGTGATAAAGATTTGCATAGCTCAAAATACTTGGAGGTATTGTTATTGCTGCCAATCAAACACAGTTTCTACACAAAAGGGGTTTTTTAATGTCTTATAATACAAACAAAAAACTCTGTTAATGCTCAGAATTCACACTAAGCTTAAACCTGTTTTAGTCCAAATCAAGGACACAAAATAAACTGTTACAAGAAATGAGGAAATCCCATGCTGTCCCATAGCATAGGCAGTCTAGAAATTGACTTTCTTCTTCTAGTGGGATAGAGGCAGCACATAGTTGTCTTGAACTATTTGTCTTTGAACTTCCATGTTTGCTATGACAGAAAGAGGAGAGGGGAAGAGGAACAGCAAATTCTTCTTCCCTTTCTTTTTCCCTCTCTTCCCACTCCAACTTTGGTCTTTGTCTACTCTTTGTCCAGACCATGTAGTCAAAGTGGCCCACATCTATTTTAGGCAGGACCAAGGAAAGGGAGTTCCTCTGAGGAAAAAAATGGTTTGTCACAATGGATTTATTTAGAAATATATTTTTAATGTATCTTCCTGGACTGTCAGCCAGCATGTCTCCAAATAACTTTCTTCCTGATTGTTTCAGTCAGGCGTCAAACACTAAGAGCCTCAGCAACCCAAAAAAGAAGATCAGTCTTCTACTTCTTTATAGCACTAAGTGAAATCAGAATTCAATTGACAAGACTTTGATGAACATCACTTTATACCAATACAGTTGCTGTCAGATATCAAAGGGAAAAGAATAATGGTCTCATTTCCCCTTTACTCTACACCAAGAAGCAACAGACTGAAAGAAAAATAATTTCCCAGGATCTTATTGGTACAGTGAACATGAATCCCTCTTTAAAATAAAAGGAGGAAAAAGCATTTGCAAAAGGCATTAGGACTGAAAGGCACTGGAACAGAAGTAGTCTATATTTATCCAGCAGATGAACACACTGTGAGGAAGAGTCTCTCTCTCCCTCTCCCTCTTTATGTTTGCCCAACAACATAGGATGATCTAGAGGCCCACATTTATATGGAAAAGATAATCCAGTCATAAACATCATATTATTGTTAACAATTCTGCACTGTCTGTCAACAAAACTAACAGCTGGTGTGTCATTTCTAATTGCTGTCATTCCTAATAGGCATGGCAAAACATGACAGATCATTTTTTTAAATTATATCAACAGACATACCATACTGATAGGAATGGCACCCAATTGCTACAATCCTGTGTTAAAATGAATTGTTGCATACTCCTAGAGGTACTTCACCTATAAGTCATTAAGTACATTTATATTCAGATATCTGAGGTGACTACCAAAAACAAAAGAAATAAAATGATAAATAACAGATTTTTAAAGAATGTGTCAATACAACAGTTGTTTTAAAAAAATGTCAATAGAAATAATCTCCCCAAAGTAATCTTTAAAACCTAATGCATTCCAAACAAAATGAAAGCTTCATACTGACTGTTGTCAAACATAGAGCAGACAGTGAATTTCCTGTACTTTTGCCTAAATGTCCACATTTATTTATTTGGAAAATTTCTAGGCCATTTCTCCAGAGAACCTGCTTGAGTAATGAATCAGTAAATTAGATTTTATGCTAGGCCTCTGGTTTTCAATGGTTCCCCAATGAAAAGCTCAGGAACAGCTGACAAATTTTCTATGAATCTTGTGTACCAATACTAATTTTCTTTTCAGTCTGGTTTTAGGCCCGGTTATGGAACTGAAACAGCCTTGTTAGTTTTGGTGGATGACCTGCGTCAGGACATCGACACAGGGAGCGTGACTCTGTTGATTCTCCTGTACCTTTCAGTGGCTTTCGATACCATCAATCATTGTATCCTTTTGGACCACCTTTCTGGGCTGGGATTGGGAAGCATCATTCTGTGGTGGTTCCAGTCCTACCTAGAGGATAGGTTTGTGAAGGTGGTGCTACACAACTGCTGCTCAGCTCCTTTGCCTTTGGCCTGTGGGGACCCACAAGGTTCCATCCTGCCCCCCATCCTTTATAACATCTACATGAAACTACTGGGTAAGGTCATCTGGAGATTTGGGCTGGGTTGTCACCAATATATAAATGACACTCAGCTCTATCTTGCATTTCTAGCTGATCCCAGGGAGGGTGCAGGAACCCTGAACTGGTGCTTGGAGGCAGTTTTGAAGAGGATGCAGGCTCATAAACTGAAACTTGACAAGATGGAAGTGCTACTGGTGAGCAGGTCTGACCCAGGATTTATGGCATCAGGTGTCACCCACTCAGGATGGGGTTACACTCCGCTTGAAGGAACATGTCCATAGTCTGGGGGTGTTCTTGGATGCAGGCCTACTGCTGGAGAAGCAGGTAGCAGCTGTGGCCAAGGGTGCCTTTACCAGCTTCAACTGCCTAGCCAGCTGCAATCTTTCCTGATCAGGAAAGATCTGGCCACTGTAGTACACACCCTACTTACATCTAGATTAGATTACTGCAATATGCTTTATGAAGGGCTGTCTTCGAAAAGCATTCAATTGGTACAGAATGATGCAGCCAGTATGGAGTGGATTGCAGGGAACATATCACTCCAGTCTTGCCTCATCTATAATGTCTTCCAATCTGTTTCCTGGCACAAATCAAGGTGGTGGTGCTGATTTTTATAGCATCATATGATTTGGGACCAACATATCAGGAGGACCCCATAGTCCCTTATGAATCTACCAAACCATTGTGGTCATCTTCAGAGGCCCTGTTTCAGGTATCCCTGCCTTCCAAGATTAAGCAGGTGGTAACCCTGAAGAAGTACTTCACCATAGTACTATCAAAACTCTGAAACTCTCTCCCCAGGGAGATTCACCCTGTCCCATTCTGTTGTTATCTTCTGCCAGTGGGTGAAGAAGTTTTTGTTTTGCTTGGCATTCTTTCAGTGATAGTTCCTCCTTCTGTATTGTTTGAACTGTTGCTTTTATCTTTTGTACAGATTTTAAGTTCTGGTTTTAAATATGTATTTATGTGTTTGTTTTAATGGCTTTTGTGTAGTGGTTAAGAGTGGTAGGGCTCTAATCTGGAGAACTGGGTTTGATTCTCCACTCCTCCACTTGAAGCCAGCTGAGTGACCTTGGGTCAGTAACAACTCTCTCAGAGCTCTCTGAGCCCCACCTACAAGCAGGGTGTCTGCTTGTGGGGATAATAATATTGACTTTGTAAACCGATCTTCAGTGTGGGGTTAAGTTGTCCTGAAGAGCAGAATATAAGCACAAGGTTATTATTGTTATTTTAAGATGAGGTTTTAATTTATATGTTTTAATTTGTTAGGCTTCTTGATGGGCCTCTGAGGGCAAAGACGTGGTAAAAATTCTGAAAATAAATAAAAATAAACAATGTGCAGTTTGAGAGGATGCTGGGTAGATCCACACTCTCCATTTCAAAGCGAGACCCAGTAGGTGTGATCAGCATCTCTTGTTCATTTCTGTAGCAACATACAACATGCCTCAGAATCCATTATAATATATATAATACCATGGGAGATGGATCAATGTGAGAAAGGTTCCCAGAATTAAAAAGCTGGAGACCACTAGTCTATATTATCAAAGCAGTTGCAAGATCATAGTTATTCACGAGTGGAGGAATTCCCCAGGAGCATCAGCTCTGAACACAGATTGATATATTTTAGTTCTGTACTTTTCCTTTTTTGTCACGTGTTACTAATAACTATTCACAGAATAGGTATCATAAAAATATGTGACAAGTTAATAATATGCATGTCACCAGGTGTAGAATTAAAATTTTGGAAAGCTATACCAAATAATAAAATGTAATGCTGTTTGTCACTATTATATAATCTATGCAGACCACCCCACTGCAATGTCATTTTATGTGGTTAAGGAATGCCGTAAATTTGAAATTATCTCAGCCATTCAAAGATTATAGAGACAACATGATGTCTTGTCATCATTCAGTAAATCAGATTTGGCATCATAGCTATGTCACAAAACCAAATCAAGAGTGAGGAGTCAAAAAAATTTGCATTCACTCTAAGCAGGCTGTCTGACAATGGCATGCAGCCAGTAATGTTGGAGTATATGGTAACTTCACAAGGCCAGCACCTTCTCTTCGGCTCTCCCTTTGACAGGTGAACAATTTTAATTTTAATTCCTGTGCAGGCTTTCCTGAACAAATCACTGATATTGGGAGGAAGGTGAACTTTACAGGGGGCAAGGTTTTTTTTGCTAAATTCTTCAGTTTCAATATCCATGTGCATGATGACAAATGAGGTGCAGGTCTAAGAGTGCCATTTATTATCAGCTAGTACAGGAAAGCTTTTAAAATAATTTCTTCAGCCTGCAGTGACAATGAATGCTTTGTTTATAAAGCAATCTGCTTCTCTTCACCCTCTTATCAAAATATGTTGTATATCTAGCCTGTGGCTCACATCCTCAGAACTGCCACCTGAATAGGGATTATGACTAGAAAACAAATAAGGCAAGAAAAATTGAGGTTACTAGCAAGTTGCAGTAGGAGGTACAAGAGCTCGGTTCCATTTAATTTGGCAAAATATTGCTTCAAAATGGGTAATACATAATCAAAAGTTTTTTGCTCCAAAAGGAAGACAAAGAGTATTACTCTGCTTAGAATAGCACATTAGGTATTACTCTAGTTCAGTGGTTCTCAACTTGTTGGATATGGTGCATCACAAGTCCAAATTTATTTGGTACAGTGATCCATCCAGGACTGGCTCAAGGTTTTCAGGTGCCCTAGGTGAAGTATGACCTTGGCATTCATCTAGTCCATTCACATCCTACTATGAACCCCAGGTAAGTGGCATTCCAAAGTAAACAAGCCTTTGCATGTGAGGGCTATATTCCAATTTTTGATGACCTTCTTCTTCTCCATTACTTCCTCTAATCACCTTTAAGATTCTAAGAAACACCCTATAGTAACCGTAAGGACACATTTTACTTGATTCTTTATCAATCAACATGCATATGCTGTGAAGAAAATAATACCAACTAATGTGTGACATGGAAGATACTGTTTCCAGAATCAAGTCTTAGTTTCCAAAATATAAGCCAAAGCTTTGTCTCAAATTAAGCACCAAAGTGGTTCTTGCAGCAGCCACTTCACACATGACGATTTCCCCACAGAAATATTGTTCTATATAAGAAAATGTACATAAAATTATCAGTTGGATTCCCCACCCCCATTATTGTTGCAAAAGAAAAGATAGGTGAAAATATGAAAAGGCTGGCAAGGAGGAAGTGGAGAAAAAGAAAGCAATACAAAGGGCAGGGGCAGCCATTAGGGAGGACTGGCCTGTGACCCACTTTCAGAGGCATCAGGACCCACTTCTGGGTTCAAACTCACAAGTTAGGAAACACTACTGTAGTTCAAGATGCATCCCAGCCATCTTGAATACAGGCAAGGGAAAAACAGCATGGCTGGCTCCGCTCAGCAACTAGCAACCAGAAATAAACTAGGGTTGCCAGGTCTCCCCTTTCCCTCTTAGTGGGAGAGAGGGACCCAGCACTGACCTTTTTTCTCTTTGTGCATACGCAAAGCATGCGTGCATGTGCAAAGCATGTGCACACTCCTGAGACTTGGAGTGACGCCATCGCACCGCCCTGGGAAGCCTGTTCCCCGCCTTTCCCCCCCACTGGCCAGGAGAATGGTAGTAGGGGGTGGGGTGGGGATTCCTTGCTCCCCACCAGGGGACCTGGCAGTCCTAGAACAAACAATGTAAAAATTATATCCAAAGCACCATTCTCTTGATTTTGGATGGATCTTTGAGCATTAGACCATTTTAAAATTAACCTCCTAATAGCAAAGTGAAAAAATCTTGTACACTCAGGAACAGACTTGCCTATATTTTTTTTTTTTTTGAAAATTTTTTATTGGGTTAGAATCCATTATTTCCAC
This sequence comes from Eublepharis macularius, assembly GCF_028583425.1. Taxonomy (NCBI): domain Eukaryota; kingdom Metazoa; phylum Chordata; class Lepidosauria; order Squamata; family Eublepharidae; genus Eublepharis; species Eublepharis macularius. The sequence goes on along the minus strand of NC_072800.1, from coordinate 67,439,457 downwards.
ATTTACATTCAATTTTCCCCAATTTTTTCATCTCTAACCCCCTCCCTTTCCCCCCCCTTTTTGTTGACTTCCAACAGCTTTCCAACCCTTTGTCCCCTTTCCCTTACTTTTATTAGCTTCCTCTATCTAAAACAAATATATATTCTCCATTATTCTAAGCAGTACATCCTTAACTATTTTTAACATTATATGCCCAAACTGTAAGCCTTTGTTTCCATCTTAGATAAACAATTTATCCCAATTTTTCAATTTCAGGTATTTCTATATATCATAAACCATATAGATCATACATTCGTTTATATCAAACAATTTGACTTATTCTCTATATATATTACTCATTCTATCTTTTTATAATAGTTCTATATATCTCTCCTCACGTAATCAATCAATTTGACCCATCTATATCTTCAGACATTCAGTTTGGTACAAAACTTGTCAGAAAAAAAAGAAAATATTGTTAGTTAATCGCTCCTTATATTTAGTCCTTATAATTAATTATTTTCTCTATGTTCTGTTTGTTAACCTATATATATCTATATATATGTCAATCTATTAATCTGACTGCTTATTAATTCACATTTATCTCTTCTCCCCCCGGTAAAGTCTCCCCCCTCTACTTCAATACTTCAGTAGTTCTCAAACTGCCACAGTTTTCCTCCCACCTCCCATTTCTTCTCCAGGTATTGTTTCAGCTTCTCCCAGTCTGTGTTGAACTGCCCTGAGTCCAGATCTCTCAATTTTCTTGTCATCTTGTCCATTTCAGCCATATACAGCAATTTGTAAGTCCAATCTTCAATAGTTGGCACTTCTTGTACTTTCCATTTTTGCGCATACAAAAGTCTAGCTGCTGCTGTCATATAAAATATCAACGTCCTGTGTTGGGCTGGAATTCCCTCCATTCCCAAGTTCAGTAGCAGGAGTTCTGGGTTCTTATTAATTTGAAATTGTAAAATTTCACTCATTTCTCTTATTATTTCCCCCCAGTACTGCCTGGCTACCTCACACGACCACCACATATGATAGAGGGAGCCCTCATGCTTCTTACATTTCCAGCATTTATTAGAAGTATTCAAATTCCCTAGCGCAATCTTCTTTGGTGTCATGTACCAACGATAGATCATTTTATAAATGTTCTCTTTGATATTAATACATGTCGTTGTCTTCATTGTAGTTTTCCACAAGTATTCCCATGCCTCCATTGTTATTTCTTTATTAAAGTTTATAGCCCATTTCACCATTTGTGTTTTAACTATCTCATCCTCGGTATACCACTTCAACAGTACTTGGTATACCTTGGATATTCTTTTCTTATCTTCTTTAAGAAGGGTCTGCTCTAGTTCCGAATTCTCTATTCGTATACCTCCCTTTACAGAGTCCGAATTATATAAGTCTCTGATCTGTCTATACTGGAACCAATCGTAGTTAGGTGATAGTTCCTCTTGTGTCTTTATTCTAAGTTTGGATGCTTCAGTTTTAGTTATTTCTTTATACGTTAAACATTGTTGTTCATTATCAACAGCTCTCGGGTCTATCACCTCATATGGAACCACCCACAAAGGGGTTCCTTCTTGTAGATAAATTTTGTACTTCTTCCAGATTGTGTATAGACTTCTCCGAACAAAGTGATGCAGGAACATCGAGTTGACCTTTACTTTGTCATGCCATAAATATGCGTGCCATCCAAATATTTTTTTATATCCCTCTAGGGCTAATAGTTTCTTGTTCTTTAATGTCATCCATTCTTTCAACCAAACTAGGCAGATTGCATCATGATAAAGTCTCAGATTGGGCAGTTGCATTCCGCCTCTTTCCTTTGCATCTTGTAAAACTTTCACTTTCACTCGAGGCTTCTTGCCTGCCCAAACAAAATCTGATAATTTTTCAAATTGTTTGGAGTCTCTGATGATTGGTATTGTCTGTAGCAAAAACATTACTCTTGGTAACACATTCATCTTAACTGCTGCAATCCTGCCCAACCATGACAAATTCAATCTATTCCATTTAATCAAGTCTCTCTCTATCTGAGTCCATAGTTTTTCATAATTGTTTTTGAATAGATCTATGTTCTTTGCAGTTAATTCGACTCCCAAATATTTCACTTTACTTGTTACTTCACAATCCGTTGTTTCCATTAACAATTGTTGTTTCTGCTTAGTCATATTTTTGCATAATATCTTTGACTTCTTTTTGTTAATGAAGAAACCTGCCAAGTCTCCAAACTCCTTGATCTTATCTATCACTCTTGGCATGTTCTCCAATGGGTCCTCTACAATTAACATTATGTCATCCGCAAATGCTCTGACCTTATATGAATAGTCCTTTATTTTTATTCCACGAATTTCATCATCTTGACGTATTTGTATCATCAGAATCTCCAATACTAAAATGAACAACAATGGAGATAACGGGCAACCTTGTCTTGTTCCTTTACTTATCGTCAATTTCTTGGTCAATTCATCATTCACCACAATTGCTGCAGTCTGGTCTCTATAAATTTCCTTAATTGCTCTGATGAATCTTTCTCCCAATTGTAGCTTTTCCATAGTGGCAAACATAAAGTCCCAGTTTAAATTGTCAAACGCTTTTTCAGCGTCAACAAAGAAGAAACCAACCTCTTTGTCACAACGCTTGTCATAATATTCAATAGCATTGATCACTGTCCTTAAGTTGTCTCTTATTTGTCTGTCTGGCAAAAAGCCTGCTTGTTCCTCCTCTATGACTTCCGAGAGCCACCCCTTCAATCTCTCCGCCAATATCTTCGCAAAAATTTTATAGTCATTGTTGAGTAGCGATATAGGTCTATAATTTTTCACATTAGTCAGGTCCTGGCCCTCTTTTGGGATCAATGATATATTCGCTTCACTCCAAGTTTCTGGAATCCTTTGATCCCTTAAAACCCCATTCATCACCTCTTTTAGGAATGGTGCCAGTTCATTAGCCATTGTCTTATAGAATTTAGCCGTAAGTCCATCTGGCCCTGGCGCCTTTCCTAGATTTGCAGATTGTATTGCCTTACTTATTTCCTCGTCAGTTACTTCACTATTCAACTTATTTCTCCAAGCTTCCGAGATTTCTGGAAGTTTGGTTTTCTCCAAATATGACGCTATTGATTCTTTGTTTACTTCTTTTTTATTATACAGCTTAGCGTAAAATTTATAAAAGGCTCTACTAATGGTAGCCTGCTCCAAATACGTTTTGTTATCTTCGCAAATTTTATTTATTATCTTCTTTTCCCTTTCCTTCTTCAATTGCCATGCCAGGTACTTCCCAGGTTTATTAGCACCCTCAAACGCTTTTTGATTCAGTCTTTTGAGATTCCACTCCAATTCTTTATTGCTCATTGCTGTTAGCTGTTCTTGAAGTATTTTAATTTCCTGGTATACCTTCTTCTTCCCTGGTCTCTTTTTTAGCTGTATTTCTTTGGCTTTTATTTTCTCCTCAATCTCTTGTCTTTTCTCCTCTTTCTTCTTTCTTGCTCTACCATTTAAGTCCATTAGTATGCCCCTTACAACCGCCTTGTAAGCATCCCAAACTTTATTGGTTGGTACTTCTTTATTCACGTTGTATTGTATAAAAAACTTTGTCTCTCTTCTCAGTATTTCCATATTCTCTCTTTCCTGTAACAAGTCCTCATTTATTCTCCATGCTTTCCTTTTTCTCTTTTTTCCAAATTTCCACATAATTGGGTTGTGATCTGAGCCTACCATAGGCATTATTTCTACCTCCTTAGTCCATAATGCTAAGTCTTTTGAGGCCCAGATCATATCAATTCTTGATAATGTAGAATGCCTTGCAGAATAAAAAGTAAACTGTCTGCTTTTAGGATATTCTCTCCTCCATACATCTTCAAGAGTCTCTTGTTGAATCAACTCAAAAAAAAGCTTTGGTAATAGTCCTCTTTTCTTTTGTGCCGTTGTAGTCTTTTTGTCTAGTTCCAAGTCTGTCACTCCATTGAAGTCTCCAGCAAGAATTATCTGGTCGTATGCAAGATCGTCTAAATGCTTCCTTAAATCCTCAAAGAAGCTTTCTTTTGCACCGTTAGGTGCATAAAGTCCGACTACCAACACTCTCTTTAAATTCCAAATACATTCCACTGCTACAAATCTAGCTTCCACATCTCTCATAACAAATTTTGGCTGTAGCTCCTCTTTTATGTACAACACCACTCCTCTTTTTTTCTTGTTGGAGGCCGCTACATATTCTTTGCCCAATTTTCCAGATTTTAAATATTTTACATCCTGCTTTCTGATATGGGTCTCTTGCAAACAAACAATGTCACATTTTTGTTTTGTTTTAGTAGCCAGTGAAAAGTATTTTTCCTCTTATTCGGTGAGTTTAGTCCATTTACATTCCAAGATAATACTTTACACTCCATACTCATGATCTTGTTGGTAAGTCTTTTTCATTGTCCTTAATAAATCGCTCCATCTCTCGCTCAGATCTGATGCGTTTTTTGGCCCCTCCAAACTCAAAGGACACTCCTTCCGGTAACTCCCATCTGTACCTGATTTTCATGTCCTTCAAAATCTGAATTAGCACTTTATATTTTTTCCGGTCCAGTAACACTGATCTGGGCAGTTCCTTCATTATAATAATCGTCTTGCCATCAATCTCCAATGGATCTTGAAACTGTTTTGTCACAACAGACTTGCCTATATTTGTGAGTTAAACAGTCTATTGTGACTGTTACAAGACTTTTTTTGTAAAACAAAGTGAATCAAATCACTCACCTCTGAACCAAACTCTATATAATTCACAGCTTTCTCTATTAAAATGTAGATTCACTGGAGGCCCAATTATTGTTGTTATAGTTATATATAGTCTCCTTTTCTCACTGATGATCAAGGTGGATTACACAATATAAGTATGATCAACAGCCGGGACATTCAATAAAAAATCTATAGAGTATGGATTACAGAAATTGAAAACAAACAGAAAATCTAATACAGAGGTGATACAAAGCTGAAAAAAAAACACAAGCAAGTTGACAGAACATATTAAACATGGAAACTATTCCATAAGAACATACAGCAATAGACAGTATATATTAGCATAGTCTACAGTCTCATTCCTTTATCAAAGCATCTCTCTGAACCATTTCCTTACCGTACATCCTTATTATCTGTGTAAGAAATCCCTCCTGAATAATTTGATTTTGTAGAGTTTGTGGAAACCTGGGAGAGTGGCAGCTTTCCTGACCTCTTCAGGCAGGCCATTTCACAAGGTGGGGGCCACCCTAGAGAATGCGTGTGTACGGGCAGTTATTGATTTCGCAAACTTGCAGGGTGGGACCTGCAGAAGGTCTTGTTTAGACGAGCAAAGTTGCCAAGGCAGATTACGTATAAGGACAGAGAGGGTCCTGTACATATGAGGGACCAAACTCACAAAGGGCTTTGTATGTGATAGCCAAAACCTTGAACTGTGCTCAGTAACTGATGGGCAGTCAATGGAGTGAATGCAGAAAGGGACCAATGCATATTTTAATGATAATAGCTGTGATACACATACACTCTTCACAACTGAATATTTGTATAGGTGTTTGATTGTCAAATTTTTGGGCCTAGTATAAAACATCTTGGCAGATGTGGCATTAACAGGCCACATCTAACAGATAAAATGGTAAATCTATGCGTAATGTTTTGCAAGAAATTAAGTTTGGATTTTATGTCTGCTTGCCAATGTGGTTTTTAAAAATTGTTGCTGTGAATTTAAACGCCTCTGAGGAAAGAAGGAGGGATGGATCAGTGAATGGAGTACAATCTGATCAGACAGTAGCTGTACTCTAGGGGACAGACTGAATTGCAGTATTGAGAGAGTATGCTGACAGAAAGGGTTCTTTCTGGTCAAAACAAGAAAACTCTGTGGAGCCTGAGAGCAGAACCACAAGTGACAAAAGGCACAGATTGGACACTTGTCAGCTTCCCTCAAGTTTTGATGGGAAATGTAGGCAGCTTGGTGGAATGTTGAACAAGTGACAGTTGAAAAGTCCATTGGACAGCAGTCAGAGAGCGAAGCTGCGAGACCAGGATGCCTACATTTCCCATCAAAACTTGAGGGAAGCTGACAAGTGTCCAATCTGCGCCTTTTGTCACTTGTGGTTCTGCTCTGAGAGTCTGTGTTTATTGTAGTTCAGTCAGGCAACCTGTGTGGAGCCTGAAGTTATGTGTGTTGTGTGAAGTCTGTGTGAAGTTATGAAAACTCTGTCAGGAAAATTGTGTGTGAGCCTAAGTCAATCTGTGTGTGTCTCAAAGAAAAGATTCTGGCTAAATCAGAAGCCTGTGTAGAAGCCTGAGAGCCTAATTTTGTTTAAGTCAGGCAAACTGTGTGAGCCTGGGTCAGTCTGTATGGAAAATTACTCCATGTGACTAAGTCTGTGAATATGCCGTTAAGAAGATATAATTATTTTTTAAACCACCAAGCTTAAGAACTATTCTGAAACCAATACACTTATCAAAACTCTGCAACCATCGCACTTTTGTTCTTATAAATAAATTCTACTTTTTTGTTTAAGCAAGAAAGATTCCTTTTATCTCCACAACCACCTTTACACACTGACTGTTCTCTTGAATGATCATCTGTAACAAGTCTTCCTATATTAACAGTTGAATTATCTAAGGCAAAAGCAAAAACCTTTTGAGGGAATCAGGGAGGGAACAATATAAAGGTACACAAATACAAAATGAAAGTTGTTCTTGAGGTAAAAGCTTGGATAAAGTAGAGAATATCTGAAGCGCTGTGTGAGTGGAAATAAAAGAGTGTTGGTTTTTAACCAGAGTCCTCCTAAAGTATCAATAAGGTAAAGTAAGAAGGAGCCAGATTAAAGGTCCTAAGGCAAAGGTTTTAAAAGGTTTAAAAACAAATAAAAACTAAAGAAATAATTGCACTGTGTCTGACTGAATCACTGCACAATTCTGTTAAGGGCCTGACTGAACGTTTCATTTACCCTTAAAAAAAGCTTCCTTTTCACTGAAAACCAGAAAGTCCGAAAGACACCTGAGCTAGAATACATCTTCATGAAAGATGTATGAAAGATCATTCATTCATGCAAATCCTCACCTTTGGTCTGAAGTTGTACAGTCTGACCATGGGTTTATCACCTCACCTGCTGTTTATGAGAGAAAACTAGACTTTAATTATAAATATGATTTCCACGGGTACCTAGCTAGATAATGGACAGCTGTAATGATGAAAGGCTGCATGAATCCCTGTGCTGTCAATTATGCTTTCCTACAATTAGAAGGTCTTGCACATGTATGAATTATTCTGAACACCTCAAAAAAGGTCAGAGCCTATGCTGATATCTTGAACATATATTTTGTGTGTGAGGAACTAATGCAGAGCACCACTGGAAAGGAAGGGTGGAAAAGAAAGAAATCATAACTGCGTATCAATCTCATTGATACTTAAAATACACAAATAAAGATACACCTTTGCCCCCCTAGTCGGAATGAGAGACAGACGCAGTATTTTGGGTTCTAAAAATTGGGCCGCTTTATTTAAATTAACAACAACAAAACATCAACTACGGCAAGGGCCTAACTAGCGGTACAGGTCGCTGATATCTTGAACATATATTTTGTGTGTGAGGAACTAATGCAGAACACCACTGGAAAGGAAGGGTGGAACAGAAAGAAATCATAACTGCGTATCAATCTCATTGATACTTAAAATACACAAATAAAGATACACCTTTGTATCTTTATAAGGGAGAAGATCTTAAGCCAACTTCTCCCATTACCTTTGTAATAAGGCAGTTAGTACAACATGGCTTCTTCCTATAACACAAAGATAACATAAGCAGCCCTCAGCAATGTAGTGCAGCCAATTATTAACTTCCCCCCACTCCATTTTTCATTAACTGACAATGTTGCCCAAGTTTCTGAACAGATACTGTTACGTGGAGAACCCACATATGGGTTCCTTGCATATGGCCTGGGGCTTCTCATGTAACCTGAGCAGCACAAAGAGGAGCTGCACTGCAGTGGTTTCCACACTTCAAAAGTAATATGAAAAGAGAGCCAAATACTTGGCAATAAAAATCTAAAAATACTTGGCAATAAAAATCTTCTCCTTTTAATGCCAGTATAGCATTAAAAATTAAAAGTTGTTGTTGTATTAGTTGTTGTTAAAACAACTAATACAATCAATTAAAAATTAAAAGTTGTTGTATTAGTTGTTGTATTAGTCTGGGAGATCAGAATTTAAAATCTTTGCTCTTGTCATGGAAGCTCACTGGGTAACCTTAAACCAGTCACTGTTTGTAAACCTAACTTCGTTTACATGGCTGTTGTTGCAACAATTAAATGGAAAACTGTTAGGAGCCAGTTTGGTGTAGTGGTTAAGAGCAAGGGACTCTAATCTGGAGAACCAGGTTTGATTCCCCACTCCTCCGCTTCAAGCCAGCTGGGTGACCTTGGGCTAGTCACAGCTCTCTGGAGCTCTCTCAGTCCCACCCACCTCATAGGGTGTTTTGTTGGGGGGATAATAATGGCATACTTTGTAAACCGCTCTGAATGGGCATTAAGTTGTCCTGACGGGCTGAATATAAATCGAATGTTGTTGATGTTGCTATTATTATTATTAAAAGGGCAAACCATGTATGCCACTCTACACTGCCTGGAGGGAGGGTGAGAAATATTCACTAGATAGGGTATTTTCACCTTTGTGGCTCACAGCAGGTGTGGCAGTATGAACACGTAATTCCTTTTTTAAAAAACTCCAGTCACCTATAGCCAAACTAAATGTAAAGGTGGGAAATTCATTATCATATCGTTTAGGGAAAAAAATACAAACAATATAGCCATATAGGGCAACTACACTGCAACTGTGGCACTGGGTAAAGGGGGTCTTCCCTTGATTTAAATCTGCCACACAAAAGCCGCTTTCCCCCCCATAGAGGATAAGCCCCTCAATATCATCTTGACTGCTGAGGAGATTATTACCTCTGTACTTATATAATAAACATAATAGTATCTGTACATTTTTTTATCTTTGTATAACTTGTGTGAAAATATGAACAATATAATATATGTTGCTGCAGTCAACTATGCCATCATCTAATGAAGAATTTTTTAAAAAAAATCTACTTGTAACCATTTTGAACAGACTTCAGTCTGATGAACATGATGACAACTACATTTTTTTTGTATAGTGAAAAAACAAGCCATTAATTCTCATTTATGCCCAAATAGCAGGTTGTGCTGATACACAAATTCCTCTGACAGGGCTCAAGCATGTGACAAGTGTCTGAATGTAGTTAATATTTCAAACACAAATATTCTACGTTTCATGTCTAAAACAGGCAAATGGAAACAATGAGATATGGTCCGTCCCCCCTGCCCGCCCGCCAAGGTTCTTCTTGTCTTCAACATAATGGTCCTGCAGGGCAAATAAATTCAGCATCCTCAGTCATTTTAAAGTATATTAATAGAGCAGCAGTTATTATTATTGTTTCAGTTACTTAATTATGGGAACAAATCAAGTTCTTACAGATTTAATTGTACCTGGAAGTGTGATGCAAAGTCACTAAGCAACTGGGTGGAAAAAATTTACACAGACTGTTAAATTATGTGTTTATTTCTTTGTGTGTGTGTGTGTGTCTCTTTTGAAAGATTAAAGCTACAAGACTTATGATTTAAAGGGAAGGAGGCTAGTTCAGTCTTTCCCTGTGGCCTTTTTCTCTTCCGAAAACTACAACCCCATTATTTCCCAGAGAAGATAGAGCAACTGGGGAGGGGGGGATCTCTCGAAAATTACATGACCCCAAATAGCAATCAGTAGGACAAAAACAAACAAACAAATCAAACTCTCAGGAACTCCACATTACATGGAGTTCTGTCCTGAATTTTCACTAATTCTTTGTAGCTATATTTATGCACTGCTGTTGGACTGTCTGCCAAGAACAGCTTTTAAAGACCAGTCTGCTGGTAATAAAACTGATAAAGCTAAAGTTTCAAAACAAATTCCTTTATAATTTGTGGAAGAGTTTACATGGCCATTCAACCCCAGGGAAGGAATTGCCATGTGGGATGGGATGACTTAATACCATGAAGAAACACATAATGCCATGGATATGTATGTTGCCATCCCCCATATTTTAAAGCTTATTTTAAGCTTGGCAATAAAAATCTTGTCCTGCATCTTTCCTAACTAAGAGTCAGTATAGTATGTGTTTCCGAACCCCACAAACCCTCGCTGGAGGAGGGGGAGGACGCCACGGGCCTGCAGGGCGGCTGGGCAAGTTGTGAGGTTGGGGTTTGTCTGTTTAAAGGGCCCTGCTGCTTGCAAGTGGCAGGTCCCTTTAAACTATCAGCTGGCAGGTGACAAGGGGAATGGCCATTTAAATTGTCTTTTAATACAAACCAAATGAACCAGTAGACCAGTCCGTGGAAGTTCATGGAAACGAGCTTCTATGAACCACTGGTTCGCGAACCATGAACCGGGCTGGTTCGTGGGGTTTTTTTGTTCATATTCAGGTTTAAATCCATCTCTACTCAGCTCCTTACTGTAAGATAGGGTTGCCAACTTCCATGTGGGAAAAATGCCAAAAAACACAAATGAGCACTGATGCAGTAAACTAAATTCTTCACACAATGTTCACAAAAATAATTTAGTGAATTTGAGAGTAATGTACAAGAGTGAAATACAACATGTGAAATTCTAAAACATCATAATCACTAATCCTGTGAGGATACACATGCTACTCGGTGTTGTAACACCTTGCTGTGTGTAATTGACTGTGATGACATTATAGTGATTATGATGTTTTAGAATTTCACATGTTGTATTTCACTCTTGTACATTACTCTCAAATTCACTAAATTATTTTTGTGAACATTGTGTGAAGAATTTAGTTTACTGCATCAGTGCTCATTTGTGTTTTTTGGCAAGTTTAGGTGGGTGAGCAACCTTGATAGCCCCTTTTTGTTTGAACTTCCATGTGGGGCCTGGAGATCTCCTGGAATTACAGTTGATTGCTAGACAACAGAGATCAGTTCCTCTGGAGAAAATGGCAGCTGTGGGGTTTGGACTGTATGGCAGTATACCCCACTGAGGTCCCCTCTCCCAAACTCTGCCCTTCCCAACCTCCAAAATCTCCAGGAAGTTTCCAATCTGGAGTTGGCAACCCTCCTTCAAGCTAATGATATGCATGAAAAATATTTAAATCTGGAACATCTTAAAATAGCTTACAGTTGATGGGCTTTGCACATTTAGTTTTTAGACCATCTTCTTTCTGCAGAGGACAAGACATGCAAGCCTTTCACTGTGCATCTGAAAGTATTCAGTGACAGCGGACAAGCAATGCAATTCATTCCACTTCATCAATCTATATAACTGCAAAGCTACTTTATTCTCATAAAATAAATATTTTGGATGGAATACACAGTCATAAACCATTATTTCACAGAGCAATCTAATTCCTATTTTGAAATGATTAGCCCTTATGAATAAGGATTTGTTTTTAATCAATGGCAATAGTCTATATGTAAGCACAATGGCAGATTCCAAAATGAACTCACACCAAGAAGAGAGCCTGAAAGCCACTTAATAGCATAGCCCAACACATGCCTCAAAAAATCCTTCTCCAAATGTCAGTGATCCTTCACAGTGATATCAGGTATGCAAGATGAGGAAACAGAAGAACCATAAATTAAGGAAGTCCTAGTGAATACACAGTGATTTTTGGCCCCACTTATAAAACATTTATTTATTTATTTATTTATTTAACACATTTATTCTCTTCTTCCCAGGCAACAGAAGCAGTTTAACAACAGCATTCTCCCTTCCTCCATTTTATCTTCACAACAATAATCTTGGAGATTAGGTTGACAGAATGTAACCATTTTCTCCAGAGAAACTGATCTCTATTATGTAGAGATTGGTTGCCAGAGTTTCATCCTCTTACGTCATTGCCAAGCTCTGACTGGTCAACCAGATCACCCCATGTTGCTGGGCAATATGGGATAAAAATGTGTCAGTTCAGTTATGCCTTTGTCTTGAATTTGGGGCCCAGTTTGGATCCCTACCCCTGGCCTCCTGATCTGTCATTATGCTTCGGACTAGGCTTGTCACCCCCTCGCCCTCACCTGCTGCTCCCCCAGGCCCACTCCCCTGAATAGGGGGCATGGGGGGGGAGAAGCAAATGGCACACTCCTCTGTTACTCTGGCACTCTGGAAAATGACATAATCTGCTAGTTCAATGGAGGATCCACAGGGCACCCTGAAGCCCAGTTCAATAAAAATTGCCTACAATCGGGCAATTTTTACTGAACTGGGCTTCAAGGTGCCCTGTGGTTCCTCCCTCATAGTGTAAAATGATGCTCCTCCCCACCCCCTGCACCCCTACTTTAGCCCCTGATTCCCCTGGCAACCCTACTTTGAACCCTAGAAATTTTGATGCCAAAAGATGTGAGAGACTGCCAAATAGGGTTGCCAGCTCCAAGATGGAGATTCCTGGAGATTTGGGAGGTGAAGCCTGGAGAAGGTAGGGTTTAGAGAGGGAAAGGACTTCAGCATGGTATAATTTCACAGAGTTCACCCTCAAAAGCAGCCATTTTCTCCAGGGGAACTGGAGGAGATCTCCAGTCCTCACCTGGAGGCTGGCAATCCTACTGACAAAAAACTTTATCAGGTATGTTTAGGTTATCTAGCTCTTTGTTATTTTACCTTTTCTTTTTGCTCACTCTCTAAAATTACTATTTTATTCATCTTATCAATAAATATATTTTTCATCTGTGTGGTGTTTCATTTGTTTATGGCTTCAGTTCTGAAAATAATGCCCAGGCTAACTTAGTCCTCTGCTACTTCTGTAACTTTATCTGGTTGGGACTCAGCTTAGCTGACACCCAGATATAGTCCATTAAGGCCTGCGGCTTTCATTCCCCAGCTTCTGATAAGGAGATAGTTGGGGAATTGGTGATAACAACCTAATTTAAGGGCATCAGGGTCCTCGTTCCCTGTGAACCCCTTGAGTTCTTAACATGCACCTCTTATGTTCTTATGCTGAAACCGATCTTCTCCCTTTCAAGGTCCCAAATTGAAGAGAAGCAAATGGCCAGAGTCTTGTTTTTCTTCAGCCTCACCCCAGCCCTACCTAATGCAGAATCTGTGACCTGCTCCCTGATACTAATATTCAGTCAATGTAAGGGGAGGACAATCCTTGATCAACCTAATTCAATTGCATGAAGCAATACATGCTATCTGCGAAGAGAAAACATACGGAGAAGTCTCATTTTAGGACAGCAGCCTAAATTACCTAATAGGGTTTGGGAGGGGGAGTTTACAACAGAGCAAGGAAAGAGGCTGGCACACTTTCCTCCTCTCCACTATATCAAAAATAGTCACCTGAATTCTCCTCAGCACTGCAGGAAGGTTACTTCAGTCTTGCGACAGAAATACTGTTAGGTGCCAGTGACTTATCAAGAATAGAAGGACTTTTGCCCTCGGTTTCTTCGGCCTGTATAGCGCTGGCTGTCATAACAGGCTAATAAAAGAACAGAGTATTTCATCATGACCAGTATGCAGTGATGCAGAGCGACAGAAAGGGAGTAACTGCTTTTTGAGTGAAGGGGAGAAAGGTGGGAAAATACAGCTTGCCATCTGTGGATACTGCCTCATTATCAAGTAGAAGTGAAAGAAAATGAGGTTAATAAATTACAGTTACTCTGGTCAGGAGAATACTAAAGGAAAAAGTAATAGAAATGGTAAGCTCCAAAACAGAACTTAGGACCATTCTGCCATAATTTTGATATACATATTCCAGTTTCCAAACTGCTAATATCTCCAACTTCCCTTCCCTTTTTAAATAAAATGGCGTGTGCAACAGCACGATAACATTGCTAGGAGAAAAATGAATAAACATGTACAGTTCATAGCGAAAACATCTTTTTCATATCAATCTAAGTGCTTTAGGCAATTTATATTCCTGCTGATAAGAGTCAGTCATAGTGATGTACACAGCTACCAACTTTTGTCAAAATGAGACTCCTGAAGTTTGCTCCCCTGTTGCACTTCACCATAGTATCCTATGCATTTAAAGTGTTTTAAAAGATCTAAATGCAGCTGATAAAACAGAAACATGCAAGCCTCCAGGGTTACAACTTTGCACAGCTATGTAACCATTCCTTATTGTTTTATTTTGGACATAGAGCACATTCATATTACATTTTGATTCTGCTTTTTCTCCAGAAAAGCTCAAGGTGGTCTACATGGTTCTCCCTCTTGTCTATGAGGTAGGTTAGATTTAGAATGACTGGCTGAGTAAGTTTTTTAACACAATGCCTCACACTTGGTATAACGCTACAATATCAATATATAAAATTAAAAGGAATTAATTATAACACTAGAGCCATTTCTGCACATCCTTATAGGGACAGCCCACTCACAGAACACTGGCAGCTTCTCCCCATGATTCCAGACGTCTCCGTTTGCAAAATGGTTGCAGGCTGTTTGGTTTCCATTTTTTCAGTGCCTTTTCTGGAACCGTGGGAAAGTGTGGTCCTAGAAAAGGCGCTAAAAAAATGGAAACCAATCACCCTGCAACCGTTTTGCAAACGGAGACGTCTGGAATCCTGGGGAGAAGCCGCCAGTGTTCTGTGAGTGGGCTGTCCCTATAAGGGTGTGCAGAAACGGCCTAACATTCATTTTAAGACTGTTGTCAGATACAAATTTTTAAAACACACTATATAGCAAAAGGAAAGAGCAAGAGTCCAGTAGCACCTATAAAACAGACTAACAAAATTTGTGGTAGGGTATGAGAAGAAGTGAGCTGTGACTCACAAAAGCTCATACCCTACCACAAATGTTGTTAGTCTGTCTTATAGGTGCTACTGAACTCTTGCTCGTTCCTACTGCTATAGATAAGACTAACACGGCTACCCAACTTGATGTATATAGCAAAAGAATGTTTAATGCCATCTCCAAGAGAGTAATACTTAACAAGGCGCTGTGCACAACCTGCCTATTGTGGAGTCAATAGTCATTTACACTGGACCTTGAGAGCAGTACGCCCATAAGCACCAGAAGGTGGACTGAGAAGGCATCCACATTGTACATTGCTTATGAGGAATGTACATGCAAGACACACTCATGTGAAGCCAATCAAAATGTGTGCAAAACATATGTTGGACTCCCAGGCCAATTCAAAGATTCATTCATGCAGTTTTGATTGCTGGATATGGAGATTGTGAAGTCATGGTGCACAAAAGCTGGTGATGAGCATAACTAAAGGTAAACATAACAATAAATAACAGTAATATGATCATGAAGATAATTTCAAATGGGTAGTCTGTAGCAACAAAACTGAACAGTAGCACAGTGAGTTGGATCTTGCTTCATCAGATAAGAGCTTAAGGAGTGAAGTTGATATACATGTTTGGTACACATCACGTAGGGAAAATTTTAACACATCAAGATTTCGGATCAAGTAGGGAGGAAAGGTGAGAGGAAAAAAATTCGATAAAAATGCTGGGTATGACCTATCCTTCTTTTTTTAAAATTAACTTCTCCTTCACTCCCTGCCCCCCGAACACACAAAGTGGAAAACTGGTGCTTTACACACACTGGCCCTTATTTTCCACAAAGAATTTAGAATGGCCTTCAATAAAAATGTTTTCAAACTTTTCATCTATTGCTTTTTATTTTATTATTAGCAAGCAATCTTGGAAGCAAGGTTACTGTCAATGTTTAGTATTAAAATAGAAGAGAAAGCCAACAAAAAAAAACCCCTTTTTAGAACAAGATTCTTTTAAAGTAACAAATGTAGCTTTTGTTTGTCATAAATAAACAAAAGCAATTTAATCCATCCCTGGTCATATTTTCTTATTACATTTTTTTGCCATGAAAACAGCATCAGAAACAGATAATTCCATCTGTTAAATCAAAAAGCATACATCAGCCTTATCCACAGGAAACGTCCTAACTGTATATTGTTGCAAAAATGCTACCTTTAGGAATTTACTCCTTACCAAGCAAAACCAGACATTAAAACTTTCAGCCCCTACTGAGACCAATGTAGGCATCTGTGATCTGGGCAACTGACAACCACAGAAAACGGAAAACTCATAGCATCACAGGAAAAAGTGATTTTAGCAGTGCTAATGTTCTTTCAATATATTATAGTTTCACAACAGATTCATCACGATAATGGATAGAGGGAATCCCCTCCTTCAAATCTTCCAATTACCCAGTTTTCCAACATATATAGGCAATTGCAATGAGACCAGTAATGAACACATAGCTTTGACTTATTATGCCCTGACCTGGACGGTCTAGGATAGCCAGCTCCCAGAAGATAAGGAGGGTCCTGACTCCTGACTCATACTTGGATAGGAAACGACCAAGGAAGTCATTGTTACCCAGAGGCAGGCAATGGCAAACCGTCTCTGAAGTCTCTTGAAAACCCTACAGGGTCACCATAAGTTGCCTGAGACTTGACAGCACTTTCCACCGCTATAATTTATTACAGGAAGTTTACCACTATTCAGAATCACTAAGTTTGCAGTACCCCAAGACTTTCCATCTACTACATAAAAATAAGACCATAATTTTATAAAATGCATTTATCGCAAAACAGTGGAAGATAAAAAATGTTATTCTAGGACTTAGAATAGTCAGCCAGGCTCAGCAATGCAGATGTGGAAGCTCACAGCGCTACCTTCTGTGCGGTGCAACCACAACAGCTGACAGCAGATGCAGGAACTCTGGGCAGTCTGTCCCAATTTCATTGTTCAACTCAAAAGGTTTCACATGCCAATATTTTCCTGGAAAAACTGCTTTAACTATATTTAGGTTGGAAAACTATGAGAATGCCACACATTTCATTTCTCTATAATAAACTAAACCTGATTCCATTCTGATATCAGTTCAAGAATTTAGAATTGAGTAACTATTTTTACACTCCTCCAATATTTGTGCTATGGAACTGCTGGTTGTCATAGCTACTACATATATTCTAGGCTCCCTTTCAGAAGAGGGGCAGCCTGTTTGAGGCACAAAATGCAAGGCACACATTAACAACAAAAGAAACAAAATTCAAAGGAACTAAATACCTGTGCTGACAGCAACTGAGAATCCTAAGATTAACAGTGCAATCCTAAACACAGTTACACCAGTCTAAGCCCACTGATTTCAATGGGCTTAGACTGGAGCAACTCTTCTTACGATTGCACTGTAAATATAACAGGGAAGGTTTTTCTTTCTGCTACACTTCAATAAACTAGTTTCACGTTATTTATTTAGATATCTTTCTGATCATTTTCTTGGGACAGGGCAGCAATTAGGGTTCGAAAACCTAATTACAGTATATTCCCACATTTCATTTTGTCTATTTGCAAGAAAAATCAGGCTGATGGAAGTTGTTTCTTTGTTGCAGAACAAGAATTTTAACTTGAACATTTATTATTAAATTCATTAATTTATTTTTATCCTGCCTTTCTCCCCTTGAGCCCAGAATGGCTGAGGCTGACAGTGAAATCCTAAGCAGAATTACTTTAGTAATTTAGTATTTTAGTAATTTAACGTGTTACAGACTTTTCACACTCATGCTTTACAGCGTTTCCGCACCTGTTTCATGTCCCATGTTTGCAGAGGTTTCACACTTACAACCTAGTAATGGGATGCAGTGCCACTCTTATTCCGCGGTATCCCCGATTTTCCCCCCTGCTGACATATCGCGAAGTTATTTTGAACCCGCTGCCAACTTGCAGCTGGCCCAATTAATGCCAGTGTGAAGACTTCTGTTCTCTTTTTGCTTCTCTTCCCCCTTCTCCTTTTCCTTGGGAGCTGATTGTTCTGTGCGGATCTGACCACATCCTCTCTCCTCAGCTCCCTGACTGCTTTGTCCGCCCCCTTTTTTAATGTTTCAGCATTTGGTGGCTTTGTGGGCTGGGCTGGCCCGAGCAGAGAAAGCAAAGTGCAGAGTGGGAGGGAGGTGGGCAGGACCGGGGTCACGGGGTGCAAGTGCGCACGCTTGCCCTCTGTGCCCTGGAGCCTCTGTCCGAACAATGCCCCCAAAGAACTCAGGCTTGGTTTAACAGGCAGCCCTGGTGTCGGGGGAGGGAAGGAAGAGCTTCAGCTGTGCAAAACACGAGGTACTTGGTGTGTGGCCTGGGGCTGAGCTGACTTTAATCTTCGCTCAGCTGCCTCTTGCCCTTGCCAGGGCTGGCGAGTTTGTGAACCAGGGATTATGTGTGGCCTGGAGCGAAGGAGGGCGGAAGGCTGGGAATGAGCAAGGGTCATGGGAGACTTTCCCTCCAACAAGGCCTCCGATCAGCCTCTCCTCTCTTCTGGCTCCTGTCCTTGCGCCCCCCCCTGCCCCTGCATCCTGCTGCTACGGCTTCCTCTTAAGCTTCCGTCATCACAATTGAGTTGTTTGCTTTTCCACACCACCCTCTCCTTTTCCTTAAGCTGATTAGTCTGTGTGGATCTAATAAAACCTACCCTCCTCCGCACCCTGTCGGCTTTTTCTGTAATTTTTTAAAATATTTCTAAAGGACAGTAATGTTCCAGCATTAAAATGGCATTCAAACAAACATGGGGAGTCATTCTCCAAAAAGATCACCACACCCCATCCATTCAGGGTTCACGTGATTGCGTGAGACCGATGGTGGCCGGAAAATTTGCTGGGCAGCAACAATCAGCTCTCAACACCCGTCAGTGCTATTTTCAAACGTGAAAAAAGGGTGTGAAACTGGCTACACAGAGATGCAGTATTGATGTGTATAGGGAGGGGTGGGGTTTCAAGTGGTGGTGTCACAAAGTTACAATGCATGCACAAACTTTTTTTTTTAAAAAAAAAGGTGACATAAATTCCAAAGCCCACAAAGCATGCAACAAAACCAGGGCTTGTGAAACAAAATGCAGGACACCAATTTGAAACTCCTCGGACAGTGTGAAATGTGTGGGTGCCGAGCCGAATCTGTTGCGATTGTGGCAACTCCTCGGAAATGGTGCGTTAACCCTTGAGTGTGAAATATCTTAGTTAGACTGATTAGAAACTTTTAGATTTATTAACAAGATAGTGGTGTTGCAAAAGTACTAACAATAACAAGATAACTGTTCAGAGTATTCAGTGTTCTTACCATACGTTACATTAAGAATTTTTACAAGCCTGCAAACTAGATTTTATTATTTCCACACTGCAGATGTGGGGTTTAAACTGAAAAATTATGCCCTGTCTAAAACTACCTAGTGAGTTTTAACAGAACAAAAATCAAACCAGCCATTTTCCTAACTGGACAATGAATTTATTCCAAAGATTCTCTCTAAGTAACCATAGATTTTTCCCACAGTTTGAGGATGCCTCTTCCCATGAATGAGGGTTCCGTACACCAGTGGCAGGCCCACCATTAGCTGGACGGAACCACTGGTCCCAGCCCAGCAAAGATATTTCTGTCTCCTCTTGTACTTAATGATTTCATTTGGATACTATTATAACTTAAACAATCACCATAATTGTTTCATGCTGCAGGAATACTTACATGAAGATGTGGTGGTGATGACAAACTAAGCAGTTTTTTGCTCAGCATAGCAAAACAGTAGATATCCCCTCAAGATGACTGCAGCCTTACATCCCTCACAGCCTAAATTCAGCTAGAGCCATATGGGTGAAAAAGTAAGCTTCTACAAGCCTATCATTTGCCAGATGAGTAGCTTCTCGTACAAGCAGAAGTTGTGCATGGGATTCCTTGCAAGAACTTACCACTGGGTCAGCAAGTGCAAAGTGCTGCCCTAAAAATATGGCCATAATGCAAATCGACTCACCCAAGAGGGGGAAAGGCTAATTAATTGGTGCCATTGCATTATCTGTGATTGCCCTTTTTTCTTCTAAAAAGTTATGAATGGACATGGTTGAATCAGGACCAGAATGTTCTAAATGTTTGCTCCAGGAGCAAGAGATGAAGTTTTGAGTCTGAAAAAAAACCCCAGCTTGCTTTCATACGAGCCGAGAGAAATAAATATGCATATGACAGAATGCTCAGCCATCCTTAACTAACAACATTTCTATAATTTGCAGAAGCAGCAGGCTTCATCCTAAGCTTTTTGCACACTGTTCACGCAGCCACAGCAGCCCCCATTCACCTTGATTTAAACTTTTTATAACAATGGAAGGAAAGCAGGAAGCAAAAATGAGAAGGAACAAAAGACTCTGTTGATCTTAATGTTCAATTTTTAAAAACCTTTTAAAGGAACAAGTGGGTCCCCAAGTTTTAAAAGAGTCCCGCTAGCATCAGTTTGATCTGCAGCAATTAAAAGGACCTTTTGTTTCTAGCCAGTTGGCAACCCTAGTCACACGCCTGTTTCCTCTGCATATTTCCAGGTACTCACTAGAAATAACTCTGAAAAGCAGCATTCCTTTCAAAGGTCACAATACACACAGAACAACTAATAATGCTACTTTATAAGGAGAATGCATTAGTGCTACAATAACAATATTTAGACTTCTCTGAGTTGATGAATGTCTAGCCCTTGTTCCACTGCAGCTACTGAACTGCTAATGACTGCTGAACAGCAGAGGGGTGGCACTTGGAAACTTTCAGTAAGTTAATAATATAAATAGCCAGGGTGCCCCTCATAAACTCTGGGACTTCAAAAATTGGAAAGTTCAAGCAAAGTCTGCTTTTGGCAATCTGTAAGATACCAAGGAAATATGTTGCAAAGGATAAAACAGGTGTAGATGTCAAGATGACAAAGCCGAGTTAAAAATTTCTATTCAATCATGAAGCAATCGAGCAGTTCTCACCACCTAATTTAGGAGGCCCAGGTAGTCCTTACTTTGCCAAGCATGCTTGCCGAGTGACCTTGGATCACTCACTCACTCTCAGCCTAACATACTTCACATGGTAGTTGTTGTAAGAATAAAAGAAAAGAATGTTGGCAGCTGATTTAGGACCTGGGATATGTACATATGTACATACATACATATACAATTTAAAATATTTGATACTTACCACCTCTGGTGTGTAAGGAAGTCATAACAGCACAGGAATAGCACAGGCAAGCAACTGTAAAATGTTGTGGACATCTTTATAAAATTGACATAATCTAAGTCTTTTTCACCATAACACTGTGGCAAAAATTCAGTATGTTACTGAAAAGCATGTAACTGCAAAGCTGTAGAACTGACTAATCTTAACAAAAGGATGGCTCCAAGGATCATAGGAGAAGTATGACTTTCACACTCCTAGGAAACTGTACAGGCATGCTGTCAAACTTCAGTCCTCAAAAGAACACTATAATATGAGAAACAAAGCCTCTCTACACTTCATTTTCTCTCTCCACTCAAGAATTCTTATTTATGTGTTTAGCTAATCACGTTTTCAACATTCATTTAATTTATGCTTATGGTAAAGATGCATGCACGATTCTCTATAAAATCATCTTCCCTAATTAGATTCCTTCAAATTAGTACAATCTGTTCATTGCTTTACTCTTGAAATTCTTTATTAGTTTCTGCAACCACTATTGCTTGCTAGTAGTGTTTGATTTGAAGGGGTTTTGCATTTAGGCTCCTGATCAGGGCGAATGGTTATGTTAATTGCTGTCAGACATCCCCATCTTTGTTTTAACAGGCATCTACTTGCAAAACAATGTTTTTAATCACGTTATGCATGCAGCATGAACACCATAACACCATTAGCACTTCAGCAAACCCTTCATCAGGCAGAGTGTTTCTCTGAAGGATCTTTGCAGATCTAGTGATTGTTCTCACTAACAGAATGCATGATAGCAGTCCATCAATGACCGACTACACTCTCCTCTTAACAAGAAAGCTTTTCTGAATTTTAGAAATATATTTAAGAAAACTTACAAAGAACCCCAAAAGGATATGTTTCCCTTTCAAAATTCACTATGAATCCAGTTCTACTGCCCAGAGCAACCTGACTGGGTTCAATCCAACCTGCTTTTTCACTCAATCTCATCCCATTTCCTCTCCTTACTTCCCATATTACTGGTACCATAAAACGATAAAATACAGACAAGAAAAAAAATCATAAAATTAAACCATAAAAAGGAGTAATCAAAACAACACTTAGCAATCTGTTACAAACCCAAGGATTACAATAAACAAGCATCTAAACTTCATCGGATTGAGGGGATTACATCATTAGCACGTAAAAAATTCCAGAACTGGTTTCCATTTTATCATACTCAAATAAAGGAACTACCATACGTAGGTCGTCTCCAAACGGATTATGCATAATTAGGAGTGCCATTCTCCTGCCTGGGCCGGGGGATTCCCTGCTCCCACCCTTCCTCTGCACCCACTTACTTGGCCAGCTGCGGGGGTGCTCCCCAGGGCGCCCCCTACAGGTGCCGCAGAACACCCCTGCACCCACAGCAGCCTGACTCACGCCCCATAGCACTCTGCAGTGGGCCCGTTTCAGGCTGAATCATGCCCATCGGGGACAGCGGGGAGCATCCTTTGACATGTGGGGCTGTCCTTTGCCCTGTGTGATGACATCACTTCCAGGAAGTGATGTCATCACACAAGCCAGGAGCACGCACGCGCTTGGCACACATGAAGAGAGACTCCACAGAGTAAGAGCCAGGCTCCCAATCTCCCGCTGGGAGAGACAAGGGACCTGGCAACCCTAGGCATAATCTTACCCATCAAATATTGCTCCCAGATTTTCTGGTACCATTTTTTGGCAATGATCCTGTGAGAGATTTCCAGTTCCTAGCAATGACCAAGCGAGCTGAAGCAAACAATATCAAAACAAGAGATTTAGTATTTCTATCCAGCAAAGAATTGGCCTAGAAATCCAGTAACAAAAATTCCGGGGAGTACAGCAATGAAAAACCTTAGTCTATTATCCCACTGGAAAACTCCAGGAGTGTGGGGTAAGCAAGTGACATTTGGAAAATATAGCTCAGTTTGCAGACTCCGTTCTAAACCAAGATAAGGATGCTTCTTTCATCGCTATCCCTTGTGCCTGGTTCTTCTAGAACATCTATGAAATCTTTCAAACATCTTTTGATTTTATTATTTATTTATGCAACCTTCTTCCCCTTCCCCAGCCATGGGGACCCAAACACTCTCTCCCCCTGAATTTTATCTTCACCAGAATGTGTTAAAGACTGTATAATAAAATGGGCCCAAATTCTGGATATAATATACAAAAGGATCAATGGGAAAATATGTGGGTAAAGGGACTTAAATTTACGTTGAATTCCACACTCAAATAATTTTTTTATAAAATGATGTATCGGCGCTATATGTCTCCAGATAAACTAGCTAAAATAGCCAAAGGTATTTCGGATATATGTTGGAAATGTGAACAACATGAAGGGACATTTTATCACCTTTGGTGGATTTACCATAAAGGAAAGAAAAATCTGTGCATAATTTCATATGATAATTCATAAAATTTTGAAGATTAACATACAACTCAAACCAGTATTTTTGTTGGGACTAATGTACAAACAGCTGGAAAACAAGTGTGGCACCTAGTTTTTATGTATGACTACGGCGGCAAGGCTTTTATATACCCCAAATGGAAAAGTACAACATTGCCTTCAATAGATGACTGGATTGTCTTAATGGTGGAGTTAGTCGAGATGGCTAAACTGTCAGCCCTGATTAGAGAGAGAACACTGTTTATAACGGATTGGAAACCCCTTATTGACTTTCTACGGGAGATAGAAAAAAATGAGTTGATGATTTGTGGATTTGACTTTTAAGAAGATAATTTGGGGAAATCAAATAAAAGAGGAGACACAGAGAAGGCTAAGTTTATGAATTAATAAGACTGCAAGAATACTGTTTATAATGATGTTATACTTGTAGAGAAAACTGAAAATGGTCTGTTACATATGTACTAGTAACAAAGCCCATTGTGGGAGGAAAATACAACGGGCTCTAGAAAGGGGAGGATGGGCAAGTGTGCTTTACCTCCTCCTCCATGACTAATCACAGCCGGGTGAAGGGGGGGGGCATTGCCTCATGCTCCATGCCTGATCCCAGCTAGGTGAAGGGTGTGTGTGGGCATTACCTCATGATCTGCTCCTAATCCCAGCTGGTGAAGGGGGGCAGGCATTTCCTCCTGCTCCACACCTGATTCCAACAGGGTGAAAGCGGGGGATGGGCACAACTGCCTACTCCACTCTTGATCCCAGCTGGGTGAAAAGAGGTTGGACATTGCATCCTGCTCCATGCCTAATTCCAGCCGGATGAAGGCAGGGGGAGGGCATTGCCACCTGCTCTGCTCCTGATCCCAGCCCTGTGAAGGGGAGGCAGGCATTGCCACCTGCTCCGCACCTGATCCCAGCTGGGTGAAGGGGGGGGTCGGCATTGCCACCTGCTCCGCTCCTGATTCTGGCTGGGGGAAAGGGGGCAGGGATTGTCTCCTGCTCTGTGCCTGATTCCATCCGGGTGAAGGGGACAGGCACTGCTGCTTGCTCTGCATCTGACCCCAACTAGGTGAAGGGGGGGTGGGCATTGCCACCTGCTCCACTCCTGATCCCAGCTGGGTGAAAGGGTGGCGGGCATTGCCACCTGCTCTGCGCCTGATCCCCAAAAAAGATGAAGTCCCTGTAATACAGATTAACACAAAAATAACAATAGACAAATAGAATATACAGCAGTAAACGCTGACATTTAAATTGACCCTGAGTTCGGCCAATAAACATATGAAAACACAAATTAGCAAACAGAACGAAATGTATTGGAGCTAGAACATCCTAGCTCAGTCATATAAACATATATACACTAATTACAATTTGCAACAAAAGTTGCCAATTAGCAGATATCCAAGTGTAAAGTGTTTGCAAAAATATACGAACGGCTCAGCTCAAGAGCAGATATCCAAATACAAAGTCTCTGTCCCGCTGTATTGACAGGTGGAAAAGGGGGGATTCCCAACTTCTCCCTGGGAAATCCTTTGTTGATTAAAGCTTCCTACAGGATTCCGGTTGTTGTCCTGTTTCGTAATCCTCTTTATCACAGGAAATTAGGTCATTTCTGCAAAGTAGTATTGTGTAAGAAATCTGCCAAGTTCATAAACGTAACAAATATTGTATGGCATAATAGTCTCATGTACTCACTGCGTTCCAGCACTCAGATTCACGACCGCAAATAATGCTTGGTCACTGGCTGGTGACGCTCACCTTCACACTGAACCCTTTTAACTAACTGGAGCCACTCCCCGTAGACACATTTAAAGGTACAGAGTGCCCCTGCCTGTTACATGCCTCTAACAAATACAGTATTAGTTGGGAAACATTCCCTACAAGGACAAGATCCAACATATACAGTTCACAAGAAACATGAATAATCTATATTGGTATTCAGGCCACCTGAACCCGTACACTCTAATTCAAACGCCCAGTACGCTTCCCTTCTCTACAGTTCTTTATTAAAGTCCACAGATCTATCTGCTTGCAAATCTTCTATAACTGAAAACCTGAACTGTCTCTCATTATCATGATGATCCATAAAGTGCTGAGTGAGAGGTGCCTCAAGAGATCTAGTCCTAATCCTAGAGATGTGTTCTTGAATGCGGATCTTGACTGCGCGGCTAGTACTGCCTATATAAATACGGGGGCAGCTGCATTCAATTATGTAGACAACTCCTATGGTGCTACACGTGGAAAAATGCCTCAGAGTGATTTCCCTATGGGTGGAACTGACCCTGAAGGTTGGTCCAGTAGATGCCAGTTCACAAATATTGCATTTACCGCATCTAAAGTGCCCCACTAGTCTCACATCCACTCCCAAACTGTAATCAAAGCGGGAATGGACCAATCTGTCCTTGACATTAGAGCTGCGGAGAAAACCCACTGAAGGTGGAATACTACACCCTGGAATATGACTAAGTGCCAGTGCGTTCTAATGATCCGACTAATGTCTTTGGCAATGTGAGTGTAATCCACCACCCACCTGATGCAATCCTCCCTAGTCCAGTCCTTATCATGAAAGAGATCCGCTCTCTCCCTATATTCTGCTCTGCACACTGCCTGGTTGATCACTCGCATGGGATACCCTCTGTGTGTGAAATCTCGACTTAACTGATCTTTCTCTCTACAGTAATCCTCTGTGGTACTGGAATTCTGTTTTAATCGCAGGTATTGGCCATAAGGTAAATTCTGTCTCAAGTGATGTGGGTGATGAGAAAAGTAAATAAGAGTTCCAGTCTGTTGCCTTCTTAAAGTGACGTATCCCTATGGTGCCAGAACTAGTTCTATACGTGACCACATCCAAAAAATTAACGCAGGTGACACTACTACTGGACGTGAAGTGGATGTTAGGATCCACTCCATTCATCCATGTAACAAATTCCTCAATTGATGAAAGTGGGGGCAGGCATTGCCTCCTTCTTCATGCCTGATTCAAGCTGGGTGAAGGGGGGGGCATTTCTGCCTGCTCTGTGGCTGATTCCAGTTAGTTGCAGGGGGGCATTGCCACCTGCTCCACTCCTGATCCCAGGTGCGTGAAGGCAGGGGGCAGGCATTGCCACCTGCTCCGCGCCTGATCCCAGGCTGGATTTCCTGCCATGGCGTACTCTCTGGAGGTACAGGCTGCCTCACCTAGTCTTCCCTCCATGGCAGTGCCCTCTGGTGGTGTACCAGGGTAGGAAGTGAGTTGTCTGGAACACAGCCTTTTATGTAGTAGAATTAGTTTCTTTTCATTTACTTATTATGTCCTGTTTCTTCTCTTTTCTCTTTTTTCTTTTCATATAATTTCTTTTTTACTTTTCCCTTCAGTGGGATTTTAACCTTTGTATTAAAATAAAAAAATTAACCATCTGAATTTTATCTTCACAACAAACCCTGGAAGGTAGGTCAGGTTGAGAGAGAGTCAACCAGTGAACTGCCGTAGCTGGAAGCCCGATCTCAACAGTAGTCTGACTCGCTAACTACTACAACACACTGACAGCCACCCCTCTAATATAAGAAACAAGACATTGTGAAGTATTGCCACTTAAAACATTGGGAATCTCTAGGATAGAAACATCCAAAAAGAACCAGGTGCCTATAGCTTATTCAGATATTTATTCATTTAGCTCTATATGTTTTTCTCTTCTGAGTACCCAAAGTGGCTTACAGTATTATCTTTTCCTCCATTTTATTCTAACAGCAGATCTGTGGTGTAGGTTGGGTTGAGAGAGTGTAACTGACCCAAAGTCACTTAATAAGTTTACATGGCAAACTGGGAATATGAACCTGGGTCTCCCAGATCTTACTTGAGAGCTCTAGCCACTCCACCATGCTGGCTTGCACCATCTTTCAACTATGTGAAAGTCCTTATGATCTCAGGATTTTGAATTTCTAATGACAGTCATAATGCATATAGTAAAGGCGGGCTGCTGATGAACAAGGAGTGAATGCCTGGAAATGTGCACTTCTGGCTTTTAATTTAACGGTGGAGAAAAACATTCCATTTCAAATGAAAAACTTAAGATTTTTGCAAATCAAAAAGAGTCCAGTAGCACCTTTAAGACTAACCAACTTTATTAAAGGTGCTACTGGACTCTTTTTGATTTTGCCACTTAAGATTTTTGTACTCACCTTTTGCATGGCTCCAAGTGATCTAGCACACTTCCTGCTATGTAGTTTATTTCTCATTAAGAAATGTGTATTTAATCTAAAAGCACTTAGCAGCAAGAGTGCAGAATGTGCACAAAAATCTCATTGATACTATTAAACATCTGCCTCCTCAGGTAGAAAATTCTCTGTCTTGATTCTGAAAAAAAGAAGACTAAAGGGAGAAAAGACGCAATTGCTTTCATGAGAAGCAAGTGTCACAAAGCACAGGGCTTTGTTTTTTACCGCTGAGAAACTATAATTGGAAACAATTCTCAAAGCTGGGTCACGCCCTGAATTCCATCAAACTAGGGCCGTGAGATCTCAGTTACCAGAGCCTAAAATTAAAGTGTCATAGTGTCCTGGTTTGGAACTTATAGGAGGGAGGGAGGGAGGGAGAGGGAGGGAGAGAGAGGGAGAGAGAGGGAGAGCGAGAGTAATGCTTACAACTATATTTTGGATAATCATCAAGGCAGCAATCTCAAAACAGAACAATTCATGATGGGAAAAGCACCAAAGTGTCAGCAGATAATCAAGAACAAGCCAGGCTGAACATGTTTGTAAACTACATGTATTGAAATAATTCTGGAGACAAATTCCATTTTCCAAAACAGTAGGGATTTGTGTCCAAGACCTGCATTATCCTTCCACCTACTGAAACATACTGCACTACTGGTATTATTTTATCTCAATTTCCTACAGCCTTTGTTCTACTTTCCAAATATTTTGTAGTCACTATCCAAGATTATCATCAGGATGTTTTCCTCATGTCCCAACATGAGAATTAATACCGTACAAAAAGAACAGCACTCTCTTGAGATCATCACCGCATCACGACCCAAAGCATGTTCGGCAGGTTCCTCCCTGACCTGCTGGACGCCCAACCCTTATAGGTCTTAAACTTTATTATTTTAAATTTATTTTTTATTTTACTTCATTTTATTTTACTTTCTCCCCAAAGAGGCTTATATCATTCTCATCTCCTCCACATTTTCCTCACAGCAGCTGTGTGAGGTAGGTTAAGCTCAGAGTATGTCATTAGCCCAAGATCACCCAGCAAGCTCCCATGCCAGAGTGAGGAATCAAACTGGGGTTGCCCAGATCCTAGTCTATCATTCTAGCTACTACCCCACACTGGCTCTCTTGGATCAGTGCAGCATTTTCAAGCGACGAAGGATTATCCACTTGACAATAGTCAAGCCATAAGCTTTCACCATGTTTGGTCCATTCCTCTGGAATAGCCTACTGGAGTGGATGTGGTGGGTGCTTTCACTTGCTGCATCTAGGAAAGAGGACATTTTGTGGAGAGTAAACTGTTTTGGTAGATTTGGCTGCATTTTAACTCTATGTTTTAATTGTATGTATTGTTTTCTTTGTGAACTACATTTAATTGTGGATTGTTTTAAAGCTGTTGCTGGATGCTTATGTTGTTTTTTTGTGTCCTTGCAGATTTTGCTGCTTTGCTTGAAGCCTTGAGTCTGAGGGGATAAAGCGTGGTATACATTTTGTAAATAAATAAATAAACTGAGAAAAGCATTGTGTCAGGGCGGCACCCTGATTTCAGCCTTACAGGACCTTCAGGGAATATGTGGGATCCTGCTCGGTGGAAGGAGGGGGTTATACCTCACCCTCACACCCTCTCAGTCCACCCGCAGGTCCCTTCAACCTGACAGAGTCCTGGCTGCCTTCCACAACAGCTGTCTCCATCCAGTTGTTGGTCTGACTCCTTCTCATCCTCTCCATCTTCTTTCCTCCACCTCCTCTCCGCTGCTCTCATTCTCATTCTCATTCACACTCCACCACAACCCACCATCCCCTGTGGGTGGACATCCCTGTTATCCCTTCACCATTCCCTTCTCCACCTGCCAGCCATGCCCCCTCCTGCACTCTAGCCATGCCCCTGGCTGACTCAGGCAATCACACCTGGATTTGCTCTGTTGGCTGCATTGGGCAGGCACACCTGTGCCTCCTTGGTTGGCTGCCAAGCCTTCCTTGCTGAGCTGGCTGCTTGGGCCAGGCACACCAGTGCTCCCTTGTCTGGCTGCCAAGCTTTTCCTGCAGAGTGCCTCAGGCAGCTCCACCTGGGGTTGTTTTGCTCCCAGCTTCACCTGGACCAGGCTACTGCCTTCTAGCTGGCTTGCAGGCTGGGGCGTGGCTCTATGCTGATTTGGTTGCCTCTCCTCTCTGGCTGGTAAGGCTGCTGTCTGACTGCCCTTGCTTCCTGCACCTCCTCCCTCAAGTCTATTCCCCTCCTGGGGGTCCTTACTCTCCCTGCCTGGCCCCCTGGCCTCCCACTGGAAGGTGGGACTAGCTGGCTTCTACCTGCCTCGCCTGACTCTCTGGGTCTTGGGTGTTTCTTCCCCATCCTCTGTTGCTGGGCATGGCAGGGTCTTGATGTCTGTCTCGGCAGCTGCATAGTGGTCGTCTGGCTGTCTCCCCTCCCCTTCTCCTGTTAAGTCCGGGGGCAGAGCTTCAGACCCCGGACACATTGACTTAAACATTCAGCTCCTTCTATAAGCTGTTGTACTAAAGAATTTCACAAGGAGGGCTGAATATGTTATCCACACTTACCTACTACCTACATAGTGGGTGAACATGGTTCAGCTCCAGACTTGTGTGTGTGGTAGTACTCACTGATACTGAGTACCACTACTGGTGGGGGGGGGGGATCCCGCAAGTCCTAAGGTGGGAATTGGTAGAAATTGATGCAACCTTATATTTATTTACATTATTTACAGCCTGCCTTTCTCACTGAGACTCAAGGGAGATTACATAGTCTAAGTCAAATACAATCAACAGCATGGGGCATCCAATAAAAAGGGCAATAAAGATTAGACTGCAGAAATCTGAAAACAACAAGTTTGAAACAACCGAAACAAATCATCTACATTTAAACATGACACATTAAACAATGCAGAAATTACACAGTAATAAATTTCATTTCCCTGCAGCCCTTCCTGAATAATTCAGTTTTGAATTAAGACAGGAGATTGGGAGCATTCCTAATCTTATCAGGCAGGCCATTCCATAAGGTGGGGGCCACAACAGAGAATGCACATGTACGGGCAGCTGTAGATTTTTGCCCATTTGCAGGGTGGCCCTAAGGAAGAATCAGCATGGGACATGCCTCACCAGCCTATTAAGAGTTGTTGAGAATATTTAGCAACATTTGGAGAAGGCTGAACTAGTAGATGTTTGGAATTTAAGGCTTTGTACTTCAGAGAAAAGATGGCTAATGTCAGAGGCAACCCTGCCCCTCTCTCCATAAACCCCATTTCTGACACTAAGTGGGGAGGGTTATGCATGCAATTGTTATGCATGAAGTAGAGAAATGCAGATAATTTTTCCTCTCATACACACAGTAATAGAACAGTAATAGAACAGGTGGGGGCATCCAATGAAATTGATTAGCAACAGATTCAGGACAGACAAAATAAGAATTTCTTCACTCAAAATGTAATGAATAAGTGGAATTCACTGTCATTGGACATAGAGATGGTGGCTAGTTTAGTTTCCTTTAAATAGGATTTATTTACAGAGCCTCCATATCCTGAAAAGTAACCCTCTGAATACAAGTATGGAGGGAACAACCAAGGAAGAACTTCAGGTCCTCTGTGCTTGTAAACCTCCTAGGGACATCTGTTTGGCCACTGTGTGAAACAGGGTATTGAGGTAAATGAACCATGATTCTGACCCAGTCTAGCTGCTCTTATGTTCTTATGTTCTAACAGTTATTCTCAAGCTGGGCTGCATCCAATTTACAGATTCATGCTTCATGTTTTTTTTAATGTATGACACTTGGTAATATCAGCTAGTGGGAGGACTTCACTATTGAAAATAAGAGTGTTCAGATTCCCTCTCAAGCTTCTCCATCATGATTATTAAACTGTGGCTCTTCATCTGAAGGTAAAGGTAGTCCCCCTGTGCAAGCACCAAGTCATTACTGACCCATGGGGGGGACATTACATCATGACGTTTTCTTGGCAGACTTTTTATGGGGTGGTTTGCCATTGCCTTCCCCAGTCATCTACGCTTAACCCCCAGGAAATTAGGTACTCATTTTACCAACCTTGGAAGGATGGCACGCTGAGTGAACCTCGAGCTGGCTACCTGAACCCGGCTTCCGCCGGGATCGAACTCAGGTCGTGAGCAGAGCTTGGACTGCAGTACTGCAGCTTACCACTCTGCACCACAGGGCTCTTTGGCTCTTCATCTACAGGCACCATTTTTGTACATATTCAAAGCTAAACTGGTCTTGCAAATATCAGCCAAAGAGAAATATCAATTAACTTCAGCTAGTGAAGAGCAAAGAGCTTGTTCTCATCCATTTAATGTTTACCCATCTAAAGTTTACTGATGTCTACATGCAATTTTTCCTGTTGGAGCTAACAACAGCTCCCAGTTTCAGGTCCAGAAAACCACATGATGATGGGGGGAGGGGAGTCTTGAAATCCCTCTTCCCATGGTTCTGATCCAAATGCATGCCAGGGAAACTGAGTTCCAAGTATAGAACTTCAGGTGCATGCCTGATTTACAGGACCTGTAGTATCCACATGGTGGATGAGTCCCTTTCTGTCATGGCATTTAAGCCTAAATACAAGCAGTTCTTTTATCAAACAGCACAGAATTATAATCAATGTCTTAAGAGGGAGGGGATCAAAACAATTTTCAGAGTTCCTTTAAAATTATCTCTTTGTAAATTTTACTGATAGCTGCAGTAGGCAAGTATTTATCATTTTTAAAACACTAATTTTTCCCAGACTAAACCTACTTGGTATAAACTATAAATTTTTCATACATTCTGTCATTTAATATTGATATCTTCCGTAATGCATCTGGGCCAAGTTTCCATTCCAGTAGCACCTGAAAGGTTAACAAGATTGTCCAGGGTATAAGAATAGAGACATGGAGAGGGAAGGTGGCATGTATATCCCAATATGATCTGATCTCGGAAGCTAAGCGGGGTCAGTACTTGGATGAGCAACTACCAAGAAAGACTCTGCAGGGGAAGGCACTGGCAAACCAACCTCCGATTCTCACTTGCCTTGAAAGTCCCTTGCTAGAGTTGACATCAGTCAGTTGTGATTTGACAGCACATATGCATACAAGAATAGAGACTTAGGATTCTTACCTCACTTCAGATTCAAATTTTCTGCATTTCTTCCCTGCTCTAATCCAAATGATTATATTTTGCATTGTACCTTTACATCCTGACTCCCTTCTTGCAACATCCCTCCCGCCTTCTGACTGGGATATAAGGATTCATGGATCTCCATTTCTACTTGTATCTGACAAAGGGAGCTTGACTCTCAAAAACTTATACCCTGGAAAATCTCGTTGGTCTTTAGGGTGCTACTGGACTTGAATCTTGCTGTCCTATTGCAGACCATTATGGCTACACACCTAAAACTGGACCAATAAAACTGGCTGTATGACCTCTGAAGAGTACTTTGGAATGACCTGGTTTGGTATAGCCATATAATTATGTAGCAAATACTAGCTAGCATGCTACTAGTCATGACAATAACCCCTCTTAGTAGCACACACACAAATATAAAACAGAAATGTGACTCCATATTGCTATGCTTCCCTGCTGGGGATATCAAACATTCTAGTGACTGAACTGATTGTTCTTGCTTATAAATGCATTTCCTTGTTAGCTACATTGGGTTTTTAACAATACAACATTCTTCGTGAATGCTTCACATCCCTGAAAAGGAAAGCATAATCTTTACATATACAGAGCAGCATGAGGATTAGGGATAATGTGAATTGCCTTGTGATTTTAAATCACACCACCACCTGGGCACCGTGCTCGTCACAGCGAAAGCTTCCACAGCCTATATAACTAAACTAAATCCTCCACACACCAAACTCTATGAAAGCCTATAGAAAAGCATGACTGGGGAGATATGATTGTGTTTGTCAGTCACATCAAAAGCTGGATTATTACTGCTTTTCACAGTGATGAAGGTCAGCACAAAACCTTTTAGTAGATAAAAAACAGCAAAGTCTTCTAATATCTCGGGAAAGGTAGGCAGGCTGAGCTTTGGCATTCCATAGAAATAGTAGAGCCAGACTTCAATGGCATTCAGCAACTAGAAAGGGAAGTTTTTTTATTTCATTTGTGCTCTATAGATTCAAATGATATTGATTAGAATGAAGCACAAACTGATCATATCTATGGCTGTTGTGGGTTTTCCGGGCTGTATTGCCGTGGTCTTGGCATTGTAGTTCCTGACGTTTCGCCAGCAGCGAAACTACAGGAACTACAGGAACTACAATGCCAAGACCACGGCAATACAGCCCGGAAAACCCACAACAGCCATCATTCTCCGGCCGTGAAAGCCTTCGACAATACATTGATCATATCTACATTCCAAATGCAAAGATGAAACTGTTTGGACCGTTATTAAAATCTTGCTTTAAAATCTTGTATTAAAATAACTGTTATTAAAATCTTGTACAAGCATTACCAGAGCCATCATGACACCTTTAAAGCAAACATATTTACAAGAATTAACAGTGATATGTACTTAAGAGCCTCATCACAAAGCATTAATGATGACAGCATCAACACCAGAAAAAGATGTTTTCGTTCAAAGTCACCAACATCAGCTTGGCTTGGCTATAGTCAGGAAGGTTCCAACATCCAAGATAACTTGTTACCCCAAAACCTTTCTTCTTCTTCTGAATGCTACTAGAATGCATGTCTCATTCCCACCAGTAATGAAGCTACCAAATTCAACAGAAGAGTCAGCCACATCAAGGTTGCAGAAACAGCAGTTCCCCAGGACAACAGTTTGAAGCCAGTTAAAAGGAGCTTGGCAAAAATGTCAAGTCCAGCGGCTTCCAAATAACAATTCTTATATTCAGCTTTGCAACTCCACCTTCCTGGGTCCACCAGCGGAACTCTGTTCCTGCAAATACTTATGTCAGGGTTCATTCCTCTGGAGCAATGCTGCTGGAAAGTGATGCTTCTGCTGCCAAGCTACCATTTTGCCTTTTGATGTGTCATCTCAGTTTTCTGCCATCTATGGACTTGGAAACTGGGGAATCTGAACTTGAGGCTTGCCCCATAGGAAAACAAGTAATAGGACCCATATTGGATGCATTTATTTACTGAAAGGATTTATATGTTGCATCTTCAGAAGAACAGTTCAAAGTCCCTCCAAGCTGCTACCATGGGGTCCTAGCAAGAGATGGTGACTTACCTTGATGTCAACATGTACTGCTGGCAGTAGAGTCCTCCTCCAAGGATTTTTTGCCTAATTACTGCTCTGACAACTAGTAGATCCAGACAACTGAAACTATCCAATGTGTTCAGTGGAAAATCTCCAATTCTATTCCATGTAATAGTTTCAAGAGCTGAACTCTATCATTAGGGAGAAGTAAGGTCAGGGAGTTAAGACACTAAGGCCACTGCTGCTGCCTAAGGAAAGGAAGCTGAGTAGGAATTGGAGACCCAGAACTCCCTAAGCTGGGCACTTAAATCAAGTGTCTGAGTTCATACCAAAATAGAGGTTGGTTTGTATTGCCAATTTGTCGAGGTTATAGTGTACTTTTGAAAGGTTCTGGCTAGTCATACATATTGAAAAGACAATTTCAGACACCCATCTTTTGGTCATGGTCTGACAAAGTACTCTTTAAGATAAAGCAATTCTTTAGACTGTCCAGCCTGTTAGAGAAAGGTAGACTACAAAGGTTCAAGATCAGGGTTACCATGGCAAGCACAATGTGTTTTCAGAAAACAGATAGGCCCAGCATGGCTTCTGATTGATCAATGGACATCTGGTTAAACATTAAAACAAGATTGCTTTGGTAGCAACTGCCGTCTTAGCATTAGTTTTACTCTCTCCTCTTTCTCATTGTACTTTGTTAAATTACCCCTCTTCTTGCCTCCACTTGGATTTCCTGTGTGTGTGTATATGTAGTTCAGCCCCTCCCATGACAGCCATTTTGTGGTTGGCTCAATCTCTTGAAGCCGCAATTTTGTGGTTGTGCCCACAATTCTGTGTCAGGATTCCAAAAGTGCCCACAGGCTCAAAAAGGTCTCCTGCTCAAAAGTCCAGTTGCTATCCAAAAGAAAGCAAGGAGTAGGAAGGATCTCTGTTTCCATGCATGGCTCAATTTTGTCACTTTAGTGATAATAACAAATTGGATAGTAATCCATGAAGCATCCCTGCACATTACCTAGAGAGCATTTTGCTAGTTGTAATAATAGAGAGAGAAGTGTTATGGCTAGTCCTTTAAGTTTTTTAATAACAGAAATTGAACCAGATGCCATAAAGCTTTTGGATGGAGGGAGTCTTACCATGCAGAGACTGCCTGTCTAACATAACCAGCAACGATCTCATTTGTTTGTAACCAGAGATCATATCTCCCACCCGCATAGCATGCCTTTGTTCAGAGGGCTGGCTGCCATTTTCATCAGTAGCTTCATACCATTTGGCCAGCAGTGCATTGAGGTAATCCAAGCCAAAGAAATGTTAAATAAGGTTCAACACTGCTAACAAGCTTTACTTCTCCTTGAGAGCCTCATCCAAGCCAGTTGGTGACTTTTGTTTTTGAACATTTTCTCTCATTTTCCTCCCTCATCTCAGCTAAACTTCAATGTGAAGTTCACCGAGAACCATTTCAAGAGCATTCTTGTCACCACAAAAATGTAGGAAAATCACAGTGGTTAGTATGCTGCTGATTGTTGTTCATTTGCAATAACAGATGCAAACTATGTTAGGACTAATGTCTCTTTGGATTCTCCAGGTGTGAAACGGAAAGTTAAAATGGCTCAGGACGAAGCTGAGTAGCTGCTGACCTGTTAGCAATGCTGCTGAAGCGGAGGCCATTTCTGCCCACCAGCAGCCTTCTTCAGCAAGTTAAAGGGCAAGTCTGCCCTTGGTAGGTCAAGCACAAAAATGGTATTTCAAGAGTTGCACACTAAAGTCATCGGAGTGACTGGATAAAAACAAGCCATGCCATGACATACACTTAATTAACTGTTCCTATAAAAAGGATTTAGGTTGACTCACTGGGAACAGTTTTAATGAATGGTTACACAATTTCTTAAACCCCACTAAGCTGCTAAAGCTGCCCTTCATGAAAACCTGGCAATTCAATCGCCTGTTAATACGGTAACTGCCAAATACCATGCTCCAGTGGCCGGGAGAAATCAATAACGAACAAATCAAGGACTCATGCTTGAAAAATGGAAATCTGCTATTCTGCACTAAACATTGGATTGATTGGTATCATTTTCCAATATTTCCCCCCACTATCCTTGGTACCCACGGCATGAAAATAAACTCTATCAATCATCTCCTGCCCTCTCTTTTCCTCTTTTTGCAAAGCTGTTAACTTTAAAAAAAGGTCAGCAAACAATGGAAGAACCTACAAGAGGAGCCAAAACAATAAATGGCACAAGGATCATTTTATTTACTTGGCTAGACACATTAATGAATTCTGCTTAGTCTAGGAATGGTTCAGCCACAGCTGAGCTGCCTCCTGCATTTGTTATGCTCTGAATGATGCAACAGCTTCACTATTAAAATGTACAGTAAACTGCAATTAAGTAATTAAACATGGAAACAGCAATGACTTGGTTGAAATTCTACTGGTCCCCCTCCCCCAAATGCCTTGACCCACAACTTCATCTGCTTCGGAAGTTATTTTCCAGATAACACATGCCTCGTTTGGAATGTTTAACAACGATTCTTTTAAAAAATACAAAGCAATTGTTTAACCGTTTGTCCTTCTCTTCCATTTGCTATACAATGGTTTCAGACATGTTGTTAAATCCTCCATTGTGCCCACTTCTTTTCAATTCCATTTCACCTCTTCAACTTCTTTCTATCCACAGCAATACCCATACTCCCAAGAAATAATCAAGAAAGCGGTGTCCTGCCTCCATGTTGACCGCTAGACTTGACTGATTTCCCTGTATTCACCATGAAGACAGAATACCAGGAACTTATAGCGGGAATGAATTCTCTGCTTGGGCTGCCAATCTTATTCATAGCTTTAAAATGTCATGACTGGCACACAAGGGGACTTTATTTTTTCACTGCTTTTCTAAAAGGCTCACATACAGTGTATGCATAAAGGAGGAAATCTCCACACAGCCACTTCTGTGCCTCCCAATCATTAGATGAACACCTACTGGACTAGATAAACATGCAAACGGACAAGATGATTACTGGCCTATCACCTGCTTGCAACTTCCAGAATAAATTGCCTGACCTAATGCAGACCCAATATTAAGGGCTGCCAGTGGGAAGTGTGCCTTATTGCATCCCTTTCTGACATTTAGATAGCAGGCGAACAAGAGGAAAAAGAGCTTTTAGAGTTTTTCGACTGCCCATGTGCTTTCTGCAAGCTGTTTACTGCTTTTTAAAAAATTACTGTAGTTTTTTTTAAAAAATGGATTCTGTTGAATTTAATTTTATTGTAAACTTAAAAAGTATATCGTGGTTAGGAAAAGAGCTGTGTGCATTCAATGAATGCGGTCTTCCTCTGGGCTTAATGGGCAGCAGCAATGGCTGCCTCAAGCCAGGTGTCCCTGGTCCACCTGGCATTACAGAGGCTCCTTGGCCCCTTGGAAGTATCAGGCTTCCTTGCCCATCTAGAAGTACTGTGGCCACTCGCCCACCTGGGGAAGTGAGTAAGGTGGGTTGCTGGTCTCCTAGCAGGTGGATAACCTGTCCTGGCGGGCCAGCAGCTAGTAGTTGCTGTTGCAGACTGTGTATGCATTCGTTCGTGTGGATGAGACTTCCCATCAATGCATACACATCGTTCCTCAACCTTCCCGTCTCAGCACAAAGTCCTTGTATTTCTTCCATGAAGGTTGGCCCCAGCCACTCTTCCATCTCTGGTTCCTGGTTGCAGTCCAACCTCCCCAGGCGGGGGAGACTGAATCAGGGCAGCACCCTTCCTACAGCCAATGAATGCATCCACATTGGGCCCTCGTACTCCTGTGGGATCTTCAAGGTTTTCCCATTGGCACTGTAGCACCGGTACCCTCTCCGCTTGCAGCCATGACCCGGGTGATGGGAGTCCATGGTTACTCAGGTCCAGCTCTCACAGGTGAAGAAGGATTCCTGTCAAAATGTCAGGTTTTGACAGGTGACCCTCCAGAACCTCCACTGCATCAGATCAGGCTGAATTAGTTAAAGATCTTTTATTGGATCACAAGTTCATGCCTCTAACAAGGAATTGATATGAATACTGGTACAAAGCAAAGCAACCCATCTTAAACTCCCCGAATCCCTCCCCTTTTCCCAAGCTGGGGACTATTACTTCTGGTGCTAAGTGTCCAAGCAGGAAAGTATTAGTCCAGCGGTGTGAGAAGAACTCTTCAAGGCCGGCTCCTCTCAGCCAGAATGGAAAGGCATTTGTAAACAATCCAGCAGCAAGCAGATAAAGTAACAGAACCCAGTGAAAGTAGTGCTGTAGTGAAAGTATTGCTCTACCTTCCCCTCCTCCAAAACTCTTGAGTTCTTGAACACTCTTAGCCTACAACCCCAAGCAGTGGAACTCTTCCTCCCCACACACACATCTTAAGCACTTTATGCCATCACCCCGAGCAGGTATCCAGTCCATGTCGATGCATGGCAGACATCT
Source organism: Eublepharis macularius (assembly GCF_028583425.1). NCBI lineage: Eukaryota > Metazoa > Chordata > Lepidosauria > Squamata > Eublepharidae > Eublepharis > Eublepharis macularius. The sequence continues at coordinate 67,400,319 of NC_072800.1, read as the reverse complement.
GTAAAGCATGTCTGACAAAAGCAGCTGTTTTCTCCAGGGGAACTGATCTCTGTGGCCTGGAGATCAGTTGTAATTCCTGGAGATCTCCAGCCACCCCCTGGAGGCTGGCAACCCTAGGAGGGGAGGGGCCTCAGCAGGGCATAATGCCAATGAGTCCCCATTCCAAAGCAGCCATTTTCTCCAAGGGAACTAATCTTCCCTTCTCGGCAGTTTGCTTCATGCTCGACCCACCCACCTGTGCTGCAGTAGTGTACGTTTAGCTAGTCACTGGTTACAGGGCCAGATAGTAATTTTTTCTCCTTTATCCAATTGGCTCCAAGGGAATTTTTCGCCTACCTTACACTTCTTGGGTGGATAATTGGCTTTGAGGTGGAGCCATAAATGGTTTCTCCCTGGCAGTATAGGGTTTTGGAGAAATGAGTGGACCAGTGAGTACCCATTTGAGGGGGAACTGGGGTCCGTCAAGATTACTGATATTGTTTGATGGCTGCCAGCTGAGAAGGCAGACTGCCACATGGGACCCCATGTACAAGTAAGGCCCTCTTGTTTGATGGCTGGGATGCTATAGGCTCGGTGGGGGTTCCAATCACCTGGCTGGTTGGGTCCCAGCCATGTGCATTGAATGGCTTGCGCTTTGGGGCAACGGGCCTCACCCAGACAGGTCAAGGCAGAGGTCCAGGGGTGACCGCAGGAACTGGCCTGTACTGCTAGTTAGGCCCTTGCTTTATTATGTTTAATGTTATAGTGCTGCCAAAATAAAATGGCCCATTAGTTCTCAACACTTGTGTCTGCCTCTTCATTCCATCTTGGGGGGGGGGAATCTTATTTTTAAAAAAGCAAGATTTCAAGCAGTGAATCAAAACTTCTAGAAGTAGCAGATAATCTATTAGAGAACAAAGTAATACATTTAAACTATTCCCAAAGTTATTATTTACCAGCAGTATGAAAGAGAACATACTAAACAAAAAACCCACCTTAGTAGCCATATAAAACTTCTGAAAGACCTCTAACCATATTTGTGCAAAAATAGTACAATGCTTCCCAAATGCTTGTTCTATTTAAGCATCTGGTGGCTGGGTATCTCTTCAGCCTAGCGCTTCACAATGAGTTCAAATACTGATAATAGGAAAAACAGAAGTTGTCATGGCACAGGATGTTATATTATTTATTAAATCTCAAAGTGGCTTTACCATCTATATTAAATATATATATATTTAAAAGTTACTGCCAACTTTCTACTAAATACAACATTCAAAGTGGCTTTCTTAAAAAGTTGGTTAAATAGTATCAATAAAACAATCTGCATTCAAGAGACAGCAATAAAGAAGCCACAGCAAAGGAAGCAACCACAAAAAAAATCCATTTAAAGCAACAATAAAACAATGTGAGACTAGACCCCAAATCATTTCCCCAAACGTGGGAAAACAGGATAGTGTGCAATTTATGCATAACACAGGAGCCTGAAGAACCGAAGGGCAAAGAGGCCTCATCCAAAAGATAAACTGAGAGCTGTACCCTAGAAAACTTGATGCACAAATTATCTGTGATCACACAAGGAGCTCAGCTTGAGATAAAACTGCAATTGCAAACAAGACGAGTTCAACTTTTGAACGCCTTATCAGTGAAAATCATCCCTGTGTGATGAGAACGAGCTGGGAAGGGTTGCTGGCAAAAACTGCTTGGAACTTCTTGTGACAGACTTGTTCATTGTGCATATTTAAATGGAGTGAGGAAAGATCCATTTCAGAGCCCATTCCAGCAATAGCCTCTAGTGGTAATTTTATATCCCATTCTTCCAAACGTTTCCTAAACTTGGAAATGCAAAGATTGACTGTTTAAAAACATTCACTACCTCACAAACCCGTTCCAAACACACACAAACCAGTGTATCAGAAATGCTGAAAAATTTCTGTCCATCCACTACACAACACACGTGCCTCGAAGTGTAAGTCGAGATAAAATGTTCCCTACTCCACATGCTCCTCAACCCAGCCTTTCCTCTCCAGGATGAAAATTTCCCCACCCTTCTATTGATCGTCTTAACTGTGGTTAAATGGTTGTGGGTTGGATCCAACTAGTTTTTCTGCTGGTGAAAAAAGAAGGCTATGTCCTCTTCAACCACCAAAAACTCTATGCTGGAGATCACAGAACAAGCACATAAAAGCAATGTGTGATGGGAGCTGTAATAAGGAAGAGAACTGTGTGATATTTGAGTGAAAAAGCTGGCAGGATCCAACCCAGTGTCTGCACTGACCTTAACCCTGATTAACACTATCCAGTCTTTCTATCTTAACTTGTGTTTGGAAACTTGCTTTAAACTTTGTTCCAGATCCTGTTGAAGGAGATAAAAAGCAGAAGCAATATTAATCATGGTGAAGTCAGCCTGAGCTGGATAGCCCAGTTAAGTCCAATCTTGTCAGATCTCAGTAGCTAAGTGGGGCCAGCCTTGGTTAGTAATTGGATGGGAGACTCCAAAGGTCAGAGTCACTATAAAAAGGCAGGCAATGGCAAACCACATCTGTTAGTCTCTTCCCTTGAAACCCCAGTGGAGATTGCCATAAGTCAACTCCAACTTGATGCTAATTTCCACCACCAAAGTCAGTGCAAATATAACCCTTAACCAGAGTTTAGGCTACACCCCCAATTAAGGTAAAGGGGGAAGAAGAAAGAATATGTGATCCCACAAGATGCTCCTAATCTAACCATGGTTGAAGCATGGTCAAAACACAAGGAAGCCAACGTTTTTGAATTTATTACCAATCACATTCTGAAAAGCATAGGGATTCCTAAAAGTTAATTAAATTACCTCTTCTTATTTTTACAGTCAACTTTAATGAACATTTTCTACATTGGTTGTTGGGGGTTTTTCGGGCTGTATTGCCGTGGTCTTGGCATTGTAGTTCCTGACGTTTCGCCAGCAGCTGTGGCTGGCATCTTCAGAGGTGTAGCACCAAAAGACAGAGATCTCTCAGTGTCACAGTGTGGAAAAGATGTAGGTCATTTGTATCTACTCAGGAGGGGTGGGGTTGAGCTGAGTCATTCTGTATGAGTTTCCCAGGGTGTGGAATGCTAATGGCGGGAGGCTTCACTGTATCCTGAGGAGGTTCTTTTGCATATGGATTGGTGAAAGCTTATGAAAAAGCACAACCTTCAAGCAGTATTCAGACCCACCCGAAAAATACAACAGATGCTACGATCAGCAAAAGACAGCAGAGACCCCCTCACCTCTGCAGGAGTATACCGTATACCCTGCAGCTGTGGACAAGTTTACATCGGGACCACAAAGCGTAGCATCCAGACAAGAATAAAAGAACATGAAAGACACTGCAGACTTGGACAGCCTGAAAAATCAGCAGTGGCTGAACATAGCCTAACTCAAACAGGGCACAGTATCTTATTCCAGGACACCAAAATACTGGACAACACTTCCAACTACTTTGTCAGACTGCACAGGGAAGCCATTGAAATTCACAAGCATAAGCAAAACTTCAACAGGAAAGAAGAAACCTTAAGAATGAACAGAGCATGGGCTCCAGTTCTGAAAAACACCAGGCCAACAAAACACTCCACACCCGACAATAGCCCTGCAGAGAAGATTAGCACATCAAGCACCAATCCATATGCAAAAGAACCTCCTCAGGATACAGTGAAGCCTCCCGCCATTAGCATTCCACACCCTGGGAAACTCATACAGAATGACTCAGCTCAACCCCACCCCTCCTGAGTAGATACAAATGACCTACATCTTTTCCACACTGTGACACTGAGAGATCTCTGTCTTTTGGTGCTACACCTCTGAAGATGCCAGCCACAGCTGCTGGCGAAACGTCAGGAACTACAATGCCAAGACCACGGCAATACAGCCCGAAAAACCCCCAACAACCATCGTTCTCCGGCCGTGAAAGCCTTCGACAATACATTTTCTACATTATTTAACAAAAATATGATTAGATTCGCATTGCTATGACTCCAAAGTGACTCATTAGATTATTAGTAAGCAACATAGGGCCAACTCAAATTATTCCTCTTATCCATTTATAAACTATAGCCTCATACTAGTATCTATTTTGACAATAATGGGGGAATCACACCAGTATTTAACTCCTGTTAGAAATATAACTATTAAACAATGACTACAGCTACAGTGGTACATTGAAACACCTGTCAATGACCACAATAGAACCCCAAACAGTTCCACATACATGCGATTACCTCAAATGTTGATAATTTCTGGGACCAACTGCATTAAGAGAAGGTATTCACAACACACAAGCACTACCTCCTTGTGAGCCACGGAATATTATCACCAGCTATATTACTATGGCAGTTAGAACTCATGCTACTTCCTCTTGGAGAGTATACCCTAACTTAAGCATTGCTTAAAACACATAGGAGAGTGAGAATTGCACGTTAATGTAGTTCAAGATTTTAATTTAATTTATTATATTTATATTCCGCCTTCCCCGCTTTCACAGGCTCAGGGCAGATAACAAATACAAGATGACAAGAGGTAGCACAGAACACCCCTTGGAGATTTAGGTTTGGGTCCAATTTCTACAGCACAAACACCAGATTCAAAATGCTTTGAAGAATCAACCAGAAGACAAGAAAGGCTTCCACAAAGTAGCTGGTAAAAATCCAGAGCCACCTTTGAATTTCATTCTCAATTAGGATTTTCAAGCCATTGCTTCCGTTTATGGGAGTGCTTCTGTCTATTCGACTGAAGATTGAATATCACTTTAAGTAAAGTGTCCAGCAAACTGCTATGCCAATATAGGTAAATCAAGCGACAGGAAATACCACACAGCCATTAATAATTTGAAATGAGTTATTTTATAGCTGGTGCAATGGTAAATGGACACTCATCTTCGAGCACTCTACAGTGCATTGTTAATGTTTACCATTTATTATTTCATTTTAAGACATGATGTTACAAATCTTCCTTCTCACATCATTAGACCTTGAACAGGAAGCTACCCTCATTTAAATCAATGAAGAGGCTGGTAAGAAAGAAGTGGGCATACCAGAAATAGCCTCAAGGAGCCATGGAGCTGAAAATAAAATAGACAGCTAAGCCATCTTCTTTAATTTCAGAAAACAATGACATTCTAGTCTTGACTGATGGCTTGTTAAGCTACGGCAAAACAACACCGTTTTACACTAATGCCATGGGTGAACGAGATGTTTCCTGGATGCGCGTGATGATGTATCTGACACAGCTGAGGTCACAGAGAATTACAGGCAGACTATTGTCTCTGTTCAATATGAAAGCACTCTTATTTGAAGCAACAAGAAAATTAGGTCACATAGACCCAAAACCACACAAAGACCCCCAATCTGGTGCAAAGAAAATGCTAAATGCTATTTTTTTTAAGTATAAGATCAATATTTATTATGGTAATAAGATACAGATTATAGTTTCTAATTACATGAGACTTATATCTAAGACTTCAGTATTTTAAAGCTTAATTAATGATTCCAATAGATGCCCTAATACAACATCAGGATTAGAAGACTGGGCTAGCAAAAAGGCAGCATTGTAAACACCTGGCAGTTTGTCATAGCACTAAGAGCTGCTTAATGTTCAAGATGGATGTTATATTATAATAGCTACTGTTCTTTAAAAAGCTGGCACAGAGTAATACTTAAGAGACTGAGCTAAAACCCAGGACATTCCAGGTTCAAATATCGCTTCCACCACGCATTTACTAGATAGTCTTAGGCAAGCTAATTTCTTTCAGCCTCATTCTCTCCTATTCCAATTCTGCAGTCTTTGAATAATAATGTGTGTGTAAAGTGCCATCAAGTCACAGCCAATTTATGGCAACTCCATAGGGTTTTCAAGACAAGAGATGAATACAGGTAGTTTGCCATTGGCTGCCTCTGCATAATGACCCAGGACTTCCTTGGTGGTCTCCTATCCAAGTATTAACCAGGGCCCTGCTTAGCTTCCAAGATCCAATGAGATCAAGCTAGCCAGGGCCATCCATGTGAGAGTTTGGATAATAATACTCAGTAATACTAACCTATTTTACAGTGTTGTTCCAAAGATTACAGCAAAGTAATGCTTTAAACAGTCAAATGCACTACTCATGGCCAAGTATTTTGATCAGAAAAAGGATTCCTGGTCATGGAGTCATATGAATATTTAAATTGATATCCATGCCAGAGCCTCCAAAATAACATTAAAATCTACCCTTTAAAAATGCACTATTTAAGCACCAAGTTCTATCTTTTCTTCCACTGGCTTCCAGTGAAGTTCCAGATCCGATTCAAGGCATTAATTTGGTGTTTAAAGCCCTCCACGGACTGGGACTGGCATACCTGTGGGACCGCCTCTCCCATTACATTCCTTGCAGGGCGCTGCACTCTGCGGATAGACAACTCCTGGTGGTCCCCAGCCCGAGGGACATCCATCTGGCCTCCACCAGGGCCAGGGCTTTTTCTGCCCTGGCCCCAGCCTGGTGGAACACTCTCCCGCTGGAGATCCGGGCCCTGTGGGACCTATTACAGTTCCACAGGGCCTGTAAAACAGAGATGTTCTGCTGGGCCTTTGGTTGAGGACCAGTGGGTATCCCCCCCTTATTCCATCTAAGATCACCACCTCTTCTATGACTGCCCTCGGCTATGCATTCTGCCCACAGCTATGACCTATACAGGTCTTTTATCAGTATCTAAAGTAGCCTATGTATAATGGTGCCTGGAGTATTTTAGTGTAAGTTTTAAGTTTTAAGCCAGTTTGGCATAGTGGTTAAGAGCGTGGGACTCCAATCTGGAGAACTGGGTTTGATTTAGGGTTGCCAGGTCTGACTCGGTCAATACCTGGAGATTTTGGGGGTGGTGCTTAGCTAACATGCCCTTCCCTTGCTCCTGAGCTCCTGGAGAAAAACTGGAATGAGGGCATGTTAGAGCAGCAGCAGATTCTTCCGCTGTCGCTGCAGCTGGAGATTCACCGACACGGCAGCTTTCTCCATAGCAGCTCCCTGGGAGCAGGACACCCAGGGAGAAAGTAGCAGCTGCCCACCCCCAAACGATCGTTGAGAGCCCTCTTGTCCAGCAGGCTTGTGACTTGGAGGAACGATTTGCAAAAGCTGCTGCTGCAGCCGGCTTTCTCTGGCTCTTCAGGCAGTGATTCTAATAGAGAGGGGAAGGACACTCGGACTTCAGTTCCCAGAAAACTTGTGAAAACAATCAAGTGTTCTCCACGTGAAAAAAATTACTTGTAGCTTGGCTCTCAGAAGGCTGTGTGTGAGGTTCCTTACACTTGCTCACCTCCTCACCACCACCACCCCAGCCACGGCTGTGACTCCACACAAATAAACAATTTTAAGAGGAGCATCCCCTTGGGAAAGCCCTGAATTGATTGAAGCTTGGGGAAGGTGTGGGCAGTACCACCGGTGCCCGTTTCCATTAGGAGAAGAACTCAGCCTAACCTACACTCTACCTGAAACATCTTCCTTCCATAGAGACTAGGAGGAAAGAATGCTAGAGCATCCCCCTGGCGGTGGCCATTCCCCCCCCCCGCTGCTGAATGCACTGGAAGCGGGGAGAGGGGGCTCAAACTGGGGGATCCCCCGCCCCCAGCGGGGACCTGGCAACCCTAGTTTGATTCCTCACTCCTCCACCTGAAGTCAACTGGGTGACCTTGGGTCAGTCACAGCTCCTAGCTCTCTCAGCCCCACCCGCCTCACAGGATGTTTTGTTGTGGGTATAATAGTAACATACTTTGTAAACTGCTCTGAGTGGATGTTAAGTCATCCTGAAGGGCGGTATATAAATCGAATGTTTATTATTGTTGTTGTTGTTGTTGTGTTTTTAAAGTTGATTATTAATTTATTGTGTCTTATTGATGATGTGAGCCGCTCTCAGCCCATTTGTGGGGAGGGCGGGATATAAATCAAATAAAATAAATAAATAAATAAAGTATGCAGTCATAATCATTTCAGCAGTTGTAAATAATAAAGGAAAATTAAAGATGAGGACATAGTAACCGCAGTGTTCATTTATCATAATCATCTAGTACATAATAAAATGGTAACTTTCACTAACCACATATGGGTTTTCACTTCTTTCAACAAGAGGACGTTTTATTATAATATCCTCATTTTTCTGCCTTGGCAACAGGCAACCAACCAATCAACCATCACTTAGCAAGGAAGAAAAAACAGAAACGTGGTATATCTGCAAACAATCTTGCACACATTGCAAAAAATTTAAAAAAAATATTCGGGGGGGAGGGGCGTGAGTGAATGCTGGATGGTTTTGCCATGCTCATTATGGACAATCTCTGACCTGGATAGCTCGGGCAAGCCCAATCTCATCAGATCTCAGATGCTATGCAGGGTCAGCCTAGACTAGTAATTAGATGGGAGACCTCCAAGGAATACCATAGTTGGAGGTAAGCAATGGCAAACCACCTCTGTTTAGTCTCTTGCCATGAAAACCTCAACAGGGGTCATCATAAGTCAGCTATTACTTGATGTCACTTTCCACCACCACCACCACCATTATGAGCTACACTGTATGGGCTAGGTGCCTGTCCAATGGCCTTGCAAAGGATGAAGGAAGATGAGGACCTGCCAAATATTCTACAGTGAAGTATGAGGGTGATATTCCACACAGAGGCCTGCATTTGTCTAACTCTAAATAATTTGCAATTCTTCTTCTTGCAAAAGATCATGCAAATCCAATCTCAATCTTGCAATGCCTTATCTATCAAAATGCAACAGAGAGCTATGGAAGAACCAAGCTCTGCAAACTTTCCAACAGCATGATTTAATTCAATTTATCTATTTCATTCTGAATCCAGCTAAGGATTGCTCTAATTGTCTTGGATGGAACTTGCAACTGCATTTGCTGTCTAAACAGTTAACAACAAATATATTTTTTTTCTGTTCAACCTACAGATGTTTCCTTCCTAATGAACAGCTGGACTGTTTCTTTACATAATTTATATCTTTATCAGGCATTCACTTGCTGAATTCTCAGCTCCACCAAATGGAGGAAAACTCACAAACTACATCAATCATCCCACCCTTGTTCTTTATAACTTGTCAGATTTTGGCAACAGTTAATCAAGACATTAGTGACAGCATCACAGTCTGCTTTCAATCTGGTTCCATGTGCTGCATATACAAGCGCAACATAGATATCACCTTTACACAAGTCATGCTGAGAAAATATTTCATTTTTCCTCCTAGACTTTCTCCCTCTCTTCCTCCTGCTTTTCACAGATTAAAGCTAGAAAGTAAATTTACAGAATGTAACTATTTATGCTTTCTCATTCTACTATAGTTCCATTTAGTAGCCAGGTTTCTTTCTCTGGGCATTTGATTAACAAGTATTATAACCTAGAATATGCAAGTATAATAGAGATCATATGATGTCCTCATAACACCAACAGGGAAGAACTAGTTGACGAGGTGAAAGTATTGGGCACCCTGGGTAGCAGTGACCATGTAATTTAGGAATTTACAGTCTTGGGGAAGGAAAAACCTGTATGTCGTCAGACATATAGGTTGGAATTCAGGAAATTCAGGCAAATTTTAACAAACTGAAAATTATGCTGGGTAGAATCCCATGGTCAAAAATACTTAAGGAGAAGGGAGTTCAAGGGGGGTGGGAGTTTCTTAAAGGCAAAATATTGAAGGCACAATCACAAATGATTCCTATGAGAAGGAAAAATTGGAGGAGCCTAAAGAAGCCAAGGTGGCTCCATAAACAGCTATCTAAAGAGTTGAGAAATAAAAAAGGGCTGCCACACTGCAAGATTTTACCTGGGATCTAGGCATGTCACTCTGCGCCCATTCGGCCCCTTAGCTGAGCCAGATTTCCAGCTATCATTTTTAAAACAGAAGTCTGTAGGTCTTCCAGATCTAGAAAGATAGAAGGCAAAATGCGTGCTTTTCTGCAAAGAGGCCCATTCCACTTTCTGTTAGTGAATGATGGAAATCACAGCTGTGATAGATGGGTACTGGTAGCAAAGAGCCAATGTGGTGCAGTGGTCAGAGTGTTGGACTAGGATTAGGACTAGGAAAACTGTCTGCAAACTTTTTTTCACACAGTCTAGCTTCAAACATTTTGTGGGAGGACAGCAGGATTTAGTAAAAGTGAATGGTCACAATGAGGTCCAGGCTAGCTTTTGTGCACAAGAAGATGCTTCTGTCTTATTATATATTAAATACTCTAAAGGAACAAAAACCCGACCAAGATAGCCCAGGCAAGCAGGGTGGGCTTTGGTTAGTAACTGGATAAGAGACTTCCAAAGAAGACCAGGGTCTCTATGCAGAGGCAGAGGAACCTGAAGAAGGAAACTCTGACTTTTGAAAGCTTACACTCTAAAACTCTTGTTGGCCCCTAAGGTGCCACTGGACTTGAATCCTGCTGTGCAGAGGCAGGTCACTATTTATGCTTTCTCCACGAACAGAATGTAACTATTTATGTTTTCTCATTTTACTGTAGTTCCTTTTAGTAGCCAGGTTTCTTTTTCTGGGCATTTGATTAACGAGTATTATAACCTAGAATATGCAAGTATAATAGAGATCATATGATGTCCTAGTAACACCAACAGGGAAGAACTGGTTGACGTGGTGAAAGTATTGGGCACCCTGGGTAGCAGTGACCATGTAATTTAGGAATGTAATTTAATTCCTAAACTAATTCCATGTAATTTAGGACCATGTAACTTGGGAAACCCCATGAACCCCATGTTTCGGTTTTTTTCTGGTTCATGCCCATGTCTAGTCCTAAAACAGGGACAGACAGATTATCTTCCCTCCCATCTTCAGCAATCTTGGTTTGTAATCAGATTGTTTGCAGTCAAAAGTGTTAGCATAAATAAGGTTCAACAATTAGCAGAAAGTAGAAGTCAAACAGAAGTCAATCTACATTTAGCAATTTCCATTTAAAAAGGAAAAAAACCCTTATGAGTATTCCTCGACCATACGGAGAGATTTCTGAAACCAACAAGTTTTAAAATTAAAATAATCTCACTTCAAGCTCAGTCCAAATGGAGAAACTGCCTTCTTTCTTGGTGTAAATCACTTATCAATAAGGACAATCAGTATGAAGAGGTGAATTAGACATCATATGATGGCATTCAATATTTTAATTAGGAATATTTCAGATGGCAGACAACACAGTATTGCTAGACGTTATGCATAGGCATTTTCAGGTGTAGAAATGTAGAAGTCTCACACTGAAGATGTGCTCATGCTCAGTACAATTTTTAGGAATGGCACAAATAACTTCTGTTCAGCGGAACATGGAACTTCAGTGGAACTTAGGGATCCCAGATCCCCTGGTGGATCCCACCCTCCGCTCCTACCACCACTCACGTGGCTGGGGGGAGAAGGTGGGGGACAGGCCTCCCAGGCACGTTCCCAAGGCGGCAAGACGACATTACTCCCAGGAGTGACATCATTGTGCCATCCCTAAAGCGCTCCCATGCTTCACAGTAGGCTGATTTGGGCATGAAATGGGCCGAAGCAGGCTCATTTGGGGGCCTAATTGGCCTGCTGCAAAGCGCACGCATGCTCTCATGCCTGCATGATGATGTAATTTCCTAGACATGATGTCATTGCACAGGCCCAGGAGTGTGCCCATGCTTCATGCGCAAGGAGTAAAAAAAGGTGAGTGTAGGGTCCCCCTTCCCACTGGGAGGATAAGGGGCCTGGCAAACCTTGTGGAACTAATGCTATATTGATTTACAGAAGAACCTCTCAATCATCAGAAACAAAAATACTAATTTTTTCTTTCTTGTGCTAGATGTTATTCTGATGCATATTTATGATGACCTATCTTTCTCACTTCACAAGAAAACCCTAATTATATTGAATTTGAGCAATAGAGTAGCCATTTTTCACATTTAATAATTCCACTCAGATTTCATAACAATAAATTCTAAAATAATCAAACACTGTAATTATAAAAAGTCAACAGTAGTAAAAAATCTCAATATTTTCCCAGTCCTGTTTCTAGCCAAACAACGTATTTGAATATTCTGTGATTAGAATCACTCATGATTTTTTACAAGCACCAAATGTCCATTATGAAGTCAAAAGGAGCTATTGGGAGAGGAAATGTTTAACCCTTTCTTCCCTTGGCTCTTCTATAATTTAAACAGCTATTCCAGAGTTGCACTTAGCTATGTAGGAAAAGGGACAAGTACAGCACTTGCATGCTTGTAGCTATTAATTAGTTTTCAAAAATCATTCATGTAAACATGATTCAAATAAACAATTACACAGTATCACTGGACTAGAGTAACTCTTCTTAGGATTGTACTGTAAAAACATCTTCATCTTGTCTGGTTTAACTCATCCTAAGTTTTTTTAGATTTATTCTTTTATGATGTGTTTGAATTGTTCTGTTATCTTATTATCTGCACGTTGGTTAAGAAGGAGATAGAAATCTTTTAACTAAATAAATAGTGAAGGGAGATTAGCTGGGCATCATCTACCTGGCACCACACTCAGAATTGCAGTACAATCTATCCAAGATGGGCCTTAACGAAGTTTCTTTAGACCTTGAAGCCGGCCCCCAAATTAAGGAGTTCAGACTCACCCCTGCCAATTTTTTTTCCTCTGGCATATTAAGCATTAGTTTAATGTTGCTTCTAAATTATTAATGAGGTTCCCACTAGCCAGGAGAAAAACACTCTGTCCTGTTAATAGAACATTAATAGGACATTTTTTATGGCATGATGTTATTTACCTCCATGCCACAAAAAGCTTCATTTCCACACAATGAGGCTCTATCAAAATGGCAGGACAATTTTGAACACCCTAAATTCAACAAGTGAGGCCCTATTCTAAGAGTTAAGAACATCAGTTAGTTGTGAGGAGCGTGGCCTTTCGTTATCCCAAGGCTCTGGACTGCTTTCCTGAATAAGGTGCAGTATTTCTTCTTTCTCATCTTCTCTCAGGTAGGGTGCAAAATGTTTTAGGCATGTGAAGACGCACAGTCCAGGAAAAGCTTGAAAACTTCCAAACCACCTTGGAATTCCTCTCCCATACAGGAACTAACCCCATCTACATATGTTTTGAATGAACACACATTCTTTCCCATTTTTTCACACCTCCATCTTCTCTCCTCTCTTTGTAACCTTCCTTTTCTCAAATTTTAGATCGTAAGCTCCTTGGGGCAGGGACCTGCCTCCTTCTGCTCTGAAAAGCATCATACACATTGACTGTTCTGTGTAATAAAAAAAACTCACCATTTGATTCAGCTGGGCCTCAGCTAATGGGTTTCAGCTGGATAGCCATGTTAAGTTCATGACAACAAAAACCCAGTGGCAGCTAAAAGATATGTCTTGTAGTATATGCTTTTGCAGACTTGAGCCTTTTTTTTTTTTGCTTAAGCTAATGTTGTAAGGAATGGCAGCCATTACCACTAGACTGCTATGAAACTAGAATGGAAATAAAGAAAAATACCCTAGAATTATTCTCTTTACACCTCAAGAATGAAGCCCTGGGGGGGGGGGGGTGAACAGATTTCAAACAAGATTAGTAAATCTGGATCATAACGCTGTGCATAATAGTAGGCCAAGCCTGAATAACTACTCACAGTCTACTCTACTGTTTGTACTCTGAATGATTCCAACACTACCAAAAGTTGGCTTGAAGAGTGAAAGACTTGTTGCTTCCTCTCCAGGCCAAGCTTCTCTGTCTCCCCTCTACCTTTTCAGTAAAAGTTGTCTGGCAATGCCAGCCTTTAGTACACCCCCACCACCAGCCCTGCCACAGCAGACACCCCCTTTAGGCCCTGCAGCACAGCCTTTGGCAGTACCTCAGTTGCAGGAGCCCCTCCAGGCCTCTCTCACCCTTAGGCCAGTTGCAGCCAACGCACAGGCACAACTCTGGGGAACAGCCTGCAGCCACTCGGCAGACTCACCTGTCTCCTGCAGTTGCCCAGATGGCTCCACTTCATCCAGGCTCACAGGAGATTGCCATCAGCACAAGCCAGGCAGGCACAGGCCCCAAGATGCAAGGGAGCCACTGGGGAGGGTTCAGAAGCAGCAGGGGTGAGCCAGGCAGAGAAGCAGACCAAATGCCCCACCCTAGGTGGGGATGGAGTGGGTGGGGCCAGGAGGCTGCAGAGTCTACCCAGCCCTCCTATCAGATAGGCTGGAAGCAGGGCCAGTCAGGGAGAGTGGGTGGCGACTGGGGGCAGAGCCAGGGAGGTGGGGCAAGGGGAGGCCTTTAAATTCAGGTTCCTGTGAAGGCCGAGGAGGATTTTGCAGGGAGAGACAGTTGGAGTGTGCTGCTACTTCCAGGGCAAGAGAAGGAACAAGGTGGTGCAACCCCCTTCCCTGCCCATCTGAGGCCAGAGAACACCTGCCTGGAGAGCTGGTAGGATGGCAGGCCATCAGGTGAGGGCGCCAGTGAGGGAAGAGCCTCACAAAAGCCTTTTACCTTTGCCCACCCCACCAAGCACAGCCACCTGCCTGTCTTCAGCTTTCCCCTCAGCTGCGGCAGGAGAGAGCTGAAGTTCCCAACAAAGGCAAAGAACAGCTAGCAACCATTGACTCTGTTTACAGCAGAGCTTGTAATCCTAGCTACAAATTACCTCTGTGCTAGAAGTTTTGCAAGGCATTCCTTTTAAGCACTTATTTCCCCTTTCCCTCCTCCTCTTTTTAAACTCTGCAACTGTCAGGATGTCTCCTGTCATACTCTGCAAGGCCTCGGTGTACTGGTTGCACTTAGCAAGGCCTGTTTGATTCTGTGTGACTCTGATGTTAGAAGCTGTTCGCTGCCTGGAATGTGACAGCCTGCTGTTATCTCTTTCTCAGTCTGTGGTTTGCCTTTTGCCTGCGAAGGCCTTGGAGTTTCTTACATATAATCTCGGCTGTTCATCTATTAAACTTAGCTAACTGTTCTCTGAAGGGGAGATGGGGCTGGGGCTGGGCTTAGAATCCTATATACTTTATGTGCTTGTAGAGAAAGGTCATTCCTACCAAGGAATGTAATGGTGTATGAACTAGTAGCTTATCAATAAAATGCTTTAACTCATGCAGTTCCTGGATTCATGCAGTGAAGTCTTTGAGAGTTAGGGCGTTTTCACATGCATGCGTAACCTCACAGCATGAAGCATCTTCCTAGCATAATTTCCTGGCATGATCCCCTTTAATGGTGCAATGATGTCAGAAAATGCGCCATTAAACGGGATCGTGCCAGGAAATCGCGCTAGGAAGATGCGTCATGCCATGAGTTTTGCGCAATTTTCCAGAGGTTAGGGTGTGTGAAAACTGCCTTACTTGGCAGAACTTTATAGTAACAGGCAGAAGCCCACCAAAGCTTTAAATACCATGAACAAATCACAACAACAACCCGGCACATGGAATTATTAAGGTTTGAGCCAAGGTATTAAATTGCATGGGATGTCAAAAATCAAAAGCCACAGGCCTAAGCAAGAGTCCCCTAGCGCTGTCTTCTGAAAGCTACCATCCAAGGAAAAACCAGTCCAAAACAGGGTCTCCAAATGCTTAGACTATGGTATATAAAAAGTATATCTACATGAACTATACATGAACTATTGAATTAGATAGACTGTATTACATCTTCATTTCTTATTTAAGTACTGAAACATAAGATTAAGCCAGTGCTCTTCCCAGAAACAGTTTGATTTGGTAACCCTACAGCATCAGTGTGGCCACGAATAAGTTGTGCTAGTAAAAAATTACCAATATTGGTTTCTTATGTATGTTCTGAAGAATACACAGTAGTTTATCAAGGTAATTAATATAATTTAGCAGTAGTTCTTACATTTGTACAAGCCTGTTGTACTGTCATCATTTCCTCTCGAGGTCCTCTTGACTGAAAATATTTGTTTTTGTGCAAACGTACTCCTATAGGATAAAGCCAAAATAGTGTCTTGGTATTCTACCAACAATATTAATTTACTTTTCCCAAGGCAATACATTTCTACCTGGCCTAATTGGTCTACTCCTATTTACACCCCCATTCCTTTCTTTATCTCAGTGAAGCCTCAAATGCACTAGCATTTGAACTAGATATATTCTTCTATAGGCTTTGTATTGTATGGCATAGTCTGAGTGTGATCAAAGTGTGTACGCCCAACTACATCTCAGATCTGAAAAACATTAAAGATGAGGAGGATGCGTAATCTGTTCTTTTTTCACTTCCAATTTTTGCACAAAATTCTTCTGGTGGAGTTCCATTTTGGCATAATTTAGTGACAACTGTCCCCTGCTGCAATATAGTCATGTGGTTACATGTAATGAAATAGTTGCATCCACAAAGGTCTGATACACAATATAGTCCTGTTAAGTACATAACTGTATGCAGAGTTTCTTGTATTCTGCAAAAAAAATACACAGATACGTAATTTCTTGGCTTAGAGATGGTAACCTCTTTTCTCTAAGTATGAAGCACTATAATCATGACATTATACCTTTTTTTAATTTGGCTAGTTTCCTATCCTTCAGTGGGGGCACTAAAGTTACCTAGTACTGGACAGAAGGAAGAGAAGTCAGCCTGATAGGAGGCACACCAGGAGAATCAGAAGCTCTGGGCTGGTGGCAGGGCAATGTCACCTCCATAACCCTTGTTCCTGGGAGGCAGTGAGATCTGATTCAGGGAAAAGATGACTTTTACTGACTGGCCTTTCCTTCCTCCTAAGCATTGTTGAACACCTTGCAAAAGGCTTCTGCTGGCCTCTGAGGGTCAAACCAGACGATACAAAATACACTTGAACTACACTCAAATACACTCGAATTACAAAATAAGCTCGAATTACCCATGTAATTTGAGTGTATTTTGTCTCGTGTGATGACACCCTCGGTCTGAAAGAAATCTTACAGGAATCTGCAATTTACACAAATGGCAGAACTATATATAAGATGGGAGGTCTGTGACTGATCCAACTACAGATGGAAGGGGTTTCCAGCTTGCCTGCGACAGTGGTGATGAAAAGAGAGTTCAACTCTTACAATTTTCCAGATCAAAATTGCTCTCCCAAGTGGCTATTTCTTCCATAAGAGAAAAAGTGCAGGTATCTGGCAGAGAGTACTAAAACACACACAATCATTACTTTTGTGAAGAAGCAGGTATCTTTCCACAGCTGCAATTCAATAATACAAACAGACCAACATTCCAGACAAGGAACTTGAAAACACAGGCACATTATTCAAAAGAATGAGGGTTTATCGAGTGGCATTTTCATGGAGACGTAAGAAATGTACATTATATTCCAGACAGATGAAATGTAAACCCTGGCGGGGTTCCATGATTCAATTAGCATCTATGCAGCACGTTAGCGAAAATGTATAGTATCATCCATATTTCTTTTTGCTTAGTAAGTAAATGGACTTCAACCATTTGCTGTTCTGGTTTTAAATGTATTTAACTGTTTTATTTTTGAATCGTTTATATTACTGTAACCTGCCCTGATCCCGCTCATGGGAAGGGTGGGCTAAAAATCGAATAAATAAATAAAATCCCTAGAAGGGTAGTGTTTATTACAGGGAACAAAGTGTGCTACAATATCTATACAGATTTAGACATAGAAATAAACATTCATACGATCAGGGCCAACTACATAGATTTCTCTCATAGAAGTGGTGCTACTCATTCAGCAGAGAACTGATTCCCTAGTTAGGAAAGGATCCATGTGATCAAGCCCCACCCACTCAAACGATCATTTAAGCATTCTTCCAGCTATGTCAAAGCCGATCACAGTCAACAGAATGATTCAGAACTTGACAAAAAATGTAAAAAGGCACCTCCGATTAAAGACAAATACCCAACTGGAATATTTATTTTCTGTTTGCTCTACACTTTGGCAAGATGTTTAGATTTTCACTGAACTAGTGCAAATGGCAATAATTTAACAAAGCACTCATGGCCCATTGATTTCAACTGAAGCCTGTCTTTCTCTGGATGGTGCCCAAAGAATTCTACCACACCTCTGTTTATTGCCTCAGTTTCATTCACAGCTTTCTGCAGTGTGAGCAGAACTCTGTACTCCAGCCTTACATACTGGAGAGAACCAATGTACTATTTACACATTATTTGCTGTAACAAACAAGGTGATCCTTGAACTTCTGATTTACTCAGATTCTTCTCCTCTTTCAGCTTTGTCTCCATTTCACTTTTTCAACGTGTGAACAAATAAAATAAAAAAGGATAGTTATTGCAGAAGTTCAGTGATTAAAGACTGATGCAATTGTTATAAAGCTGCTATCATAACAGAAAGAATGATCCAGCCATATTTCCTCGAGTTCAAGGCTCCAAAAGGAGCCGCTGAAAATGGGCATATCCTTAATGGCAATAAACCCAACACTACTGATCATATAATTTTCTCCCTTATCATTATATTGTCAGCTGTAAATACATCCAACATTGTTAACCATTCTACAGCCTTAATTTAAAATGTTGTGCCTGCATATTAATTGTTCTGTAGATGCAGTATACTTATCTAGGCATCCTTGGTGACATAGTGCTTGCGGAGTGGATATTTGTGCAGAGAGCTTATATACTGACATGGGTAGAGGATGTCAATAAGCATGCTTAGGGCCAGATGTAAAGAATCTTGAGTTGTCACCAGCAGAAAAAATCTGCCCTCACCACCTCCTCATTGGTAGAAGATTACCAACATTTCTATATCTCAGTTTTATGAGGGTTGGTTGGCTATTGCTATACTGCATGGCACCAAGAAGAGGGTAAGCCAAAACTTGTCAATGGCACATTGCCTGATCCTGGATATTTCCAGAATTCCACACCCAGCTTACCATAGAGATATATAGTGTGCTATGATATACATTTGTAGTTTCAGGTCATGCCCTTGCCAGTTACATCTTCAGAAATGACAAGCAAGATCTGCAGTCCTGGACAAAGTTCATTCTTTAAGAGCAAGTTAATTCCTATGGCTTATTTATTTGACTTGGAAATAGATACCTAAATTTTAAACATGTTTGCAAGGTTAAGCATACTAAGGAGGGGGAGAATTAGCATGACGTTTCTTGGAATGCCTTTAAAAATTAAAAACTTTTCTATTACTTACAGAGAAAACTCTAACTATGAAAAATGGATAGTCGATCTTACAGTACTGTATAGTACACAATCACTGCACCATACAAATATAAACACTCTTCAGGGTTCACAATGACAGAACATTAGACCTTGTTATCTTGCTACAACTACTGATATGTATTGCCTTTCCACCCATTGGGCATCCATAACTCCTTAAACCCCTTCGTCAGCACATTAGACAAAATTACCATTGGCTAAAGAGAACAGCAATAATGGGATTTTTATAAAATGAGGTCTAATAAAACAAGTGTTGCACTTCTTGAACTATCAAACTCTTACATTTAACTAGCGTACAATCTGAAACACTCCACACGTCTCACTGACAACATGTCCCTGGCCTCTGGAACAACAGAGTGCTTAGCTGATGTTGTAATGCTCACACCCAGAGCTCCGGAAGACCAGGTAAGGTGGGGCAGTGATGATCCATCCACATATAATGTTTAGCCTAAGATTTCACAGTTTGACAGCGCTAAGTGCTATTTGATAAGCAGTCCAACTGCTTGAAACCCAGCAACCGCAGGGAAAATAGAAGAATAAAGCATCCCTAAAGCCTGCAATGCAAGCTGGCAGCTCTGACAATTCCCCAAACTAAGAAGAGTTTTGCTCTGGATTTTATACAGATGTTTTTGTCAGCATAACTTTAGCATGAAGATCTGCCTTTGCAAAAACTCTAGCCTCTTGAAATTTTTTGTAATGGTTCCTGGGACAAGAAGTGCAAAAAACACATTTTATTACAGCTGTCTCTGGACTAAAAACAAATTTTTGTTGATTAGTCATCGGCCTGTTAACCATTTTTTATTACCATGTTTGCCTTCAGTACGTTAGAAAGAAACATATAAAACAGTTTCTTTTCCCCTCCCCATGTTATCTATCAGCTGAACCCATGCTGCTTTCTATACCCATCTCTAAACTGGAGCCTGGCAGGAAAAAGCTCCCAAATTCAGCAGTAATGGCGATCTTCCAAAAGTTAGTAAAAATGAAAGCTCATGGAACATAACATAGCATGAAGCTGCTGTAGATAAGTGAGACCACTGATGGATGAAGGTCATGGCAGTTGCTCAGGAAGATGTCTCTGACATCACCTGCTACCTGGTCCTTTTAATTGGGATTGAAACTTGCACCTTCTGTATACAAATTGAGCTACTGTCCCACCTCATTGTTACAAAGGAAGGCCATCTTGAGTATTTTGCTCTTCACTGCCTATTACTGTAACATAACAGAACCAAAACAGGCTGAAAAAGAAATACTACATAGCCAAACCAGTTAGTGACTCACCTGTAGCAAATAAGAATTCCTTACAAGTAGAAAGAGAATGAGAATGCATTCCCTTTCTGTATTGGCTATTAAAGATTTGTGTATGTTATGAAATTACTTGCATTGGTGGGAGAATCTACTGATGAAAATCTGTAGGTCTAGTTTTCATATCTTAAGGCTTTTTAATTTAAGGATTCCGATGGTATCTAAAAATTAATCCTTATTTAAGTAAGTAAGTAAATGTGCTATCCCATTGGACACAGCTCTCTTGGTGGGCTGTAATTTTGAACTCAAAAGCATGCACAATAGCCTGTAGCTATTTGTTGATTTTTTTGATCTCTGGCCCTCCTTCCCTGAGCAAGTTAAAGATAAAAATGTTATCTTATCTTCTTGCTATTCTATGTATTTATTTAATTCTTTGATTCATTTATGCCCTACTTTTCTCCCCAATAGGGACTCAAAGTGATTTTACATCATGCTTCTTTCCTTCATTCTACCTTTTGAGATAGGCTAACAAGATGTGACTGCCCCAAGGTCATCCAGCAAGGTTTCATGGCAGAGTTGGGATCTGAACCTGGGTCTCCCAGATGCTAGTCTGACACTCTACCCAGGGAGTCACCAACCATTTTGTTCCTGTAGACACCTTTAGAATTTTGATGCAGGGTGGCAGGCACCATTACAAAATGGCTGCCATAGGAGGTGGAGCCAAGTACAAAATAAGGGCTGGTATGGCACACTAGTTTGAGTGGACTAAGACCTGGGATAACTGGGTTGGAATCCCCTGCTCAGCCATGGAAGATCAGTAGGTGATCTTGGACCCTTCACAATCTGTCAGCCTAACCTACCCTCAAAGGATACTATTGTACAGATTAAGTGGATGAGGAGAACAAAGTGAAAAAGCCACTTTAGGTCTCCAATCAAGGAGGAAAGCAGGATATAAAGAAGAAAAAATGGCTGCCTCATGAACTGAAGGGAGACACACAAAGCCTAAAGGGGAATAGCACACACAGAGAGAAGACCAGTGGGGGAAAGGGAGGATAAAACAAACAAATGACCAAATGGAGTAAGAGGTGCTCTACTGCTCCCTAATCTTCACAACCTCAAGTTCATCCTGTTTACAGGATCCTGGATCCTTCTTCAGTGAGCAGTGAGGAGTGATGGCATGGCGCCAGGGCCAATTCTTTTGGGATCAGCCCAAAACATTAAGTTTGGGGCCAATTCCTAAACATTCCTAAAGATCACCCCTATTATGACAATGCTTCCAGGTCACACCAGAAGTTTTGTCATTGGCGGACGCCATGGATGCGTTCACACCCATTTCCCTGGCCTCCTTGCCAGACTCCCATCAATAAAAGGCGATCACCATGCAGCCTCATTTTCTTGCCAATTGCCAGCGACTGGCAGGCAAAGGTTACAATCACCAGGATATTGCCACCATCAGCGGGAACCTGCCAAGCCTACTACTTTAACCTCTATATCAAACTGCTTCTCAAAGCTTATAGCTAAATAATGCCTGCTGGGAGGCTCTCCCACCCACACTAGATTGGCAATAATTCTAGAGTTCCAAGCATAGTCTTCTCTGGCTGCTGTAGTGAATGTAAGCACACACACCCAAACCATAAAGGCCAATTTACAAATACTTTGAAGTATTAGATCCAAAGGCAGAATTCTACTGATAGAACGAATTCTCCCATCTTCTCTCATCTTCTGCAGTCCCACATGCTACGAAGAAGCTGTTCACCAGAATCAAGGGAGACTCAGGAACAGTAGGAGAGACTGAAGCTTTCATTCACAGAAAGGAATTTTTAGATCTAACCCTTGATGTATGCAGTCAATAAAATATATTGATTAGGGGCAGCCATTTGCTATGCAATATTCAAGATTTGAAGTTTTGCAGGATATTGTGTCAGACTGGAAGTTCAAAAGATGTGCAAAATTAGATGTTTCTGAACAGCGGTATAGTAAAGTAATGTTGGAGTGGAGATATCTACAATTTATACATGACCCTTTATACATGATAACACTAGTGTAAACACTGCCAGAGCAGTATGATTTATAAAGGAATAGCAACCACACAGATTCTGACCCTAATAGCCTTGATCCACTGGACTATATTCAATCTTTCTGTTCTGATAGGTTAACAGGAAACCCCTTATGTATGTACATTAATCTGTTAATTGCACTTTACATTGCTTCAAGATTAAAGATAAACTGTCAGAACAAAACACTTTTTAAAGCCAAAATCTCACTTATGATTTGTCAAGTATGCTAGAACATCAGCTTCTATAGGCTTCTCATACTGATATAGCCAGGTGGAAATATTCCTTACATCTTCTGTTTGGCATTTGTATTCCAGTAAATCTGCCCAAGTATAAAACATGCTTCCATTCAAAGCAAAAGCCCATGTTGTCACAATTAGCTCTCGATCTTCGGGGGGAAATATACTTTTTCCAGCTTGGCAAAATAAAGCCATATAAAACAGAAGTGAAGGGAGGAAGAGAATGCATTTGCAAGCATTTCATGAGAACATTAGTAATAATTAAAAAATTAGACAACTTTCCTGCAAATTAGGGAAAAATAAGACAAATATTCATATTTAAGTTAGAGATAACAAGACAAACAATTGCTATGTAAAGAACAGAGATCTCTAAGTAAAACCATGTGAGCCAACATGGAGCTAGTCTCTGCCTTAATTGGTGATGGAAAGTGCCAACAAGTCATAGCTGACTTACAATGACTGCTGGTGAGGTTTTCAGTGCAACAGACTAACAGTCTTCCTCTGCACTCTGGTCTTCTTTGGACATCTCTCATCCAATTACTAACCAAGGTCAGCCCTGCTTACTTCCAAGATGTGATGAGATCGAGCTTGCCTGGGCTATCTAGATCAGAGCTCTTCAATATTATGATAGGAAAAGAAATCTGCATATAGTGCAAAATACAGAGTCTTCATTTCACCAAAAATTAAATTTCAGCACTGAGACAGGAAGAGAAATATAAGAAGTGGGAGATGTCACACAGTTGCCTACATAACATCTGTCCTTCTATCTCACTCTCCAACTGTAGCCTTTTGGAGACTGGATAACATATGACCAGAGCAGCTGGCCAGATTATGTCAGAATGCACACTAAACCACACAGCAGAAATAAATAATAAATATTAACCCCTTTTAATGTTCAACAGTTTGCATAATGTACTACTTTGGTTTCTAAATATTTCCATGATCGATACTCTGAGAATCCTGGGAAAATTCTTTTATGTGGCAAATATTGTGATTTGGAAGATGTAAACACCTGTGCTTGTTATAATCTTATCTATGTATCTGGAAATACTAAGGCAATCATAAATATACCCAATTTTTTGGAGGGGGAATGACAAACTATTAAGTTTAAAAATGCATCTAGTAATTTGGAGCAAATAGCAGTAATAGCATATTCAACCCACTCAGACCCACTAGCAGCGATAGCATATTCAACCCACTTCGAAGTTTAAGACTTCTCTGATGTATCCACATAATCTCTACTGAATCTTTAAGAAAAATGCATTCTGTAAAGTTTAATGCTTCACCGGGGAGTTTTTACTTCTTCTTGAGGGAACATAGAAATTTGATAGAGTTTCCTCATGTTTGAAAGAAGATTACTGTATCATTTTCTGTTATTAACTATTTCTAAAGAGGGAAGAAGTGGGATCTTGGCCAATGTTGCTATTTGATTTGTTTGAAAATGCTTTAAATATGCTCTCCCAACTGCTATTTAGGTTATTATAAATGATTAAACTATACATGAAAACGTAAATGTTTTGAAGTACAAGTGATGACATGACAGTGGATTAACTATAAATTTTCTGATGAGAAACAAAGAACAAAACACCTGGTCTGCTTATGGGAAAGGAAGACAGGTTTTGGTTTTTAGAGACCTCTTTTGGTGATATTCTTTCTTTAAATGTTGAGATCAAGGCAACAGCACCCTGCTAAAAATCAAGAAAAATTATTCAGGTTCCCTGAAGGAAAGTTTGGGTGCAAAGATGCTAAACTTTTAAAGCTTTCTTAATATTTATATCTGTAAGGATGCCAAGCAACTCTCGAATAAGGACGTTACTTTGAGTAGTAAAAATTCTTTATTGATAAACTGCTAGTATCATACACTTATACCATCTTTGCCAGGAATAATGGTTATATGAAAACATCGAGCAGTTATAGGTTCCAAAGCACGATTAACTTCCAAGCCCCCTCCCCACAATCTAATGTCATCTAGAAGGCACTGGGAACCCAGTTAGATGGAAGCAGGCCAAGAAGCATGGATGGTCGGTGGTTTACAACAGTAATCTAATTTTTTTGTACTAAAAGCATGTACTAATCATAAAAATGAAACATATCTACCAACATCTGGGCCCTTTTCACACTACTTACCTGCTCCTGGAACGTTGCAAAACATCACGCAAAAAACGTGGAATATAACGTCTTCTCGCAAGAGTTTTGTGTGATATCGCACAAAACTCTTGCGAGAAGACGCTATCTTCCGCAGTTTTTGCGCGATGTTTCACAACATTCCGGGAGCAGGTAAGTAGTGTGAAAAGGGCCTAGGTTAATCTCTAATCTACAAATCACCATTACTTTCAAATCAGTATTAACTTCACACACTCTTGAAAAAATGTGTTTTGCACCTTTTCCTAAAGGCCAAAAACCCAGACCAATCTCCTCAATTGCCTTTGTGTGACAGCAATAAAAAAAACCCCTAACTGTTATTATAATCCTTATAATAAACCGATGGTGCCCAGCACACAGCCTGTGCCAAGGACCTTCACGTGCACAGGAGGTCTTTAGGGGTGCAGGCACCATGCAAAGGGCTTGAAAGTTTAAAAACCAGCACTAGAAATTCCACCCAGAAGCTAGCTGGCAGCCAGTGGCAGGTTCCATATATCCAGGTATCATCTCAGGTGATAAAATGACTTTTCTTTTTCTCTAACATAGAGACTTTTTTTTAAAAAGTCTGTATTTATGTTTTTTTAAATATATAACAAAGTAACAGGAACAGTAGCAATTCCAAAGCTAGGTGACCAGCTCAAAAGAGTTTTTATTTAAATTGCCTTCCTGAAAATTATCCAACATCTAAATTATTCTGATTGCCTCTGCTTTTTTAAAACTGGCAAAAAAAGAGAGAACTTTTAGCATGTATCCAGTTGTGATTGCAATTTCTGTTTTAGCATTCCTTAGATAACATTAATTTACAAGGGAGTTTACTATTACTATTCACTATCTGAAATTAAATATTCTGAGCAAACTTGTAAAGATGGAAAATGTTCATCATACTTACAAGTCAAACATTCATTTATTTGAACAAATGTCCCAAGTTGCTTTACAAATTCCAAAAGCATTTTTTTAACATGATGGTCCTTTTGCAACTAAATCTCAACACATGCGATGTCTTCAGACATTGCTGTTAGTTTTCCCACTTCCTAACCCAAAACCCCCCTGAAATGTCACCCAGGGCTGCTTCCACACACAGGAGGTTTCCAAACACTGCCTCAGCAAATGCCAGGAGACGTGCAGGACGGTGCCTGGGGAGGAGGATGGGATGTCACTTCTGGGTGATATTCTGTGCTGCCTCTTCTAGTCTCTGTAGTCGTTTATCACAAACATTAGGAGAAATTCCTAGAGCATCACTATGAGCAACTATTTTTTCCTCCTGCTCAGTTCCTTGGGGCCAGGACATTAGAAATGGCAGCAGATAATTCCCAGGGCAGGTAAACAGGAAGCCTAACACACAGTTGATATTGTATTACCGTTGCACTATAGCAATTGTTCACCTTCTGAATTAACTTGTCTGCTGCACATGAAGCTCTAGTTGTGAGTGATGGCTATAGTGCAATGTCTAATTATATCCCTTTATGCAGGGCTCATTTCGAGGGGGAACGTGCAGGAATGCAGTTCTGGCAGTGCCCCAAAGAGGTCACCTGACAGGTGGCCCCACCCAGCCGACTCTTGGCCATTTTGGGCCTGTTTCATCCTGGATTGGGCCTGAAACGGCCCAGATCAGGCCTCTGACGGGTGGTAGATCACTCTCCTGTTCAGCAGTGGCCCGATACTGACCATTTTGGGCCCCTTTTCAGCCATTTTCAGCCCCTTTTTGCCATTTTGGGCCCAATTTCGGTCCTGAATGGCCAGGATTGGGTCCAAAACAGCCAGGATAGGTGATATCAGGGGGTGTGACATATGCAAATCAGTTATGCTAATGACACATTTCTGGTGATGTCAATGGGTATGGCATATGCTAATGAGTTATGCTAATGAGTTCCTCCAGCTCTTTTTCTACGAAATGACCCCTGCCTTTATGCACCAGGAACATAACTCCTCACTATCCCTGAAATCAAGCTGAAAGGCGTGGACTCAGCTTGTCTTTGCAGATGATTTCCTTTACCCCGTGCAAATTAAGTTTAGTAAAGGGGGAAAGAACAAAAGTGGACCTAAAGATACCCTTTCATCCTGAATCTGTTCTTTTGGATTAAATTAGAAATCTGGGCTCAAAGTGATTAACTGAATCAATATTTAATTTACTAATGGTGTTAGGAATACTAGTAACATGGTATAGTATTGGAAGAACCCAGAAACTACCTACTATAGAAGAAAGGGAAATTACAAATAGGATTAGTTACTAAAGTGTTGGACTATGATCTGGGAGACCCTAGTTTGAATGCCCACTGTGCCACGAAGCTTGTTTGGTGACCCTGGACCAGACATAGACCATTTCCCCATGTCTTAAAAAATGCCAACAAAAGAATGAGCGATGGTTGTTGTGGGTTTTCCGGGCTGTATTGCTGTGGTCTTGGCATTGTAGTTCCTGACGTTTCGCCAGCAGCTGTGGCTGGCATCTTCAGAGGTGTAGCACCAAAAGACAGAGATCTCTCAGTGTCACAGTGTGGAAAAGATGTAGGTCATTTGTATCTACTCAGGAGGGGTGGGGTTGAGCTGAGTCATTCTGTAAGAGTTTCCCAGGGTGTGGAATGCTAATGGCGGGAGGCTTCACTGTATCCTGAGGAGGTTCTTTTGCATATGGATTGGTACTTCATGTGCTAATCTTCTCTGCAGGGCTATTGTCGGGATAGAATGTTTTGTTAGCCTGGTGTTTTTCAGAACTGGAAACCATGCTCTGTTCATTCTTAAGGTTTCTTCTTTCCTGTTGAAGTTTTGCTTATGCTTGTGAATTTCAATGGCTTCCCTGTGCAGTCTGACAAAGTAGTTGGAAGTGTTGTCCAGTATTTTGGTGTCCTGGAATAAGATACTGTGCCCTGTTTGCGTTAGGCTATGTTCAGCCACTGCTGATTTTTCAGGTTGTCCAAGTCTGCAGTGTCTTTCATGTTCTTTTATTCTTGTCTGGATGCTACGCTTTGTGGTCCCGATGTAAACTTGTCCACAGCTGCAGGGTATACGGTATACTCCTGCAGAGGTGAGGGGGTCTCTACTGTCTTTTGCTGATCGTAGCATCTGTTGTATTTTTCGGGTGGGTCTGAACACTGCTTGAAGGTTATGCTTTTTCATAAGCTTTCCCATCTGATCAGTAATTCCTTTGATATATGGCAAAAACACTTTTCCTGTAGGACACTGTTTTTCCTTGGTTGTTTGATTCATCCTGGGTTTGATTGCTGTTCGGATTTCATTTCTGGAGTAGCCATTTGCCTGAAGTGCGTGGTTTAGATGATTAATTTCCTCATTGAGAAAGTGCGGCTCACATATCCATCTTGCACGATCCACTAATGTTTTCATTATGCCTCTTTTCTGTTGGGGGAGGTGATTGGAGTTTTTGTGTAAGTACCGATCAGTGTGAGTTGGTTTCCTGTAGACCTTGTGACCTAACTGAAAGTTTGCTTTGCGGATGACCAAGGTATCCAGGAATGGGAGTTTTCCCTCGATTTCTTTCTCCATAGTGAATTGTATGTTCAGGTGGATGTTGTTGAGATGATTCAAAAACCCCATCAATTCTTCCTCCCCATGGCTCCAAATGATAAATGTATCATCCACAAACCGGAACCATACACTAGGTTTGTGGGGTGCTGATTCTAGAGCTGTTTTTTCAAAATGTTCCATGTAGAAGTTTGCTATAACTGGGCTGAGTGGGTTCCCCATGGCCACCCCATCCATCTGTTCATAGAATTCATTGTCCCATTGGAAGTAACTGGTTGTCAGACAATGGTGGAATAAGGCTGTTACATCCTCTAGGAAAATCTGATTAATAAGTGCAATAGTGTCTTTTACTGGAACCTTGGTAAACAGGGATACAACATCAAAACTGAAGATGCCTCTGAAGATGCCAGCCACAGCTGCTGGCGAAACATCAGGAACTACAATGCCAAGACCACGGCAATACAGCCCGGAAAACCCACAACAACCATTGTTCTCCGGCCGTGAAAGCCTTCGACAATACAAAAGAATGAGCCATGCACTGTTTGCAGATGCCAGTAATCTTTTCTTTTCCTAGATGAAAATATATATACCTTGACCATCCCTTTCATTCTCCACATCAACCAAAATGCAGCACTACACAGCAATGATACAGCAGTGTGGTCTGCAATCCAAATACAATAGACTTTAATTGTGCATTGCAGAAAGCAAAGGTAATCTCTTCAAAGCCAACTGTATGTCAAAGCTTTGGCATCTGGAAATGCATGAACAAACAATGTGCCATTCCAGAATGGGCACACTGTCATATCTGCTGCCCACTAAACTATAGGAAATGCTTGCTGAGAGCAGAGGATTAGGTTTCCCTAGTAGATTCCTTCTGTTCATCCAATATTGAGCTTTGTAATGCAGGCAGTCTGTGAAATCAATAGTTTCCTGTTTGCTCCTTTTTAAGCAAAGCACAATGGTGTTTATTAAAGAGGCTCAAGAGCCACTGTCAGAATAAAGCTGAAAGGACTTAGAAGCCATTGATCAAAAAGAATGTTGCACACAGCGCATTAGAAAAATCTAACAGGGTCCTGCTGAATCCCAAAACCATGGCAAATAAAAAAAAAACCACTACTAATCTTAAAAGAACCATCAATAATGGAAATTGGTGAAGGATAACTGCGCAGTCCTAAACCGAGTCATACTTTCCAAATCTACTGAAGTCAATGGGCTTATAAGGTTGTAACTCTGCCTAGGTGTGCAAGCCACGAAGCCCATGAATTCATGTTCCAACACTTGAGCAATCAGCCCATTAGATGGTTTTGGGAAAGTCACTCGCTATGTCTTAATTGCAGCTGTCCATCTGCAATGTGGAGTCAGTAATACAGAACCATCTTATAGGGTAGTGGTAAACACTGCTGTGAAGAAAATTCAAAAGTAATATAGAGTTTAGACAATTTAGAAATGCTACATAGTATATTATTAACCATGTCAGGAGATCAAACAATCTATTGACACAGCACTATTTTAAAAAGCTGCTTGGTTGGAATCTTACCCATGATTTTACAATGAACTCATTTAGACAATGCAATAAACCTCTCTTTCTTCATGGCAGGCACAAATGAAACTTGTTGTCATGCTTATGTTCTCCTCCTCCCCTCATGCGTAGAGAACAACTGAAGGCTTCCTAGTTTGAGAACCTTTCGGTCAAATTGCAATTTTCCATGACATCCAAATGGTGGCACCTTGTCAAATTGGAGGCTATTCCCTCACCACAAACTGGGATATAATCCCAAGGTTAGAATCGTGGTTTGTGGTGGTGACAAAACAGTCTCCAATTTCCCGTGTTTTCAAATGACACAGTGGAACTGGATTGAAGGCTTCCCAAGCTAGGGAGCTTTCAGTTATGCTTGGTGGAAATGAGGGTGGGAGAGGTGAGAAGGAATGCACAAAATGGCAAACAAGCTGTGTTCATGTCTGTCACTAAGATTTGTCGAGACATGTGAATGTGACAATGTTACTACATGGATAAAACTCAAAAGCTTTACCTATTTCTCTGCAATGTGAAAAAAGTCTGCACATCAGGTAGGAACAGGCCAGGCTATTTGGGGACAATTTGTAACCCGGAAGTCTTCAATCTGTGTGCCACATGTGGAGAGAAATAGATTGTGTGTGCCCCAAATGATTTCAAACTTATTCATCTCACACTGGAATATACTGATTGAAATATAAAGGGTATATGAGAAACTTATCTTCCAGGTTCACCTTAAGGTACAAATTCAACCTCCCTTCCCATGATGGATTAGTTAATCCTTTATACCCTGTAAGTACTGGGACACTTTGATCAAAATGAACAAAAAGTACTAAAAGATAATTTACCTCCACATTTTGTGTCTGTACATATGGACAAAGTGAAATTCTAAATTATGCTGGCAACTGGAAATATACACTAGCAGTTATTTTGAGCTGAGAAGCAGTTCTGAGTGTCTATAATCCATAATATTAAATCAAGCACTTTATTTCTACACAACATACATCTAGAATAAAGTTTGTTCCGGGTGCTGAGTAAGACAGTTACTTTCTCCGCCTTGTGAATCTAGGGCTGCCAAATGTCCAAGATCAATATTTTTAGGAGAGCATCTGCCTTGCAGCCAAAAGCCCCCGCGTTCAAACCCCAGCATCACCAATTAAATGTGTAAGGCAACTAGTGACATAAAATACTTCCTCCTGTGACCCTGGAGATCTGCTTCCAGTCAGACTAACAAGACTGACTTTTGATAGACCAATGGTTTGAGTCAGTAGTTCCACACAGGAGCAAGGAATTATTTAAAAGCTCACAATCCAACCTTCTCCATGTTTGATATGGAAAAAATACGCAATTTCTAATTGACAAAAAAAGTTGCAATTCCATTCAGAGATGACTATGTCAAAACTATGAACAACAACAACATCCAATTTATATGCTGCCCTTCAGGACAACTTAATGACACACTCAGAGCATTATTAGTATCCTTACAAGAATCATCCTGTGAGTTGGGTAGGGCTGAGAGAGCTCCGAGAAGCTGTGACTGACCCAAGGTCACCCAGCTGGCTTCAAGTGGAGGAGTGGAGAATCAAATCTTGCTCTTCAGTTTAGAGTTCTGCCACTCTTAACCTCTATACCAAACTGGCTTTTGAAAACAGAATCCCAGGAGAAAACTAAAACTTGGGGTGGGGGGAGGGGTTGTCCTGGAACATTTAAGACCCATGTTGGTAACTAATAAAATATACTAACAAAGAGGGAGAGAACAAGCACAGCTAATTTAACTCAGGGCCAAGCTACAAGTGAAGAATTACACTTGAATGGCAAGTGAACAGACTCACATGTATTCCTCCCTGTTCACTTGCGCTCCACTTGCACTCCACTCGATCACTACCGAGTGGAGTGCAAGTGGAACGCAAGTGAACAGGGAGGAATACACATTAGTCTGTTCACTTGCCATTCAAGTGTAATTCATCACTTGTAGCTTGGCCCAAAGAAAGAATCCCCCCCACAAAGAAAAGCTACTGCAGCATACACTCTAAAAGATAGCATCTTGCATTCAATGGATTTTTTCTGATGTCAAAAGGACACTTCCACCATCAGAAAGTCCACAATTTTGTCTAACATTTTCTCTGCAGACCCCCATTACTGATCCAGAGAGCCTGCTGAATCTCAGGGGTAGTTTTTTAGGGAGTATGATGGGCTACAGCTGGAGTGTTTGGGAAAGTCCTTTCCCACAAATTCTGCATACAGTTTTTGCTGGATCCAAGCCAGCAAATGCAAATTCTAAAAAACTGAGTAAAGATTTTTTTTTAAAAAAAAATACTGCTACTAATATCTAATATTTATATAAGCACTTTTCTTAAGTGCTTGAAGAACTTTACGATATACATTATCTCACTGTACTTGCAACTAGGGGGGTGCATAACGAAAAAACAAGCCAAACATTCAGACAAATAGCTGGTTTGGCTTTTTAAAGCGACTTACAGAACAGCAGAACAAATTTGGGAAATGAGGCTGCAACTCCCTCCCCCACCAAAAAGTTTGTGTGTTCTGTTTTGGTTCTTATCATGCAGAGGCCACACAAGCAAGCCAGTTATTGATGGGCCGTCTAGCAGCATCTTGTTTTCCTTAACAGCCAGTCTGTCTGTAGTCATCAATGATAGGTAAAGGAACTTCATTAAAGTATTCCCAAACTGGGTCTCTTTTACAGCCTGCTGCCATTATAGGTTTTTTCCTCCAAGGAAAGAATGTGATAAACCTCAGGTCATACACACAAAAGATCCAAAGACTTGTGCAGTATTGTGCTCAAAAAGTTTCACTTTCATTTTGTACTGCTTGGCCCTCCCTCCTCACACTTAGTTTCTTCTTGTGCAGATCTATTCCACTCCAAACAATCAGAAAAACATTGTTTCTATTCACTGAACTTCTTGAAACTTAGCACTGGAGGGGTTGATTCTGTCTTCATAGGTTTGTAGAACAATAGGATTAAGGTCTTTTTCTCAACTCTGTTCATGTTATAACATTTTTGCTGTGAAGAAGAGGCATGTGATCTCTGCTGAGCTGACACAAATTCAGTTTTGAGAACTGCAAAACCAAGCATCTATGATAATATCTTGTAGGCAGAGAAACTGCCCAATAATCTTACAAAAACCTCTGGAAGAGCATGACATTGTGAATGGATTAATGAAATTTATTTACCAAAAAAATTAAACATATACAGCCTTATTCTACATAATTAAAAACTAATCTTTATTTCATGATGGAATAACCTTTGGATGGTAATATATTTTCCTCAAAAAGCATTTTATTTTAAAAAAATCCGATTTAAATAAAAAAAATCTGATTTAAAAAAAATCATTGATTTTTTATCCACCCTGATTGGAACAGAATTGTTCCATAACTTTCCATAAATGAAACAAATTTTCTTGGTGCACACCCTTACTTGCAAGAATTCAATATTACATATTAATATTATTATCCTCATATTACAAATGGAAAGCTAAAACTTACAGTGCCTCAAGGCCAAGCTAGACAAGGTTTTACCCCAGGGATGTGCCTCTATTATATAGAGTACTGGAATGCCTTTTAAGAGTGCCATCGATGCCCAATTCTGGCCAGAACCACCACTGAGCAAGGGAAGGAGAGACTCCTGACTTTCCACGCACAATTTTTCTAACCCAAACTGGCACCCGGGGTTATTATTTGCCAACACGCCCCCAGTGATGTTTCAGGTGAGTTAAATGTAGGGTTGCCAGTCCCACATTGGGGGCAGGGGACTCCCCTTTCCCACCCTCCACCCCCCTGCCCCTGCTTACCTGGCGGGGGATTGCACCTCCTGAGGTACATTCCCAGGTATCATGGCACAATCCTGCACTCTGCAGTGGGCCAAATCAGGCCCATTTTGCGGCCTATAGTGGCCCGCTGTAAAGCACAGGTGCTCACCAGGGCCCTCCCAGTAGCACGTCCGCACTCTGCAATGAACCGAACCAGGACTGTTTGGAGCTAAAATTGGTCCACTGCGAAGCACAGGAGCACTCTAGGAGCTGTTGCGCCACCCTGGCAGCACACCCACAATTTCGGCCCCAAACAGGCTGAAATCGGCCCACCGAAGGGCAAAGGAGCGCTCCTTGTCATGGCACGTGGCCTGCATGATGATGTTACTTCCCAGAAGTAATATCATCACGCAGCCCAGGAAAGCATGTGTACTTTGAGTGCACACAAGTACATCTAAATGGATGAGTGCCAGGTCTCCTGCCTCCCGCCCAGAGGGTAAGTGGACCTGGCAACCCAGGTTAAATGGTACAGGGGGGAGGCAGGAGCCCCCTACACCACAGTGGTCTCAACTAGAATCAGGTCCTTGTGGTGCTCTTAAAAGGCATTCAAGGACTGTACAAGATGGAGGCATGTCTCCATGGCTAATCTAGGGATGCCAAGTAGTTTAGTCTAGTTTGACCTTTGGTCTAATGCCATTCAGTGAAGAGAGATCTAAAGTGGGAAGTTCCTGACACAGTCCATATGACAGGAACAGTTTTCTTATCAAAAGCATGGCAGGATACTAAGATCTCCACAAATATGTGGAAGACATATTTTGTACCATTAGAAGGTATATTTTTGTAAAAGAAACAGCTGAACAAACAGCTGGTAAACAGATTTTGTTTATTTTAAAGTTATGCTTTTTGTTTTTGTTTTTTTTTTAAAAAAGGACACTATCTACTTATACTGATTTCATATTTCAAGTGTCCTTAAAAGACAAATAAATACAAAATAAGCAATAGAGTCATATAAAAACACTGATTTTTGAAGCCCCCCCCCAAATAAGTATTAGTATCGGTCTATCACCACTCACAGTTCGGTCTATCGGTCTATCACCACTCAGACATGGAATGACACAACTCAACCATCATTTCATCAACTTCTCTGCATGAATACAGTCCTCTTTGCTCTCTGTCACCTCAACGTGGCACAACTGCATGTTCATACTTTATCTGCAGCTGGAAGTTCATTTTATTTGAAGTTTGAACAAATCTTTCCTTTTGTGATCAGGTGATCATCAATGTCACTAACTGGGTAAACTTGCTGTTCTATTTGCTGGGGGCTTTCAATTTGATTAATTTCTTCTATTTGCTATTCGGTTCATATTGGGATTCAAACTTTATGGTTGCCTTCTCTTATCTTGTAAAACCGTACTTTCTTCCATAGGCCACCTACCTGATTAATGCTCTCAGAAGAGTCCACTTAATATGAAGGATAACTACATAGTTAGGTGAATAGAATTACAAACTAGAAATACCTTATGGTACAACTTGTATATTTGCTAGTTTCTGGGATTAGAGTCGCTAGCTAAGGTTTGTGGCTGCTATGTTAAGTATTTTTGTTCTGCTGTAGATGGAAAAGTGACCACATGCTGACAAGAAGTCTGCAAAAGAAATTGTACAAAATACCCTGAGGCCAAAAAAGATGCTTCTAACTGTAGAGAGATTTGCTCCATCACAGTTATAAGAACACTCCAGGTACACTCTGTTGCCATCTCTATGGCAGCTTTGTAAAAAGCTTGAACTGCTGTCACCTCTCCATCTATCCACTGCCAGAGATACAATACCCTACAATGTATTTTCCTAGGCAGGAAACATAGCAGAACACTTTGGCTTTCCACCATCTAAATTCTTTCTGACTCCCTCTGCCAGGATAGCAAGCAGGCAAGCACACAAATACATAGGGATAGACACAGAGTAGAGTGACCCACCCCACACACCTTTAGGGTAGCAAATTGTTTTGCAGAGAGCATATTGCTCAGAAGTAAAACACAAGCTTTGCATGCACAAAGTACAAGTTCAGTCTCCTTCAATTAAATAATCTCAGGCATCTGAGAAAGGGCTCTGGCTGCTGCCAGTCACAGTACTGGGTAACACAGGCCAGTGGTCTAATCCCACTTCACATGTTCATTGTTGTGCAGAAACAGGGACTACAGCCAAAGTTGTGGTTGCAGCCAATATATTTGCCACTCAGCTGCTCACCCACTCACCCAAACAAATTGCACAGTTGCACTAAAGCAAATTATTGAAGCACCTGGTGTGGTCAGAGAACTGTGTATACTAGCTAGAGACATGTCCATGTGGCTGTAGTCCACTTTTCAGTCTGTCTCCAATTCTCATTAATAGTCTGAGTGCAAGAAAGAGAATCCTCCACCTATTACTTCTCACTTTTATGCTAAAAGAGTTTCTGACTTAGGGTTTACACCAACAAAAGGAAGCAGCATACAGAAATGGCAAAAGAGAAGGGACACAGCTTCTCCACAGCACTAAAAGCAATACAAAGAATATGGATACAGTGAAATCAGAAACAGCATTCAGTAAGAAGGATAAAGCAAGCAGTAAGAGGGGTAAAGCAAGCAGCAGCAATTGTATCAGGCAGCAGTTATATCTAACATTGGAAAGCCCACAAAAGAATCAAAATATTCCAAGTAGTGTTACACAATCTGCAAGTGTTCCACTCAAGAGGGGAGGCAAGAGGTCAAACGAGATATTCCAGGAAGAGGTTTAGTTCCTAAGACAGGTGCCCGAACTAAAGCTACACCTTACTTATCTTATAATATTTATTAGTTAACTTTTCAGAGACAGCTCTAGACAACTTTCCTAAAGTCAGCTGTAGTCTTCACTACAAAAGGGATCCCTCTTTTCAAGATGTTAAAAAATGCTAAAATATATACAAGGATGGGAACCTGGAGTGTTTTAAAATGTTGAGAGAGACAGGCCTGTTTAAGGGCAAGGGGAGAAAAGACAAAGTATTGCAAAATGTGAGTGTGAAAAATAAAAAGCCTGCTTTGCTGTAAAGCAAATTATCACTGCGCAACACACAGCAATGCAGACATGCAAGAGCATAAATGGCATGAGGGACAGACGAGGGCGGTGTAATCTGTCAGGATGCATTACAGGGCAGAGACAGCAGGCACACAGATGACGGAAGCAAAGACTCTGGGCAACATGAAAATGTTCAAAGTCCCCTATGACATGCAAACATGCAGAGCAGGAAGATGGGAAGTGGCTCTTGAGAGGACTGGTGGGAAAGAGTGGATAAGCAAAGGATTATTGTACTAAAACGTGACAAGCAGAAGAGACATCCCCATCCAAGCATATTTCTCTGGTGATTTCCCAGCCTATTCTTCTTGCATTATACTTGGCACATTGTCTTTTGTATTTCTCTGACTCACCATTGGAGAGGGGGAGGGACTCCCACAGCCTGAAGCCTACAACACAAAAGTTTCCCCCCTCCCTCTCTGGTAGTTACTTGCCTAAGCTCTGAGAGAGAGGCCACCTACAAAAAGACACCAGATAAAAATTGTATTGCTGGTCAAGTTCATCTGGGTGTTAGCTTGTATGACAGTTCAGAATTCCACTTAGCTAGCACAAGCCCCTTGTGTGAGCTTAAGTATCTCTTTGGATCCCAGCCAATACAAATTACAATTTTTGAAAAGTATAAGAAAACCCCTTTTACAGAATTTCCATGACTGTCTTCAAAATGGTCCTTATATTGCTCTGCCAATGCCTTTTAGATGGATTAAAAATAAGCAATGGGAAAACATACAGTCCAGTGAATTTCCAACTAAATCCCCTGGCAGGTGGGCAGCAAGGCCTTTATTAAGAGCAAATGTTTTGGTGGGAGGAAATACACTATATAGTTCATGAGAAATAAGGAGGGCTGTCAACAATTTTCTTTGGCAAGCAGATGAATGCTTTAACAAGTGACCCACAATTGCAGATGGCTGCACATCAACTGAGGGATCAGTTGGTGTTTCAACATTCCCAGCAAAAGACCAACATGACTTATTGTACTGCACTCTTGGCTTGTTTTGCAGTGAATTCGAAAACCGGAATGATAGAAAATGCCTTGATGTGCATGCTAAACCACTGCTTCCACAATACAGCTGTAAACATCAAGAAAGTTACCACAGAGCCAAAACCTCTGACCCTAACCTTATATTAGCATCATCATCCTTCATTCTCACTCTCAAGATAAAGCATGTTTACATAATCATCTAAGTATTACTAGCCTTGAGATAAATTATACTCACTGAAAAGTTCAAGAGATCCACTGTGGTTGCAAGCTGATGCAGGTGTTTGGCAATTCAAAGAATACAATGGCTCAAGAATTCTGTGAAGACATCCTAGTAGATGCTAAAACAATGAGTCTTTTCTTTCTTCTTCAAACAACCAATAACAAGATCCAAAAAGGAAAGCAGAAAATGTAAACTTTCTTTGTGATATGCACATAAGAGACCATGAAAAGAAAAAAAATCCACCTTCTCACTACAATGGAAAATAAGGTATATTAACTAGTTTCCCCCCACTTCCAATACCAAACAAAAACACTAATCGGAGAACAGGTGTGTGTGTGTTTTAAGGAAACTTGCTCACATCCTGTAATGCAGATCATATGTTCATAAGGGAAGGAAAAGGCTTCAGATAGTAAGACCATGTCCTACCCTTTTACCATGCAAGTGGGTGCTCCATGCATGTGGGACACCTCCACAAACTTGTTATCTCGCCCCACCACCACCTTTGACCAATAGGAAGAATCACATGAAACACGCACAGGCCTGGGTGTGGCTTGCCCTTGAATCATATAGCATTATGCATCATGGTTGCCCCAACACCAAAGAGAATGGCCCTTCATACTGTGCCACGGCTGCTATCCCCATCATATTCTGAACTTGGTCTCTGTTCCAATGCAAAACGGGTGTAGAACACTGCCCCAGCGATCTCCTTTCTGTGTCTTTACTGATTCTACAAATCAAGTGAAATAATTTAACTTTAAAAGTATTAACCTGTCCTCTGCAAGAAGGACAAAGATAGCTTCATCTACTGGAAAAAATGAGAAAGTGCTCAGACCTTTTCATACTATACATTTTGAATGTAAAAATCATTTTACTAATTTTAAAAGAGAAAACAGTTAACAGGAAATAGTCCCCCATTTTTTCCAAAGGAAACTATTTTCCAAAAGAAAAAAAATCCTCCATTGTAAGGATAAAATTCATAAATTGTTTTAGTCCTGTAAATTTGAATATTATTACATATTGATATGTTTCATATAATTCTATGTTTCATAGAATAGAATGTATGATAGATAATATCGAAATACTGGTTAAAAAGTCAACATTGTTATTGCTGAGAAAGATGTAAGTAAAAGGTAATGACAAAATAGGAGAAATAAGGACTTTTTCATTTTCTAAGGCAAGGAGTAGAAATAGGTTTGAATTCTCAGTATTATTTTAACACTCTTAAAGGTTATGATGATTAGTTGTATTAAGAAATTAGCATTGTTATTATAAAAAAAAGGTGATGATAAGATAGGGGTAATAATAGAATAATGATGGGGTTTTTTAGGATAAGTAGAAATAGATTTGAATTCTGCATGTGTTGTTTATTTGAAAATATATACACCAAACAGGTTTGATTATTATTCTAACACCTTTAAAGGTTATGATTGTTGCACTCTGTACCTTAATAATCTTTGTAGCACGCAGCTTTATATTTGCTTTTCTTGTTCTCTTCCTTTATCCCTCTTTTTTCTGTATTCCCTTTTTGTTTTAATAAAATATTTATTCCCCCCCAAAAAACTCGTTGTTATGACCTTTACTTTCCTTGGGGTAGATGTTTCTTTTAATCTTTCCCTTAACCCTCTGGGTAGTCTGCTGCCACCAGGGATATTTTATTCCAAGATATTTTATTTGAATTTTCCCTTTGGTAACATTCCAAAGTGTCAGGCTCCTTCATGGTTCTATGTGGCCCTGAGGATAGGAATGGGATATAAAACAATGACAGCTACTCTGGGATATAACAAAACAAAATAAATGTTTATTTTTCAAGAAGCATATTGGTTTCATAAAAGTAGTTCTTAAAGTTGCTTCATTTACTCTCATTCACACAGATCTCTTCTAAGGCTTCACACACAGTTAGCCTCTTTCTCTAACTCAATATTTCTTTCACAGAAACGCTTAAAACTCCTCAGGCAGCACACAGCTAGTCTCTCTTTCTCTGACTCTCATTCACAGAAATATTAAACCTGCTCAGGCAGCACACAGCTGGCCTCTCTTTCCCTGACTGAGTGTCCTTTCACAAACATGCTCAGTTCAGGTTCCACACAGGTTATTATTTCTCTCATAAATCCTCCAATATACTCAGGCAGCACACAGCTAGCCTGCTTTCTTCTGACTCCCTCCCACTATGCTCTCTCTCTCCCAGTCTAAACTGCATTCACTCCGCCCACAATCTCAGTCAACCAATCATATCCCTCACTCATTCCTCTCTTTCAACCCCACTCTTCACCTAGCTCAAACCAAGCATTTAAAGATACATGCACCCATTTCTTGAAATCATTACACTTCTCTACCCCAATATTTCCCCCCAGGAGCCCTCAAGAGTCTACTTGTAACACAGTCCTGAACTTAGTTGGAGGCAAGCCATTAACTCTTAAGGATCAGAGCCAGGGCTTTTTTTCATCTGGAATGTGGGGGAACGGAGTTCCAGAACCTCTTGAAAATGGTCACATGGCTGGTGGCCCCACCCCCTGATCTCCAGACAGAGGGCAGTTTAGATTGCCCTCCGTGCTGCTCATCGCTGAGCAGCGCGGAGGGCAATCTAAACTCCCCTCTGTCTGGAGATCGGGGGTGGGGGCACCAGCCATGTGACCATTTTCTCTGAGGGCAACCCACTGAGTTCCACCACCTCTTTTCCCAGAAAAAAGGCCCTGATCAGAGCGCAAACTAAAAGGTGAAGGGCTACAGCTCATTGGCAGAACTTATGATTCACATGCAGAAGGTTGCTACTTAAATGCCCAGCAACTCCAATTAAAAGATTGTGAAAAGCTGCTGACTTTCAGAGTAGACAATGCTGAACTAGGCGCACCAAAGGTCTGATCTGGTACAAGTCAGCTTCATGTTATCCCTAAATCCCTAGGAATCACATACATGCAGTCATACTGTTTCTACTGTCTAAGGGAGAGGACAGTCCCATGATGGACTTTTTCTTGTCCTCTGTTTGCAGCCATTTCCGTTTGTGGCATGGTGGATGATCCATCACAGTATCCCAGTTTTAAAAGATTATAGAACAAGAGTCTCTTTTTCAAATTTTAAAAGATTATAGAACAAGAGTAGCTTTTTTCATGCACATTCTAAATCAATCATACAGTTTTTTAAAAAATCCCTTCAGAAAAGTAATGTCGCTAGTGAAAACAACAAAGCAGTCTTCAAGATATCACAAGATGCTTGGTTGGTTTTGCAGCATAGACTAACAGGGCTGCCCTTCTAGAATTTTATTAGTAGTGGTAACAGTTCACTTTATTTGTATTCCTATCCCTTTCACTCTGCAGGAGACTTAAACATGATTAATTTGAAAGCACAAGGCACAAGCTAGACTGCATTCTTCAGTAATGGCTGTACTTAAAAGTTCATGGAATGCACTTCTAATAAGTGGTGCCATTACATTTCTGCAATATAATGCAAGAATTTATTCTACCTTTTTTACAACACTCTTTCTCAGTTGTTCACAAAAGGACACATTTAATAAACAAACAAGAACCAAGGCACTGTTGCCACACAAATCATCTGAGCAGAAACAAGACTAATTTGAATATTCTTCCACAGAGTAATTATTATTGTTGCTTGTTTCTTCCTTTTCAAGCTAAGACCATAATTTATGGGGGCTGAATTTTCAGGATACTGCCTCTAATTTGGCAAGCCGTAATTTCCTTTCTATTGCCTCAACAGACAAAACAAAGACAATGGCACAG
This sequence comes from Eublepharis macularius, assembly GCF_028583425.1. Lineage (NCBI taxonomy): Eukaryota > Metazoa > Chordata > Lepidosauria > Squamata > Eublepharidae > Eublepharis > Eublepharis macularius. The sequence goes on along the minus strand of NC_072800.1, from coordinate 67,358,828 downwards.
GTTTACAACAAGCATTTTTGGGACTACAGTACCCACCAAATGAAGCGAGGAAACAAATCGACAGGGCCAGACCAGTACCCAGAAACAGCCTGCTCCAGGACAAACCTAAAGGAACTAACAACAGAACACCACTGGTTGTCACCTATAGTTCCCAGCTCAAACCCATCCAACGTATCATCAGTGATCTACAACCCACCCTGGAAAATGATGCCTCTCTCTCAGAAGCCCTGGGTGGAAGACCTCTCCTTGCCTACAGACAGCCCCCCAACCTGAAACGACTTCTCACTTACAATCATGAATCGGCTAGCAGAGTTGCCAGCACAGGTACCAGGCCCTGCAACAGACCCAGATGCCAGCTCTGCCCTTGTATCTACCCAGGAAATACAATTACAGGACCCAATGGCGTCAACTACACTGTCTCTGGCTCTTACAACTGCATATGCCCTCATGTGCCAACAATGTCCATCTGCTCTGTACATTGGACAAACCAGCCAACCTCTGCGCAAAAGAATAAATGGACACAAATCTGACATTAAAAATGGCAACATCCAGAAACCAGTGGGAGAACATTTCAATCTACCAGGACATTCCATCAAGGACTTAAAGGTCACTGTAGTTCAACAGAAACCTTTCAAAAACAAAATCCAGTGGGAAGCTGCTGAATTGGAATTCATATGTAAATTTGACTCAGTCAAGCTGGGATTGAATAGAGACTATGAATGGTTATCTCATTATCAGAAGTAACTGACTTCCTTAACAGAAGCAAACTGATCTCCATATCAGAAGCTACTGATTGCACCTACTCCCCCCTCCCCTCTCCACCTATATATCTGACCAGTTTCTTCATACCCTCCATGCATCTGACGAAGAGAACTGATTCTCGAAAGCTTATGCTACAATAAAGTTGGTTAGTCTTAAAGGTGCTACTGGACTCTTTTTGACTCAGCAGGTATAAATCAGCATGACTGAGCTACATGGTCTCATATCAGCTGACAGCCCAGTTAATGCTTTCTAGATGGACTTTGTGAAGGGAGGAAAGTACTACAGACAGTACAGGCCCTTCTCTCATTACTTATACTGTTGTGAAGAGGCAAATAGCACCAGACTACTACTTATCTATGTTCTCCACAGCTGTATCCTGGCTAAGTGGTTCGCCCTTGCTTTGTAAATATAGCACACTTTCTCACAATGCTTTGCTCGAAGATTCACACCCTCCCATCTCTTGCCTCTTGCTATAAAAAAGTACCCAGCTCCTTCATTCATTTGTTAAGCCCAGGTACTGACTTCTGCACAAAAGAACAAGATGTACAAGGACAGCAGGGGATCTTGAGCAGTTGCGTATAAAAGGAAATTTAAGTAGGTCTAGCTTGTCATGCACTGTGAAATTTCCTTCATGTGCTCAACTGTTTAAAGTACCCCTCTCTCCTTTGGCATCCCTTGGAATTTACCAGCATTTTATTGCTGGAATTTACCAGTAATAATACCAGTACTATTACTACCAGAGGCTGAAACAAAAGAGACTGAAAAGATAACAAAATATCAAAATCTAAGATCTGAAGTTCAGCATTTCTGGGAGAAGCATACAACAGTTATTCTGGTAATGATAGGAGCACTAGGTGTGATTTCAAAAAGACTAAATGTCTAGGTGGTATCAGCATACAGGGTAACAACTGAACAGCCACACTACTTAGAACATGCCACATAAGATGATACCTCACTGACTCCTAGATTATTGGATAAAATACAAGTCAGTGAAGGACAAAAGGATTCCAGCCGAAACATCTGGTGGACTGTGATAACACCACATAATAATAAACTTCATTGAATATGTACCATTACTTTATTTATTAATTTAGGAAATGTATATGCTGCCTCTTCCCAGTCCTGTCAAGTAAAAACAATACCATAACATCATAAATTATCAATATAAAAACAAAACAATCCATTAAAACAAGCCAGGGCATAAAAACAGCACAAAACAACCTACTTACCAGTCTGAAAAAGATTCATAACACAGTTGTCAGACTAGAAACAGACCATAAAACAGCTAAAAAGATAAAAACCCTTAGTAAAAATACTGAACAAAATCTTTATGAAACTTGCAGGGCTTTTAGAGGACAACCAGGTGTAGGTACCCTGAAAATTTCATGAAAATAGGTAAAAAAATGACACACACACACACCCCGGTTACAGGATAAACCCTAATTGAGGTTCTCATAAGAAACAATGGCTGAATTTAATTTGCTCTGCAATACCGAACTAGAGAATCAATTCAATATTCGGGGAACATTATTTTTTTCTCTAGTTCTGTATAAACTGTAAAATTTATAGAAACCAAATTTGCCAATTTTTCCCTGTGTACACCCCTACTTATAATGTATGCTGCACAGCATAGCATAGTGTTAAGTGGTAAGACTGCAAATCAGCACTAGACATGGGCACGAATGAAAAACCCCCCGAACAAGCTGTTTGTTGTTCATTGCCATCCACGAACAACGAACAGGAACTAACATGACCCTGTTCACAAACATGTTCGTTGTTCATGGCCCTTTAAAGATCCCTTTAAACTATCAGCTGGCAGGTGGCAGGGGGGATTCCCCCCTGCTGCCTGCCAGCTGATAGGTCAAAGGGCCGTTTTCCTGCCACGTGCAAGGATCAGGACCTTTTAAACACACCACAAACTGACCTTCCCAATGTCCAATACCCACCAAATTTGCAGGGGACATAGTCCTCACTGTCCTCCGAAGAACCCCCAAGTTTCAGAGAGACTGCTCCCCGGGAAAGGCATGATGCATGGGTCTCCCCCTTTGTTGTCATTTTCTCTTCACAGTCGCAAAAACAGGACTCTCTGCTGGAAGCTAATTTGAGGGGCTACAAACTGACCTTCCCAATGTCCAATACCCACCAAATTTGCAGGGGACATAGTCCTCACTGTCCTCTGAAGACCCCCCAATTTCAGAGAGATTGCACCCCGGGAAAGGCATGATCCATGGGTCCCCCCCTTTGCTGTCATTTTCTCTTCAGAGTGGCAAAAACGGGACTGCCTGTTGGAAGGCAGCTACTTTGAGGGGTTACAAACTGACCTTCTCAATGTCCCATACACACCAAATTTGCAGGGGACATAGTTCTCACTGTCCTCCAAAGACCTCACAAATTTCAGAGAGACTGCACCCCAGGAAAGGGTCCCCCCCATTGCTGTCATTTTCTCTTCACAGTAGCAAAAACGGGACTCTCTGCTGGAAGTACTTTGAAGGGTTAAAGCCAGAAGGAAAGCCAGAAGGAGTTCAGACAGAGTTCAGTCCCTGCCTCTGGTTGCAGGCAACAAATGAGGCTTGCAACAACCACTTGTTCATTTAGAATGGGGCCTCATGAAAGCTTGTTCACGAACAGATGAACGGGCTGTTTGTGGTTTTTCCCCGTAATGCTGTTCGTGCCCATGTCTAATCAGCACTCTGCTGGTTCAAATCCCACTACTGCCATGAGCTCAGTAAGGGGCCTTGGGTAAGCCATTCCTTTCAGTCTCAACTCCCCAGCTGTATTGTGGGGACAATAATTAAACTGACCTTGTTCACAGCTTAGTGGAACACTAATCTGTTTAGAAGAGCCACATAGAAGCACAGGCAACTTACATCCATCTTGACCTCAAATGTGGTGAACAGGTTCTAGACCACAATGCCCATGTTCCAAAGATGAATGGCAGACAAAGAGAACCATGTGAGATCCAAAACAGCAATGCTGACTTGGGTAAAATCTGGAAATTCTAAGTAGTAAATTACTTTAGCACTGAAATAAAACTGAAGTACATACAGATCTCTGAGAAATGACTAATACCCTTAGGAATGATACCAAATTTAATTTTAAATCCCTCCACGCTAGCTGAAATCAGAAATGCCAGTCTTTTTAAATGATGTGTAGTCACCATCTGAGGTATGGCAAAATTGCAAGTACCATGTGTCAACTTGTCCATTCAACTTACACATGACTGACAGGCTCATAATCAAAAGAAACAAATTGTAAAGCCTCATCCATACATTTTACAACAGATAAAAATTAAAGGTGAGAGTAGTGTACTACTGATCCGAGAAATCAACAGACCAAATCCTGTACTGAGTAACAATCAATTGTAACTAAGGCTATAATCAGTAATTAGCAGAGATTGCATGCAATGGAATACCTGGGAACAAGGAAACAGATGTTTGGGCATCTCTATAAGTGCATAGTACATGATTTCATTAGCATCCAAGCTAGGATGCTGCATGCTAAACAGAGCCAAGGTACATATTTAAATTAAAGTTACATATGCAGCTGAACTAGTAATGGAAAGCAAGAAGCGTAAGCATTATCAATATGTATGTCACTCAACCCTGCCATCAAATAAGCAATTCTCACAACAATGACAATACTTATGTCCTGCAACATAATTAACCGGATCAGAAACCACATCCATTTTCACTGGCAGTTGTCATTTACTGGAAACTGCAGCCCGAATTCCCAAGAACCAATATACCACTTCAGTGAACAAACAAATATTTCCAAGATTTAAAAAAAAGTTGCACGTATGCTAAAAAAATAATTTGTGGAACTGGGACTACTGTACTTTCTTAATACATACATAAAACACAAGCAGTAAGTTTATATCTGCTTAAATTCAAATATAGGTAGCAGTTATTAAAAATCACACATTTTATGAAAACAATATGTACACTAATCAAAAAGCAATATAAAATAAATATAGATGTTACATTCCAGGAATGGTATCTAGATTCACTCCCCTGAAGTCATTCTGAGAGTAACATTGTTCCTGGCACAACTACAAAATGTAAGTTAAAGTATAGGAAAAGACTGACAAGGTTCTGATCTAGGGAACAGGAAACTATTTTCAAACGGCAAGAAATCAGATGTTCCACTTGTTAATACTGCAAAGAATTCCAAAAGTGAGGCAATGCTCATGAAGCATAGCTGAATGCACAACCTACTCAAGCAAAATTCTTAGTCCTACATGGTACCAGCTCTGCTATGGATTTTAACCATTCACAGAGGAGACCGTCTATGTCATAAAACCCCTCTCTTACCCAAGTCTACCTGTCTAGAAAAGAAAGCGGTCTCTGAGAATACAGAAATTAGTCCCCATGTTCTGGGCTACTCACTGGGTCCACTGAAATATTTCTGTGGTTGGAAGGATTTCTCACCTCCACCTCCCCCTGCCACCCCAAATGGCCTCTGAAATGCTACTCATGGGGCTCTCCAGGAGCAGCATGGGGGGCATTTTGGAATGCAGCAGAAGAGAGAAAGCAAGGAAGTCACACTGGGAAGAAATCCTTCCATCCATGGAAATGTTCTGGTGTCTCCAGGCCCATGTTTAGAGTTTTGGAAGAAAGTTCCATCTTCAGTCTACAGATCTCTTTATACAACTGGCTTGGACAAACTCTGGTAAAAGGAGCAGCATTTCCACGATTTGTTAATATTTTCTTCCTTGCTCCTTTTAGAAGTTTCTAGCATCTAAGCATTCTTAAGGCCAAATAGTGATTGCAAGGAGTGAAGTATCCTTAGCTGTAACAGGAATATTGGTGGGTTATTAACACCTGTGTATTGTTTTCATAGCAAAATTATTCCGATCAATCTTAAAACAACTGTTATTGTAGTGCATGTAAATTACAACAGCATTCTGGCATATGCGTGTGATAGAAAACGTTTGTATAATTTTCTGGACAAAACACATTGCATAACCCAGAACATTCTTGAGTCTTTCTTTTCTGGAAACACTTCAGCATTTCCTAAGTCTTCATTTAAAATAACTGGGAAGTGTAATTCGCTGAGTGCCTTTCCAAACAAATATTCATTTCATTGAGTTTAATGTGTTCAATGTTTAGTCTGACTAATGCAGAACAGGTGTGAGGATATCTTTTGGTGACCCAACATCCTGGACCGACTTCCGTGCATTTCATTCCATGCAAAAGAAAGGACACAGCAACAACATCTGTGCATAATTTCTTAGGTGACTTTTAACATAAAATTTGAAAAGCTGAGAAGATATGCTCAAGTGCACAAAGGAAAACAGCCTGAGACTATACAGAAAAGAATCAGTCTCCCCAAACAATGGCTAAGGCAACAGTTCTGCCCTCTAGTGGACATGTGCTAGCAGAACAAAGCAGAACATGTGCTAGCAGTGTTCCAAAATCAGAGTATTGATATATTTCTTTACTGCTTTTGATAGGCAAGATACAGAGTTAAACCAACAAGGGGATGGACAAGTTTAATGCCAAAAGTATGGAGGGCATAAGCTTTGAACAAGAGTCAAAGAAGCTCATGGGCAGACTACATGTTACATGCTCACACATTAAGTGCCCCCCTTGCCTGTAAGAACAATGCTTTGGGAAAGGGATTCATAGTAGAAAAACAAATACTCATACGCTCTCAACCTAACTTACCTCACAGAATTGTTATAAGGATAAAATGGAGAAACCACTATGGGTCCCCATTATAGAAAAGGATGGGGCACAAATGAAATAAATAATAAATCGAGGTACTCTGTGTTTTTTCTTGACATGATCCCAGACATAAGATTATATTAACCTCTCAGGAAGCACAAAAAACATAAAAATTCAGCTGTCTGTCCCCCTTCCATCCTACAACCATGACCCCTTTCCCCCCGCTCTCTAGATTCTGATATTTTTACACTTAAGAACGTTTGTGAACATTTAATCACATCAAAGCAGCACACCCAATGGCTTGAGCATTCTCACAGCATTGAACTGAAGGCAGGGTTCTGGCAATTTAACCTTCAGGATTCTGTGGTGCCAATTGCTAGAGACTGGTATATGCAATCAGATTATATTTCTGCACCACCATCCAACTTCTGTTAGTCCCCCACTCCCCGCCCACAACAGACAATACTGTTATTTTTCATCAAAATCAATATGCTGGGTGCTTTGATACTGCATTGCTATCTCTATGATCATAGCAGGTACCCTACAGTGGCATCTATGATGATGTGAAGAGACAGGTCTCAAGGTTCATAATCATAATGTTATACTCCAGCCCTTGATTTTAATAGATGTATACACATTCTTAACTCTATACTGGATTGAGACCCTATAATACGTATCACACTCACAGAAACTGGCATCCAACATGGAACATCCTGTTGGGTCAAACCATTGGTGCATCTTGTCCAGGACTGTTTACCATGATCAGCAACATCTGTGCAAGACTTCAGGCAGAGATCCTTCCCAGCCCTACTACTTCTGAGACCCTTTTAACTGGAAGTTAAAGACGGAGCATGGGACCTTCTACATGAAAAAACCCCATGCTCCAGGACTGAGCTATGGTCCCTCCTCATTCATTCCTTTTTGAACACACAAACACACAAATAAGCACACATGCTGCAATTTTCAGATTATTCATTTTCCTTTACTTTGGGGTAATACCCTGGACTCTCTGTACAAGATGAACACCAATCTTAAAACTGTTGCCAGCGCACCTTTCTGCTGTTACAGGTGCTATGGAATCACAAAGTTATATTTTGCAATTTTATACTAGATGAACAATTAGGAAAAAAAATCAGAGAAGCAACAGCATTGCAATCCCATTCTACTACAACAAATAGGAGATTTGTTATTAACTTATGTAGGAGCAGGATTCCCCTTAGAGAACTGAAGCTAGCCCCTTAGTTGTTAGAGGCTTAAATATTGTTGTAGCCTTTTAAGGCCAGCAGTATGAAGAAATCAATCCACATTTTAATGAATAAATGTCAACTTTTTACCAAGATAGTATGTGCCACTTGCCAGTTGCAGACATTATTAAACGTAATTGAATTTATAAGCGCTAAATGACCACATCAGATGTAACATACAAGTATTACCTTACTTGCTGTCACTAGTCAGTTGTTATAATTCTTTCTTCCCTTGTACCATGGCTCATTCCGGAGAGAAAGCAAATACTTATCACCTGATGACAACCACCAGCCTCAATTTGTCACTTGGCAGAGACAGCAACATGATGGTGATGCGCAATGCAGGCCTTCAGGATATTCCTGTAGACATCATCTATCTTTCTATCTCTTACTTCTTTTATACCAACCTTCTTCCAAGGAGCCCAGGACAGCACGTACAGGGGACCCGTGTTAAGCCGGTCTACTCAGAATTAAGTTCCATTTAATTGAAGGAGGTGGATCCTATGAATTTCCAATAAATCTTCCAACAGAGAATGACTCCCTTCAACAAAGAAAGATGTTACTCCATCAGAAAAAAAGTAATTCTCCACAGGAAGAAGTCTTTCTCTCGAAGGAAAACTTAGGAGGCAAGAGTCAAAGGATCCAACCCAATTTTTTAATTAACTTACTTTATACCCTGCCTTGCTCCGCAATGGGGATCAAAAGAGGCTTATATCCTTTTCCACTCCTCTATTTTATTCTCACAACAAACCTGTAAGGTAGGTTAGGCTGGGATTAAGCGACTGGCTCAAAGTCACACAGCAAGCTTCCAAGGTAAAGTGGGGGCTTGAACCTGGGTCTTCCAGATACTAGTACAACACTGTAACCACAACATCACACAAGCAATCAATGGGGCTTACTCTTTGGAAAGTGTCCTTAAGACTACAGCTACAGTCCTATACTCCCCAATTTATTTCTTAGGTTGATGTCAGGATAGTTTAGGATAAGCGTGAGAGAGTGAAGTAAGACAGTGGCCCAAAGTGACCTTTGTGGCAGAGTGGAGATTGAAATCCAGGTCTCCTCACACAAATTGCTCCAACTTATCTATCAGAGCTCAGAAACCTAAAAAGCTAGCTTGTCATTCAATCATTCCTAAACTGTATTTCTTTCTATACCCTCAAGCCTTACAGACATGTCTGAGAAAGTCTTACCTTCTAGTGTGGTCTAGTAGAGCACCACAGTGATTTTTATCTCTACATGATCAGCCCCCTCACTCAGTAAGGCTTTTCTATGAACCAATGTGAATGTCATGTTGCTCCTTAACACACAGGGTACAGTCTGAGGTTAATTCATTAAAAGCTGTGGAAACTGACATCAGCAGAACTGTTTCCCATTAAGACTCCAATCAGTTTTCCATAAATGAGAAAGACAGCAGTTTCCATGACCATATCCACAAGCTAGTGCTGATTTAAACACGATGCTGGGTCACTAAAGGGAATTCGCTCATGTATTTGTCTTGTTTCATCTAGGTTGTCTTGCTTTTACATGCAACATTAATACACCAGAGACCTATAGACAGGTGAAGAGCAAAATTCAGGTCCAGTAACACCTTAAAGACCAAGTAGATTTCCAGGGTGTGAGTTTCCAAGACTCAAAGCTCCCTTCCTCAGACATTTTCTTGCATTTTCTCAGGTTTTTCTCACATTGCAGATGTTAATTTTACATACTTTGCACCCATGTTCTATCTCGTTAATTCCAACACGTATTATAGCCAGCTTCCTGACAATCTAATTTGCAATACCCCTCTCACCCTCTGCCTGAACTTTAAAAATCTGCCCTTTTCCACTCCATGTGTCTGACCAAGCGAGCTTTGACTATCAAAAGCTAGCACCCTGGAAATCTAGTTGGTCTCTACATTGCTTCTGGACCCAAATCTTGCTCTTCTACTACAGCCCAACATGGCTCCCACCTGAAACTGTAGACAGGAGGAGTGCTGTACTGACAACAGGCCAGTGGTGTATGAGTAGTGCCTGAGACTTCAGTTATTGGCATATACGGTCTTCCTGCTCGCCCACCATCATATATGAAACCAGGGCTGGGCCCATTGCCCCACCCCATGAAGCACTTAGAACACAATTTGATGCAATGTTGGCACCACTGGGGAGTTAGTGCAAAAGTTTCAGACTGAAGCGCCAGTCTCTTAATTTTCCAAATGAGACCTTTGATCACTCCCCAGCTGATTTTTCTTAACCACACACCTTTAAAAAGTCTATCAAACCTGCAAAAATAAATGAACCTGGCCTGCCTCAAGAAAGACCCATAGATGTTTTGTATGTTAGGTAACAGCTTCTGTTTCAAGACTAAAAATCCAAAGCAATCACAGAAAATTCCTCGTAACTGAGCCAGAGCGCAAGTCTCTGCATAGGGGTTCCTCTGCATAGGATTGCACTGTTAGCTACATTCCCTGTGGTTTTAGGCATTCTTGTGGCCAAGGCTCTGCTTTTCAGAGGAACTGAGCAGCTGCACTCCCCACTAGATGCTGGGAGCGCTCACGCTCAACCACTATCCTCAGAATCTCAGCAAGCTACAGGGACTAGGATGTATAAACAAATATGTTTTCTGCTAACTTCTCCATACGCTGCTCCATGGGCATGTAATCTGCTTTGACTCACAACAGAGAGAAAAATGGGAAATAACTATCTAAATAAATAAAATGGGTTCAAATTCCAAACAAAATGGGCACAGAGATGAGGAAATTCTTAAAGCCCTTAAACATAATAATATCAAAGTTGGACTGATTAATCAACCCCCCACTGTAAAAGACAGTACCTATTACCTGAATAATGTCTCAGACTCTTCTACCATCTAATAGAAAATTTCTAAGACTATTCTCCAGTTTCCCTAGGCAATTTATTTCATAGCTCTAATTTATTCAATACATTTAATTTCCCCAATTTTTATTAGGCACTCAGAGTAGCACCTGTGCCTTCCATCCATTCGCTGGCTCTTGAGCAAGTTGTCTTCTGATACATATTAGAACATGAAGAAGGTATGCTCCCAGGATGAGCAAATAAAGGGAAACTTGCTTGGAGCTGGATACTAAACAGCACTAAAGGGAGAATTAATTTCTACCTACCTTTAACTTCCCTTTTGGATTCACAATCAGGAGAAAGGCCAGATCCCCCACCCCACACCCTTGCTTAGGCTTACACTACATTAGCACAAAGCGTAGAAATAAATCATACATAACCAAATGAACACTGAAGACAAGGCAGGGTGTAACTCTGCTTAAGATTGCACTGCAAGACAAAAATTTTATTCCTATTTTGGGCTTCAGAGTATGAATCCTACACAAATTAGCATCCAGAGCCTGCCAGTAAGTAGTGACATTTCTGTAGATGATAACAGAACGATTCAGTACATAGCTGTAGATATTATCAGATAGCAGTATGTTGCGGTACTGTAGGATCCAATGCCATGGGCCATCAGAAGAACATGCACCTGCTCATCCTCCACAATGTCATCACCTGCTAACAATGTCCTGTCTGGTCTCTGCAATGAACAAATAGGCCAGTCTCTCTGCAAGAGAATCCATGGTCACAAATGTAACATTAATTCAGAAAATTACACAATTCGTCATCAAAGTAAAAACTTCACGTGTAAAGATGCTGAACTAGAATTTATCAGCAAATTTATTTAGGTATTAAAGAAGGCCAGGGATTTCCCTGTTTCTATTCCTGGATTTAAATGAGCACAGCATAGGTAGGAAGTCTATGTTACCACTACATATATCTTACAAATTGTGAATGGTTATGATTCTTACATACAGGTGAACTTCACACAGAAGTTGCACAGCCATTTATGCACCACTTATAGTTCATGGCCTTTTAACTCCACCATCTGCCCACTGATGATAATGCTTCATGCATCTGAGGAAGTGGGCTCGTGTACATAAAAAGTGATGCTACAATAAATCTGTTAGCCTTTAAGGAGACATAAGTATCTTTATTTTTGTTGCAACAGACCAACATGGAAGATACTGGGGAGGGTTTTTGCAACCATACCCTACTGTTATCTCACTGAATGTTCTAACTGTTATTCATTATTGTACTTTGCTCAGTAAATGTCCTAGCTGATGATTGTATCGTATTTTCAGTTGCACTGAGTAATCTGCCTTGGATCTCAGTGAGAAAGGCAGGCTATAATTATCTATCATCATCATTATTATTAGTTGCTATTAACCTGCAGAAGTCTTTCCACCCTCAAGCTTCAAGGCAGAACACCCCTTTTGATCCAGTCTGCTGGAGTCTTGTTCCCCCCCTCAGTGGCAGGAAATGAAATGGCCAGGAATAATATTACTATCTCTAAAAGGAATTTGAAACCTGGTGTCATTTCTTAAGAAAAAGACTTGCATATTGATTATGCTCAGTGAAATACTTGTTTGCATTTTAGTCAGCAACAGAAATTGTGGGGGGGGGGGACACCTGTACTTCTAGTAGCATATTTCCTTTTCACTTAAACAGAAAAAAAGAATAGCATCTAAACCAGATTTAAATAAAGAGAAGGGGGGAGCAGAATTCTCAACTTTATTATCTCCCCTCTCTGGCATGGTGGATGAGTGATAGCTTCTGCTTCCAGAGGGGAAGTGATGTGGAAAAGGGGGAAATATCATCGATGGTGTACACATTTTAAATTTCATATTCTGGACTCTGGGTGGGAATGGGGTTGCCAGCTCTTTTTTTTAAACCAAAGCTCCTGTACCTTTGTGTGAGAAGCAGAAATGCAACCTGTGAAGTGTTCCCAGATTGGAAGAAACTTGACCCGCTGGAACTTTTCCTTGCCTTACTGTTACTAAAGGTGTAAGAGCCTTGCCAGAATAGAAAATTCATAACCCTAAGTATAAGGGACAGAACCATACTGCGTGCTGTTGGCTGGTTAGATATGAGGATGCCACTGAAACAACAAGCAAAGGAAGGAAGCCACCTGAAGCTGGGGACCTCCTTCCACCACAAGTGCATTCTTCTCAATCAGTGCAGAAGTTCTTGCTTGCTTCCTCCGCTATATTTCCTGCTCTATAGGAGGCCAACAGCTTGCCTATTATTGTGTCACTGAGAGCTTTCAGCAGCAGGCAAACGTTCAACCAGTGTTTATTTTCTATCTCACTGCATCTTTGTGGCAAAGAAAGGTCTAGCCCCATCACTACTAAAAGGCATAGGAAACACTTGTAAAACCAGAAGTTGGGAATAACCTGAAGAATTTCTCACAATGGAAACCTTCACGAAATCAGAGTCACAGAAAAAGGACTCCCCATGAACAATCCATTCTAACTCCTCTTGCTTTAAGGGTATGATTTTCAACACACTAACCCACATACCATGCAACATTAAGTTTGGAATTAAACAAGAATATCCCAGAAACAAAGCAGGCAAAGTGAAGGCACCATAACAGAGTTATCCTCACCATTCAATTAAATGTTCAGAGATGTTTTAAGGACACCCACCATAACTTATTCCAACTGAATAAATATTAGCAAGCTTTAGCAATTACACTATTACCCAGAAAGTTTTCTTGGCCCTTTCAAAAAAATGAGATTTTTGCATCCAAAAATATGTTATTTAAATGAAATATGTATGGGGTAAGGAATGGGGGGGGGATCCAACATCCACTTCCTTTCCAAATGTAATCTCAAACACAACTGAATGGAAGATTTCCTCCCACCCTTGGAAACACAAAAATACAGAAGTGCCCCCCATGGCAGCCATTTTGTGGCCACGTAAATTACCCTTTCTTGAAATTCCAGAGTGTCTGCAGGCTCAGCAATTCTGGATTTCATCCAGCAATACTACCTTACAGGGCTTGGAAAGGGCACCATGAGGTCAGCTATTAATCAAGATTTAAATTTTAAAGTGAGAAGTCTCATGTTCCAACCCTTCTTAGAATTCCTCAACTGCACTGGAAGCGCTTCTCCAAAACTTTCAGTCACTATCTGAGAGCAAAGGGGGAAAGGAATTGTTCACACGCGCAGAGGGCTGAACCAGTGTCTGAGCTTTAAGTCGCCCCTTGCACGGACACAGCAACATCCAATTCAAAAGGCATATCGCTTAAATCTCTATAATCCAGATTTTCATTCGCTGTAGCGGGCAACATCTTCCCATTGAGGGAAGATGTAGAAAGAAGGCTTGACCCTCTAACCCCAGGCATCTCTCACCGGACTCCTTTGCGCCTTACCGTGAATTTGTTTCGGCTTCAAGGCTTCCACGAGCTGCCACCGGTCCGCGAAACACTGCAAAAGTAAAAGCACGCCGGCCGCCGCCAAATCGACACCCCGGAGTCTCGCCATAGCGCCTCCCGGGCTCCCCTCTCCGCTTCTCGCGCTTTGCCTCGGCGCGCTGCTTCGGGGCGCGGAAAACTCGCGCACCTCTTGCCTTCCCCTCAATCCTGGGTGGAGGGAAGTCACTTTTTATTCCGATCCGATTTCATTGAGAGAAAGGGAGAGGCGCCACTCCCGATGGTCTTCTTTCCCCCGCAGTCCGCGCAGCCAAGAAGACGATCTTAGTCCAACATCATAACAACTGGAACGGTGGCGCGTGTGAATGCGTTACGGAACGCCAAACTCTGTCAAAGTGCAAGGGGGCGAATGGGCAAAGGCCACGAGGGCAGGCTTCCCACCTTGTTTGCTTATCCTGAGCCGATTCCAAGGGCTGGGGGCTGCAAGGTTGATGCTAGGCTTTTATTTCAGGCGAAGTCGAACGCCCCCCCCCACACCCTGGCGTGTGCTCCCCCACCCCCACACACGCCTTCTCCTCCCCCCACCCCAAACAGCAGAGGAAACAGCGGGCCCCTTCGGTGCAATCCGGCGGAGAAATCCAACGGGCAGGTCTAAAGATCTCAGAGACAAAACAAGCTCTTTCTTCCTGTGCGAGGGATGGGATGGATTGGGGTGGGGGGCGGGCTCTTGGCCTTGCAGCCCACCCGCTCCCGGGTCTCCGGGCTGCGCGATTGCGAAAATCAGGTTGTCGCGGAATCTCAAAACTGCAACTGGGAACAAAGCGCCGGGGCCGGGGGAGCCGCACCTACACACTCAGCGCCGGGACTTGCTAGCCATCCCAAGCTGGTCTGTAGCGGCTACAGAAAGGAGAGGGCGAAGCTACGCGCTGGCATGGGAAACAGTTGGGCTGCTGAGGGTGGAAAACGGCGCGCTGCTGCTACTGCTGCTGCGGCTCCCGCCCAGCCTGTTCCTCTCACTTTGGCACCGGGCAGAGCCGCCACCGGCTTGGAAAGGGAGAAAGCAGCCGCCCCCTCCCTCTCCCACCTTCCCCGGCCGGAAGCGAGCTGCCCCGACGGCCGCACTTCCCTGGAGGCGAGCGCGCCGCCCTCCTCTGCTTCGCCGCCCTCCTCCTCGGAGCGGTGGCTGGCAGCGACTCTGCCTCGTCTTTCGCCGCCCCCGGCGAGATTGCGCTCAGGCGCCCCCCTCCCCGCGCGCTGGGAGGCAAAGGCGAGCGAGCAGGCGACGCGCGGCTCCGGCTGAGGCCGTGTGAGGGAGGACGGGAGCGCCGCGAGGCACCGGGCTGGCTCCCCAAAACAAACACACGCGGCGGAAGGAGGCACCAGCCCCAGTCATGCCGCGTGCAGCCGCCGCCGGGGGCGGGACGAGAAGCAGATTGAAAGCGGTTTGGGGGCAGAAGCGGACCCGAGGCGCTGCGAAGTCCCCAGAAAACCCCGGTCGCTGCAGAGTCCCTTTTCCGCAGACTGCTCTGTGGGTCGCACGGTTCTGGGGAGGCGTTAATACAGATTAGGCTGAGGGAGAAGGGGAGGTCAGAAAGTCAACTCTGGCCTCTAGGGGCCGGTTCACCAGGTCGTGCTGCTGAGGGGCAGGCTTCGGCTTTAGCTTGATTTGTGTTCGCCTCCCCCCCCCCCCCCGCCATGGCAAAAGAGTCGGTCTGAATGCCCGGGCATATTCCTTCTAGGCTGTAACAGACTGGCTTTTGCAAAGTGTTCGGTGCCTGTGGAAAATTACTCCGATTTGTCACCCGTGCTCAGTGAAATCCAGATTGAAGGGGGAAAGTAACCCAGCTGGAGCGGAGAGGTTATGCGGATGAGGGGATAACCATGCCCACCGGCACTCACGTTTATCTGTTCTACTGAGGAGCAGCAAATCCTGCTCAGAGTTTAAGACAGAGGAGGCAATGGACTGGGTTTTCAAAAACCCTTTAATTTCTTGCAGTAAATCTTTAATACTTTGCGGATTATGGATTGTCACCATGTTACAATAGTAAAGGCTGCTATGTAACCAGTAGCCCATAAGACAGAAAAATACTTCTCAGAGTTGTTGCTGGCTATGCTACCCACTCTTTATCTGCAGCCATGATCCTTCTGATAGCAATACAGCCTAAGGCTTTCCCATGAATTCACGGTAGAGGTGGGATATGAACTGGAGATCCAATTCTCTTACACCTCACCAGCTCCTATGGTACTCTTTCCACCACTAAACTGCCAGTACTTGATAGTTACCACCGTTACTTTTAGTGGGGTCAAATACTGAAGTGATATTTAAAATTGAAAACTAAGATTCAGTTATAATGTCATCCTTTTGTTTGTTTGTTTTCCCATGAAACCACAGGGTGGTGCCATCAAAACATAAACACAGATGACTTTAAAAGATTCCTAGAGAGTAAGTCCCATCGATGTCTACTGACCATAGTGACTAATAGTATAATTATACCTATATACTGCTCTTCTAGACAAATTAGTGCCCCACTCAGAGCAGTGAACAAAGTCAGTGTTGTTGTTATTGATGCAAGACAGCTGGAGTGCTCTGGCTGAGATGAGCGCTTACCCAAGGCCATCTACTGAGCTTGTGGCAGCAGTGGAATTCGAACCAGCAAACTACTGATTTATAGCTCTGCTTCTTAACCACTATGCTACAGCAGCCCTTTGACTAAAAAAGAACCTTCACAGTTACTTCATAGTTAGAGGCAGACAGTGCTAGGAGGCAGTATCTGGGGGAAGGCCTAGACCTGTATGCTTTTTTTTTTTTTTTTGCATACAGCAGATGGCTAACTGCTGTGAGAAACAGGATGCTGAATTAGATGGACCACTGATCTGATTCAGAGGAGTTCTTCTTGGGTGGTACCTGAAGACCTACTTCAATCCAAGTTACACCCATGTGCTAGACTAGGGCTCCCCAACCTTGTTCATCCTATGGGCACTTTCAGAATTTGGAGAAAAGGTAGTCGGCACCAGCACAGAAAGAAAACCATCATTGGCATTGCAATCAAAAATAGCTTGTGCACTATGTTGAGCTGTAGTGTGTATGATGCAGTGTTCTCCATATGATGAACATTGGTTCCTTCTTTTCACAACCGAGCACATTTTGTAACAAACGTAGGATATTTTAGGAGGTGAGAATGAACAGGGAGACATATGCTTTATGGTTCATCCACAATTCATGTTAACAGTTATGGAAAAGAAATGCAAATTTAACAACAAGCAAAAGGAGTACATTCATTCATTTATTCATGCATCCATGTTGTGGGAGGCCACTACAGAAATGGATAGATAACCCAGGAGAATTGTGCACAGTGTCCGCTCTGTGCTAGTAGCTGAACCTCTCTGATTTGTTTTAGTCTTGGTCTCTTAAACACTTCTGAGGATCTCCCTTCTTCCAAGGACTGTCATCTTAGCAGACTTTGGTGGAAACAAATCAGCCTGCAAGCTTCAAATTATCTCATTGCTCACGTGTAAAAGACTTGTGTCCACCCATATTTGCTGACACCATCTTTTAACATCTGGGGTGCTGACTCTGCCTTTCCTAGTCTTTTTAGTTTGCAGTTTATGCATACTGACTCATGTTCCTACATCTTGTTCTTCTCAGACTTCTCTGGAGCTGTCTATTGTTATCTCTACTTCTTCAAACTTTCTGCATCCTTTCACAATCACTCCTCCTGATGTTCACCCTTCTGCTCAGACAAAGGGTTATAAAGGTTAAAAAGCTTATAAAGGTTAAAAGTTCATTTATGGTACTTTTAGATTATATTATGTATTAATCACACTTTTGCATGTGTTGGATCCTACCCTGAAGGATTTTCTACATGAAGCCTATTTCAGCATTTGTATCTCAGCAAATCCACACATGATGCAGTTCTGTGGTGACTTGGAGGCCTTTTTTCACCCCCTGTGTTTGAAGGAGTACTTTAATAAAATCACAGAACAGAACATGGATAGACAGGTACTCCTAATCACAACATAACAATTCACAATATACTGCTGAGCAACTACCATCTCTCCAATCCATCCCACACATATGGACCCCACCTGATGGTTGCAATGCCACACTAGATCTCTACACAATGCTTTCGCCACTGAGCCCAAACTGACATAATCAAAAAAATTTATCTCTTACAAGACAACTGAAAAGAATGCAATAAAAAGCCTCAGAAACAATCCAGACATCATAATTAAAGTAATCTGACTACATTCAGATAGCTGAAAGACAACTCTCCAATACTACTGTCTACAAATGACTGTCCTCAGATCCCACTCGGGAATATAAAAAAACCTAAAAAGGATTAGAATTCCCCATGCCCATACAAGAGCAAAACTATGCGGACACACCACAGTGTGTCCACTTCGACCAGGCACTTGCAGTCTTCTGCCCAAAATACACAAGCCCGGCAACTCAGAATGTCCCATTGTCTCTGGCATAGGCACCATGACTGTAGGGGTGTCTGGATACATGGTCTCTATTCTCAGACCTTACGGCATCAATGACCCTCACAGACTTTCTAAGACAAATACAATCTATTGACAATCTTCCAAATAACACTATTTTGGCCACCATGGAATCTCAAAGTCCATGGTGGCATGAAGTGAGCCTTTCGCTTCAAGTTAATTAGCTGAAGTTGATTGTAAGACAAAGTCAATAAAGTCCCTGAAAGTTCCAAAGGAACTTTGGCTTTGCATTGATGTTCAGCACTGCATATTTATATTTATTTTATTAGGAAATCTTTTTGTTTACTGTATGTAATAGTCTCTCCCACATTTGCTTTTGCTGCTTTTCCAGAACATCCCCAAACCCATGCTCAAGATGTGCCTTTAATCCTTAAGGAATCTTTAATTGGAGATAGGTGGCCTATAAATGTTTAAATTAACATTTTGAATTAGTCATCCAAGAATTCACACGTCATTACTGTATGTAGTAAACAAGGGCCAGGCATTTATCCTCTCTGTTGGTTAATAATATCTAGATTTCCAAGGTTTCAGGGCTTATTCCTAAATTGTAGCCACATGGTGGAAGCCTTTAAAAACACATCTGTGCATGGGCCAGCTTTTCTACAAGGCAGCTATAGCAATGTGTGAACACCCACTCATCACATGGATAGTTGTGATTGCTAGAAAAGTTGTCGTCTCTGCAATTCACATGTCAAGAGGAGCCAAGGATGGGATAGGTGTCCTCTACAACCATCTTTTGATGCTTCTGTCACATAGAGTGCACAACATATATCTGCAGTAAAGTAAAAATTGACCCTCCGTTCACTGCTGCAAACCTATACTATTCACTGGTGCTTTCAAGAATATTATCCTTGGTAATGAACAAACTCATTCACCTTTCAAATTGTAATTATATAAATAGGGCTACAGAGTTTAAAACTTAACCGCTAAATGCAGCCAGTCATACATCAGCCCAGAAGTATAAGCAGCAAAAACGATTTTAATCTAAAAATTTTTTAATGCATCACTGCTCATAATTAATTGCTCTCACCCTTTCATGCACTGATATTCTGATGCCCTGAAGGAGAATGCCTTGTATCTTAAATGCCCTTTAGTAGATTTCTTTGGTTGTTTACTGTGAAATTTGAGGTGGATTTTTTTATGGACTTTGATTTTTATCTAAAGGGTCACTGTGTGCACTTCAATGAGTTTAAAATGAAAACAATTAAAAAAAACAAATAGCATTTAATGGCTTGTTTTTTATGATTTAATGGTACTGTTTTTACCTGTAACCCACCTCAAGCAGGAGTCTAGATTGGCAGAATATAAATTCACCAAATAAATAAATAGTACAACTCAAACTCACCCCTAGTATTTTGATTTCTGAAGGTCATATAGAGTCCAATGTCCATACAAAAATATGTAGCCCGGTAGTAGGGCAAATATTTCTGGAAGTTAAAAAAAATCGAAGGTACTAAAACTGACCACTAAAATCTACTGTGAACTGGAAGTTTTCTCAGGTCTTTGGGAAGTGACTGGTGCTTTGCTAAGAATCCAAGCAGAAGGACTTACTCAAATAATCTTCATGCATTCCTCTTCTGTGTTTCTCCTCACTCCTTCCTACTTTACTGACTCCAATATCTGAAGCAGTTATTATTACATAAAATTATATCCTTCATCTCAGGGCTTTTTTTCAGGGGGAATGCAGGGGAATAGAGTTCTGGAACCTCTTGAAAATGGTCACATGGCTGGTGGCCCCACCCCCTGATCTCCAGACAGAGGGGAGTTTAGATTCAACTCCCCTCTGTCTGGAGATCAGCGGGTGGGGCCACCAGCCATGTGACCATTTTCTCTGAGGGCAACCCTCTGAGTTCCGCCACCTCTTTTCCCAGGAAAAAAGCCCTGCTTCATCTCAATGTAAGTTGCCAAGGTGGCTCAGAGTAACATAAAAACAAAATCCAAGACATAAAATCAGTTGCAAGACAGCTTATAGCACAGAACTTTAGAATGCCTTTGCAAAAGCTGGCAGCTGTATAACAAAAAGCCCACTCGCTAGTCCTAGATAAACAAGAAGGGATTTCCTGTCCCCTAAAAGTAGGGAATCCAAGAGGCAGGCATGCAGCTGCAGAGAAAACATTCAAAAGGTATTACACCGTCACCTAAAAAGTCTTAATATGGCTACCCCCCTACGCACCCAGTAGTGAGGACACTCAAAACAAGACCTTGTTTATCTTAGTTCTTGGGCAGGGTCATACAGAAACAGGTGATCCGTCTGATACGTTGGTCTCAGACCATGTTGGATTTTAGAGGTCTTGACCGGCACTGGATTGCTCCTGGAAGCAAATAGGTAACTACTGAAAGACTTGTTAAAATGAGTTAAAACAGGTTTTGCACAAAGCATCTTGGTCTCATTTATTCTACTTTCCCTTTCAAATGTTATATAGCTATGAAAACAGTCGCTATATATCATGTCGTTCTTTATTTGAACATGCATGTTCACTGGTGCCACATTCAACAAAACAGCATGGAGTGATACTTTCCAGATCTGAAATCAGGACATAATTGGTTTGATGTGTTTGAAGAACACCTGCTGGGGTAAATTATCTGTCTCCTTTACACTGTGAATGAGAAGGGGTAAAGACAGAAAAGCTGTTATGGACCCTGTGCAAGATTAGGGTTATTTGGTATATTAAATCAGTCTCATTGTGAGTTTGAGAGCAAATTGAAGTGAACTCAGTGTTAATTATAGCTGTTAATAGGGCAGTTCTAAGCAAGAATTAAACTCTTCTAGGTCTTTAAGTCAGTAGGCTTAAAAAGGTTTAACTCCAGAACATTCCTAAGGAGTTTTTATTCTATTTAAACATTAAGACTGTATTGCTTCCAGTATGAAAACGTTCCTCAAATATAGATTCAGAGGTCCAAGTTCAAATTCTTTCTTATCTGCAGACTTGCGGAATGACCTTGGCCAAGCCACTGTCTGTCAACTCCAGTTCCTCATCTTCAAAACAAACTTCCAGTCACAAAGATGATGTAATGGTAGAAAAACAAAGATCAGATAAATAAACCACTGAGCAAATAACTGTAGTTGTCAGTCATTCAGATGAATTTAGAATAAAAACTTCTGTCAGAGCCTGTCGTTAAAGAATGTCCTTGGTTCTCTTTACATTTTCTCACAATGATCAACTAATATAACATCCCATCTCTATTTAAACATTTGTCCTTGGGACTAATTTCTACCAGATGAGAATTTGGCCCCAGTTTCTTATCTCTTTTCCTTCCTTCAGCAGCTAACATCAATCATTAGGGAGGAAGGGAGAAATACTTGCCTCTGGTCCTTCATCAACACTGCCTCACTTACAGCAGTGACTCAGTATGTGTCCAGTAGATTTTCTTATGTAATTTTGCTCTTTGATATCTTCGCGCACTGTGGCCATTTTTTACTAAACTGAGTTATACTTTTATTCCACCTTTATTTCTTCCCTTCGTAATAAATTGTCATAGATCTTTCAACATAATGAATGGATGCTTTTCTTGACATTTTTTAAAAAGAATCTGTAGCCAAGTGAATTACTCCCCCTGAAAGCAGAAAATTCTGGAAATAATTCTCAGAGACCATCAAGGAAGGTAGCTGATCATCTCACAGGTGGGAACTAGGAATGGTTTGTCATGTGATGTAGAATTCCTTCAGGCAGTATAATCTGAGGAGGTCGCTTCTGATGTTTAATAGTTGCTTTAAAAGATATCTTAAAATGATATAAACTGAAATAAGTGATAGGTAACAGTAAATAAATAAATAAATGGTGATGAGTATAGAGTAACTCGTGTCTCTTTCTACACACTTTTGCAATAGAGCTTAGACTATACAAAGTGGCTCTGATTTTTCTCCCTCCAGGTCAGATGCTAAAAATGAGCTTCTATGTTTCATCACTGCACTGACCCCAGCCAAGGTTCAGAGGATTGAAACATCATGCAATACCCTACAATAGCCCTACCGTGCTCCTTTTCCAGGGTACCCCAAAAGACAAACTTCCAGTCACAAAGATGATGTAATGGTGAATTCTCAGTTTCACATTTCTCCTTTTCCAGATTGAAGAGGACGACTAAGGTGCTTTGCCTGAAGACTCTGCCAATAATCACTACCAGTCTGACCTA
The DNA here is from genome assembly GCF_028583425.1 of Eublepharis macularius. Taxonomy (NCBI): domain Eukaryota; kingdom Metazoa; phylum Chordata; class Lepidosauria; order Squamata; family Eublepharidae; genus Eublepharis; species Eublepharis macularius. The sequence goes on along the minus strand of NC_072800.1, from coordinate 67,336,315 downwards.
AAACGAAACCTGAATGTATATGAGACTTAATTCCCAAAGATTTCACTGTAATTCCCTGAGGCGTACCCCTCCTGCTCCTTTGACCTGCTCTTCAATGCTTTCTTTGGGTGCTGCAAAAGCTGACAGCCTCTATAGGTAACTTAGGGCTTTGTGAATATCCACCACTTAGGCTCACATCCTGGTTGACAGTCACAAACAGGGAGCTAGTTTTCTGAGGGAGAGTTTGTTCATTGACATGTTCAAGGGTGTTCAGCAGGATGCTTCAGCTATTCCTTCCTAAAAGCACAGTACAGCCCAGCACAATCAGCTTTTCACATATGCTCGTTCTCACACAGCCCACACAGGATTTCTGCTTCCCCTGCATCCTTGCTGCGCTGCTGCTCTGCTCAGCAGGCAGTTGTTTAAGTAGCTAGTTAAATTAGTCACAAATCATACAAATTAGTCATAAATAAATGCGGTGTTTAACAAAACCCTACGGTTTGGTGTTTGTCTAAGTCATCCTCAGCAATGTTAATAGCTGCTGATTCATTTGGATCAACAGAATTTTGTGCCTGCCTAGTTTTTCAGTAACCTGATATAGACCTCTTTGGCAGGTATTCAAGTCATTCCATGCTGAACCAAACAGACCCTGCAGTCAGCTCACATCTGGTCAATATAATTAAACACATTAAGTTTGATTGTTGAAAATGTTCACCATGAAATTCAGAGCATCCCTATAGTTAACTGCATTCCAGAAAACATAGAAAAACATAGTATTATTCCAACTGATGGAGTGGGGGCAGGGTTACTTATTGCTACAACTATGTATGCCAGCTTATTATAAGACATGCCATATAACAGAAATCAACTAAATAGCAGGCTAGCAAATGACATTCAGATTCCTGGACTGCACTAGTTACATCATGGTGGCACTTAGGCATTTGTATCTTGTGGAAGCCAATATCTTTCAAACTGTTCATTCCTAGAAGAGTTCAGTTTTGGAAGTTCAGATATAGAGTAATGTGAATGCTGACGATGGGATAGTTTTGGACTTGATGATCCCAACAAAAAGAGCAGATGCAGGAAGCAATCGTGGTATTCTAGGAAGGACCATGCCAAGTTCAGTAATATGAGCCAGCATGCCTCCTCATTCTGCAGTTTCAATGAAATTAAATGGATCTTAACATGAACCCCTTTGATATTTGTATGTATAAATTTATAATATTTATCTAAAGTTACTTTTCTAAAAACAGAGTGTGTAGAATACTGCCCATCATAAGAAACTAAATCCCTTAAGGACTGGATGGTATATTGCAATGTCTGCTGTCTATGGATTGAACCCCTTAGAATAATGGAAATTTGCTGATTGGACATGGAGCAGAAACTTAGCTTTCAAAGCCAAACAGACTTTTTACCTGACATCCTTTCTACTTTAATACATCTGATTTATTTCCACAACCTAAAAGGCAATCCGAAGGAATCTGGCAATGCACCACAGACACGTCCAGATGTATAGCTCTAAAAGAGCTAAAAATGTTAACCAGACAATAGTTTGGATTTGGGGTAAATGATAAACTTGGTTTACTCTGACTTTAATTTCATGTTGGTAAATACATGATGTGCAAAATTTAGTATCTATGTATAGGTGCCTTTGTCTATCAAAACCAGGAAACTAACAATATTATAAACATTTATCAGCTCTCTAACAAGACACTTTATTTTAGGTAATTGTGCTATTGCCTGCTTTATATTTTAGCAAAGTGAAGTACATATAAATTATAGCATCAAAATTTTACCATCAAAGTGAATCCAGCCGTTCGCTTTTCCTAAATCAAAAATATGTTTTGAAAGGTTGAGGATTTTCAACAGAAAGCTAAATTCACTATTCCCTTCAAACATGATGGTTTCCACACAGATTTCACTTCTAAAAATTCACCTGCATCTATTTCATTACGAAGGTGTGAGTTTTAGAGATGCTCAAGCACCCACTACACATTAGGATCTTAGAGTAAAAGGTTTCACTTCACAGGACTAGACATGGGCACGAACGGGGGAAAAAACCCCGAACACCCTGTTCGATGTTCGGTGCCATCCACGAACAACTAACAACAAACATAGACGAACATGAACTGTTCCCGGACATGTTTGTTGTTCGTTGGGGCCAGAACCACTCCCACCCCAACCCCCCATTTAGCCCCCCCTCAAACCCACTTACCTGGCCCTTTAAAGATCCCTTTAAACTATCAGCAGGGCAGAAGGCAGGGGGGATTTCCCCCTGCTGACTGCCAGCTGATAGTTTAAAGGGCCTGGAGAGCAGTCACACAGCCAGGCTGCCTGCCCAGTGTGAGAGAGGTCGGGAGATTCTCCCCGTCCCTCTCACACCCAGGAGAATGTCCAATACCCACCAAATTTGCAGGGGATATAATTATCACTGTCCTCTGAAGACTCCCCAGTTTCACAGAGATTGCACCCCGGGAAAGGCATGATCCATGGCTCTCCCTCTTTAGTCCCCACTGTCCTCTGAAGACCCCCCCCCCAGTTTCAGAGAGATTGCACCCTGGGAAAGGTGTGATCCATGGCTCTCCCCCCTTTAGTCCCCACTGTCCTCTGAAGATCCCCCCCCCAGTTTCAGAGAGATTGCACCCCAGGAAAGGCATGATCCACGGCTCTCCCCTTTAGTCCCTACTGTCCTCTGAAGACTCCCCCAGTTTCAGAGAGATTGCACCCCAGGAAAGGCATGATCCATGGCTCTACCCCTTTAGTCCTCACTGTTCTCTGAAGACTGCCCCCCCCCAGTTTCAGAGAGACTGCACCTCAGGAAAGGCATGATCCATGGCTCTCGCCCTTTAGTCCCCACTGTCCTCTGAAGACCCCTCTCCTCCAGTTTCAGAGAGATTGCACCCCAGGAAAGGCATGATCCATGTGTGTCCCCCCTTTGCTGTCATTTTCTGTTCACAGTGGCAAAAACGGAACTGCCTGTTGGAAGGCATCTACTTTGAGGGGCTACAAACTGATCTTCCCAATGTCCAATACCCACCAAATTTGCAGGGGACATAGTCCTCACTGTCCTCCGAAGACCCCCAAGTTTCAGAAAGATTGCACCCCGGGAAAGGCATGATGCATGGGTCTCCCCCTTTGTTGTCATTTTCTCTTCACAGTGGCAAAAACAGGACTCTCTGCTGGAAGTACTTTGAAGGGTTAAAGCCAGAAGGAAAGCCAGAAGGAGTTCAGACAGAGTTCAGTCCCTCCTTCCCTCCGGTTACCAAGAGGATTGATTGCAGCAGGCACCAGACTGTCTGGCTTGCCAAATGGCTGCTGAAGGCAACGGACAAGGCTTTTAACGACCACCTGTTCGTTTAGGATGGGGCCTCACGAACAGCTTGCTCGCGAACAGCAGTTTGGGCTGTTCGTGGTTTTTTCTGTTCATAATGCTGTTCGTGCCTATGTCTACACAGGACCAAGTATTCATCAGGTGAGTGCTGCTTCTGACAACCCAGGCTCGATGAGGTAACAACCTGCCTCCCTCCAACACACATCTTCTCTGCCTTGAGACTTCTCTCCTTCTTTAGAAATGTTCACAGGACCTGAGAACTCCCTCCTTCTCAAGTTCTGCCAATGAGGAATTTTATTGGTTAGCTCACATGACTTCTTCCCTTTTCCTCAGCCAAGGAATACAGGAGCTTTTGTTTTTTATTCAGGAACCAAGCCCTATAACTGGAACTAGAATCAATCCCATAAGCATACTTCTTGTTTGCTCCATTAGTTCAGTGCAGCTTAAATCCCAGCCCGCCACAGTAACGTATGGATCTTATATTCATCTTAGATTTGCTCTTTTGTGACATTGGCTGCCCAGGCATTTAACACCCTGCCTGAAGATAAGGATCTCTTCTTGGAACTTTTAAAGATAGGTGGCAATGACCTATTATTTCCCCTCTTTTTCTCATCTTCGGCTCTTGCTTCTCTTCTGGAGTAACAGAACGTGTGGACTACCAGAACATTGTCATCTTGATGTTACTGCGTCTGCTTGAATGTATTGCTGTTTTCCTTAATAAAGCTACCTCCAATTTCATCATATTCCAGGTTTCAGTGCTTCTTCCAAATATGCTTACGAGATTTGTTGCTTGATCAGCACTTCACCATAGGGACTATATATTTTGCTGCCATGATCGGCATGATCACATTTCTTTAAAGCAAGGCTCCGTGCACACACATGGATGTTGGGAAATATAAATTTAAAATTAAATAAAAATACAATTCAGAAGAAATATATATGCTTTCCAAAAAAGAAATAGTTTAAATTCACACTGTGATTATTGTGTCTTACTACATTTTCCAATGGTAAGTTTTACGGTAGCTTTGCAGCACTGTAGTTCAGCTTTTAGGAACAGCCAGTTGCTCCTTTACATCAAACGGACAGGTCCTAAAGATAAGTGGGAGAAGTAAGATAAACAGTTTGTTGTTGATTGTATAATTTTTGCCCTGGATCTTCCAAATAATTCTTGAAAAGAAAGATTTCATTGTTAGAATTAGATCTGTTTTAAAGCATGACTGCAGTTTCCATTGTGGAAACTTTAGCACATCAAACATTAATGCTCCCAATCCAGCTGTAATCAAGCATAAGCACTCTGGGCCCAGATGCAGACATGCAATCCTAAATGATGAGCTCAGATGATGGGGACAGGGATCCAGATATACATTGCCATAGCATACAGAAAGCTTCTTGTGTGTGCAGATCACTTCCTGGAGTGTGGCGTTTATGAACTTTTGTTCTTGGGCATATTTAAAATGCAGACTGTTACCACATTTTCTGGGATCCCAGCCCAAACCTCCTATCTGCACCATTTTAGGCATCATATAGAGAGCCAATGTCACAGCATGCAGTTTGGCACAGGATGAGAGCAGATGCAGTCAAATCCCCAGCTGATAGGGAGCTGGGTGCTGAAGAGGGTCAGAAGTGGGGAGAAGGAAGGAAGGATGAACCAACTAACCAACCAACCACTGGCAAAGTGGCAAAGCACTTGTACATGACTTGGTTCAGATTGGAGCAGGATACATCCAAGGGCAGGGCAGAGGAACTATGAAGCCCCATAACCTCGTGGTAGATGGAGCTCATCACTTAGGGTTGCCATCCGGTGGGTGGAGATCTCCCAGAATTACCAGTGATCTCCAGGGAACAGATCAGTTTCCCTGGAGGAAATAGCTGCCTCAGAAGGCTGATTCAGTAGCATTATCTTCAGACATTTCCCAGCCTGGAGCTGACAACCCTACTAATCAGGTCTGTGGCTTGGAGGCCTCACCTTGGAGAAGCAAAGGCAGAGAGGAGCAGCCCATAAGTGAATATCTGACACATGCATGTTAAAAGAAGCAGTCTCAAATGTTATCTACAGTCTCTAGTACAAATTTTTCTACTTATTATTCATTGATTCCATTTTAATTGTTGTTTGGGTAATAAGGACACTAAGATGAAACATTTCAGAAGATACATAATGTTTAGAAGGCACAAGCAATCCTTATGCAAAATATCTCTGCTTAGGCAAAAAAAAGATCTATATCTATTGTAAAACAAACAAATAGGGAATGAGGAATGGTTCATTTTATGCAGTGTCTTTACCACTTTGAGGTTTTAACACAATCATAAAATTAAAATGATATATCCTAACAATGCTGTGCAAACAAATGGAAAACTAAAGCTTGATTATGCAAGAGAAATTCCATCCCTTTTATAGTCCATCTCCCATTTATTTCCTGCTTTATTCTTTTCTTTTTGCTTTGTGTTGTTTTGTTTTCCTTGTGAAGAATGGTACTTTGAAGAACGGGAGGCTGATTTTCATAGTTCGCATTTTATAGCTATGTCAAAAATACTTCAAAAAGTGTTAACAGTCCTCTAATCATTAAAGTGAATTGTTAATGGATTTTAACTATTGGGTAGCAAAATAAGACTCAGAATGTTTCCAAGCAAAATACCTTCTGAAGTTATATGAGCTTTGGGTACACTATCTTTATTTTTCTTTAGAGAACATAGAGTTCTATTGTCATGCTTAATCTGTTCAGAACAAGAAAGTGCTCCTTGAAACAGATTCCTTGAAACAGATTCCTTGAAACAAGCATGCAGATCCGAGAACAATGGCAGTAGGCGCAACTTCCTCTTCTCTTTGCTCTTGCAGGTATTGTGCAAGGCAGGTGCTGCTGGCTTACAGCCCCTGCCCGTTTTGCATCTGTTCACTTTCTGCAGTGATTGGTGGGTGCCACCAATTTTCAGCAATAGTGGCTCCTACCCACTTCATGGTTATGGTGGCCCAGGGGGTGGCCCTCAGGCCATCGACACACTATGGATTTCCCTGGTGGTCTTAATGGCCAATCCACTCCTGATTTTAGTTCCCCATTAAAGTTCCCAAACCTAGGTTTGCCAAAGTAACATAAATGCATGAGAGAGCAACATTTCTAGGGGAGAACAGGCAAGTGAGAGGGTGGGATCCTTTGCCCTTTCTTTGTCTCCTCTGCAAAGGACTCTCCAGTGAACCATTTCCCTCCCAGATGAATATATGTATTGTATTGGAACTCATGGGCAGGCCGGGGGATCAAAAATGACCATGAGAAATTTGCAGGGCAGGATCAATTTTCAGGGGATAATCCTCTTACTAATACTTGCTAATTCTCCTCTGCTACTTTTGCATTTCAAGGAGAATGGTAGCGAAGTTCCCATTTGCATCATAACATGACAGCTTCAGTTTATGTCTCCATTCTACCAACACAGTTTTTGATACAGAACCTCAAAATTCTGGTCTGCTGAAATGCCTGGTTAGTTTTCACGTTGTGTGCTGGTCTTTAAATAGTTTTACAACATGCAAGATGAAATAAATCCTACTTCTTCTCAACAAGTGAGATACAATAAAGAGTTGAAGGGATGTAGATATCATCACGACCACTACTACTGAAATATCTTATGATAGAAACATAGAGCTGGAAGGGATCCCAAGGGTCATCTAGTCCAACTCCTGTACAATGCAGGAAATTCACAGCAACCTCCATCCCACTCCCCACGGACCCTTGCTCTATTCCCAGAGGAAGGCAAAAAACCCTCCAGGATCCCTGGCCAATCTGATCCGGAGGAAAGTTCCTTCCTGAACCCCAAGTGGCGATCAGCATTACCCTGGGCGTATAAGAAAGGGCCATCCCTAGCACTGGCTCATCCCTTCCTGCCCTCCCTCTCACAATCTGCCTAAATTCACACTGAGCTATAGAATCAGCATTGCTGCCAGATGTCCCATCTAGCCTCTTCTTAAAAACCTACAAAAAAAGAGAGCCCACCACTTCCCAAGGAAGCCTGTTTCACTGTTTCACTCTGTCAGGAAGTTCTTTCTAGCTGAAAACTCTTTTGATCTGGACTGGTTCATTCTGCTCCGATTCTCTGGGGCAACAGAAAAGACCTCCACTCCATCCTCTATGTTACAGCCTCTCAAATATCATATCATTTCTCAGTCATCTCCTCCCCAGGCTAAACATATCCGGCTCCTTTAACCTTTCCAGACAAATCACTATCTTTGTTGTGTTCCTTTGGACATGTTCTAGCTTGTCAACATCCTTCTGAAACTGTCGTGCCCAAAACAGGACACAACAGTCCATGTGAGGTCTAATCAGAGCAGAGCAAAGGGATACCATCACTGTACATGAGCCGGACCCTGTACTTCTATTGATGCAGCCCCAAATTGCATTTGCCTTTTTAGCTACTCCATCACACTGCTAACTCATGCTCAATGTATGATCTGCTAAGACCGCTAGATTCTTTTCACGTATACTACTGCCAAGACAAGTCTCCCTCATCCTATGTATGCCTTTGATTTTTCCTACCTAAATGTAGAACTTTACATTTATCTCTGTTGAAATTCATTTTGTTAGTTTTAGCCCAGTTTTCCAGCCTGACAAGATTATCCTGAATCTTGATTCAGTCTTCTGCTGTATTTACTACCCCAACCAATTTAATGAGCATCCGCCCTATTCCCTCTGAGTAAAAAAAAGGAACCAGCTGTATGTAAATTAAATATTATCCAAGAACTTTTTACAAAATAGAGTGAATAAGGAGGTGGGCTTTGTCTACAGGACTTTGTGTGCTTCAGAGATTAGCAGATTCCCGCCATGCTGCCAAAACACTACACTAAAGTGACTAGTTATATTTTCAAAAATCAAGTAGCAAAGTCCATTGTGATACTTCTGTCTGGAACCACTCCAGCTTCCTCCTATATACCAATACAAATGCTGAGGGTGGAAGGAAAAGCAGCAGTTGCAGGTATATTTACTCTGGGCCCCTTCACCTCCCAGTCACCACCTCCTGTCTCAGGGCCCAACAGGCCCTTTTCCATCATGCCTGGACTTAGACTGCACTGACAGTCCCCTCTCTAAACCCCTTTTTTATTATGTTTGGTAGCTTGTTTTTAATTGCTGTTGTTGGGATTCTTTTCTTCAATCCAATTTTGTCTGAAAAGTGCAATAACCATACAGTGAATGAATGAGGGATCTGCTTGCTAGGAAAGGATGCGGCTTTGGCTCTTGCTGTGTGAGTTCCTACTTGAGCAGCAGCAGCTAAAGTGGGAGGATAACACTGGACTAATCATCTAGCGGAGATTGGAAGAGAGAGACATGCAGCTTTTCATTAGCTTTGAAAACTTCCAACTCTCTTCTTTCTTGATCAAGTGTAAACAAGTGCTGCAGGTGTACACCATAAACCAAGTCACTGAATGCGTAATTATATTTTGCAGACAGCTCCAGGTCCTATTGTTCTTATTTTTCTAAGCAGGGTGACATCAACTGCAGGCGGAACGGCACAGCTTTGCTATTGAAGACTGACACTGTGTATCACAAAACATTTCAGGCAATGGAGGATGCATTTTAGTTTTAATCTGTAGGTTGCAGATTATTTTTTAAATTAGCTTTCTAGACCCCGATTCTATAACAGAGGGAGAAGCAAAAAAAATCATTTAAAGGTGCATGCATACACTAAGACAATAAACGCTCTACGTATATGTCATGTATAAAAAATTAAAATTGCAGATACTTTCCCATTTGTTTTCCATGTAAACGGGAAATATAATAGAAGCAGGTCTGGAAAAGACTGATTTATAGCAGAGAGCTTCCAATCTCCATCAGGTGAAAAAAAAGTCCCCTGTGTAAATTTTACATGGAACCTATGCATCTGGCAAGCCCAGTGGATGGGTGAATGGCCATGCCGCTGCTTCCCCGTCATGTCTTTCATCATCTTCATTTACAACTTCTGCTGTGCTATAAAACATGAAAGGGGGCATGGTCCTACCTGCTGTCTTAACTACAACAGATGAAGAAAAGGGAGGGGGGACCCATAAGCATCATGAAGTGTTAAAAGGTGATTTTTCAGTAACATCTTAAGGCAAGAAAAGAAAAAAGCTGTATGAATGGCAGCAAAGCATTCTAGGCATACAGAACAGCAACATGAAAAGAAAAAAGCAGAGAAATTGTGTCTGAGAGATAAAGTCTTTTTTTTTTTTAAAGAAAGAGGATTAATATCAGCAGAGCAAAGAGACTATGAAAGCAGAGGAGAGAGCAGAGGAAAATGGTAATAAGGCTTGAGGTTCAAACTACACGTTACACGGGAAACCCAAGGATCAGTTTTCTGATTGTATTTTTGGACTGTAAAAAGCTGCTGTGGGGAGGATTAGAGCTATGATGCTGGACTTTACCCTCCCCCCCCCCAATATTCTCCCCTCATTCATTATCCATTTCAGTACTGACAAAAAAAACCCTGGAACTTGTGTTGTACCTGTCTTTTTTCTCTGCTAGGGCTAGTAGCAGCTAGGAGAGGGGAATTCTATTATTATTTAAAATGATTTAATATGTTATTGAAAACACATATATATATATATATCTTATTGCCAGCTTAACACTTGGAGAACCAGCATAGTGAATTAGTTAAGGTTGTCCTGCTAGGATCAAATTCCTACTCAGCCGTGTGGCTTACTGGGTAACCATGGACCATTCACTCACTCTCTGACCACCTTACCTACCTTATCAGGTTGTTGTTATGAAAAACAGGGTACAAACATACAAATAAATATTGAGATTGGTGATAGACACAGTGGAAAACCCTGATCAAAACCACACCCAGATACCTTGAGTTTTGAAAATCCATTGGGGAAAAAAAATACAGTTTCACACTTCAAGTGTTTACAGGAAAAACCCTAAGCATATCTACTCAGAATCCTTCTCAGGTCTATTCAGTGAGGTTTACTTCCAGGAAAATGTTTTTTGGATTGTCCCATTGGAGAAAATATACATGGAAGATATAGATAATCTGTATGTTTCTGCCTATGAGGAACATAGTTCTGCGGTCCATTTGAGGTTGGGAAAACAGCATAGGGTAGCTAAGCTCCTCTCCTCATGCACAATGGGCCCAGTCTGATTCACAGCCCACCACAGCTGCTGTTTATGAAATCATGGATCTTTCATTGAGACATTTGGTTTGATCCTAAGAACATCTGAATTATGGTTGTTGTGGGTTTTCCGGGCTGTATTGCCGTGGTCTTGGCATTGTAGTTCCTGACGTTTCGCCAGCAGCTGTGGCTGGCATCTTCAGAGGTGTAGCACGAAAAGCCAGAGTCTTTTGGTGCTACACCTCTGAAGATGCCAGCCACAGCTGCTGGCGAAACGTCAGGAACTACAATGCCAAGACCACGGCAATACAGCCCGGAAAACCCCCAACAACCGTCGTTCTCCGGCCGTGAAAGCCTTCGACAATACAACATCTGAATTAGTCTAAAACTTTCAGACTGGTGGTTTTTGCTGAATGTGATTGGTTATTTCTACATCATACTCACTGCCCTTTTCCCATTATCAAATGCAAACTCCGTTGGCTACAAACTAATGGTATGCACCTTGATTCAACCTGATGGTATGCGCCTTGATTAAACTTACGCTGCCCGTCTTACAGGAAGCATGAATAGTTTATGTCATTGTTAAATCTCCGTGGGGCTAAGGAATTCAATCTAAAGATCTATTGAGTTTTCAGTTGCAATAACTTTCTCTGACCTAGATTTCACTACACATAGTACAGAAACTTTAAAATCCCTTGCACATGATACTGAGTATGATATTGAGTAAAGCGTAAGTTTTCCTTTAAGACTATGAGCAGAGTTTAAGAATCTAGTGTAAAGAGGTTGAATCAAGGCGCATACTGTCAGTTTGTAGCCAATGGAGTTTATTTATTTAAGAAATAGTGCCAACAAAATGACTGTATAGGTGCTTTAGTTTAGAAAATTGCCTTTGTATTAGCTCTTCTGCCCTTGAAGAAGTTTCCTATGGAACAGGATTATAATATGCTGGCAAAACCCGTTGGGCGGATACTGGGGGTAGATTGGATACCTGTTCATTTCTTTGAAGCCCTATATCTGTTGAAATATGAAAAAGAACTGGTGAAATATACACAACTGATACAACTCCGGATACTTACCTTGGTGTTGGCTCCCTTGGAATGGATTTATAATAACATGGAATTTCCTATTGGATTATCAATATAAATAACATCGAGCACTTTAGTTTCTTACTAATCAATTGGGGAAAATATGTATTGCTGAAATGAAGCCAATATAGTTGAAATATTGTAATGATTGTATTTTTACTTATTGTATCAAATGTATTTATTGAATGAGATACATAGTTTACACTTTTTTGCACTCTTGCACTTTAAATATACAAATGTTGATTTTCAAGTTGCATTAATTGCTTGTCCCTGGGGATTTGCGGTGTAGCAGTACATTATGAACATGTCAGGAATAGAGGTGGGCACGGTCCTGAAAACGGACCAAAATTTTGCACGGTCTGGCCTGGTTCATGGTTCATGAACACACAGTTCACGGGACTCACCTTTCTTTTCTTTTCTTTTTTTTAAAAAAACAAAACAAAACACACAAAATGTACAATACTCCAATACCTATAATATCTTAAAAATTAAAATTAAAAAATTAAAAACAAAGGGGAAATAACAAATTTTAAAATTCAATTAATTCAAAACCACATCATAATCCTTCCTATTTGGGATAATATTATTACACTTTAGATATTCTGATACCACATTCCCCCCCTTTTCATGACTAGCTTTCCACATATTTATGACATTTTCCTCAAAAGAGGAATTGTTGGTTATTCTACTCATTACATTGAATGGGGAGGTCAAGATGGCAGTAGCGGGACTCACCTTTTTCACAAATTTTGGTCCATTTGGGCCGGTCCGTTGGGCCATGGTCCATGAGTCCAGACATCCTGGCACCAATCTTTCAATTCCCTAGGCAATGGAGAGGATGTCCACAGACCTTTAAAACTTAATAGGTAGCTTTGCCTGCCAACCAGAGAGCTCTCATTCTGCAAGGGAGGGGTGGATAATCTGCAACCAATCTTAGCCCTTAAAACCTTGACAGGCAGCTCTGCCTGCCAACAAGAGAGCTCTCATTCTGCAAAGGAGGGGTGGACATTCTGCAGCCAATCTTAGCTCTCAAAATCTTGATAGGCAGCTCTGCCTGCCAACCAGAGAGCTCCTATTCTGCTCTATGAGAGCAATGAGTAAGAATAAATTTCCGAGGCAACAGAGAAGTGTATGTTCTGCAGTCAGGGGAACATCAATCTTAGCCCTCAAAACCTTGATAGGCTGCTCTGCCTGCCAACCAGAAAGCTCCCATTCTTCTCTATGCGAGCAAGGAGCAAGAATGAATTCCCTAGGCAATGGCTGGGAAGGTGTCTGTGTGGTGAGTGAGGGGGCTCTTCCCTCACCCTTTTCTGTTTGATTTTGCTTCATTGCAACTTTTTGGTGCTGCTAACCAATGCAAGTCAATTGGCATTTGTGACTCCAGTATCTACTGGAGGTTTCGTGGAGGTGGCCATTTTGGGGGTCTGTAACTGAGACGTCCGAAATGCAACTTTGACCAAACTTGGAGGGTGGCTGGAGGAGAGGCTGCTGAAGATTCTCTGCAAGTTGGGCTCTCTGAGTTTGAAGGGGGATGAGCAAAGGCTGCAGGAAGTGACAGACCATGGACAGACGAACCGGTCCATAAATGGGACTGGAAAGTTCGTGGTCCATGGTCCTTGAAAATCAACGGACTATGGGCCAGTGGTCCATGGGGTTTTCTCTGTCTGTGCCCACCTCTAGTCAGGAAAGCTTCCACTTTGTTAAGTTTTCCATGACCTTGTGGAGCAGAATGTTTCCAGAGAGGCTTCTAAACTGACATTTTAAATTGTGGAATTAGTGGGGGCAACTTCCACATATATATTAGTGCAATATTTATTCATTTTTAATGATTATGATGCATGGTTTAAATTTTCTTTTTGTAGACTGCCTTGAGTCTGCTATGTGGAGAAAGGTGAGATAAAAATGTTTCAAATATGTGAATAAATCTTATTGTCTTCACTATAAATCTATTTTGAGTATGGGGTAGAGCCTACAAGTTTACTGGTATAAGATATCAAAGGGGGTATTTCCCATTCTTCATGCACCCCTGTCTTGTATTACTTTTCATTGTTGATGGCAACACAATCCCTGGCATTTCATGGTTCAAAATGGGCCCTTCTTCCCTCTTGTGTGAGCGCAAACCTGGTATGATCCAACCTGTGCATATAGTTGTATGCTGTTTTAATGAATAACAATTATTCAACAAAGTATATTCACTGTGGAAGCATTTCAGACCTTACTACCATGTTTAAGGAAAGGTTACAAGAAAGAGAGTGTGTCCCAGATGAGGAGATTGTACTGTCCTTCTTTCCTGAGGAATCTGGCTTCATTAGTTCAACTGTTACTGGGAGGATTTAACATGCATGAAATTTTTTTATATGGCACATCACAGAAGGCTCCATACCTCTGATAGCACTGAAGATATAATTTCTTATTAAGAGAGTTTCTGGACAATTTTGAACATACTAGAAAGAAAGGCATTTATTTAAGATACTCAACGTTCAGTTCAGTCTACATAGTTACCCATACTTTTAAAAACTATAAACAGAAATGTGTGCACTGCAATGGCCTTCACACACAAGAATAAATAACAAGAATATACACTCTTCTCCATTTGAAATTCATTATCCCTGTTCACAAAACACTTTCACAGGCAATGTTTATAAGACAGAGTAAATATGTTGTCGTGCCATCAGCAGTTCCAGACTGGGTTCCCAGCACCTTTCTTGCAGGAAGGTTCCCAGTGATTCCTCCTCAGCCTTTTCGGGGGGTCTCTCTTTTCCTTTAGCCCTAGTCTCCCTCTACAAAATGTGTCACCACATGGTGCCCTAACACTGCCATGCTGTCCTCTGTGAGAGTGATGCCTGCATCCCAGGAAAGTATGTAGTCCTGTGCCTCTCAGCATCACCCCCCCCCAGTCCCCTCACTCTCCGGCAGGTCCTCAGGGCCTTCTGCAAGGCTTTCAGCTCCTTATCTTCCCCAGCTTCTTCCTGGCCTTGCAGGCCTTCTTTTATCAGCCACTGGCAAACTGACCCCTCCAATAAGTAAACAAACTTGCATACCAAGGAAAAATTGATGGGATGCCTAAAATAGGCAACCTCTGTCCATACATGTAGGAACATGTCTCCAAAGAGAGGAGATCACTGTCTGTTCTAGACCAGTACCCGTGCTTCGGCATTAATATTAGTTGTGAATCTGTTCACCTTCAGAACTACCTGCTGCAGGACTATTGGCTGCAGGTTGATATTGTTTACAACACATTAATGAGTAGAACTCAAAACAGTACTCAACCCCTTTGGCCTGGTGTTGTCTGGGCCCAGGATATAGACTCTCTGTGTGGAAATTCTGTCAAAATTGCCCAGCTGCAGAAGACCCTAGACTCTGCCCAAGGGTTAGTGATGCTGAGCATTCCCACGGTTGTGGTAACACTTGCCATGGTGTTGACCACTTAGGCTTGAATATTGTTTCCCCATCACAGAGAAATGTGAGGAATGATCTGAAAATCTCTCAGCAACCATTTCTCTAAATGTACATATTTCATATGCTAAGAGGTACCATTGACGTGGTAGTTGACACCCATCTCAACAGTCTCCATACGCTCCAGACAAATAGGAGTCACTTGTATGAGCACAGGGGCAGGATGACCCTGGTACTCATGTAGTCCAATGTTGCATCACTGAAAAGAGTCCAGTACTATTGGTGATGTACTAGTATATCACCAGTACTGGACTCTTTTCGATTTTGCTACTACAGACTAACATGACTAACTCTTCTGGATCTATGACCATGTTGCATCACTGTGGACAAAAAACTCTAGGTAGGCTGCAGTTGTGACCCTTCTGTCAAAAACACCAAAGCTATTTGTTAACATACCACATCATTTCACAACCTCAGTCATCAATTAATTCAAAAAGTGGTGCAGCAAAAAGAACAACCTAGGGTTGTAAGACGGACCAAGCTGATTCCTTGCAGTTAGTGAACACTGGGTGTTGTTAAGACAACAACAACAACAAAAAATGGAAGATCTGTTTATAGAATACCCTGCCTCGGTATTTGCATCACAGATAACGCCTGCAATCGTCTCTGATAGAGACATGGGAATAATCGTTCTCCAAATCCAATTCAGCAACCCAGCAATTAGCCTATATGCAAAGCAGTGAAGAGGAGAATGTAACCATTCTATCCTTGATACTATAAGTACAGCAAACTGTCTGATATCTGGTATAGGCTAACAACACTCACCTGTTCCTTATGTACTAAGAAAAACATGGGGGGGGGAAGCCATAATTGAAGTCCCCCTAATGGTCCTTTTGCATTAAAGTACCGATTATCTTCCTCTAATGCTAATGAGGAATTATTTGCATGTCATAAATAATATACAGAGAAGTTTTTGAATTCTAAGCTGTGGTCATTGTCCAGTATGGCTAAGACCTGACAAACAAAAGTCACTGATCACGTTCAGGGAATAGGTTGTCAACCATTCAGAAGACCCCTAAGGTCCTTGTGATTGTGATTGCTGCAATGATTTCAGGACTATACAGAACCCCTCTTCCCACCTGAAGCAATGGTGGTGAGGTGGAGGGATGTTGCAATACAAATCAGTTATGCTAATGACCCCAAGAGAGTTCTTTTCTAATGAGAAATCCTCTCATCTATATGAGAAAGCAGGAAACTACCCCCAAAGGGAGTCATCTACTTCAAATGTAGTCACAAGGGGAAGGGGAGAGTACGGGAATCTAAGTCATGGGTAATGCCCCAAAACGTTATTACTTCTCTGCTCCTGGTGAGGCATCTACAATGTGTCTAATGTTCATCTGCTGTGTAGACAACGTTATAATTTCCGTTAGTAATGGGGTGACCATAAAGTACACACTGGTAAGGTCAGCAATATAAGATGACCGGCTCCCCCTGAGATATAGAAGGTAGCCATCTATAATAGTATGTTTAGCAACATACAAATTTTAAAAACTGTGGCAGAATATTGACTTTGCCTAGTCCATCAAGTTTCCTGCCCTCACCAATGGGGGTGGGGGGTAGAGTACAATATTGAGTGATAATTTTTTTTGTAATCAATGGCAATGGTGCAGGCATGCCAACCAAGATGGTCAAACATTAATTATGCCCATATACATGAGTTCCAACCATTAGATGTTACTGGTAGGTCAGCAGGTTTCCGTGGATAGGAAGTTGAAATTGAATCTGAAATTGAATCTGAGTAGGGGCTTGTTCATTGCTCTCAGACCTAATGAACAAACAAGTCCAAGATTTCTTAGAAAAGTCTGCAAAGATTCCCATAAAGGGAAACAGATCCTTCCTGGATTCTATCACAGCAGCATGTCATGAGACCAGAGAGGGTTCCCCCCCCCCATCGGCCAGAAATCGAACCCAGTTCAACTGCTTGGAAGGTAGCCATGCTTACCAGTACATCACTAATTGCTTAATCAAATAAAAAGGCATCATGTTGGCTGCAGTGTGGGGCCGACAGATGTGGACTGATCTCTCAGATAGAATGGGAAAATTTTTTTCGGATCCAATAGTGGTAACTGACCTCTAGGAGGATCCTGCAACAGAGCACAGTTCTAATCTAGTTCTGCAGCTCTCGCTCTCTCTCTCAGGTTGACTAAAGCCAACCCCTTCAACTTCAGTTTCTGTAACTAATCATCAGCTCCAATGAGCCTTGCATCTTTTTATCCAGTTTTGAAGAAACTTTGGTTCTAAGGATGTCATGGATCCAAGAGGTCTCTCGGAAAGGAAATCTTGACTCCAAGGAGTGTCTCAGATCTGAGAAAGGTCTCAAATATGAAGGATCTTGGTTCTGGAAAAGGCCTTGGATCTGAGGGACCTCGGCTCCAAGAAGGGTTTCAGATCCAAAGTAAGTCTTGAGTCCAAGGAAAGTCTTGGATCCGAAGGGCTTTGGCTCTGAGAAAAATTCTTGGATCTGAAAGATCTTGACTCCAAGGAAGGTCTCAGATCCAATGTATGTCTCGGATCCAACATATGTCTCGGATCCGAGGAAGGTCTCAGATCCGAAAGAGGTATCAGAGCCTGTCAGAATTATTCCTCAGTGTAGGCCTTCTTAACACCATATCCAACATACCTCATGAAAACATACACTCTGAGGTAATCTGAAGGGCAGCAGTTATGACATGTGAAGTCAAACTAGCCAGTTCAAAACCTCCTCCAAACACACAAGAGGTAAGGAGGAACGAAAATAATCCAAAATTTATTAATTTTCTCTTCAAATAAAACGTTCAATGTTAAAAAATTAATGGAGCTCACAAGCAAGGTTCTTCTCCTCAGGGCAACAAATAGATAACTGAGGGAAGGGGCCGTTGCTCTCTGTTAGGTCACATGACCATTTGGGCAGGAAGCAGTTGCTATGTGATATGAGAGCAATGGCCCCTAACGGGCTCTAAGAAGCATTAAAGAATTCTCCGTCGGCAGGCCTGCGCGTGCACAGTCCCATGTGGGACTGCACATCTAATTTTGCTCTGGAAGTGTCCCATATTGAATGTGTGGTTACTGTCATGTGGTCACAAATTAATGTCATTAGATCACTGTGAATCAAGATGAGAAATTGTTTTCATGTTATCATGACCTTGGTCATTAACATTTCGGAAAGCTGGAGGTTAAACTGAATTTTGTTGGATTTTGAGAAGTTTAAAACTGTAATGTTGGACAATCAGCAAACTTTGACACATAATATATACAAATGAGCAAAATCTTTTGTTCTTTCTGAGAAAAGGAAGAAAAAAACAACCAACCGTGTAACTAGTAAAGATTTATGCACACACATACATATACTTTTATTATTGCTGGTCCTTCTGGCGGTCCAAAGGAATACTTTTCTTTTACAGAAGGCAAGAAGGGTATGATGCAAATACTTGCTGAGGGATT
This sequence comes from Eublepharis macularius, assembly GCF_028583425.1. Lineage (NCBI taxonomy): Eukaryota > Metazoa > Chordata > Lepidosauria > Squamata > Eublepharidae > Eublepharis > Eublepharis macularius. The sequence continues at coordinate 67,317,978 of NC_072800.1, read as the reverse complement.
TGAGCCCAGCCAGCAGCTTGCTCAATTTGCTTGACATTTTTTCATTAATTATAGCCAAAATTGGATCAGGGCCTAAGTGGCCTCCTAAATGATTTCATAATGTATTGGGACAAGGGAGCAAAATGAAAACTGTGGCAGAAACCGTATTTCCTAATTTCCTAAACTATTGTACATGCCCATTTTCTAACTTAGGCTGCATAATAATGTCTTTTTTAACAGAGCAGACTCAGTACTACAATAGTTATCCATAATCAAAATTGAGCACTTTGTCTGAGAACCAGCAGCCAGAAAAAGTTCCCACCTCACAGAAGGGAAGAAAAGCAGCATAAGGTAAGGTCAGAGAGAAGTGTCACATTTATTTTTATGACACAAATCACCAATGGCAACTCATAGAAAGCTTACACTGAAAAGTAAACATTTTAGTGTCAAACTGAATTTCTTAGTATATGTCTTTAAATCACTATATAACCCTGTGATAGGATTCAGTCAAAAACCATATTTTATGTGGGTACGTTAATTCTTGTCCATTTTTCTAGGAAGACAAAATTGGTATATAGTTCATTATTTCAATATGCAAAAAGAAAATCTCTGGGTGACTTTGTATTTTGCCATTCAATTTTACTGTTTCAAAGTGTGGCATGACATTGTGACTGCTAGTTTCAAAATGATTCCTTTTCCAGTAATCACTACTCATGGATTTGTTTTTAGAAATAACACTTCTCTGTCTAATTGAGAGCTGCTATACAGGAACATCAATGGAAAGAAAAGATGTCTGCCAGAAATCCACCTGAGATAGAGATACTATGCTGCTGGCTGGCATCCTCAAGAACATTTTGTGTGAGGTGATGGGCAGAAGTGATGCCTGAAAACCTAGATGAGATCTAAGCAAGCTGGGTGGTGCTCTAGCTGTCCCTGAGATGGCCAGAGTGTTGCTTGATGCACTTACATCACATCTTTTCTGGTGGATATGATCATGCATCACTGAAGATCATTTCCTGACCAGGCCTTTTCTATTGAGGAGCAAGGGGGGAGGGAGAACCCAACCACTGGGAGGCGTCTTGCTATATGCAGACACACGTTCACCCTAATTTGAGAGCACAGATGCTTATTAGTTTGGAATAGACCAGTCATGTTATGTGTCAACACCACCATGTGCAACGGCACCTCCACAAATAATGTTGCTAACATTGGCACTGGACACCTTGTTGTCATCTTGTTATTGAAGGGCTCATTGTATCAACCTTGCTAAAAATGGTCTTTCTTAGATATAGTCGGTTTGTTTTGAAGGAGTTTGCTGCTACTGGACTATCAAACACAAGGCAGTTGTCATTTTGGAAATATAAATGCATCTTTTGTTCTTTGTGCAATAAATGTATTGAACAATCATTGCAGGACTGAAGAGTTGAAAGCATCTATTATAGTTCTTTTAAAAATGCTATCTAAATGCAAAATCTAGAGAAGATTTTAGGTAAAAGTTCCACCTTGGTACAGAGATAGTCCAAAGACTGACAGGTTTCATTTCCTGTGACTAGAAACGGCAATAAAAATAGCACATTAAAAAATTCATTCAATTTTTGCATTATATCAAACAGCTATATAGGTATCTATTTTAAGTTGGATGTATTCTTTATGAGTTTGTGGGGGGGGGGGGCAGCATCCAACCATAAAATGGGTTACTCAGGTTTTGTAAGTACACTTGAAACTGTGCAATTCAGCTTCTGGTCATGCTGTGGAAGATGTTCCATTTTCTGCCCATAACTCTTTACTAAAAGTTGCCTAAGAATGGAGAATAGTTGAACACTGTTATGGATTGTGCAGAATTTAAATGTTGGGTAGGTCCAGTCATTCAGAATTTAACTGAGCTATGAAATCATACGTTGAACCTTACTCCATATTCTGTTTCTCTTATGAAGCTACCAGTGTTAATTCAGGGAAGCTCTTTGCACTGCTGGATCATGTGGCCAATGAAGTCATGTTTGGTTTCATGAAGAGCTATGTGGATCTTACTAAAGTAGATAGGAGTTATTTCTTTCATGCATGCAATACAGCAAGTTGAACACATGACGGTGCTTTATTCTGAGCCATTGATCTGTCAAGGTCAGTATAGTTTACTCTTACTAACAGTGGCTCTCCAAGGTTTCAGACTGAAATCTTTCACCTACCACCTGATCCTCTTAACTGGGATTGAACTTGGGACCTTCTGCAAGTCAATTAGGTGTTCTACCACTGAACCACAGCTCCTTTCCAGTCAGAAAATATGTCACATTTCTTACTTACCCTCAGGACCAGTATTCCAACCCACGAGCATTTCTATTACAATAATTTTGATTGCTTGGATTATACTGAAGACTGTCTTTTGTGCCTGTACTTTGGAGCAATAACACAACCTTTGAAATTTTCCTAGGGTTTAAATTATGGACATTTTTGAGTCATCATTTTTCAATAATTGCAGTAAAATTAGAATGCCAAGAAAACCCAATTCCTGCTTTTGATTAATTTAAAAATTTTCTTTATTAACACACTGGAATTTGAACTCTTCAAACATGCCATGAATTCAAAAGTAAAGTTACCAAGACTGTTGGTTGCCAACATAAATATCATGTAAGACTGTACTTTCCCATGTGGGTGGATGCTATTTTGAATGAAGTGTTATTTGGAGAACATAATTATTCTAATATGGCAATCATTTCACTTTCATTCATGTTACTAATGCAATGCTAATTTTTTAAATCTGAAACAGAAAAAATATCTTGTCAGATGAAGTTGCATTAAGCATTTGTCCTATTTTGCGTCCGTTTTCATTGAAATTTCCACATTTTCAGTATATGTGCCATACAGAGGATTGGCAAAGGATGTGGCCATTGTGTCATTACTGTGAAAAAGCTAGAGGGAAAAAATCAAAAAGTTATTTCAAAACCAAGTACTAAACTGAACCTGAATGAACAACTGATTTTGTCAATTCCAAAGGCACTCACAAGGTCCCATGGCACAACTCTGCTTGTACTATACTGCTTGTAGTGCTTAGAACCCTAGTCAGTACTCTGTGAGATAGCTCAGTTTTACAGATGCCACCGGCCCCAAACTCACCTGGGCCAGTGTTTGCGGGCCCGCATGGCCGGGGGAAGGAAGCAGGAGCGGTTTCTCGCCGGCCCTGCAAAGATGCGCGTCCTGGCGTAGTGCTGGGAGGCGCGGTTTGAATTTTCCCAGCTGGCCAATTAGGACAGTCAGCTGGGAGTTTATAGGGTGGGAGCTGTTGCTCCACCTGAGTGAGAATGTTTTCACTCAGGTCCTCCCACCATCTATAAAAGGGCCAGCCAAGGCTTCTCCAGTCAGTTCTGGAACAGTGATCCCCACCCACCCTCCATGTGAATTGAGTCATGGGGTTTATGTTGTGAGTTGTATCAGTTAGTATGGTTGTTAAGATAGGTATGATTGTTGCACAGCAGTTTATAAGTGCACAGGTTCATGGTGGGTTTGATGCATTGTTTGTATTTTACACAGTATTTTGCTCAATTCATTTATCACAACTTTAGGTGGGTGGTTTGGGCGTTGGGCACCAATCCCTTGGGGGGGGGGACAGGGCCTGTGTGCACTGTTTCCCCATAGATGGGGATCCCCATAAGGGGCCTTGGACCAGGCTTGGCAGTGGGAAGCCCAGCTCAGGGGGCTGACAGAGCAAGGAAGTTTGGCAAGTTAGCAAAGGTTATAATTTTTATCTGCTGTAATTCATCAGAATTCATGACTTTACTCCAGAGTAATATGCAAGCTATTTTTTTAAATAATCACTTATGTAAAATAGAGTCACCACACTTACATTTTTAAACATGCAACAAGAATCCTTTAATGATACTTTCTAATCTGAACACGTGCACAGGTAACTGAAGATTGAATGGTCCAGTATGAGATGATTTTAGAATGCTTCAGGAAAACAGGTGAATTTGTACCTAGAAGTTCCTAAAGCGATTGCTGCCCATTTACATGAGCTGTTCAGATCAACATGGGAGACAGGATAATCATGGCCCCAAACAGTAGCTTGGCCCTGCTCTGCTAAACACTTGCTTCCTCAGTCATTCCCTGTTCATGTGCCACATGACTGTTTTCTCTTCTATCAATAAGACTGTATAGTTCTCAGCAGGTTATACAATATTTTTACAATGTTCCCCATCCTGAGCAGCTGTGAGGCCCCCGCACACACATGGAAAGTGCAGATGCAAAGGCAGTTTCATTCACTGTAATGCAGAATGTCTAACACTGAAATCAATGCAGTGTGGGGGAGGGATCATATAGACTGTAAGTGTTGATGCTCTGTGATATCCATATAGCTGAATTAGGCTTCTGAATTTATACTTTATACCAAGTAAACAGTCCAGCTAATCTGGTTTACACATATAGTTCTGCATCATAATGGCTAAACCCTGAGTAAGATTATTGATTTGGTAGTGGAGGGGGTTGGGTTCCTACAGAGGTGTGGAAGGAAAAGCACACTGTGTACATTTACTTATGGAAAGAGGAGATGAATATCAACCCCCAGGCATTGCGCTCTGTGCTTCCCGTCATTCCATACAGTTTCTCAAGTGACAGCCTTGCTGATAAGCATTCGCTTGCTGTGTAATGCTGAGAGATGGCGTGATGCTGTGTTGCACGGCTGAACAGAACATCCTGTGGTGAAGCTCATGGAGCTGGGTTGCCAGGCTGCTTGTGGGGAAATTTATGGAGCAGGAAACAAACAAGTATCGTCTCTGAATTTTGTAGAATTCTGAAATGTATTTCTGATTACCAAACATTTGCATCTATGACAAGGGGATTTCATTACTAGTTGTCTGATTTAAAGCCATGGTGTTTAAACCACTTGCTGCAACAGTTAGTAACCTGAGGAATGCAGGGGACATAATGACACAAAACTGGTGTTGGTGTCAGTCTTTGTGCATAGATTTGGAACAAATTTTGATAGGGCAGCCAAATATGATGCAGCTAAGCAGTGTCTTGAACCACTGCAGTTACCATAACATTCTCTGCTTGCTGAGTCACCAGATTGGTTCCACTGACCACAAGTCGTCTACATTATTATTAAGAATTGGAAATTTAGCTGTGTGTGATGGTTCCTGGTTCCCAGTCTTGGTATCCATGTCAACCCACCTCCCTTCTATTCCCATCTCATCCCAGTAAGTTCTGAGCACAGAACAGGGTAGGGGGAACAGCAGCAGGGTCAAAGACTGGGCTTGGAGTACCAAGGAGCTGCATTAATCAGTATTATTGCAGCTGTAGATGAATGTAAGCAAAACCTTTGCCTTTGGACAGAAATTACCTTTTAAAAGAATTAGCTTCTGTCTCAGAAAAAAGAAAGAACAGAATCCTTTTTAACCACCCATTTCAGGGTGCATGATTTTTTTTCCCAGAAAACATTTTTTTAAAATCAAACTATTCATACATACCCCCTGCTGTGCCTGCCATGGAGAAACACTGATCTGAACTCCCAGTGAGCCAGCATACTGCGCAGACTACAAAAGAGATGTACATTAGCTTCAGGGCAACCTTTTCAACAGTGAACAAAAACAACACTAATATTGCCAACTCTATTAATCCTCAGGTAAGAAACAAACAAACAAACAAACAAAAAAGCACATGAATTATCCCTAGGGAATCTAATGGCCTTAGGGAAACGGCTGTAAAGCTGTCACAGGTCATGGCTTCTTAAAGTCACAGATCACTAAAATCATCAATGAAATTTGCTGGTCTTAAATGAAAAAAATCAGAATAATTTAAGAGGTCAGCAGTGGAGTGTATGCTTTGTATGCAGGGCTCCCATATTCAATTCCTGGTGTCTCCAAGTGAAGGATTTTGTAGGCCACAGTTGTGGAAGGGCTGTTGGTCAGGCACAGAAACAGACCTTTGATGTTGAGGGGCATAAAAGGGCACTGAAGTGGGCAGGGTGGCTGGATCCCCACCATCAGGGAGGTCACAACTAATGGGCAACAGGGCCAGCTTCCTTGGGCTGCATGCCAGAAGGGCCTAACTGTCCCCAGCACCACTGCCCTGACAGAGGGGGGCAGCTGGCTAGGCGCACTGTTCATTTGCCCCATCCCATCTGGAGCTTGGGCAGCCAGTTTCTGGAGGTGGCAGCGGCTCCTCCCCACCTCATGAGGCAAGGGCCACTTCTTGGTTGGACCTTGGTGGCAGGAGGTTGGCATGGCAGGGCCAGCAGGGATTCTAGGGCCCTGTCCTGAATTTTTGCCCAGAATCACTAAGACTACCCCTGCCCATCATTCCAAATCCTGATACTTACTGGGTGAGGCCTGACAATGTCATGAGTAGTGATCCAGTGTGAGAACCAGGGTGGTATAGTGAATAGAGTGTCAGAGTAGGATCTTGGAGACTTGAGTTTGACCCCCTGCTCTGCCATGGAAGCTTTCTGGGTGGACCTTGGGCCAATCACACACTCTCAACCTAGCCTACCTCATGGGGTTGTTGTGGTGATAAAATAGAGGAGAGGAGAGCAACGCAAGCTGCTTTGGGCACCCATTGGAGAGAGAGGCTGGGTATAAGTGAATTAAATAAACAATAATCCAGTAATGTCATGGAGTGGCACCAAGTGATATCACACCAAATAGATGTAATAATAGTAGTACTTCCACACACTGGCAGGCGTGGACTATATGGTATTTGTAACATGATTTTGAAGAGATGAACTGTTTACCAGAGTTAAAAGATATCTATATATCATGGAAATTAGCTATATGGTGTCTTTCACCTGTTAGAGCAGGTTATTGCCTCCCATTTTAATGTATGTGTGCAGTACCATAAGAAGGCAGGCACAGAAGTCAGAAGAAGCCATTGTGTGTGTGTGGGCTATCAGTTCAGTTTGCCAGCCTGAGGCCCTTAGGTTGAGCCCCCAAACCTGAATCAAGGCCAAAGCCTTACAACTCTGGGTGTCTGGTGAGAGGGAACTACCATAAGCCAACTTGAAACAGCAGAAACCATAGTAACTCTGATGTGCTGGAACGTTACATTATTAATTTAAATTATACTCGAAATTAAGAAACAGATGCCCAAGAATTCCGGCTCAGTGTTCTCAAATCAATAGCGTGACACTGTGCAATGTAGCCTTATTTGACTAAATCATATTTTTACTAGAAACATATAGCCACAATCTTGTCAGTAGTGGTAATGTTTCATCGAATGATATGAGAGACCTCTAAAAAGTTGGAGGAATGATGTCAAAACGCATGTAAAAACATGTAATTGAATTCCTTTTCGAAAGGAGCCATCTGAGAGCTAAACCACATGAGATGAATTACACGAAGATGCTCAAGTGAAGGGAGACGCAATGTGAGCCAAGAAGCATAGTTTGAATTTCACCTCTCTCTACAGAGCTGTCTAGATCACTCCTCAGAAAGTTTGTTAATTTCACCTCTCTACAGAATTGGCAAAGATTGTTCTTCAGAGGCTTTGTTAATTTCCTCTTTGCCTCACCAAAGGCTCTGTCAATTATTAATAAACCCTATGAGGAAGGATAGTTGCCGCTCTGTAGAGAGATGAAATCAACAAACCTTCTGAAGAGCGATCTAGCTGGCTCTGTAGAGAGAGGTGAAATTCAAACTATGCTTCTTGGCTAACATTGTGTCTCCCTTCATGTGAGCTTCCTTGTATAATTCATTTCATGTGGTTTAGTTCTAAGAAGAGATTTTCTTTAAAAAAAACACTAAAGCTAAGAATTTAGAGGGGGCATGGCTTATTTCTCAAGGGACATTGCCCTCATATGGCCCACGTAAGTACAGGTCTGCATGGTTTTTCCATTCTGCTAATGAATAAACAACTTCATGGATTTATTTTAACTAATCTTTGAGTGGGAAGCGAAAACGGGGAAGACAAAAGATGCAATATATCCAATGAAGCACTTTTGTAAACTCAACTTGTGAATGAGTTTGTGAACAAACCTCATCTGAGGTTAGATGGAAAGGATCTTTTCATTAAAGCAAGTAGTGACATGCCATTCTTAATTTAAGAGCTGAGAAAATCTCATTGTATATTCATGAAAACATAAAGACATTTTATTATGTTACAACAATTTTACACTGTAGTACTGATTAGAGTAAGACAGAGGAGATCCAGTGGGCTTCATTTTTTTCTTTAAAGCCAAATAGTTATGCCTCTTTGATTAGCTTCTTTTAATACATTGAGTTAATAGTTATTGTAAGTCAATTACAAAGTAATTGTAAGTCTGCTCAGTCAGGACTATCATAGAGATTTAACAAAGAGGAGAATTTTGGGGCCATAAGGCTCATTTACTTTTTATGAAACATGAAAGCTATGTGTACAAAATACATTCACAATCCTATTTATTTGCAGTATTTTTATAGAACTAATAGTCTTTAACTTGGTATCAGCAAATAAGATATTTAAAAAAAACCCCTCAAACCAGAGAGAAAATTTTCAATGAAATTTTGTTATGTCAGTTTTATAATTGTGCACTTTGCTAGCAAATTGATAATATTAATAATATATACTGCCCTTCAGGATAACTTAATGCCCACTCAGAGCAAGTTACAAAGTATGTTATTATTATTCACACAACCATCACCCTGTGAGGTGGGTGGGGCTGAGAGAGCTCCTAGAAGCTGTGACTGACCCAAGGTCACCCAGCTGGCTTCAAGTGGAGGAGAGGGGAATCAAACCCAGTTCTCCAGGTTAGAGTCCCGCACTCTTAACCACTATACCAAACTGTCTTAAGGGCAATGATACTACACATACAGTGTTTTTATGTTTCAAGACATTCAGAGAAGTTGCAGGAGCATAATAGCAGTGGCCTGAACTAGTACTTTGTGACTGCCACCCCTACACTGTACAACTTTTATTCATTACAAAAGTGGTGTACATAGACAACCTGCACAAGCCCTGTGGAAATGAACAGAAGCTTCTCAGCAGCAGTGCCTGGCAGACAGCAACAATTATTTCTAGAAAACAACTTGTGCAAAGTTGAGACCGGCAATTCATACTGGTTATTTCGCAGATTTAGCAGCATTCATAATAAATTAAACTGTGGCTGGAAAGATATCCTTAACTTTGAATTGCCTTCAGTGGAGTTTACTAGCATGTCGAGACAAGAGTGTATTGTAATAGAAATCTTTCCTATTTCTTTGCAATGGTTGTATTTTTTGTTTAAATACATTCACAATGGGAGTCTCTCACCTCTTTCAATGGGTAATATACTTGAGAAACAATTGCAGCTTTATTTCACCCACTTTCAGAAGCATACAAGAAGCTATTTCCACCTACCTTAACACTGTGAGCCTCATATAATGGGTTGGCAAAGGCAACATTCGAGAGTTTTTCAGGTTTCCTTTAAAAGACACAATGTCAAAGGGTTTTACATATTAAAAATGCTTCAGGATAAAAACAGAAGTGAATCCAACAGGGGGAAAGGGATGAAAATAAATTCTAATGATAGTGACATCCTTGTTATTAAAATTATGCCACTGGAAATCTAATAGAAAAAGCAGGGATAATAACACAAACAGGACCCCCAAGGACTTGCTTAGGGGCATCACATTTTCCCCTCCCTCACTATTTTGTCTTTCCCTTCTCTGAAATCCCTCACATCTTCCCCTTTTCTCATCTCTTTCTCCCCTTTTCATCCACCAGACAATGAACCTTAATCTGCCCTCTTGTTTTTAGCATTTCCTCCTTCGCTCTCCCTGGCAGCTTCTCTCCAGGAAAACTCTGGCCAAGTTGTGCAGTGCCATTCGCACAACTAAAGAGACCCTGTTCCTTAATGAACCCATATGTCCTATTCAGAGTTACATCTTTCTAAGTCCCTTGGAGTAAATGAGTTTAAAAGGGTGCAACTCTCCAGAGGTTCGTGCCAACAATAGCTCAGCTGCTTAACAGGCTTCTTTAAAATATCAGGAAAGGACGAAGTCTGGGACTCTTCAATCTAGAAAAAAGATGGCCAAGGGGAAACAACATAGATCTATAAAACTATGCCTGGATTGGAGAAAGCAGATAGAGGAGCTTTTTCTCCCTTTCTCATAAAAATAGAGCTTGTGTTCTTATGCCTTTAATGCTCAGAGTTATTATTGTTACTTTTGTGTTATCAAAGGCAGTAGCAGACTCTTCTCTTGGAAAGGTAATGATCCCTGAATAAAAAAATCAAATATGTTTAGAAGTGGCCTGCCTGCTGAACTTCGTGGTTCTGACAAATAGATGTTGAGTCAAAGTCACTTTAGAGATTTAATTATATAGTTAGAATTCTAAAGCCACATATTCCGAAACTGGCCCACTGACCTCATGAGGCCTTCAATCTGCAGAGCAAGGCCCAATTGACTTCACTGTCAATAGTAATGAAGCCGTGATCTCAGTATTTCACCTGCACAACCCAGTCATAAACAATCACTGTTGCAAGGACTTCGCTAGTAATACCTTTTGGCACATCAGATTACCCACTGCAGCCAGCTACAATATGAAGTCAAAGTAAACCCACTGAGCCCTTCTACTTTTGATAGGAATTTATCTTATTCCATGCTTATGTTTCATATACTATGTGGTAGCAGTCCATCATCACCAACATGATCCATCCAAGAGCCACAATGACCCTGACTGTTTTTCACATTGAAAATTCTCCCAGTGGATCAGCCAGCAAAGTTACAAGCTGCTTTTAAAAAGTTCTAGAAGACTCTTCTTCCATGACTTATAGAATAGCAGCTTGGACTAATCTCTAAAAATTTCCTGTTTTCTGACATGACAGAGACATTACCTTTATTGGAAATGATAGCTCATGGTCAGCGTAATGAGCAGTCTAGCCTAAGGAGTATGAAGTTGTGTCGCTGCTTTAGAGCAAAGGGTAAACTAACCCACAGCTCACAAGTTGTCCAAAATAATCAGAAAACAAGCCAGAAAATTATACTAATTCCTATTATTATACTTTGTATATGGAAGGAAAACAGACTAAGTTCCAAAAGAATAAAAGTAGGGATTAGTTGAGACTCTTTTTTCCCCAAAAAATGCCAGCAGCCTGCATTTCTAGAGAAAACAAATATTTAGACTTTAGACAGTATTTATTCTTGTAACATTAAAAAAAAAACACTGCTGGGAGAAGTATAAGTTGGATCCCCAAACCAGATGAAGCAGATAATTGTTTTTTTTCCTAAACTTACCACTTAACATTGCAGAAACTAATAATTATGTAATAGACATTCTCCAGCAGTACTCTCCATACTTATCAAGAAGGAGGAAAGCTGTATTGATCACAAATGCTTATATTTAATCAAGGGCCACTGAGTAGCATCCTGAATTCCTGATGCATTTTTAATGTAGCCACCACTGCCTGAGAGCTGTTTTTCTTTGTGGTTTTGCAATGTATTTGAATGATACAACCATTGGGGAAAGAGCCAATTTCATAAAGGAGGGGGGTGTTGCCCAGTCAACAATCCCATGTGACTGTGGTTATGTCTGACTCCAGTACCCCAGACTGGCAGTTTTCTGCACAATCAGCTTCTGATAGTGCATGCCAGGATCTCTTATAGTTTATGCTCCACTTCCAAGTTTCCAGATGCTTTACAGTTTTAGTATGACTGATATGAACTGATGTTTCAAGTTGTCTTACTTTCCCAACATTGTCCCACCTCATTCATTCATTCATTCATTCATTCATTCATTCATCCATCCATCCATCCATCCATCCATCCATCCATTTTTATGCCTCCTTTCCACCCAGTTTAGGATCCTCAAGGCAGCAAACAACTGTAAATTAAAACAAGCTTTTAAAATAAGTAATATAAAAACAGAAAAACATGTATACAGTTAAATGCATTCACATTTAAAACACTTATACGAGCAAGGGAGGGGGCATCAGTGAGGGGATGCCAGATGAAACAGGTAGGTCTTCATCCACTGGTGGAAGTCAATGGTAAGAGTGGGAGAGGCATTTCATAATACTGGTGCCATGACCAAGAAGGCCCTGTCTTGGTTCACCACCCATCAAGCCTAAAAATAAAGTCCCCTCCCAAAGAACATCCCCCAAAGATTACCACAATCATTTGGTAGGTCCATATGGGAATAGAAGGTGCTCCCATCACTATTAGAATATGGCTGTATTGTTCGTAGAGATGGGAATGAACAGCAATACGAACTAAAAACCCCCACGAACAGCCCAATCTGCTGTTCGCAATCAAGCTGTTTGTGAGTCCCCATTCTAAACGAACAGGAGGTCATTGCAAGCCTTGTTCATATCTGTTCGTTGCTGTTCATCAAGCCAGACAGTCTGGCACCTGCAATCAATTCCCATGGCAACTCAGGCAGGGATTGTCTGAACTCTGTCTGAACTCCTGCTGTTGCCCTGGAAACTCCAATCTAAGCCCAATTTAGCTTGATAGGCAGGTCTTCCTTCCAAGTGTGGACTGGAGCTCCAAATTTGTTACAAGAGGGAAAGAGCAGGGGGGAGGGGGGCTCCCAGCTCTGGCTTTCAGGGAGAGATAGCTGCTGTTAGAGAGACAAGGTGAGTGCATTGAAGCTTGAATTTTCTTTGTGTGTAGTGGGATAGGGATCTACCCCTTCAAGTTCCAGGGCTGCTGCCAGGCTCTGGGGCCAAGCTATTATTTATTATTGGTACATTTCCTGCTGCCTGCTCAGGTAGGGTTTCTGGGAGTGGTGCAGTCGGGATCTTGATGGCTGGAGGAGAGCCTGCTGGCCCCCACGAACAACGAACATGTTCGTGACAGGATCATGTTCGTCAGTGTTCATTGTTCATTGTTCATGGATGGCAACGAACAACAAACACCATGTTCGTTTTTTTCTGTTTGTGCCCATGTCTAATTGTTAGCAGTTAGACCCCTACCATGCTAAAAGGGCAGTTTATGAATGTAATATCATAAACCCATTCCTCTTATGTCATAAGCACATGGCCCTTCCTAGCCCAGCCCAGCTGGAGCATGGAAATCTACCAAAAGCTGAATCAGGCAGCTGGCTAGCTGACCCCCGTCCCCCCCCACACACACACTGGAATGTGACACATACTTAAGAACAATGAGATCTCCTAAGAACTCTTGGCTAATCTTGTCAATGGTCTGCTTCTCTTCTTCGATTTACCGACCCTAATCAGAGCTATTAAGTTAACCTGATAGTTTTCCCCATCCAGCAACTGCTGGGTCATCAAGCCCCATTTACACCTTTTGTCTACCTCAGGTAGAGCCACTAAGTCTCTCCTAACTTATTGTCCAAACCTCCAAACCAGCCATCAAGCCATTATCTTTGAGACAAAATGTCAGTTTTCCCCCAAGACATGTTGTGCCCTATAATTAGCCTCCCTAGCCAAGTGCTATTTGTGTGTATTCTGGACCTATACATGCACCCTCAGATATGCCCGAATCCTCTCTTCTCCCTGCCTTGAAATGCTGCTTGTTTTTGCTGCTTTCCCCCTCTCCAGGACTAGTAAATATCACCCTACCCTGAACTGCTCTCCCACATTCCTTCCTGTTTTCTCAGTTAGCCCTGTATGTATGCTGTGTTTTTTTTTTGTGCTTGCTTGCTTGCCTTTTATGTCTCTTTAATAAAGCAGCCTTTCCTATTGAACATCCACCTGCTATTTGAGAGTTCTCTAAGGGAATAATCCTGGTATATGTAGGTGGAGAATCCTCACACTGTCTCCTTAATGCTAATTCTCCCAACTAATTAAGGGAACCTCCTATTTGAGTAACAGTATGATGGATATATTCAATATTTATTAGAATAGGGGGAAACCCTTCTGCACAATTTTGGGAGGAGAAAGTATACAACTGCAAATAGGAAACATGAGAAAATTAATGCTTGGGCACTGAGTGTCAAATATATCATGCAGTTTTATAATACAGGACAAGAATGCTACAGGGAACAAATACTTATTTAAATAATGTATATACCTGGAATTATTATTATTATTTATATGGGACAACTCTGGATTCTGCAATTATATCCTTGGAATGAATTCAGACTCTGCACAATACAATGTAAAACAGCATAGTTTCAGTTGCTTACTTGAATGAGCAACAATGAAAGTCTGAATATTTATTCCCCCTTGTTACTTTTTATGTCTTCTGCAAAGGTAGTGACTAGTGAGTGGTATATAGATCGGTGATGTCTCTTGTGTGGATAGAATGTGGATTCTTCCTCTCACGATAGACCTGGAAGTGGCAATGGAATGAATAAATCATGCACACGTTTTGCCACAAATTTAAGTAAACATTTAAAACTCCCTGTAGTCACTACGTTCCAAAGAACAGACTGTGAATACTAGAGATGTGGAGATGCAATGCATTCAGGGATGGAACAGCCATTCATTTAAATAGAGGAGTTGGTACATGGATGTGCTCTCTCTCTCTCTCTCTCTCTCTCTCTCTCTCTCTCTCTCTCTCTCTCAGAACAGGGATGCTGTCTGCACAAGTGACCTACTTGCACCTTGAATTATAGACCCATCTTTGCACTAGGGTGAGTACTGTATGATACCATTGACCTAAACCTGATCATCTTCATGAGCAAAAACGATCTTGAAAAGGAACAAATGCTCGCCAGCCCATTGAGATTAACCTGACTTTCAAATACATATTTTTAAAGAGATATCAAAGGTTCTTTAAATATAATTGAAGCTCTTCTTCACCAACACACAGTCCTAATGCACAAAAGTATGGAAAAAACCAACCAACCCTGAAACCTATTTATTCTGTTCTCCTGATGACACAAGGTTCAAGATGGCCTCCTCAAGTAAAAGTCAAGTGATTAAAAAAAAAAATGGATCAGAATTTCTCCACAGTATATCTCTTGGTTGATTAGGCTCTTAATATACTGCCAGGACTACTTAGTTCTGTACTTCATTTCCTCCTTAGCCACTTGCTTCCCCCTTGTATTGCTTATAATGTGGCCTTTATGCCTCTCATCATTGTCTTGTCCGCCTCCATCTCAGGGGACAAATGACTTTGTTGTTTTCCTCTGAATAGCAAAGGACTGTTTCACTCCATTTCTTTCTGTTCAGTCACCTGCATGCAATATTACAGTTACAGCATGTTTTTTTACAGGGGGAATGCAAAGCGGGAATTAATCCAAGCTTTCTTCTTGCTATATGGCAATGAGGCTTTGCTGGTTAGGGAAAAACCATTCTAAAGAGGCCATTAAAGGGTAACATCTAGATGATAAAGCAGACTACTTAGGAAGAAGGTTTATCTTTCAATGTTCTCACACAGTATGCATTGGATCACACCTATTTCCTGCTTCCCAGATCTCCTTAAGGATCTTTTTACAGAACCTGTTTAGCAGGTAGTTGGTATCTGCCTGAAGCTATATTGATATGCCCCCTAAGGAAATTTTGGGTACTGCCCTTCTTTCTCCCAGTCTACAGAATCATGGCATCTAAAGGGAGGCACAAAATATGTCCTTTCCTACTTCTTTTTCTTTTTATTATCATTATGAGTCTTCTAGTTTCTCTCGTTTTTGTTCTTGGCATTTCTCAGCAATTTATTTGCTTTGTGCAATTTACACATGATACACAATTCATATGTAATTAATACAAAAATAATAAAATTTTGTCAATCCAATAGGGAAAAAATGGTGGAAAAAAACTTAAAATGGCAAAACCAGAAAAAAAGTGGAGCTTCAGAATCCAGTAGAATCATTGTGAGCTTAAACATATGTGCTTAACAATATGGCTAGCATACACAAGTTCATATCTGAGTATGTAGAGGCCAGGCAATGCACGACTTACAAAGTTGCTGCTTTCCTTCAGTATAGCAAACTACTGCAGACTTGCAGATGAAAAACCTCCTGCAGCTGGACTGGGTTCTCTGGATTGATTTATCAGACAGGCATAACATGCTTTTAAAAAATTGGCTCATTAGATCCATGGCCATTGGCTTTAATGAATCAATATCGTTAAGTCTGATAAAATACCTTTGCTTTGCCTTCTTTTAGTTTAACCTCTAGATAAAATGAAAGCTGGGTGGACATAAATTTTCTCCTGCTACACGCCAATCAGCTAAAAGTCATTATTGGGCTTTACCCTCATTCAATCAAGAGGACAGCCGCCAGTGAAAGAGGAAAACAGCTGCCACCTGCCAGCTATTTCCTAGTTCTATTTTCTAAACCTCTGGAGTTTAAACATCATCAATATGCAAAGCCTTCGTGTTCTAATAGTTTGGGGAATTCTGTGCAAAACATTTCACACTGTGCTAACTGGAAGCAATGGAATTATTCTTATATCTGTCTTTCATTGAAGCAATGATACATCCTTCTGCCAAACCAGGGGACTGGCTGTTGCTGAGGTACAGCATTCCATTCTAGTACAAGTCCCGCTCAAGCAAAGGACATTTCCAGATGATTGTGTATAGTCTCGATATTTCATACACAAAACGACCAACATAGACAGCTTTGCTGGAAGCTATAGTCTTGCATGCTTTACAAAATTATTTTGCATTATCAAGGGAAAATTCGCACAAAATGGAACACTATTGTAATATAGCCACTCATGCTCTCATCTGACAATTAAAAACAGGATCCTTCTAAACACATGCTTAAGGTTCTCAAGTTTCTAAGTTTACTTTGCTTTTATAATGGTGTTTCATTCTAAAGAAATGTATTTGTACTGGCTCACCCAGTACATTTACAAAACTGGTTCTCAAATGCTGATATGGGGGCAGGCTGTGCATCCCACTATGGGAAAAGAGAGGGTTCTACTTCAGGTATTTCAAAGAACTGGAACTCCCAAACAAGATGCAACCTCCAAATATCTTTTGGAGTACAAGCACAGTGCCAAGAGTTCGGTGACCTAGCACTAGAGTAAGCAGATGCTTTTTTTGACTGCCTGACATCTTTTAAAGGCTAGCATCCAACCAGGTTTTTTTGCTCAGTCTTTCTTAACTCTCATCCTTACTACAATCCCTGTCCACGTGGCCTTTGCCCATGCAGGTTCTATGAGCCCAAGCACAGGCAGGGAACCTCTCCTTTTTTTCACTAGCAGAAAAGTTGTTTGGATCCAACCCATTGTTACCAAATGTATATGGGATGGGAAGTATATGAAACAAGTAGCACAAGGTTCTGGAGGCTTAGGAATATGTAGGTTTCATATAAAATAACAACTGTACTACAACACCACAAAGGAATGTCTGGTTAACACTTAGGAGCATGCAGCAATTAAATTAATAGGAGTTCTTCTCTGTTCTTTTATGGTCAGGTTTTGTTGGTGGGTGACCTTTAAGGATTTTTTTTGGTGGGGGGACTGTTTTAGTTGGTCTCTTACTTTTATATTGCAAGTGTTTATTCTGTCAGCAGCTCTAGTTTTCATTGTTAAAGAAAACATTGCAGTATAAATAAATATCCCCAAGTAAAGAGGATTCATACTCTCTTAGAGGATAGAACCCACTGCACGCCAAGAATACTTGAAAGTGTATACAGATATTTCAAAGGGAAAGAAGCTGTTGAACAAGGCTCATTTCTTCTTTTCTAATTTTATTTATTTAACCCGAGGTAAACTCTGCTGTTGTTATGCATGAAATCCATTCTTGAATGCTACAAGGATGGTATTAAACTACTATGCAGTCTCACAGTGGATATTTACACCTTTCCCACAAATATCTGCATTGGCTATGCACTGGATAGCTGCATATCCAAGTTGCTTCTTGTTGTAAGGTGCAATGTTCAGGTATAAAAGTTATTCCACTGGCCACTTTTCCTCCAAGAGGTTTAACAGTTGTGGATGACTTAAAAAAACCACTTTACATTAACAGATTTCCTCAACAGCAAATTACATATAAAGTAGAACTGGAGAACGGACACAACCTTTTTTTAATGCATTTGGAATCCAGAGCTAACTCTTGAAGTTAATTTCTCAAGGTCAGATTCTACTCCTGGGTGCATATCAGTTCTGTGTTCATCAGCCAGTTGCCTTAAGCTGTTGGAGCAGTATCATCTGCATAGATTTGTTGTGGGTTTCTCTGTTACAAATTTTGCTGAGTTAGACATTGTTCAGAGATATCAGAGAAACCTCAAAAGAAACCATTTCTGCTTCCATTAAACAGCTAATCCAACTCATCCGCAGTTTACATTTTGACAACATGGCTGGCCCTTATGTGATCTTTATAGCAAGTATCTTCCTGGGTGATTTGGATTCCTTGTATAAAATCCTTTCCTTGACAGGCAATATTGCCTAAAGAAAGCTATTGCCTAGTGTACCAGCAAAATATCATGGAAATAAGCTGTGGACAGAGACACCCTAATATTGTTGTCTGCACTGCATCCTATAATTCTAAAAGGTTTTTGCACATATTTTTATTATATGTGTTATCCAATTGTCAGGCCTAAGACTTCACTTGTGTTGTGAAGGTAACACAGTTTTTGAGTCTGAAACATTCAATATTTTTTACTTCTCCTAGACAGTGTATTCTTGAATATTGAGACAGCTGTGGAATGTGCTTGTACAAGTTCAGGGGCACCACCTAGATAGGATTTGTGATATAATTAGTGACAAGAAGCAGCATTTCTCATCCCCAAATGAAAAATATTATGAATTGTTTTGATTTGTTTTATTAATTTGAAAACTGCACTCTTTATAAACAATACTGTTTTTGTACAACAGTGTTTGTCCTACATAAAAAGATTGGATGGCCAATCTCCACCCTCAAGCCCTCTTCCCACTTCTTACATGTAAAGAAAAAGGGATTTTGGCTTATCTGTCAAAGGGTGAAATGCAATTGGTTGTGCAGAAAGGCTCTAAGTTTATCAATGCATGAATAAAAGGGATGAGGTTCAAAAGGAGAACTGGAGTCACTGAGAGAGCCTGATCCATAGTTCTGTGGAATTTACCTTTTGGGGCAGATAATCATTCCTTACCCAATAATAATCATACTCTACCCAAACAGGTATGCGTGTGCATGCGAGCACACACACACACACAACTAGATGCTAAATACTCTGTGTATGTATGTGTGTGGTTTACCAATCTACAGGTAGGACCTGGAGATTTCCCAAAATCACAAAATTACAACTTATCTTGAGACAAAGAGATCAGTTACCGAAAAGAAAATGGGTACTATCCTCAGTACCTATAGGATACACTTTCCTATTGCTTATCCTGAAGGATCTCAAAATAGCGATAGAAATAAGTGATAAAAAACAATATACAATAAACAAGCACTAAATAACCACCAAAAACTAAATTGTAACCACCAACAGTCATTTAGACCCATTCTGAATTAGATATTATTATTATGAGACTCTTGGCTCCTATAGACCAGTAATTTCTGCAGTAAAGGGCAACACCTGTTAGGTCTTAGGCAAAGGACTTCCCTAGTCCTGCTATTTAATCTATTTTGCTTGGAGGTTCTGAATCTGGGCATATATGAATGGGTATTTAAAAGGAGAGCCTTTGCACTGCTACTGAGCTATGGGACCTCTCACAGACAACTGGGACTTTCATAATGACTACCTGGTAAGATAGCAACATGTAGACCCAAAACAGCATGCATCACTACAGCTTTATACACCACACTTCACTTATCCTTATGAACATAAAAGCATAACTCTAGCCATGGGAATATCTAGCATGGGGAAGAGAGTTTTATGAGCAAAAGAGGTTAATTTTTAAATTTTGTTTTGCACTTTAATGTGTATGTACACACACACACTCCTGTTCTTGAAAGTCCACAGAGCTCCCTGAAGTATCAATGGAAACTGGTATGAATTAGAATACTAATTTGCTCTTCAGAGATTTTGCAAAAAGCTCTACTTCCCCTATGCAAATAAATTTTAAGCAGCATTTAAACGAGGAATGTTGAATCTGAATGAATACGGAGTTCTACCATTTCATCAAAAACAGACATTGCACTGAGGCAGTTAAATTGCAACTTCCTCCCCCTCTGGTCGTTTAATGTCATCTCGGCTCAAAAAAAGTTTTGGTTGCTCTTGTTAATAAGCAGCCAAAGGTGAGATGTAAAAGTCAAAACAAGAAAATGGGCAAGATCCCCCATGCTTTGTTCCATACTGGGATCTGATTTCGATACACAATGAAATGCTTCACTTACATTCTTGGCAATTTCCTCTTTGAAAGGATGCACAAAACAGTGACTGCAATTTCAATCAACAGCAAGGCTAATCCAATGCTCAGCCCAGTCCAAATATCTGCAGACACAAGCAAGTGAATGAGATAAATAAGCAAACAAACAGAGCCCACTAAATCTCCTGAAGTTACTTTATTGATTTGT
Source organism: Eublepharis macularius (assembly GCF_028583425.1). NCBI lineage: Eukaryota > Metazoa > Chordata > Lepidosauria > Squamata > Eublepharidae > Eublepharis > Eublepharis macularius. The sequence continues at coordinate 67,297,768 of NC_072800.1, read as the reverse complement.
TCAAATGAACCCACCATTTTTTAGGAGACCAGAAGATGGGGTCAAAGGAGGCTTAACTTTTATGTGGCAACGGTTTCCTCTCCATTCTTTTCCACATCTGAGGACAAAGAAAAATTTTTAAGGGAAATTATGAAATGAACATTGTAAATATCATCCTATATTCATATAAGAGAACCCCAGATCAGATCTTGGAGCCAGATATGACTGGGAGGATTATATTGAGTTTATACGGTTGCAGCCAGTAAACAAGATTTTGCAGACTTCCAGGCATGGAGAGAGGCAAGACTGTCTCCCTCGGCCCATTGCCCTCATTGCTCCCCATGCTCCTGGCTGGCTCCCCTGCAAGCCATTCTGTCTCCTGCTGCTGCCTCATCCTGTCTTGTGCCAGCCTCAAGCCAGTCTTTGTGCTCCAGAGCTTGCCTCAGAGTCAGTGAAATTTTGAGCCACCTAATGGCCACTTCTTTGCAGCTTGAACTCCTGTTCTCCCATTGCTCCTCCACCCTGCCCTGAGCTGAACTCCAGTCTAAAGAACCCTTGAAGCCACTGATTTGCAGCTCACATTGCTGCCCTCTCACTGCTTCTCCACTGTTCCCTGAGCTGAGCTTCAGTCCAAAGAGCCCCTCAAGCTGATGCTGGCTTTTCCAGCAAGCCCCACACCCCACCTCCCTTCCTTCAGCTTGGGATTCTCTGGTTTGACACTGGGATACTCTGGTTTTACATTGGTTACCTTGCAGTAGTTTGGTTCTGTTGGGCGTTGTTGTTTCAGCTTGCATTAAGAGTGGGACTCACACGGGGACTGGGGTTTGGCCAGAGGTTACTTTTACTCAAGGAAAGCCTTGGAAATGTGTTCCCCATAGGAAACAATAGAGAGTGGCTGAGGACTCCTTGTTCAGGGTCCCAAAGACTTGGACCCCAGGATCTAATCTTCTTGAAACTTGGGGGGGGGGAACTCTTTTGTGGACAGGAAGGAGTAGGTTCCCTGCAAATTTGGTGCAGTTTACTTGAAAATGCCCCACAACGCCCCAGACAGTTTCCCCTATAGGGAATAATGGCCGGATAAATTCAGGATTCTTTAATCTTGCCAAATCAAATTAGAGAATCTGAACTAGGTTTCAGGAATAACATTTTTTTTTGTATCCCTGAAACTCAGTTCCAGATCAAACAAATTTGGGGGTGGGGTGCACACCCCTTTTTGTATATTGTCATGCTTTTCAGTGGGTAGTTAATTATTCATTTTTTTATTTTATGCCACTTACATGCCATATAACGTCATTTGTACACCATTTATACATGACATTGATATGGAAGTGATGCTAAAATAATATTGAAAATGTATTCATTGTAACTGAAAACAGTGTGTCAGAAGAAAAACTAGTGCAAAAATGGGTCTGTCAACGGAGAAATGAAATTGAAATGGGGATCTTGGAATGGAACCTGCCAGTTTCCAAAATTTGGTGTCATTTCTAAATAATATAACAGAGATAGAGAAAGTGAACATCTTCACGGTTTACAAGGTGGCAGATTTGTTCAGAATCAAGCATAAAAGTAAAGCATACATCAAAGATAAATGTGATGGTCTAGAAAGCAGCACATATTAGAACCTACAGCCCATCTGCAAAGAGCAATGACACCACAGAGCTGCACCAATACTTGACTAAGTATCTGAAGAAGGGAGCTTTGACTCTTGAAAGCTCATACCCTGGGAATCTAGTTGGTCTTTAAGGTGCTAAAAGATATGAATCTTGCTCTTGCTCTGCAGACCAACATGGCTGTCCACCTGAAAAAGACTAAGTCAAGTCATCATCTTGCTGCCATACTTGGGATTAAAATAAGAAACATTTCTTGCAGGTGGGAAGAATAGTTGTGTGAAGTATGAAAAATAATTTTGTTCTTCTGGCTTTGGTTTTTTACTCCAAACTTTCCAGTTTACAAGGGTTAGCAAGATGATGGGAGGGAAAAGAACAGATTTTGAATCCTGACAGTTTTAGTTTGAGGATTTCAATTTTTGATTTTGTTTCTCCATTATGAGTCTTTCCTTTCACATTAGTTTCTATTTTGGAGTTTAAAACATCCTTGTCACTTTTCAATAAAGAAATTTCCGAGCTACTTTTAGAAATAGTCCTTCCTGATTACTAGTGTAACATCACAACAACATTGGCTGCCATGATATTATGTCAGCACAGCAGTAAAGTCAGAGATATGGTGACCATTTAGATGTTAGCTGAGAGGTTAAATGATGTCCTTTGGGGTGGAAAACTTGACAACGTGATATTTCGCGTTTTCCCCGGCATGATCCGAAATGTGGCGTGACGTCCCAGGTGCAGGTCACTATATTATAAATATAGTGGAAACGGCCACTATATTTATAAACAAGTACTCACTAGGACAAAAGGTATTGGATCCAGTGCAAAATGTCCAATTACTTTAAAGTTCTTGAGCAAGTACAAATACAACAAAAAGACTGCAGTAGCTGCATGCAGTAAATCAGATTTACTATATCCCCACTTGCATTTCTGCTTGCATAAGATCTTGTGCAACCAATCATAGGGATTCAGAAAGTGAACCTAGCAGCTTCTTCATTCTAAGAATGGCTCTCTGTGGTACAACATGGGAGATTGTTGCACAAGATTTTGTGTGTGTATATGACCAAACTCAATAGGAGTAGAAGATGTTGCACAAGATCTTGTTCAATCCTTTCCACAAACCAAACTGCAAAATAGATTTCTTTTTCTGTTTGCACATCACTGGATCCATTATCTCTTGTGCACACACTGAATTCAATCAACACCTCTGCAGGAGTTAAAGTTAAAGCTGCCGTATGTAAAATAGTTACTCTTCAGGAACCCAGAGCGACATAAATAGTTCTTCCTGTCTCCATGATGGTATTCCCTGGTCCAACCCATGGACACAGCTGCAGTGCAGCAGGATGAGGTGCTCGCCCCTCTGGCACCTTTTCAAGTGCCAAAAGGGACCCTCTACAGCAGTTTTAGCATTTTAAAAGGCACATATGGGGACCATCTCATACCTTCAAGCTGTGGGTATGATCAGGAAGGATCAAGGCTTGAACATGGCACTGGCATTCATGGGCTGGACCTGAGGATGCCATCATGTCTAGTCTGGCCCTGTGCAGTGTTTTGAACCCAGGTCTCAAAAGTCCTACTCTGACACCCCTACATGAAGCCTACCTCTGGCCTATAGTGGGTGGTGCTGAGCAAAGACAATCTTTTATAAAGTCTCAAACCAGGTCAGGATTGACATAAATAGAGAGCATTGTAAGGAGCCAGGAAGGAAAGGACATGGTTTTCTAGTTTCTTTGCAAAATAATTTAAGAATTAAGGACCACTATTTCTTCAGGTTGTTTTATTTCTCTATGAAAGACAGATTTTATTGCAATGCCTGTGTAATGGATGTACAGCTACATGTATTAAATGGTACAGGATTCCACTACTATATATTTTCCCAGAAGGAAGATTATCAGAAAGAGGAAAAATGTGGACGCACAGATTAAAGATGAAGAAAGCACGGGTGGTGTTGGGCCGGGGGGGAGGGGAAGAGTAGCAACCTCCTGAAAGCTGGAAACTGGCAAGAGAAGTAAGAAAATGGGATCTCAAGAGATTGGGTGGAACAGTAATGAAATCAGGGAAAAAATTACAGAGTGAGCTGAAAGGGAGAGAAAAACAACAGTAAAAAAGGCAGATCTTTGATTCTCTGTTCACAGGACAAAAAAAAAAAACATTGTTACATACTGTTAAGGATAAGTGTTCCCGATAGATATCAGATTTGTGGATATCATCACTAAATGTGCAAACATATAACCAGGAACTGGATATCCAAAATGCTAGGTTTGCATTTTCATGCATTTTGGATCTAGACCATGAAGCCTAATTAAGTCAATCACAGTTAACATGCATGTGATCTATGATTATAATTCCTGTTGGCAAAAATCACACATCTACCTTTGCAAATAAATGCCGCAAACCAGGAATGTGGAGATATCCATGGAACTGAGATATCCTTGGAATTAAAGGTAGAGGTTTCACATATCTCTGTTTGGAACCTGGGACGTGATATCTGTCTCATAATAGCAGCTAGCTGTCCAGCATAAAGCAAGCCAAGCCGCCTATACAACAAAGCTACCTGGTCAAAGAGTACTCGTTTGCCGCAATCAAATAGTTAGCCTCTCTGTAGCTGTAAATTTTTTTTGCTGCTGGGGAATCATGGTTTCTCATCAACACTTTAGACAGTAAGTACCCCTTTGCAGCAACATTTGATGAGGAATGGTCAACAATTATGGCTTGTAATGTAAATTTTCTCTGTTCATAATACTCGTTTTTGTTATGAATCAGGCTGTCTTGCTCTATTCATAATTAACCACAAGCCATTCTGGGAGGTGGCATCTTGCTTTTGCACCTGCTCTGTTGACATTCATTAGACCAGGCAGCTGAGACTATAGGAAGTTTTGGCGCATGCTCAGAACTTAATGACTTCAACCCTTTACTCTGTTCTTTATTCCTGATAGCTGAAATTGACTCAAGGTCGTTTAAATGGCTTGGTAATTTACCAAGGAATGGCTGGGCTTCATGGGCAATCCAGCAATTTAATCATCATACTCAAAGTATTGTGCAGTTGCTTAGGCAACTCTGTGCAACTAGCCTACCTCTGTGCAACATTTCTCAACTAGCCTTGTGACAGCATCCATGCAACCAAGTATTATTTGCTGATTTAGAACTTTTTACGAAAAAGGATTTCCCCCGCCCCCTGATCGTTCTTAGAGGAAGCTCACAATGGGAAGCCCAAATGTGATTCAGATGGGGTTGAAGGGTTCTCCACTCACTAATAAACAAAACGTTTTAGTAGACAGGTCAACAATGACTGTTTTTCTATGTTTGTAATAGCTGGGCTGTATTTAACAACTTTTTAAACCAGGAAGGAAAATGAGAAACATTCTGTCTTCCAAGTTCCATCTGTTATCAGGCTCAGTGTGCTAGGTAGCATCCTCCTGATAGTGCACAAAGACTTTTCATGGAACTAATCAAGTATGTCCTCTCTGCGGAATTTGTTAATTCTCTACTAGGAAAGGAAGGAAGAGACTCCTTAATAAGCTTCCCTGCCAGGCTCCAATTTATTTTGACACAGGCAATGTCAGAAGTTACCAAGTACATTTCTTAGGCCACACATCCCTAGCATTTCCACATTAAATACAAGCAATTAATTCTCCCAGACTAATGGCTTCATCATAACTATCAGTAGCACATTGGGTAAGTGTGCTTTATTTTAAAAATACCATCTATTTCTAAATTGAAACAGAGAAAAATCCATTATAAGACACACCCTTTTCCTGATGGTGTATGTCAGACAAAATAACAGAGTGCCTTTGTTGTGGTCTAGATCCTTATATATTCAACTGTCTTACTATTAGCTTGAGAAGGAACAGTAAGCCCTGTAAGAGGTACAGATGAGGAAGTTAGTGTGGCCTTTACTCGTCTAGTCAAAAGCAGGAGAATGAGCTCCAGCATCTCACAAGTCTGGTGACTGCGTGAAAACCTGGATATGGACAGATTTCTTGGATATTATAAGCCTGCTGTATCAAGAACCAGATAAAGCTTTGCATTTGGAGACTCTGCACATGTATCCCCTTCAGACATTGACAAGGAAAGTAGGTATTTAAAGTACAAAAGAGATTTATAATATTACACTGACTAGGCCCAACAACAAGCCATCTCCATAAGGTATATTTTGCCATGTTTTGCCTGGGAATGTTTGAAATATTAATTTCAAGATATACAAATCCCTATAACCCACAAAGCACATTTTCATAATTAAATGTGACAAATGAATACATTTTTGTTATCATATAGTGCCTCATCTGCAAACGCTAAGATATAACAACATCAGCGTTTGATTTCTATACTGCCCTTCAGGACAACTTAATGGCACACTCACAGCGGTTTGCAAAGTGTGTTATTAATAACTTATTATTATCCTCACTCTGCGAGGTGGGTGGGGCAGAGAGAGCTCCAGAATCTGTGACTGGCCCAAGGTCACCCAGCTGGCTTCAAGTGGAGGAGTGGGGAATCAAACCTGGTTCTCCAGATTAGAGTCCTGCTACTGTTAACCACTACACCAAACTGAAGAATATAAAATAATTTTAAAGTTCAGTACAAGGCAACAAATCTGTGATTGATTTACAGGCAAGGCGGGCTATATAACTGTATTAGCAGCAGGAATGAATACAAGCGACACTAAGTGCTTACCATGAAAACTACTAGATAAACGTGTGCTAATCAGTCTCTCTTGGGGATGATCCATGGATGGTAACACCACTTTAGAGCCCAATGCGGGCCATTTAAAAATGCTTCATGGACCCAATCAATTGGGCCCACGCTGTGGCAGGATCAGGCACTATTGTTCCCCTTTGTCCCCCACCAACTGTTTTGGCAGTTGAAAAAGCATGGAGGGGGGGACCACAAGAGCACCTGATCCACCACACTCTGGGGCCGATCAGGACCTCACAGCATTTCTATATGGTCCACGTTTGGCTCTAAAATGGTGACTGCATCCCTAGGTCATCCCTGAGGATGCCATAACATCTAGTTGTGCTTTCAGTCTAACCTACCAATTGTTCTGAGAATAAACAGAGAAGGGAGAATCATGTTCCTCACGGCACCACTAGTTCCATAGCTGAGACATAGATCCAGTGTTTAGAGTCATGGTTTGGGTATATGTTAAAGTTTAACTAGTCAGATGACTGATCTACCCTTAATTTGCTTTCAGTAATTAGCTCCAAAGGCTAAACTAACCATGGTGCTTTTCTTTGGTAGGTATAATCCTACCATTCCTCATTTCACAGTTTATTGTTTCCCTCCATTTCTGTGCTGTTGCATTTTTTCATTGTTCATACTCCGCTCATCTGAAAGAAAGGCTGTTTTTGTGTCTCTCACATGAGCCGTTAAGAAAAAGAGATGTCTGTTTCACAAACAAGTGTATAATCATATTAGGGGCATCGTCATATATCCGGAGTCATCTTACTTTCAGTTAAACATGGGTACATAAAATCTTAAATTAGTGAGCATGGACAAGTGATACGTGACTGTTGGAGTTCATCTGGGGAAAATAAAAACAAACTCAGTGAGGCAGCCACCCACCCACAAAATCCTTGTCAGCTGGGTCTTCTTTAAAAACAGATTTTACATGTAATTTATCAGCACTACAAACCCTGTCTCAGATGATCCATTGCCAAAGCCTTGTATCTTGTTTGTGTTTTTAGGTGTAAGATGTCACAGTTATTTATTTATTGCTTTACTTAGAAGTACAGCTTACAGTTTCCTGGGTTTTTCAACTTAATTGAAATCAGCTGAGTTACAAATAAGAGTTGCAATAATAAACTTTCCCCATAAGCATAGCTCTATTAACTGCAAAATAACAAGAAAGCAATGATTGTTTAGACACTTTGGTCATATCTGTATTGTAGCATGCTCGAAAGCAGAAACTGACCGTTCATCCCCATCAAAGAATCCCATGTAGCTGCTGTTTACTTTGGAATATCTTTCTCATGAACCAATCTGCTAAACCATGATAAAAGTGAACTGTCAGTTATTTTACAGGGCTGAACAATGATGGCATTTCATTGTATGTATTATGCCCCACATTTTCTCAAAAGAAACCGATGATAAAATTCAGTACCTTTCTCTCTCTCTCTTTTTAAAAAAAATCTCAATGTAGTGTTCTTATCAGCTGAAATAGCCTGCTTCAACTAGAGCTTGCCTATGCAGGACATTACTCCTGCCAGGTAGATTGCAGTACATACTGGAGACAATAAATCATTGTGTCATTTCCCAAGCAAACGTAAATTCATCTACTCGCACAGATGGCATTAAACAATCATGCCTAATGTTGCATTTTACAATGTACAAGATAGGTGCAGGAGGGCACTACACATTCCAGCCATAATTGTGATAAGTCTTTCCTTCTCAGATTTTCATTCTACATTTTAAATGGATGGCAAAATTGAAGCACAAAAGAATGATTCCTTTTAAAGTTTCCTCCTTACATAAAAAGAAAATACTAGACAATTCTAGACAAGCTCACCTGAAAGCAAGAGCCCAGAAGGTCAGCCCAAGGGTTTTTTAATACCCTACATGGTTTCCCCACCCTCCTGTGGAGAGAGAGCCTTCTACCCACGTTGCTTCCCCCCACTCATGCCATGGGGAGAGAGCCCGCAAACCCCACTCCTCAACATCTCCTCCCCTATGGGGAAGTGAGGTAGGAGGTTGCCATGAGCCCTCCTTCTCCCACTCCATGGCATGGGGAAGTGGGAGGAGGAAGAGGGCCTCCTTGCCCCATTCTGCCCTGAGGGAAGAAGAAGCAGGCTATATGTCAGCCTCCCTCTGAGGCCAGGGGCACTACCTAAATCTTAAAGTTTTGGTGTGTGTGTGTATGTGTAAGGGTTTAAAATACAACCTATAAGTTTATTTAGGCTTACTGTCAGTTGGAATAGGTGAGAAAAATCTTCAAACAAAGCCTCAGTTGTTGCAAACTCTCTCTTTTTTGCAAGTGAAAATTTCTCATATTGATATTTTAGGCCAACTATTGGCCTGCTCTTCCTCAAACCAAAAAAGGATTATTGGCAAAATATATGCCATATTGATTGGACTAGATTACAGAGGACCCCAGTAGAGAAAAAGGCACCAACACCTGGCAAGAGAGATTTCAATTATTATATGGGGAAAATGTGTAAGGGTTATTTTGAGTTATTATCATAGAAATAAGAAAAAAATGACTTAAAGATGTTATATAGATACTATATTCAGGTAGGATTCCTCAGATGAACCTGGAAGGTTCTAATATATGCTGGCAATGCGCTCAAGAGAAACTATTCATTTTTTGGTAGAGTGGCCCAGTTTTACTACAATATCAGCATGAGGATAAGATATAATTATTAGCAAAATAGTAGAATTTAGAGTACCATGTTGTCCAATGCTGATTCTGTTTGAGTAGATGGGAAAAGTTCGAAAAAGTTCAGTTCGAAAAGGTTCAGTTAGAAAAAGTTAGAAAAGTATCAGTAAGAATCCTCCTTATTGCCAAGTTTTTTGGGGGGAGGAAGATCCCTCACAACTGAAATATGGTTTAAATCATGGATAAATGTTTCTGTATGTAAACAAATGAGAGTAAATAAGTGACATTCTTGGGATATATTTATCCAAAGATACGATTATTTTATTAAATTTAGGAATATCTTGAAACCAGAAGGAAGAATTTTTGCTATAACTTTAAATTAGATAATAATACAATAGATGTTAAGAGAAGCTACATTTATGAAGGGATTATTTGTGGGCTAATTTTAATTGTATATTCTTGTATTTATGTATACAATTTGTGATCTATTGAGATATTTTCAATCACAAAAAAAAGAATACTGTCCCTTCAGTCAGGTGTGTTTACCCTTTAGGTTACTGTCATGATGCCTGTATGATAAATCACAGGATCTGTAGTTACCTTAGGGTGCAAGTGAAGGTACACAGCAACCTTGGGAACAGTTCAATACATGCTGATATTGCTGACAGTGACCAAGCACAATTTCTCTGTGATACAAGTTGGTAACACCCCTGTATCCCACAACGCTCTTCCATGCATACAATATCAGAAAAGTGTTGGGGTGGGGACATGATCAGAGGAAATTTTTTTGCTTGGGCTGTTGCACTTTGATTTTTGAGGCTTTTATTCATAACACTGCTGCTGTTTTAAAATTAGTTTGTAATCTGTTTTGGGTCCCTGTTTGGGGAAGGGGAGAAAGTAGGGTAGAAGAGATTTAAAGACATATTTAAAATGAACGTTTTAAATAAATGAATTAATAAATGCATAATAGACTAACACCATACAAGTGAATTTTATAGATATAGACTGTTTTAATTAATTAAATGATATATTGGCAGACTCATAGTGCAATCCCAAAGGACAGTCACAGATTTCTAAGTCTGTTAAATTGACTGAGCTTATATATCTGATTAGGATTGCCCTGGGTGTTGGAAGCTTCTCAAATTCACACTGTGCCTTCTCACACAAAAAACCTGGTTCAAAAATAATTATGACTATCTACATTACATCTTTAGAAGAGATCAGCTCACAGTTTTTAAAAAGTGGTTGTATAAATCCACCTCAGATTTTCAGAGGTAACATCTTACTATGTAATATACTTGTAGTGAAGACTATTTATCATCCTCTGACTTAGTCAGGCATAAGAACAGGAATGCCATTTCATTTCAAATTTCAGTGAAGGGAGATTCACAGCAAGATTGGTGCAGCTGATTTCTCCCCACTGTATCTTAACTATTATAGCACTGTTGTTAACACAGGTTAAACAATCACCTCCTTTTTTTTAAAGCAAAGGGTGTGTGCCAGGATACCTAGAATATAGAAGGAGCAATCCTAATCAGGATTACTCAGAAGTAAGTCCCATGCTACTCAAAGGGGCTTTCAGGAAAATGCTGCAATCAGGTTCACGTAAATGCTGGTTTGCTTATTTTATATCCAATGAATATAGTTAATTAAAATATTGTTCATAAAAATGTATTTATTGTATCAAACAAAAAGGTGATTTGGTTTATATTCTAGTGATTTTATAATTGAATGTACTCTCCTAGGAGGTAGGGTGTCCAGATGATAAAAATGTCATCAATAAATCTCAAGTACAGTAGGAGTGTTAGGGAATGAGAGCTGAGAAAACACTGCTCCAAGTCAGCCATGAAAATGTTGGCATATTGTGGTACCATGTGACTGCCCATGGCTGTGCTATCGATCTGAAGGAATAAATCTTCACCAAATCTGAAATAGTTGCAGGTGTGGACAAATTGGCACAGCTTGGTAGCGAGAGCAGCTGTAGTGTTGTCAGAGATGGTGTTCCTAATAGCTCTTTGTGGGGGATGTTAGTATACAGAGACTCAACATCCATGAGTTGCATGGCACCACAATATGCCAATATTTTCATTGGTGACATTTTTATCATCTGGACACACGGGAAAGAAGCCCTGGAGGAATTTCACCAGGCCTTCAGCAACTTCCACTCCACCCTTTTATTTATTTATTTATTTATTTATTTATTTATTTATTTATTTATTTATTTATTTATTTATTTATTTATTTAATGTCATTTATAGTCCACCTGAGACTCAAGGCGGATTATTCAGTATGAGATTAGTACAATCAGTATCAAGTACATTGCAATACAGAATCAAGCACATTTCATAAACAATACCATAGGGTAAATAGATACAAGTTTAAAAGACGTAATATTAGCAAGAATCCAATACGGAGTAGCAAAAATACTGAAGCAGAACATAATCAATTCTAGGACTAACATTAGACAACATGGAGCACTGGTGGTACATAGGAATACATATTTAAAGCAGGAGATAATATGTAAGGCAATATAGTGATGAAGTCTATGGTCCCTAACTCATTAGCGAAGCATCTTCCTTACAATACAGCCCTCCCATTTGAGTAAAAAGTTTTTTGTGAATAGTTTGATTTTGCATTGTTTACGAAAAGCCAGGAGAGTAGGGGCTCTTCTGACTTCCTCAGGCAGGTCATTCCACAGGATAGGGGCCACCTCAGACACCACTGTACAAATACATGATAGAAGCTTAAGAACCACTTTATACCGGAAACCTAATGATTGACAAACATATCTACATACCTCCTGTATGTACTGACATACCTACATATCCTAAACACCCCAAGCTATCCATTGTCTACAGCCAAGTTCTACATTACAGCTGCATCTGTTCCAATCCCTTTGACAGAGATACTTACCTGCAGGATCTACAACAGACATTTTTGGAATTACAATACCCACCTGATGTAGTAAGAAAACAGATTCACAAAGCCAGAATGATACCAAGGGATGGCATGCTACAAGATAAGCCCAAATGAAACAACATAATGGCACTGATAGTCACATATAGCACTCAGTTCAGACCAGTTCAATGCATCATGACTTGCAACCTATGCTGGACAATGACACTCTTTTCTCACAAGCACTAGAAGGCAAATCTTTTCCTGTCCTAATATTAAACAACTTCTTGCTCACAATGATGTACTTCCTAACACAGACACAGACTCTGGGACCAGGGCTTGCAGGAAACAGGCCCTGATGTTCCACCTGTGTGGTGACATCACTTCCTGGACGTCACAGCGCAATGACATCACTTCCCACCTGCACAACATCAACTCTGTCCTCATATTCACTCCAACAATGCAATCACTGGACCTAATAACACCAGCTGCACCATCTCAAGTTCATTCACTTGTTCAGCTTCCAGAGTTATGTATGTGGTCAAGTGTCAGCATTTGCCCTTCCACTTTCTATACTGGACAAACACATCCGTCTTTACACAAAAGAATAAATGGACATATATCCGACATTAAAAATTACAACACTCAAAAACCAGTGGAAGAACATTTTAATCTTCCAGGACATTATGTTGCTGACCTAAAAGTGGCAATCCTCAAAGATTCAAGAGGAGATTACTGAACTCAAGTTCATTCACAAATTCAGAACACTGGAAAGGTCTGAATAGAGTCTTTGGCTTCTTATCTCACTACAGATACTCTCATTTCTACTCTAAGCAAGCTGCATTGTACCATTGTAACTTTGCATCCTGACTAGGGTTGCCAAGTCCCCTTACCCTCCCAGCAGGAGGGGGGACTCGGCATTGTGCCACCCGGAGAGTGCTTCTTGCACCTATGCAATGGCGTCACTTCCTGGACGACAGTGCACAATGATGGCACTTCCCACCTCTGTGATGACATCACTTTCTGGACATCGCTGCACAATTACGCCACTTCTCACCTGCGCAATGTCACTTCCCAGGAGTGTGTGACGCTTCATAGTGGATTGATTTGGCCCATTTGGGCCCCAAATCTACCTGTTGTGAAGCATGGGAGTGCTCTTGGGGCAGCATGAAGATGCTGCTCCTGGAAGTGATGTTATTGCGCCACCTCAGGAGCATGCCTGGGAGGCCTGTTCCCCTGCCTGTCCCTCCTGCTGGCCAGGTGAGTGGTGGTGGATGGCAGGAGCAGAGGATCCTCTGCCTCCACTGGGGGACCTGGGATCCCTAATCATGACACCCTTCTTTGCAATGCCCCTCCAACCTAATCAAGCTGCATTATATTTTTGCACCCTGACTCCCTTCTTTGCAACACCACTCCTATCTTCTGGCTGGCATATTAAGGCTCAGGGATCTCCACTCCTACTTGTAACTGTTTGCTTGAAATGCAGCTATATCCATTTGTTTATCCATTATTTGTTTTTATAAATCATGGCATGTTGCTAGAAATTGAGAGATGTTCAGTAAATATTCTAAGACTCTAAGCAATATTCTAAGCAGACATACTACCATTTCCTAACCCTGCCAATGAAACTATCTTGTAGAAGGATGAACATGCAACAGCTGGGGGAAACCCAATAGCTACTTACACATGAAACCAAGTCTTCTGAGTCTGAGTCTGAGGGAAAGAAAACTCTTCATCATGTTGCTACACAAAACCTTTCTGATATTAAGAAAGGCAACAAAAGTGCAAATTTTGCTCAGTTGGCACCTGATTCACACTCTTATTTCATTCAAAACACTATTTTTCCCCAGATGGACATTCTTATTAAGATGTCTGTTCCAATGTAACACAAAACAAATCCAATATTCATAATGTTTTCATTTTATATAATCTTCCCCTACCATCTCACTAGATGTATAAGTAAACTCAGCCATTTCAAGATATTTTCAAACTATCTTTTAAGCAAGGATGTTTAAAATACATTTGTTTTGTTTTCTTCCATTTTATCAGTGGAAATCAGTCAATCATTAAAAACAGTGAAAATCTAATGAGACTCAAAACTTGAAAAAAGTTCTTTTGTTTCATAGTGTTATAATTACAGATGCTGCAGTCACCGTACTTATGCTGTAGTCATTTGAATTTTGCATAGCTATATCACAGCTCATACATTTTGCATTTCATGGTCTTTAAACCGCACTGTTTACATTATATCCTCTTTCTATATATGGGCTACCAGAGGTATCACTTGCTTCATCTGATGAAATGGATTCTTTCTTATTCAAGCTTATGTGCTACAAAAAGTGTAGCACAAGATTTCGTTCGGGTTATGCTAAAGAGTCTGATTTTATTGTTTCATCTATACCTCTGTAACTGATGTTCTTTTTACTTTGAGTCTATTATTATTTCTGTTAATACATATGTGCTATTTGTTCACGTTGCCGTAATACAGCAGACATAGTTTACAACATTCATGAGGCTTCTAGATATATGTAATTCTTCTGCAGAGGACTCTTCATGTCAAAGTCAGAATAGTTTGAAAAGCATTTGTCAAAACTAAAGCTATTGAGTCCACAGAATATATTAACATGATAAACCTGTCTGTAAGCAACTGGGACAAAAGAATTTTAAAAGTGTTTATTCCACCATGATATATGGAAAATGTTTATTCTGAAATATATTAATTTCACTAATCAAAATGTATCCTCTTTACTTCCTTTTACTTCCACTCATTTTAATATAATACAGTTAATAATGCTCAATGTCAGACAGTATAGAACAGAAACACAGTACAAATATACGGGAAATCAGATCCAAAGGTAGACTTCGCTGTAGCTAGTCAATCCAGTTGCATATGAACACTATCAGTAAACAACATTCTACCGCAGTGGTTCTCAAACTTTAACAGCACTCCATTGCTCCATCTGTTACCGGAGATATGTGAGGGGGGTGGGGGTGGCCCTTCCAGCTTCCCTCACACACCATTTTCACCAGCAGAAATTGCTGCGTAGGGGACCTGTTTGCTATTCTCTATGGCTCCATGTGTTTAATTTCTATGAATTTTTAAAAAATGTCGCATTCCCATCATTCTAGAGTTTGCATCATATTGCCAAATATATTCAGAAGGGTTTGTATTTCCATAACACCCAGGAGTGAAATTCCAGTCTTAAAAAGTTCAGTAACCCCCCCCCCTCCCAAGCTTTAAAAGTCCTTCTAATTGTGATTCACAACACATTGAGTGTGACCCACTCAAAATGTGCACAACTCAGTTATTTTTGCTCAGTATTTAAACTCTGTCGGCGTTTGCTTCTAAATGCTAATATAGCTTTTCAAGTGTTGCTGCTGCTACTGCTGCAGCTAGTAAATGGTTAGCCAGGTGGTTTCAATAAAAAAGCCCTTTTCCTGTTTCTCTGGTCACCCACACAGCAAAGCGGAAGTTGAACTGTTTGCTGACATGTCTCTTATGGTTTGGGCCTAAGCCTGCCTTCAGGATCCTGCAGCCAAACGTTTGGCTTGCACAGGCAATACACGGCGGGCAGTGATTTCACTGGAATCTGAGCACTCAGAACTGGAGAACTGAACAGTGGAGAGACTACAGACAAGTCATATATGGGATGATTAAGAAAGTATAACGTATACACCACTTTTAAAGCTGAGCAGATGTGCTTATTTTGAGGTGGTTAGAGAAGTAGAAGCAAGCGGCATGCCAGCTTCTAAAACTACAGCTTAGCAAAAACTAAGCAAATGTAGCCTTTTCTCATGGCGTTTCCTAGTCAATGGGTTCCAAAGTAAATTTAGATTGCAGTTTTTAATCCAACCACCTCAACTCCCCTTTCCCTTTATGAACTACATATAGTTGTGGTTTGTCTGAAAAACAACATTTATTTGAGAAAGATCCATAGAGCTTAGGCATCAGAGGTTACTCGATCCATTCCCATCTCTCCCTTGAGCAAGTTGAAGGGAAATAAAACATAAATTACAAAAGTATTAACAGGGTGGGTGTTTGCTAGTATTGTATAACGACACTGCTTCTGTCTAGAGAAACTGAAAGGATAATACAACATCCCAGATGTTCATATTCTATTATCTGCAGTGAGAGTGCCACATAAGGAATGTGCATTATATAGTGTGAGACCCACAAACCACTCACATTAAGTCCAAAATTCCAATGGTTCTGGACTTCATAAAGCCTAAGAAGGTGACGCAAATATTATTTCCTGTGAAGTAATAAAGAAATCACTAATATTAATCCATACCCAATGCAGTTCCATTTTTTGGTGGGGAGGGGGCAGTTCTTGGCAACATGCTATTTTGTGGCTCCCTCACAGAGAGCACCAATGAAGAGGCATCCTTACTGAGGGCCAAGCTAGACGTGCAGTTTTCGGGAATAGCTGTTAAAAATAAAGACTACCCTAAATGGATTCGGAATGCTTCTGCAGGGGGAGGAGAGGCTCCTCCCTCAAGCCATTTCCTCCTGTCAAAATAGTAGGGATTTTTTATGCTCCATGTGAAGTATTCAGGAGTAGTATAAACGGGGGGAAAACTAATCCCATGCTATTGCGACACAGGGAAATATGGCTTGAAGGGGGAAGAAAGAACCCCTCTTTCCCCTAGGGAGGCTTTTTTGGCATCATTTGGGCTCTCTTTTATTTTTTAACAGCCATTCGCTTTTCAACTGCTGTATGGTTGCAGTAACCTGAGTTGGGTCTCAGGAATTTCTTCTTTGCCTCCCAAAGGCTCTGTCAGTTTCACCTCCCCTTCTAAGAGGCAAAGAGGAAACAAACAAACTCTCTGAGCAGCTGATCTCCCTGGCTCTGTAGAGAGGGGAAATTGACAAAGCCTTCTGATCTCTTTTAAGTCTCAGCTTCCCGGCTAACATTGCAACTTCCTTCATGTGCTCCTCCTCATGTAATTTATCTCTTGTAGCTTAGCTCTTAGGATGAATGAGTTCCTTACTAAAAAGCCAAGAGATGAACTGCATGTCTAGGACATATGAAATTTTCTTAAACTGAGTCAGAACTGATCCATTTACTGCCGTACTGGTCTTAGGCAGAAAATGATCTCTCTGAACATCTGCTACGTGAACTGCTTTTACTGGTGATGCCAGGATTGAACTCCGGATATTCTGCATGCAAAGCACACATTCAGCCACTAAGACATAGTCCTTTCAAACAGGACAGGCAGAATTTCTGTATCACCTGTCTCAAGTTCAATGTCTTGGATCTAAAAGTGTCATTCCTTTTACAGAGCAATCTTCCATACATGGAAGGAATCTGCTGACAGTAAAGAACCCTTTTATGAATGGAAGAAGTTATGAATGCAACAGACTTCCATGAGTGGAAAGGCACCTTTCTGGCACAATGAGCAGCAAATCATCAGGCAGCACTGAGATACCAAGCGAAGTACATACATGTGTGTAGCAGCCCTTAGAATGCTCTTTTGTCTTGAGTTCTTTCATTTTTTCTAAGAAAATTCACTAAAATTGCTGACTTTATATCGTTTTCATTGATAAATCAAAACACATTGATAAATCGAAGCACTTTTAAGAGGTCAGTAACTAACAATGAAATATGCCAACATACAGCGCCAATGTCTTCTTCATCCACAGATGTGCCTTCCAATAAAAAATGATTTAAAATTGCAGTAATATGTTAGGTTAATGACACAGCACTTAAAGACATTTAATGGAAAGATCATAAATAGTCATTACACTATATAGCCCCTTTTTTTAAACTCAGGGATGATTACAATACGTTTAATGTTGCCTGACTTCTGCAGCCCTAGCCATCCACATCATATGTCACAAGCAGAGCACTGCAGAAGCAATTGGGGTGTGGAAGTAGAGGTCGTACTAGAAATACCTGTACAAAAAAAGAATCATTTTGGCAAAACAATCAGCTACTTTATCTAAAATATGCTATATAGCTTTTTAACAGTCACAACTTGTGTTGGGTCAGTAGGAGAACACAGTGGGCTATTTAGGAGGCAAGTGACAGATAGGGACAGGCTGTGACCAATGTTCCCTCTAAGATGTGCATTGCTGTGAGCCAAAAATGTATTTTGTGAGCTGAAACGTGCATAAAAATTTGTTTTGTGAGCTGACTTGCATAAAATTTTTGAGAGCGCCTTTTTAGAAAAAAAATTGCAATCTACAAACATACAAACATTTGGCTACCACATAAATCAGTTTGTAGAAGCTTATAACCACAACCTTATAAATATCTGAGAATTAATTTTTAAACTGTATTTTAAGCATGTTTTTAAAGAATGTTTTATACATTATACCTGTAAACGTAAGTCACATTTCATTACAGAGACTTTCAATTTAACATGGTCATAGATGCAGAGGAGTTAGCCGTGTTAGTCTGTGGTAGCAAAATCAAAAAGAGTCCAGCAGCACCTTTAAGACTAACCAATTTTATTGTAGCATAGAGAACTTGATTCTCGAAAGCTTATGCTACAATAAAATTGGTTAGGCTTAGAGGTGCTACTGGACTCTTTTTGATTTCAATTTAACTTCTCTCTTCTTCCTTTCTCTGTTTTCCAGAACTTGAAAACACTGGTATTTTATTGATATTGAGCCAAAGGAGGCTGGAGCAGAGGGTTCAGAGGAGTTAGCCGTGTTAATCTGTAGTAGAAAAATAGTACAGTCCAGTAGCACCTTTAAGACTAACCAACTTTATTGTAGCATAAGCTTTTGAGAGCCACAGCTCTCTTCATCAGATGCATCTGATGAAGAGAGATGTGGCTCTCGAAAGCTTATGCTACAAGGAAGTTGGTTAGTCTTAAAGGTGCTACTGGACACTTTACTATGGAGCAGAGGGGAGTCTGGGAGGAAAGCTACTCACGTGAAAAATGTACCAAGCCAAACAGGACTGAAAAAGAAGGAGGTGAAAGGACCAGATTATAAAATACAGGACAAATGTCTTCCCTGGCAGCAGAGTCAAGGAAGAGGGGATATGGGCAAGTCAAAGAGAAAGGAAAGGAAAGGAGGGAGAATGAGAAAGAGACGGAGAACTAGTTTTGTGCTTGCAACAAGCCACTGAAGGTGGATTTTACTTACATTTAGACAAAAGGCGTCAGCTTTATGCAGGCAAAAAAGCGGACAGAGATTGCTCAGAGAAATGCCCTGATGCTCAGACTCAAAGGTGGCAGAGGAAGAATTTCTTCTACATGTGCAGAAGGGGAGTAGGCTTGCCATTCTCCTGGTGGTGGCTGGAGATCTCCCTGAATTACAAGTGATCTACAGGCAACAGAGATCACTTCCCCCGGAGAAAATAGTTGCTTTGGGGGTGATCTCTATTGTACTATACCCTGCCAAGGTACCTCCCCTCCCCAAACTCTGCCTTCTCCACGTTCCATGACCTAAATCTCTAGGAATTTCACATCCTTTACCAAGAAGCCCTCAGTGTCACAGGACAAGCCTACCCCACTGCTATCTTGTGCCATCCTTCATTCCCGGGCCCTCATTGTCGCAGGACAGGCCTGCCCCAGTGCTATCCTGTGCCATCCTTCATCCCCGGGCCCTCAACGTCATGGATGAGGCCTGTCCCAGTGCCATCCAGTACCATCCTTCATTCCTAGGACCTCATTGTCACAGGCCAAGCCTGCCCCAGCACCATCCTGCTCCATCCTTCATCCACAGGCCCTCACTGTCACAGGCCAGGCATGCCCTGCCACCATCCTGAGCCATCCTTCATTCCCGGGCCCTCAACATCGTAGGTGAGGCCTGATCCAGAGCCATCCTACACAATACTTCATCCCCAGGCCCTCATTGTTGCAGGCCAGGCCTGCACTCCGGGCCCTCAGTGTCACAGGCCAAGCCTACCCCAGAACCATCTTTCATCCTCGGGCCCTCAGCATTGCAGGCCAATTCTTCCCCAGTGCCATCCTGCTCCATCCTTCATCCTGGGGCCTCAGTGTCGCAGGCCAGGCCTGCCCCAGCACCATCCGGTGCCATCCTTCACCCTGGGCCCTCAGTGGTGTAGGCCAAGCCTGCCCTGGTGCCATCCTTCACCCTGGGCCCTCAGAGGTGTGGGTCAAGCCTGCTCCAGTGCCATCCTGCCGCATCCTTACCGTTCAGAGGGCACCAGCTGAGCAGGAAGTCTAGACCATCAGAGAGGAATCATCTCTGCGCTCCTGAAGTAATCATGTGCGCCAAGAGGTAATATTTTGTGCGCAATTGCGCACAGCGCACACTAGAGGGAATGCTGGCTGTGACTTAGTGCTGGAACATCTGCATTGCATACAGGTTCCAGGTTCAATCCCTGGCATCTCCATTTAAAAAGGACTAAATTGTAGGTGATGTGAAGAGATCATCTCAGACCAATGGTCTGATTCAGCATGTAACATGGACAGATCCCCTGTCCATGTCTAGTGGAAATTTTATCATGTCTGCTCTAGCATACTGAATATGGGTGGAGGCTAGGTAGCGAGTAAAGAAGGAATGGGATAGAGAGGTGATGGAATAAATTAGAAACAGGAGCATAAGAACATAAGAGAAGCCAAGTTGGATCAGGCCAATTGCCCATCCAGTCCAACACTCTGTGTCACATAGTGGCCAAAGCCCAGGTGTCATCAGAAGGTCTGCTAGTGGGGAAGGGACACTAGAAGCCCTCCCACTGATTGCCCCCCCAACACCAAGAATACAGAGCATCACTGCCCTAGACAGAGAATTCCATCTATACCTTGTGGCTAATAGCCACTGATGGACCTCTGCTCCATATATTTATCCAATCCCCTCTTGAAGCTGTCTATACTTGAAGCTGCCACCACCTCCTGTGGCAGTGAATTCCAAGTGTTAATCACTCTTTGGGTGAAGAAGTACTTCCTTTTATCCATTCTAACCCGACTGCTCAGCAATTTCCTTGAGTGCCCATGAGTTTTTGTATTGTGAGAAAAGGAGAAAAATACTTTTCTCTCCTTCTCTATCCCATGCATAATTTTGTAAACCAGAAATGAGCATCAGAAATGAAATTTCCCGAAGACTCAGGGAATGAGGCAATGAATTATCAAGGTAGACTCCCCCCCCCTAAGGAAATTGTGGGTTCCCTAAAGAAACAATGCACAGCTGAAGACTAGAGGGAACCTCAACTGAACACAAAACAGAAATATTTCCTGAGTTAAGCAAAAAGGAGATCAGCTGATTGACCTTTGGTATCTATGGTATTTTCCAGTCCGAAAGAACATGCAGCACTTGGGCTTACCAGTTACCTTTTATTTAAAAAATTATCCAGCTTTTTCAGGTCTGGCCTAAGAAAAGGAAACAAGTAGACATGGCTAGTAACAAGGCAATGCTTTCACTTGTAGATCTCTCAAAAAGATCACATCAAAATTTCAACAGGAATCCATAGGGTACATTCTGCACTGCTGATCCATCACATATTATACATTAGAGAATCCAAAATGCCAGGAGTACTGAGAACTTTGTCTTGCGTATATAAGAATAAATTACAAGTACAATGAATGTTCTTTCCTTACACACTTTATGACCATTGCCATTAGAATATAAGAAGACTCGTTAGATCAAGCCAGTGGTCCATCTAGTCCAGCATCTTGTTTCCAACAGTCACTAACCAGAAGCCAAGGAAGTTCACAGTGGGGGAACAGAAGCCAAAGCTTCCTTTTGGTTTTGTCTTCCTCATTCTGAATGTGAAGGTGCTGTTTAGCCATCGTGGTTAATAACCCATTAATATGGCCATATCCTCCATGGATCTAACTCCTTTTTAAATCCATATAAACCAGTCAGGAATTCCTCAAGTCAATGGTAATGTGTGAAGAGGCATTTCCTTTTGTCTTTTCTGAATTACTACCTATCACTTCCATTGGATGACCCTGCATTTTAATATTTTGAAAGGTGATGAGAACAATTTCTCCTCTTCTCTTCCATTTCTTTGCATCATACATAATTTTGTATACTTCTAATAGGTTCCATCTTAGATCAGTATTTTAAATTGAAAACTTTGAACTCTTTTGCTTTTCTTCCTTGTAGGGAAGGTGATCCACCTTTCTGATCATAAAAAAATCAGCAATTTTTATTTACTTCATTTATACCCTGCCTCACGGAATGTTATCCCAAACATATGGAGGTCTTCATTTTGCAAAGCAGGTTTGTCTTGACTTATATCTTGTAGAATTACACTCACTTCATGCTGAACTATACAAGTCTACCTAAAAGCATATACATGTTTAACCACATCAGCATTCAAACTGAAAAGACTATGCTTCTGAATTTAGGTCTTGTGCCCTATGGGAACAATATGAAGCAAGGGGGCTGACTCCCAGGAAAGTGTCCTTATGATTGAAACCTAAGTCACAAAGATCTTGGCCAAATCCACACGCACTCACCATCCGCTTATCTTGCACAGTCATGGCAATTGGGTTCATTCCGCTACCATGCTGTGCACCATCACATTCACCCTCCCAGTGCGTCTTCGTGGCGCAAACAGTTCTCCACATGCCACTGGGCAAAGTATTATAGTGGGCAGTTCCCTCCTCCATCATCAGCATTGACGGCGCACATCACTCCCCCCCCCAAGTTAATTTTGCACTATACCGATTTTCCGACTCTTATGTAGGCAGAGCCAGGGAAAAGCCAGAGTATTTATAGGGGGGAACCAGGTTCCATTCAAAGCCGAGAGTGGAAAGTAACTGATGATAAGGAAAAGGACCATCATCTGTTTCTTTTCCCACGCAAACCACTGCTCACTAAAGTAGGTTTTGTGGTATACCGACCTTTCTTTATTGTGCAAATGCACTATGAAAAGAAAAAAAAGGGCAGGGCAAAAACAGATTTCTGCCATTATCACGTGGTATGGAAAGGAGGCACAATTGTGGCGCAGTGATGGCGGGGAACACGTGGAATGAGAAAGCGTGTGAGTATCTGCTTGAACAGCGCTGTGGTTGCGAAAAAGGCGCGGAAACAAAAAGGAAGTGTGGATTTGGCCCCTGTTGGAATGTTGCATTTAGGTATAGTTTTCAAGCCTTATCTTGGAATTCTTCCTCTGGGGCTGGGTAATAGTCTGGCAACAAGCTGTATGTCTTTCCTCTGCTGATAGGAAGTGTTAGAAAAAATAATTTTAAGAGTCAAAAAACCCCTCCAGATCTGTTTTTTGTGATCTATCTGATTTTTGATCAGCTGGACACTAAACATAAAAGTAGAATTTGGAAGCTGGTTTGTTTTGACATCTGGTGAGATAAGAGCAAGCTAACTGCAAAGCAAACTAATAGATAGGCTTGTGCTGGAACATAATTTATTTACTCATACACAAGGTCACATTTATTCCCATTTGCAAGAGAAATTTCTGACACTGAAATTAGATCTGTGAACTGCTGTGTACACTTTTGTATTTAGGGTTAAAACAAATGTGGAGTCAAATATGACATTGGGTAAGGGATTCTTTGTGAGAAAAAGCTGTGTGGGAACATTACACAGTTACAGCTTTTCTGTCAGAGAAGCAGACAGGTAGGTGATTAGCAGTATAGCAAACATAAAACCAGCACTTCAGAGTGATGAGAAAAGTCCTGCGTGTATGTGTGTGTGTTGAGAATTAAAATTCAAGGAGCTGAACCAGTCTGTCAACACTGTAATCTGGCAGGAAAAGTTCAAGAAGTTCTACTTAATTTGTGAGATTTTGCATGTGTTTGGCAATGCCTCAGCCATCTAGCAACAGCATAAAGAGTTTAATTCTCAGATAGCTGAGCTCATGCTGGTTGAGTAGGAAGAATGGCAAAGTAGGATCAGAGAAGAACAAGGAAGCCTGGAGCTCTGGAACCAACAGGGAGTCTAATAGGAGCAGACAGGATGGTCAGAGGGCAGTATGCTGGGTCACAAGCGCAAAGCAGAACAGAATACATTTCCCTCATGGTGCAACTCTTCCTATTATTTCATCCCAACAGCTCACTCAAAAAATAAAGCTATACGATGTACCAAGGAAAATTTTGTATGAATTCAGAACATGTTACAGAAAGCAGCACATTATGTATATTTTACTAGTTATGCATAAATTTGGGCAACCCTCACGCTTTGTCCTGAGCCTAATATGTGAGTTTTTGCATTTGGGATTTCATAGAAAGAAATTATATTGTTGGTTTCAGAAAGGGGCATGTATAGAATGGTGAGCGGGTAACAAAAATCTATGGAAGGTATACATGTTGCCTAATCTCTCAGCACTGATACTTTTGCAGGTGTCTGTTCCCCAACTAACAAGCACACAAAGATTTTGTCAACTGGATAAAGGATGTATAAAAAAGGCAAACATTAGGCCAAAACATAGAGCAGACTTCTTTTAAAACTTAAATATTTTACTTCCTCCGTATGACTGCCATTTTAAGCTTTAGTTTCAAATACAAACCTTTTCCTCTTTATAAAAATCATACATATATGTACAAAAATATTTCTCCTCCGTGCTTCCTAGAATTTTAATCCATACAGTCTCCTGGTATTGCAAAGAAATTATATTGCATAAAATATCACCTTTACAAAGAGACCAACCCTTCTCCTACAGTATCTCTCTCATCTTCAACAATTTCCCTCTCAAGAAAATAAACTTTTCCTAGACTACTAGTTAATCTTTGAAATAAAGCCTACAAACACTGTCTGCAGCCCTCACATGAATCACGTGGAGCACAAGTGAACAGGGAGGAATACACGTGAGTAGACATGGGCACGATTGGAATTACGGACTGAAAATTGCCCCGATTTTGGAGTTTGCGCCATCGGGACCGGGCTGATCGGTTCCGTCCACGGCTCCCGGTTCAGCGCTTGGGTGGGGCGCTCTATCGGGTCTCGATTGGACCGATCGATTTACGTTTGGGATTGCAGTCTGCAGACAGTCTGGCACCAGCTATCTGTTTCCGAGGGAATGGAGCCCCGTGGAAACGGAGCCTGGGGAATGCCGGAGCTGTTTGCCCTCCTTCTGTCGCCTTGGAAATGCGAATGGAAGCCCAGCTTTCCTTGATCAGCAGGGCTTCCTTCCAACCACGGAGCAGCCAGAAAAGTGCGTGCCCGTCTCGTCCATTTGGGAGAAGAGAGGGGAGGGCGGGGGAAGGGGGTGTTTTTCTGTAGCCATGGGCACTCAAATCTCATCCCTGCAAAGCCTGAGAGGCAGCTCTTACACCCAAACACAGCCCTCCTGCATAGCAGACCCAGGCTTTATAAATAGCCATGTGCTGCGCAACAAAGTTTCACTTTCCGCTTGCGGGTGGAGTGGGACAGAGGCAAGTTCTTGCTTGCTGCTTTTGGAGAGAGAAAGCGCAAGAGAGAGAGAGAGGGAGCTTTAGCTTTGGGCTTCAGTGGATAGGGAATTAGGGAATAGGGAGCTATCTCCTCTGGTTCC
Source organism: Eublepharis macularius (assembly GCF_028583425.1). Classification (NCBI taxonomy): domain Eukaryota; kingdom Metazoa; phylum Chordata; class Lepidosauria; order Squamata; family Eublepharidae; genus Eublepharis; species Eublepharis macularius. The sequence continues at coordinate 67,272,605 of NC_072800.1, read as the reverse complement.
CCCCCCCCGTGACAGTACCGGCACACTCCGTGGGGACAGACCCCCCGCCCCCTGAGAGGTGGTGGCTCACCACCACCTCCACGGGCCTGCCGGGCCAGGCGGCCGCCATCCTCCTCACCCACCATTCCTTTAGCGCTGGAAACCGCGGGGCGCCCTCCCGCGTCGCCTTCCCAATTCCCAATTCCCGATTCTGTATCGGAAACGGGACTTGATCGGTGAGGTTTGGGTACCTGGGTTCGGCGCTGCCGCGGAATCACGATCAGCTAAATCGGGATTATTTTTTGGATCATGCCCATGTCTACACGTGAGTCTGTTCACTTGCCATTCAAGTGTGATTTGTCACTTCTAGCTTGGCCCTAAGCCTCATTGTGCCAAACTTTAATTATAGTGAGAGAAGACAGAAGATGGAATGGTAAAAGAAAGAATCTTCTCAAGGTCTAAGGGTCCACTTTGGATGCTGAAGTGTACATCTAGACCCTCATCCTGGCTTTCTTCACAGGAGAAGCAAACTGACTTCCAAATAGGAACATGATTTGCCTCATTGGGGAGATCCAAGTGAGAACACAGGACATTTGTCAGGCAGCTCATGGGATGCGTTCGGCATAACAAGCATTAGTGTGGCCTCTGGAGGGATTTGCAAGCCTTAAGCCCACAAGAGGGATTCTTCCCCAGTCTTCTTCTGGGTTTTTAAGTTACTCTACCTTAACTCTTTTCTCTAATATTCTCCTTTTCCTGATAGAACAGGCTTGAGATACTTTTGCATTAAGGATTCAATTATTTGGATCAGATGCTAAAAATAATTCCTGCTCTGATACTGCATAATCCGACAGGGCTGATAAAATACAAGTCGGAGTGCCTGAGGAAATATTTAGAACGTGCTGCTATGGTTACTTTCTGAGCAGGGGTAAACGCCTTACTTTGCTTCAAAATCCTGTAAGAAAAGATGTGTATCACTTTCATCAGCCGCTGGACTCAACTTTGAAACTATTTTTGGAAAATAAAAGTTTTGTACTTCTTCATAAAGAGGAAATGATCCAACCACCAACAATGTTGGAAGGTGGTGAGTGACTATCTAGGTCATAGCTGTACATCTGGAATGACTGATGTATTAAATTTGGTCATGAGTTCCCTCTCTCCCAAAAGGCCTCCCTGAAGAGAAAAAAGGTCACCCAAGATCTCTTCAAAGCAATAGCATTTCAGTTTCTACAGCAGCATTACTGAGAGTTCCCCTCTGAAGTTGCAACCCCCCCAATCTTGAAATTTTGACTCCAAAGAGGAGTTTAATAAGAAAATAGTACAATTATTTTGAATGAATTACAATACTCTTTTACCTTTCAGTATTGTATCTCAAGACACTAGAATCTGAAGCAATTTCAGCCCCTCAAGGAACCAGCCTCTCTTTCTGTCATTAAACAGCACTTAAGTCTTAAGAACTGGATGAGCTAGAAATGAAAAAAAATGATCTGAAGAATGAGGTCAGCCCGTTCAAATCTCCAAGACTGTTCCTACACCCTCGTTTCAAGAGAGGCGCTGGGTAAGGGCATGGTTTGCAGCAGCAGGCGGAAAGGAGAGGCAGGTGGCTGCCTTTCTGTGATGGTGGTGGGGAGGAGAAAGCCACCTATGGGCCAGCATCTCTTGACCATTGGTGAACGAGACAGGAGAGCAAGGAGTAACACACACAGAGGAATAATAGTGTGTGTGTGTGTGGGGGGGCATTTGCTGAGGGCTTAGACCTTTTTAGCTCATTCAATGGGAGCTTGCCCAATCAATCTATCCTCCTCCCCCCTGGACCTTTCCTTTGTCCTTCCTTATTTTGCTTTCTGCATCTTTGCCATGGCATTCTCCCCAGCACTGGCTATGAGGGAGCTTTACCTCTAAGCCCTCAGCCAGCCTAATGATCACCAGCTATGTGTGTGCGGAGTTCAACAGGAGACTGCCCAATTCATCTATCGTCCTCCCCAGTGGACACGTCCTTTGTCTTTCTCCTGCTGCTGGCTCTGCATCTTTGCCTCTCTTGGTGCTTGGCCTTGAGCTATCTCTTTATTGCTCTGGAGCGGCCCTCACACCCTCTCTCTTGCAACTGAAGTGCGTGATCCAGGTCCAATAGCACCTCAAAGACCAACTAGATCTTCCTCTTTGCAGACCAACATGGCTACTTACCAGAAACTCTTTCACAGCTCGCACTTTGAGCAAGCACGGGCTGCAAGGAGACAAATAGCAAGGTGGGGGGGGGAGGAGTTCAAACTTATAAAGCTCTTATTGCAGCAGCATTGATGAGAAGGACCACATTTTAAAGCCTTTATTGACTTTTTCTCTGCCAATTAAATTTCCTTTAAAAATCCACTCAAACAAACTGATTTGAGTAAATATGTTCATAGCTTAAAATTTACTCAAGAAATGTACCCTGCTATTCTGTTAGATGTAGGTCTGAGAGAGGGCTGCTGCTTTGTTAAAGTTTAATCAGTATTTGAACTCGTTCAGTGTACCTTCTGTACATTTAAAAATGTGATTAAATGGAATGAACGTTAAAAAAAGAAAAGAATTTCACAGGTAGTTGCTGTTTGGTAGATAATGCATTTCAATGCATTGTACAATAAATGGCACTGATATTCCACATATCAAGGGTTTCTCATCCCATTTGATAAAAGTTACAGTACATATACTGACTCCAATTTTCTTCTAATGCTCTGATGCATTTTTGGAAGTGAGTCCTAAGAACTGGGTACTTGCCAAATACCACACCACCTCCAGAATATACCCTGGCTGGTGATTGAATGCAAAAAAAGGGGAGCAAAGCAAACTTCCCTGGGGAGGAAATATTGTTACTTCAGTGCTACTGCAGTGCTGACACTATTCTTTGTAACCACTCACCATACCTCAGACAGAACATGAACAGGTAGCAAAGCCTTCTGAGAAGATCTTAAACAGCAGACAGAATATGCAGGAGTCAGTAAGCTTTTACATTTAAAGAGCCAAGCTACGTGGAAATTCGAAGCCAGACCTCAACATAGAGCCAGAATAAGAAATCACATTTGCGTAACTGAAAATATACAGCTCAACATTACTGATAACTGACATGTTAATTAATAATTCACAAAGTTTCTGCAGAACAAATACCGGTTGTTGTGAGTCCATAGGAAGTGGCACCCACAAGGTCTCACAATAAGTAATACATATACACAGGAACACCCTGTATGATTGTTTTAGAACACTGTGTATATAATTCTGGTGCACTTTTACATCATTGGCAACTAGTCGCATTGTCACAATAATTTTAAATGTTGGCATATGTTATTATTTGTGGGCTCTAGGTGGTTTATGTGATATCTACAATCTTATATTTTGCACCCTTCTGTTCCTTGTACTTTGTGTATCCAGTTTGAAGGTGTTCCTTTGTTTTGGGGTGTTCTTTTATTTATTTATAAATCAGTGCATAGTTTGAACTTGGAATCCTGGCAACTGTTCACCTGTACCATTTTTCTTTCTGCAAAACATCTTTAAAAATCACATTAGTCCCATGAAAACTTACACACCTTAATTTCATTTGCTTTTGTAATGAGCCATATTTGCTTCCATACTGAGCTGCATTTGGTCATAGGCCAAAGGTTACAAATCCCTGCCCTTATGGAAGAAGGTAGTTCTTGATATATTCTGAATCATTCAGGTCTTTAAATAGCTGTTGGAAATGTTCCAGAAGCCAGCAAAGATGTTGCAGGGCTAGTATTATTAATTTCAAGAAACCCACTCCATTCAGCACCCCGACAGCTGCATTTTGTTTTTGTTTTTTGAAAAAATTTTTATTGGGTTAGAATCCATTATTTTTACATTACATTCAATTTTCCCCAAATTTTTCATTTCTAACCCCCTCCCTTTCCCCCCCTTTAGTTGACTTCCAACAGCTTTCCCACCCTTTGTCCCTTTTCCCTTGCTTCTATTAAATTCCTCTGTCTAAAACAGATATACATTCTCCATTATATTAAGCAGTACATCCTTAACTACTTTTCTTGTTATATACCCAAACTGTAAGTCTTTGTTTCCATCTTGGATAAACAATTTATCCCATTTTCCAGTTTTAAATATTTCTATATATCATAAACCTATATATCATAAACCATAAAAATCTTACATTTAAATCAAACAATTTGACTTATTCTCTATATATTACTCATTCTATCTTTTTATAGTAATTCTATATAACTCATCACATAGTCAATCAATTTGACTCTTCTGTACATTCAGTTTGGTGCATATAAATCTTGTCAAAGAAAGAAAATATTGTTGGTTACTCAATCCTCGTATTTAAACCTTATTATTAATTATTTTCTATCAACATTCTATCTATTAACCTATATATATCTATATATATATCAATCTGTTAATCTAACTGCTTATAAATTCACATTTATCTCTTCCTCCCCCGGTAAAGACACCCCTCTCTTTTATACTTTTATTATACTTCAGTAGTTCTCAAACTGCCACAGTTTCCCTCCCACCTCCCATTTCTTCTCCAGATATTGTTTCAGCTTCTCCCAGTCTGTGTTAAACTGCCCTGAGTCCAGATTTCTCAGTTTTCTTGTCATCTTGTCCATTTCTGCCATGTACAGCAATTTGTAGATCCAATCTTCAATAGTTGGCACTTCTTGTACTTTCCATTTTTGCGCATACAAAAGTCTAGCTGCTGCTGTCATATAAAATATCAACGTCCTATGATGGGCTGGAATTCCCTCCATTCCCAAGTTTAGTAGCAGGAGTTCTGGGTTCTTATTTATTTGAAACTGTAAAATTTCACTCATTTCTCTTATTATTTCCCCCCAGTACTGCCTAGCTACCTCACATGACCACCACATATGATAGAGGGAGCCCTCATGCTTCTTACATTTCCAGCATTTATTAGAAGTGTTCAAATTCCCTAGCGCAATCTTCTTTGGTGTCATGTACCAACGATATATCATTTTGTAAATGTTCTCTTTAATATTAGTACATGTCGTTGTCTTCATTGTAGTTTTCCACAAGTATTCCCATGCCTCCATTGTTATTTCTTTATTGAAATTTATAGCCCATTTCACCATCTGTGTTTTAACTGTCTCGTCCTCAGTATACCATTTCAACAGTACTTGGTATACCTTGGATATTCTTTTCTTGTCTTCTTTAAGAAGGGTCTGCTCTAGTTCCGAGTTCTCTGTTCGTATACCCCCCTTTGCAGAGTCCGAATTGTATAAGTCTCTGATCTGTCTATACTGGAACCAGTCATAATTAGGTGATAGTTCCTCTTGCGTCTTTATTCTAAGTTTAGATACTTCAATTTTAGTTATTTCTTTATACGTTAAACATTGTTGTTCATTATCAACAGCTCTCGGATCTATCACCTCGTATGGAACCACCCACAAGGGGGTTCCTTCTTGTAGGTAAATTCTATACTTCTTCCAGATTGTATATAAACTTCTCCGTACAAAATGGTGCAGGAACATCGAGTTGACCTTTACTTTGTCATGCCATAGGTATGCGTGCCATCCAAAAAATTTTTTATATCCCTCTAGGGCTAATAGTTTCTTGTTCTTTAATGTCATCCACTCTTTCAACCAAACTAGGCAGATTGCATCGTGATAAAGTCTCAGGTTGGGCAGTTGCATTCCGCCTCTTTCCTTTGCATCTTGTAAAACTTTTACTTTCACTCGAGGCTTCTTGCCTGCCCAAACAAAATCTGATATTTTCCTCTGCCATTTTTCAAATTGTTTAGAGTCTCTGATGATTGGTATTGTCTGTAGCAAAAACATTACTCTTGGTAACACATTCATCTTAACTGCTGCAATCCTGCCCAACCATGACAGGTTCAAACTATTCCATTTGATCAAATCTCTCTCTATCTGAGTCCATAATTTTTCATAGTTATTTTTGAATAAGTCTATATTCTTTGCAGTCAGTTCAACTCCCAAATATTTCACTTTGCTTGTTACTTCACAGTCCGTTGTTTCCATTAACAATTGTTGTTTCTGCTTAGTCATATTTTTACATAGTATCTTTGACTTCTTTTTGTTAATATAAAAACCTGCCAAATCTCCAAACTCCTTGATCTTATCTATCACTTTTGGCATGTTCTCCAATGGGTCCTCTACAATTAACATTATGTCATCCGCGAATGCTCTGACCTTGTATGAATAGTCCTTTATTTTTATTCCACGAATTGGCTCATCTTGACGTATTTGTATCATCAGAATCTCCAATACTAAAATGAACAACAATGGAGATAACGGGCAACCTTGTCTTGTTCCTTTACTAATCGTCAATTTCTTGGTCAATTCATCATTCACTACAATTGCTGCAGTCTGGTCTCTGTAAATTTCCTTAATTGCTCTGATGAATCTTTCTCCCAATTATAGCTTTTCCATAGTGGCAAACATAAAGTCCCAGTTTAAATTGTCAAACGCTTTTTCAGCGTCTACAAAGAAGAAACCAACCTCTTTGTCACAACGCTTGTCATAATATTCAATAGCATTAATCACTGTCCTTAAATTGTCTCTTATTTGTCTGTCTGGCAAAAAGCCTGCTTGTTCCTCCTCTATAACTTCCGAGAGCCACCCCTTCAATCTCTCCGCCAATATCTTCGTAAAAATTTTATAGTCATTGTTAAGTAGTGATATAGGTCTATAATTTTTCACGTTAGTCAGGTCTTGGCCCTCTTTTGGGATCAATGATATATTCGCTTCACTCCAAGTATCTGGAATCCTTTGATCCCTAAAAACTCCATTCATCACCTCTTTTAGGAATGGTGCCAGTTCATTGGCCATTGTCTTATAAAATTTAGCCGTAAGTCCATCTGGCCCTGGCGCCTTTCCTAGATTTGCGGATTGTATTGCCTTGCTTATTTCCTCGTCAGTTACTTCACTGTTCAACTTATTTCTCCAAGCTTCTGAGATTTCTGGAAGTTTGGTTTTCTCCAGATATGATGCTATTGATTCTTTGTTTACTTCTTAGCGTAGAATTTATAAAAGGCTCTACTAATGGTAGTCTGCTCCAAGTACGTTTTATTATCTTCACAGATTTTATTTATTATTTTCTTTTCCCTTTTCTACTTCAATTGCCATGCTAGGTATTTCCCAGGTTTATTAGCACCCTCAAACGCTTTTTGATTCAGTCTTTTAAGATTCCACTCCAATTCTTTATTACTCATTGCTGTTAGCTGTTCTTGAAGAATTTTGATTTCCTGGTATATCTTCTTTTTCCCTGGTCTCTTTTTTAGCTGTGTTTCTTTGGCTTTTATTTTCTCCTCAATCTCTTGTCTTTTCTCCTCTTTCTTTTTTCTTGCTCTGCCGTTTAAGTCCATTAGTATGCCCCTTACAACCGCCTTGTACGCATCCCAAACTTTATTGGTTGGTACTTCTTTATTCACGTTGTATTGTATAAAAAACTTTGTCTCTCTTCTCAGTATTTCCGTATTCTCTCTTTCCTGTAGCAAGTCCTCATTTATTCTCCATGCTTTCCTTTTTCTCTTTTTTTCCAAATTTCCACATAATTGGGTTGTGATCTGAGCCTACCATCGGCATTATTTCTGCCTCCTTAGTCCATAACGCTAAGTCTTTTGAGGCCCAGATCATATCGATTCTTGATAATGTAAAATGCCTTGCAGAATAGAAAGTAAACTGTCTACTTTTAGGATATTCTCTCCTCCATACATCTTCGAGAGTCTCTTGTTGAATCAACTCAAAAAAAAGCTTTGGTAATAGTCCTCTTTTCTTTTGTATCGTTGTAGTCTTTTTGTCTAGCTCCAAGTCTGTCACTCCAATGAAGTCTCCAGCAAGAATTATCTGGTCATATACAAGATCGTCTAAATGCTTCCTTAACTCTTCAAAAAAGCTTTCTTTTGCACCATTAGGTGCATAAAGTCCGACTACCAACACTCTCTTTAAATTCCAAATACATTCCACTGCTACAAATCTAGCTTCCACATCTCTCATAACAAATTTTGGCTGTAGCTCCTCTTTTATATACAACACCACTCCTCTTTTTTTCTTATTAGAGGCCGCTACAAACTCTTTGCCCAGTTTTCCAGATTTTAAATATTTTACATCCTGTTTTCTAATATGGGTCTCTTGCAAACAAACAATATCACATTTTTGTTTTAGTAGCCAATGAAAAATATTTTTCCTCTTATTCGGTGAGTTTAGTCCATTTACATTCCAAGATAATACTTTACACTCCATATTCATAGTTTTGTTGGTAAGTCTTTTTCATTGTCCTTAATAAATCTCTCCATCTCTCGCTCAGATCTGATGCGTTTTTTTGCCCCTCCAAACTCAAAGGACACTCCTTCTGGTAACTCCCATCTATACCTGATTTTCATGTCCTTCAAAATCTGAATTAGCACTTTATATTTTTTCCGGTCCAATAACACTGATCTGGGCAGTTCCTTCATTATAATGATCGTCTTGCCATCAATCTCCAATGGATCTTGGAACTGTTTTGTCACAATCCTCTCTTTCATGTTTCTTGTTGTAAACTGCACAATCACATCCCTTGGTAATTTCCTCTGGGTTGCAATTCTTGAATTCACACGGTATGCCACATCTAGGATAGCCACAACTTCCTCCTCCTCCTTCCCCAGGTATTCAGCCAACACCTCAGTCATCTGTTCTTGCGCTGACTTCCCTTCCACTTCTGGCAGACCACGAAAACGTAGCTGCTTCTCCATGTGTTTAGTTTCTGCAACTGACATCCTCCCCTTCACCAATCTCATCTCTGTTTGTTGCGTGTCTATTAGATTCTCCATCGCGTCTTCTACTGTTTTAACTCTCTGCTGCGTTCCTTGTAATTCACTACGAATCGTTTCCATACCTTTTTTCATTTCTGACAGCTCCGACTTTACTGTCTGTGTAACCTCTTTAACCTCTTTAATAAGCTCCAATTTCGTGTCCTTAAGCTCTTTAATCATATCTAAAAGTTTTTTATCCAGATTTTTATCCAGATTTTCTATTGCCGATTGCCACTCTTTTTTCGACATCGTGGGGCTTGCTTTAGCTCGCTCCCACGAATCCGCTCTCTTCCTTAACTCCGTGGCGTAAAATTAAATGTTTTTCTTTTTCAAATGTCCCAATCTTCTTGCCAAAATTAAATTTTAAAGTGTCCAAAATGTCGGGCATCTTTTCTCTATGGTTTCTCTATGATGTTATAATCCAAGATGGCCTACTTCCTCTTCCGCTGAAGCCGCGACCCTTCCCCTTTCAAAAATGGCGATTCCCTACTTCCTGTCCTCCGGCAAGGGCCGCTTCTCTCCAGCCACTCTATTGTTGTTACGCACTTCCTGTCTCCCGTCTTCCCACAGCAGGTCTCGCGATGGTGTCTTTTTCCCACAGCTCCAAAGCCACAGGTATTCAAAACAATAGTCCGGTTTCTTTAATAACTTCTTTAAACTTAGTCTCTTTTCAAATACAACTCCTGCCGAGTCTTCACCTCCTTTTCACTAGTCTGTTGCAGTTTAAAAATCTACTTTTTTCCCTCTCTGTTTTTGTCAATCTGTCCCGTATCAAAAGATAGCGATCTTTACCTTCTCTTCACTTTTCTCGGGTTGTAATCGCTGTTTCGATCTTAAATTCTCCTCTCAGCTTCCTTTCCCAATCGAAGCTTGGGTATGTAGGTCTTATGCCAGCCGAATTGGCCCCAAAACTGCCGCAGAGATTATAGCCGACCCGTCGCAAGGTGGGACCTCAAGGATCGGGGGGAGACTCGTTGTGTAGAGCCCCCCCTTGTCCGAGATCTAGCTCACCCTAGGGTCTTGAGCGTTCTTTGCCTGCTCCCCGCCTGGGAGCAGTCGGCCGCGGGCTATTTTCACCCCTCCAGCCGGTTAAAACGGCAGTCCGGTCAGCTCCGCGAATGGAGCTGCGTTAGACCTCCATGAATCCCAAACCGGAAGTCCCGACAGCTGCATTTTGGAGTGCTCATGTAGAGCATGATTCAGTTGTCTCATGGACATACCATTTGTTATGTTTTGGCAATTACATTATGTTGGCATCTCAGGTTCCGGATGGAGAGGTGATGCTGTGCAGGGAGGAACTACAACTACAGCTACAGCACAAGCCTTCTCAAATTACCTAGATGATAGGGAAAGGGGCTATACTGCAGCAGCTTCAGTGCCATGAACATACCATAAGAAGGAGCAGGTGGGGGGTGGTAAGAAAGTGTGGGGTTTTTTTACACTTGTACATAACCCATTTCTTAGTCACCCAGAGTAGCTTTCATATGATCTCTCTTCTGAGCTAGACCTGCATAGCTTCAGCAGTAGAATTATGTTTATATCATCAGACTAGGAACTTACTGAAAGCCATACAATGGCAAAAAAAGACGTTCAAAGCTGGGTTTCCCTGGTCCATATCCAACACACTTTACTGTACAGCATACTAGTCTACATTCAGTTGTAAGACACTCACCAAATCTCAAACCACAATCCAGAAATTTTCCAGGATACAGTAAACTATAATGACTGCTCATGGACCACATTTAGACATTAGGACAAATCACAGACTGAGAAAACTCTAATTTAGTGTGATGCTTGAATGCAGGGTGCCCATCATACTGTGATTTCTTGCTGGACACTAAACAGGAATTGTAAACTATAGTTTATACCTGGTTTGTTCACTGTGATCTGTAAGTACTGTGGTTTGTTGTGAGGTATGAATACAGAAATTCTAGATTGTCCAATAGCACTGCCACTTGCAACATCCTGGATAGACCAAGAGAAAACCTTGCTGTTCCAGCTGCATTCAGATATGGGCAATGCTTTCTAAGGGCACTACCTCCTTCCTTCTCTCTCAGCCTTTCTCCATGACCCTCCTTCTGTGCTAGTCATGATTCACCAATCAGGAATGTACTTCAGAGCCTTTAGCCCCTCAAGAGCAAAGGATGGAGAAACTCAGGAATAGAGATGGGCACGATCCAAAAAAAATTAACGAGCCAGCGGATCGTGGTTCAGCGCCAGCGACAATCCCAAATTAACGATCCACACCAATCATCTCCCGTTCCCGAACCATGAATCGTGGATTGTAGATGCCAAAGCGGGGCACGCTGGTATTCCCAGCTATGTGGGAAGGTGGGTTGTGGCGGCGGCCGACTCTCTCAGTCTCTCTCTCTCTCTCCAAAGGCTAGCAAGTAGCAAGCAAGAGCTCTGGCCCACTCCACTGCTCGCAGAAAGTGAAACCCAGCCTGGGAGACCACGGCTATTTATAAGCATGGGTCCCATTCAGCAACACAGGAGGTCTGCGTTTGGCCATCAGAGCTGCCTATCAGGGTTTGCAGGGATGAGATTGGAGTGCCCATGGCTACAGAACACCCCCTTCCCCCTCCCTCCCCTGGGTGTCTTCTCCCAACTTGTGACTGCTTTGCTGCTTCGTGATTGGAAGGAAGCCCTGCTGATCAAGGAAAGCTGGGCTTCCATTCGGGTTTCCAGGGTGACAGAGGGAGGGCAAACAGAGCTCAGGCATTCCCCTGGCTCTGTTACCAGGGGAATAGATTGCTGGCGCCTGAGTGTCTGGATCCCCGAACCGAGCCCAAACGCCCCGATCCAGGCCTCTCCTGACCGCTGGATTGTTGGCCGTGGATGATCATGATCCGCCGGGGCGCGATCGCCATTATCGTGGTTTTTTTTCGTTCGTAATGCGGATCGTGCCCATCTCTACTCAGGAATTCACCAAAGCAGCTATACACAGAAGGAAAGGGAGGCTGATGATCCTTATCCAAGAGAGAGGCACGGGATGTCCAGCTTTGCTTAAGCCACTTACCTCCCCTCACCCTTTTCCTCCCATTTACTGCTGCTGGCCAATAGCTAGTAGTCTGCATGTGGAGTGAGGCTTTGTAGCAGTCCATGAAATCTGGGGATTCTGCTTGCAAGTGGGAAAGGAGGCGAGCCACCAAACTACGGTCTGTTATATATCTTGTAGGTTAACAATGGTTTGTACAACAAAATATATGTCCACTTAGTAAGCTTACCACATATACCACATTTCATTGTGACATCTGAATACAGCAATTGTATTCACAACCAAATCATCCTCTCCACCCCCTTTCCCAGTAAGGTAAGGCTCAGGCAAACTTTATGGGAAATAGAAACTTGTCAGATGTCTCCATAATTTTAAGGGCTAACTGGAAGGAAAAATATATTGAAAATGTTACATGTATGCTGTTTCTCTTGCTTTCTTGTTCCTTGCCAATCTGATCTCATATTAAAGATTCTTTGGCTCAAGGGAGGGAGGGAAAGAAGCATAAACTGTGAGCTCAAAATTCCAAAGGCACGGGCTCAATAAAATTTAATTGTTCATATGATTGCTTAGAGCAAATACAGAAAAATTGAGCACAGTAAAGCCAGTTCAATTTAAGTACATTCTCAAGTATAATGTTTTTCAATACTCTGAAAGTTGTAGGGGGGGGGGGGGAGGAATTTCTATAAAAACCCTCAAATATTAATCTTAAATAATCACAGGGACTTAAATATATTGCAAAACAGTGGCTTATCCTGGTTTTGCAATATTTTCTTACGGCTTTTCTAAATTCCTCATTTCAATAACATTAAAACAATATATTGAGCACAGTCTGATTTTCTCCTGATACTTATAGCTTACTTATACATATTTTTTGCAACATCTCTTCTTCCAAGATGGATTCAGTATTAGATGCAGCATTAGAATTTCGGCTATGACACAACACTGTAAACAGATTATTACTTCTGCAGTAAACAAACAACCTGCAGCCATGTAGATTCCTTCACATTAAAAAGCAACGAGAAATAATACATTATGGATGTGCTTTTGCATAAAATGTTTTGCACTGTCTTTTCCACCAGACTGTACTAAGCTGGAACCATATTTTCTATCAATGATTTCTGCTGGCTTTCCTCTTACATACTATGGAACTAGAAATTGAGGTCTTTTTTTATATGCATACTCTCCTAAAAGCCACATATATGCAATGTCTGTCTTTCCTGTTCTTTTTAATTCCTGAGTTGAAAACTCTAATAGGGTGGTTTGGTTTAAAATAAGGGTGGTTTAAAGCATGATTCATAACTCAAAGATAAAGGCTGATTTAAATATCTCAAATAATTTCTTGTTTGTTCCAAGGGTATGTCCTAAACAAATGTGCATGCTACAGCTCACATAAACATTAAAAGGGCTCATTTTAAATAAAACTGGAACCATTATTCAGCCTACACAATCAGTCAAAACACTTGTTCATATGCATTTTCACTGCACAGTATAATTACAAAAGTATATCTAGACAGGTTGATTAATATTTACCATGCACCTCAGTGGTCAGGTATCCACATTTGTTATGCATCAGGTTACTCAGGTGAATGCAGTCTTGTCATATATTAGGTCAGTCAAGGGTATGTAATAATTACACAACCCATTATTTGGTTGGGTAAGAGGATAAGGCTTGTTGAAAAGGAGGTGTATGCAGCAACATCTTTCTCAGCATCACAGTAGAGAAATATTTATTTATTTAAAATATTTACATGCTTGCTTTTCTCCTGAGCATCTCAGGACCAATGGTGGGTAATAGTGATATAATAACACTATGAAAAGAACTCGAAAAAAATAAACATTAAAAATTAACATCTAGAAACAACTTATGCCCCACTAAGAGAACAGTTCCTGCCTTTGCTTAAACTTGCACTACCCTAAAAGCTCTCCAGAATCCTTACAGACTGGCCAGAAATCCATTAGGACAGAAGCCCCTCTGAGCTCTTTTGTGAGGGTGTTCCACAGACATGGGGTAGCCACTGAGAAAGCCCAAACCTGGACCATTGCAGAATGCACCTTAGATAAAGTCATTGCTGAGAATAATAGACCTTGCTGGAAAGAATGAAGCTGTCATATGGGGAATGTGCAGGAAGAGCCAGTCCTTCATATATGTGATCCTGAAGCCATGAAAGACTTGAAAGGTAAGAACCAGCATCTGTGATAGGACCTGGAATCTAATTAGCAGGCAGGAGAAGGACCTCAGCGTGGAAGTAATGTGGCCCTGATAGCTAGGCTTAATAACAAATGGGCGTCCATCGTTCGTACCAGCAGCAGTTTTTGGATAGTCTTTCAGGGCAGCCTCATGAATCACTTGTTACAGTAATTTAGCCATGAGGCACAGATCAACATGGCCAGCTTGGGCCTGAAAATAGGGAGTCAACTTCCAAATTAAATGTAACAGGTAAAAGGTAAAAGTAGTCCCCTGTGCAAGCACCGAGTCATTACTGACCTATGGGGGCGGGGGGGGGGACGTTGCATCACAACATTTTCTTGGCAGACTTTTGTTACGGCTTAAAAGCTTTTGTTTGGCTTGAAAGCCAAAGATTGGTTACCTACACTTATTGATGGATTGCAAACAGATTCATGGGTTCAATTTGCACAAGGGAGAAGAAAAATTAAAATGGGGATTTGGGTCTCAAAGCAGGAAGAATAAGAAATTTGAAATCATCATTGCTTTTCAAAACTGGCTGGAGCTGAAGTAATGTGATGGTGTGAATTTTGCTTTGAAGGAAAAACAACAGGGACTCTGAAATGTGGATTTGTGAGTATCCACTGCTGTAAGGATTGGGTTGTGGTTGCCTTGACATTCCCCAATAGCTTTCAAAAATAAGCATGTGAATCAAGAAGACAACATACAATCTTACCTGCAGAGGGGAGCAGTTTCTTTGCTGCATGTGCCTCCATTTTTACAATATGACTCTGGACAAGCTAGAAAAAAAGTAAGAAATCTATAACTGTGCCAAAACATAGGTGTAAATATGTATGTAAATATTCAAATAGGCACCATGCAATAACAAAATTCGCCATTTTAAAAATAAATATGTATCTGCGTGATTTTGCATTTGCACTCTTAAAAAAAACTATATTTACTCCTCCCTCTTTTTGCCTATACTTTAGATACAGTCATACATGTCAAGAGTTGAGGCGTAACCAAGACACAGTGAAGTACCTGTCTTACTGATTTTAATGAGAGCTTGAAACCTGAGTCCTCATAAAGGACAATGCCTAATTTGGGTTGGATAAAGTCCAGTTTATTCTTTTACTTACCTTTCTATAATATGTACATATTGAGAATTATTTTGGCTGTGTGGTCTTGAAGTGAATTCTACATTTCATATTTTAAGTTTCAAATAGCAATGCTAATTTTTAACATTATTCACTAGGGCTGACAGATCGCAAACTGAAGATACCCCCATGGCTTTGAATTTGTCACCAACATGGGAGACCAGGCTGAAGAAGCTTCTCATTCTTCTGTTATTTTGCTTATGTTCCTTTTACTTCTCTTGCATGCTACCCCAAGGAAAGCTGGATAGGAGAAGCCACTTTTTCTTTTTCTCCTGATGTCAAGATACCTCCAAAAACCTCCATGTCAAAATCTGGCAACCCTATTAATCAGAGATGTTGTAACAGTGCCTCCAAAATGCTCTTCATTTTCTGCAGGACGATAGACTTACTTAAATGAAATTACACTTGATACAGCTTGAGATATTTCCATTTGAATCCTAACTGGATAGTCATAGTAAAAAAAAAAACTTTATCTAAGCTAGTCGCATTCTTATTTTTATCTTAGTTTTCGACCTAAAACTACAATAGAATACATCAAATGTTCCTTTGGGGAAATCCAAACACATTTTACCACTATGAGCCCCATCCACTTTATGAATTTTCTCCAAGCTAAATAAAAATTCTAGTCTTTATAGTGAATGAGATTTTGATTTAAAACTAGCAGACTACCTGAACAGCTAGATTCATCCATGAAGAAATCAATGCAGTCTACAATACCATCACAGCGCTGGGAGACTGGAATACAGCTGTTAGTTGATGGACACAACAAAGACCCATTGAAGCAGTCTTTAACAGCTGAGTGAAAGAGAGATAAAAGATGGTTAGTAAAAAGGTTCTTGTTATGAAATTTATTTATTAAGAAAACTTTTGTGCCACTTCTCCAGAGGAAACTGCCCAAGTTGGCTTTCAAATAAATCATTGTAAAAATATAAAACAAAAGCTGTTAATTATAACTGAGCATTCAAAACCATGTTACCATAATGGAATAAGGCATACAGCTAGTTATTCACATGATATACTATTCCATGTTCTAGGATCAGTTCTGGATTCTGTTTACCTTCAAAGCCCACTCCAAAGTACCACATTTAATCTATGAAGTTCTACCACAGCTTGGCTAGGAATATGTACAAATGTTGACCACTCTTATGTTCCAATGTGTTCTCTAATTTAAAACAATCTTGCCCTTTCATATGCTACATGGGCACAAGTTGGGTATTGTGCAGGTACATGATGGAGCATTTCCATCCCATTAAATGCTTTGTAGCTGAGGTTCTTTCAACGGAGAATTGCCAAAGAAACTAACCATGTATGCACATCATTTGCAAAGCCATCCTACACAGACTTACATCCTCAAAGTCCACTGAAGTCAATGGGCTTAGAAGGGTAGCAAGTATGCTTAGGGTGGCATTGCCAATCAGGGGCTGTCTTAACCAATGGATAACAGAGACAGCTGCTCCAGGTTGCACCCTGTGGGGGACCCTGACCACCCACACCCTCACCCCTTACAGAGGGGGGCAGGTGGCTCAGCGGCAGAGGCCACTTGCTGGCCCCATCATCCATTCAGGCAACCAGCTTCTGGAGGCAACAGCGCCTCCCACCCACCTTTTATGGGTTGAGGGCTGCCCTTTGCTTGAACCCCAGTGACAGGAACTAGGCACAGCAGAGGACATGGAAGGAAGTGGCATAGATTCTGGAGCCCAATCCTGGATTTTTGCCCAGGGCCCCAGAATCACAGCTTACTGCTAATAATCCAACTTTTGATGGCTTGTTGTTAACAATATAAGCAGATTTCATTGAAAAGTAGGAGGTGTGACTTGAAACTTTTTTGCATGGCTGTTTCAGACATGCAAGTCAATGCTTGCTATTTCACGCATTTAGTAACAAAAATGTATTCGTGCATCCTAAATATCCACATGTTTGTGATAATCAGGAACCCGGATTGTGATTGGTTGTGCTATTACTCAACTTTCTGAAATTTTAATGAAATCAAAAAGAGTCCAGTAGCACCTTTAAGACTAACCAATTTTATTGTAGCATAAGCTTTCGAGAATCACAGTTCTCTTTGTCAGATGCATGGAGGGCAAAAAGAGAAACTGGTCAGATATAGAGGAGGAGGGGGGGCGGGGTAGATGCAAACATCTCCTTCTGATATGCAGATGCAAACAGCTCCTTCTGATGTGGAGATCAGTTTGCTTCTGTAAAGGTTCAGAGGACTTAGCTGTGCTAGTCTGTAGTAGCAAAATCAAAAAGAGTCCAGCAGCACCTCCAAGACCAACCAATTCCACCGCAGCACAAGCCTTCGAGAACCACAGCTCTCCCCGCCAGATGCATCTGACAAAGAGAACTGTGATCCCCGAAAGCCCATGCCAGGTGCCACTGAACTCCCCCTGACCCCGCCTCTGTAATAGGGACTATGAATGGTTATCTCATTATCACAGGTAACTGATTTCCTTTACAGAGGCGGGCTCAGGGGGAGTCTAGTGGCACCTGGCGTGGGCTTTCGGGGATCACAGTTCTCTTTGTCAGATGCATCTGGCGGGGAGAGCTGTGGTTCTCAAAGGCCTGTGCTGCAGTGGAATTGGTTGGTCTTGGAGGTGCTGCTGGACTCTTTTTGATTTTGCTACTACAGACTAACACGGCTAAGTCCTCTGAACCTTTACAGAAGCAAACTGATCTCCACATCAGAAGGAGATGTTTGCATCTACCCCGACCCCCCTCCTCCTCTATATCTGACCAGTTTCTCTTTTTGCCCTCCATGCATCTGACAAAGAGAACTGTGATTCTCGAAAGCTTATGCTACAATAAAATTGGTTAGTCTTAAAGGTGCTACTGGACTCTTTTTGATTTTGCTACTACAGACTAACACGGCTAACTCCTCTGTATCTATGAAATTTTAATGAAACATGCCCTACTGTGGTCTGAACTTGTGGCAGAACAGCACATTTTGCCTATATGTCCTCAGTGCTTGCAGAGATCATGTCCTATGCTCATCAATGTTATTGAAACCTCCATGTTAATTAGTAAATACAAAAGCTCAAGAATTATGCTTAAGTAAACATTTATCACTGCACCAATATTTATTCTAAAAATGTCATATTCTCTGTTGTTCAAAGAAAGATTTATGATGCCTGAAATCAGAAGAATTTCAAGGTTACTTTCTTCTTCTAAACCTGTGTACTATCAGACTGTACCATTCAGTTATAATCTCCCAGATCATCTAACCTAAAGGAACTCTAAAAGGGATAATCTCAGGAAAAATTCATAAGCCTCCAACTGATTCATGGTGGGATCACTGATCTATAGGATGTGACTTGAATGCCTGTGACTACTCTTCCAGAAACTTAAATCATTCTGGAATTAGCAGATCTGCTTTAACTAATGAAACATTCTGTAGTATCGCCTGAGGTTATTACTTTACAACAATCTTGTTTATGACACTATCAACAGAATATTTTCCCATTGATATACAACAAATGAGCTAATAGAGTAATCCCACATTTAAAACAATGAGTTTGGGATTAGGAAAAAGGAAAAGAGAAGGACGATCATTTGCACAATTATAAATATCAGCAAGCCATTCGACATTGCTAAATTAATAACAGCCAAAGTTTAAGCATAGTTGCATCAGCAAACGAAATCTACAACAGGTTATGCCCCACTACATCAACAGTACAATATCTTGATGATGCATCTGCAATGCGATAATATTACAAGCAAATACACTAATGCTACTGTTAGCATCAGAATGTGATCTCAAAGAAATTTTAAGTGTCATTCATCAGTAGGAAAGTTAAGCGTATATTTAAATATCCCCAACTTAAATCAGTGGGATTGAAACAAATTTGTTTGCATTAAGCCCTCAGAGGTACTGTTTAATACTAGTAGACTCACTGGCTCTGTTCCAAAGCTCGTGGGAATACAATGTGCCCCCTGCATGAAATACATGGGGCATGTTTGTAGACTGTGGCTTCCACATCCACAAGGGCAACTGTATCAAGTTTAACAATCAGTTGTGTTAACTATAGTGAAATTACTCCTTTATGTATTTGGAAAATCAATCCTTCTAAATTCCACATTGTTTACTGAATGACAGAAAAGTTTAATGAATGGCACAGAAAAGCACATTAGAGTTTGGGGCTTCAATAGGTTTCATATTCATTATTATTACAAATTATTTTCCCTCCTAAATAACACATACTAGGTCATTTAGTTTTGGCATGTCGCACGGAAATGAAAAGGTATTCAAATTACTTGACAATATAGTCCATTAACAAACTCAAAATGGGCACATAACATTATTCCTCCATTTGCAAAGAGGTTTTTTAATATGTAAGCATTGAATTTACAGCAGATAATTAGTGAATATGAACTTCATGACTGAGTAATATCTGAACTATTCTGGCCATGACTTGTCACCCTACAATGTCACATCTCAGTTTCTAACAAATCCCTCACACAGAGGGCACTGGGGTAAATGAAATTGCTCAAGTGAACTGAATGTTAGTCGCATACTATAGAATTTAATAAATTAATCACTTGGACTTTTGATTTGTACAAGTAATTCATGTTCAAGCAGGATTAGTCCAATTAGCCCAATTTTATGACAACTAGTTGAGTTTTATTTAAAACTTCAGTTGGTTTGATTAATAAGAACTGATCACATTCATTAGAGCCAAGGCCATAGATTTATCATTCAGTGGTGGAAAATGGTGCAAAGTAAGCCTCAGTGTAAAGCTGAAAGATATGAGCCTTAAAACCAATCATTTCTTTATGTTTTAGTTGTTGCCTACCAGAAAAGAAGGCAAAATTTCCACTGTATTCCTCTTTCATTCTGTGCAAATACTTCTGCAATTTTTTTAGAAACAGAGTCCAGTAGTGGAAATATAGCATTGTAATAATAGCTTGGAGTAACATATCCAAGTACCTTTTATTCTCTGCATGAATCCTTTGGTGGAGGCTTTTAACTATAACTCCTAGTATTCAGTGGCCATTTTAATGTTTTTACTTTTCCTTTAAAGTTTCATTTACTGCTTTGCAGTTAATGAATATTGTATGTGGTCCAGGGTCCCTGATAGTTAAAACTGACTTTTGTGGGAGACAATTAACATTGCATATTAATGTTTCATGATGCTGATATTAAATATATGTATGATCATGAATGCTAATGAGGTTTTCACAGGTGCTACTACTCTTGTTTGCACTGTGGGGAGAAAAAGATGTCAGCACTTTAAAAAATTTATCCCTTAACGATTTGTCTACATTTCAAGGTTTATAGGGATATAGCTCAAATCTTTTTGATTGTAATATAAAGGACACGGAAATAATTTCTCACTCTTGCTACAAGCAGCTAAACTATATACTACACGTACTATGCACATACATTTATTTTTTAAATCTGGTTTTAAAAAACAATTCCTTCCTAAAAATAAACAAATAAATGTGTTTTTTCTTTGCTAGAATTCAGAGATAAGAGGACTAGCTAAGTAGAGCATAATAATTTCATACTTCTGCAGGATGGAGCAGGAAATAAAATCAACCATATTGATAGCTATAGTGCAACATTAACATATATATCCGACTATCAAACTGTTCAGTTAGCGTGGCTGGAAACTGCCTGTGTACACATATCTTTAAATCACACATGACAAGAATTTTGTGGTGGCAATAGTGGCGGCGATGAGGGGGTTCGGAAGATGTGAGTGATAGATTTTTTGATTGCTTCACTTTTCACTCTGGAGTTATGTTTTATCTCTACAGATCATATTTTTCGCAGCCTATCTTGTTCTCTGGGAAAGGATTTTTCACTTGATGCAATTTGGGACTTAAAACCCAGAAAAGAATTTTGGTGGCTTGTGGTACAGACAGGAGAATTATAATCAGGGAAACAATGATAATTCATTTAATTATAGAATGCTACTTTTTAAACCACAGAGCTTGTAAATTTGGGAGAATGCCTGTAAAAAAAACAGGTGCTTTGGAACCGTTTTGAAATTAATTAAGAAATGAAATACATCAGTCAGTTCTCAAGATAGAGCACTATGTGAAAGACAGAGGAAATCAGAAGATAAAATGTAATATAACAGCATGGATCCTATATTCCTGTTTTACTTGTGGGAGGCACTTCCACTCACAAAAGAGAGAGGGAGATTTTTGCTGATTCTTGCCTCTGACCACAGCCCTTGGCTTCAATTCCCATCATATTCTCAAGGGTCCATTGATGCTTGGAGGCATAATTCCAGAGAGCACAGAAGACTGCATCAGAACGGAGGAGGCTGCATTTTATCTACTGTGTTCCCACTTATCCTGCAAAGTTTTCAAGCCACCACAATATAAAGCCTGAGAAACTAAAGTATAAACAACATATAGTGTTCTGCTTTTTAGTAAGCCAATACTCTCTAATTCAGAACTGGTCACATAGTAGTGTTTTCTTTCCTGCACTACCCTAGAGGAGTATGAGCAGATAGAACAAGAACAGCAAGATTCGGGTACAGTAGCACCTTAAAGAACAAGATTTCTAGAGCATGCACTTTTGAGAGATAGCGCTCCCTTCGTCAGACTTAAGGAGTGGAAAAAGGAAGGAGTCTTTATAATCCAGACTAATTTATAATACCCCTCCTACCCTTTGTCTGGATTATAAAGACTCCTTCCTTTTTCCACTCCTTTTTCCACTCCACTCCAACAACCTTCCCATTCACTTCAATGGAGGGACAGCTCAGAAGGACATAGAGAGAGTGAGTGTGGTGTAGAAGTTAGAGTTCTGGAAGAAGTTGTGAATACATATATGACAGAAACCATGAGCTAGTCAACCCTTTGCTTATTAAAGGATCAATAAGTTGTTTAGGCTGCACTGGGAATCCCCAAAGGGCATACTAAGTACATCTTCTACTTGACACCTTTAGTTTGCCGTATCAAATTATACTAGTTTTAATTAAATGAAAAATTACATATGAAATTGTAATGTTTTGCATCTTAAGTGCAAATGTTTAGTACTTACGACAATTGGCTTCATCTTCGTTGAGTTCGCAGTCAGTCACACCATCACACCTCAGGAGTGATGGGATACACATCTGGTTAGCACATTGGAACTCTGTTTCCTTGCAAGACCTCGGAGTCTCTGTGGTTGGTTGCTCAGTAGGGCAGGCCATTTCATCAGATCCATCTGCACAGTCCTCCATTTGGTCACATTTCACAGAGAGAGGCACACACTGTTTCACGTATATGCAAGTGAACTGATCACTGTGGCAGGTTGGAGGCTGTGGTGCAACTGACCCTAAAGGACCAGGATATGGATGAAAATGTCAGTACTTGGATTTCCTATAAATCTTCCCAATACGCCCTGATCTGGCTGGCTCAAACTAGCCAGATCTCATTGGATTTCAGAAACTAAGCAAGGTCAGCCCTGTTTAGTACTTGGATGGGTGACTACCAAGGATGTTCAAGATTGCCATGCAGATGTAGGCAAAGGCAAACCACCTCTGCTTGTCTCGTGCCTTGAAAACCCTACGTCATAACTTGGCTGTGACTTGATCGCACTTTACACACATGCAATGTATAGATTAATATGAATTCATTAACATGAATTGCTGGTATGGCAAATGATGGCCATGCATAATTTGATGTTCCAAAGCTACTTAACACACTTTTTATTGCGCTTTAAAAAGCTAATATTTATCTATGATTTGATTTTGCAAGGTGATGCTGCAATCCTCGCAAATAATACATTTGAAAATGGAACTTACTTTGCTAGCAATGCCTACTGATGCATAAAATGAACTGTGTTTTGAATGTGTTTCTGCAGTTATGCCTTTCCGCAGTTTTGGCTAGAGCAACAAAAACAGCAAGATTGTTATAACATACCAGCCTGCTCACTCCCCCGCTGGGAGGCAGATTTTCCCTCCAAAACCGATGTGGTTGTTTGCTGGGGCTGGAAAGCCTCTGGTAGCACATATATGGTGTAACTTAGAATTCCTTTTGTCTCATACTTTAAGAATGTGTATATATATATATATATATATATATATATATATATATATATATATATATATATATTTGGTTTATATCCAAGATCAGAATTAAGTAGGGAAAAAACAGAAGCCCACGTCTTTTTAAAAATGAAATGGCACTAGAGACTAAGTAATGTTCAAAAAGATAACCGCAAGTTTATTCAACAGGCAGGGTTTGTGTGTAGGTAGGCAAGGAAAGGAAAGCTGACATAAATTTTGCTTGTTGAACAGAATACTTCACAAGCATTAGGCACAATTGTGTTCTTAAAGCTTAGTTTCAGTAATGACAGATTTTAGAAGTGAGAGGTTAGTAGCTTCAAACTTAAGTTACTTAAACAAGGTTCTTTCATAGATTTCACTTCACTGGGCAGGAATTATTCTTCTCCTAAAGACCTAACCCTGTTCTCTTGGCTGAAGGAGAGTCCTTTTACTACCCACTTCCTCTGCCAACCACGTGCTCCCAGTTCTATCTTGTCTGAGTAAAATGAGTGCTGGCTTTCCCACTTCAGTTCATCAACTTAAAAGCTTTTCATAAACCTTAAGCTGTTCCAGTTAGGACAAACTTTTCCCTTCTTTTCCCCTCACACAGAAGAATCTCAGTCTGACTCTCCCTGATCAGATTCCAAGCTTCGACTCTCCCCTCATAATTCTGTCAGCATCCATATGTTACCTTCTTACTGACCAATCATGGGGGGGGGGGGAGCAGCATGCCAATCATCCTCCCTTCAGGCAGTTGTTTTAATTCTTTACCTTCCACTGTCTAGGTGCAGCACTTGGTAATCCTTGCATTTAAAATCCATTCCATCACAACTGTCTACTGCTGTTGCACTGATGATCAAAAGTTCTCACCTACCAGATTTGTCTATCAGTGCTTTTTTGCCTACCCTCTAAATATCACAACTGCCAGGAGGTAAGGAAACAAAGCTTCTGCTCATGCCTTTTGACTGTGACAAAAATCATTTAATCTGGCTGGATATTATCCACAAAAAGGTGTGTGTAGGGTGAATGTCTGTTTCAGTGCATAACAGAGTACAGCCTTTTTTGTCAGGAGGACCAAAGACAGTATTATAAAACTAGGGTATTCCTTCCATTCTTGAACGTAAGGAAACAATACTTTCCAAGCATGAGCAGAGTGCCTTTTGCCACTGACAGCTCTCCCTTAAGAAAAAGGTTTCTCGTCATCTTGGTCATGTGCAAAGTAACCACAAGTACTCTTGTGGTCTATGCAAATAAGAAGAAATATATGATCAAATTCACTATTGTTTATCGTTTCTAGCTACTAATTAAACTTATACTGCCTCTGCATTTGAGGTTCATAAATTTGCCGAATGTGCATTATTGAGTCTATGTATATTGTGCAGAAGGGTGTGAGCCTTAATCAGACCTCACAAAGAACAGCGTTCTATCTAGTTTAGCACCCTGTTTCCAAGCAGATGCTACAAGCAGTGGCACAAAAGCAACATCTTTCCTAGTTACTGCTCCACAACAACTGTTGCTGATTCATAGGTAAACTGCCTTTGAACATGAAGGTTCTTTTTAAAAAATATATTTTTATTAATTTTCCATTTTTAAATATAACAATAAAAACAAACATGAAGGTTCAATGTATCCATTGAGAGCTCTATGTCCTCTGCAAGTTTGTCTTGTATGTTTTAAAGCCAAAGCTCACAGCCCTCATTGTGTCTTGTAGTGAGGAATTCCATACATTAATTATGTGTTGTATACAGAAATATTTCCTTTTTGTCTGTCTTAATCTACTGAACATCAGTATAATTGAGTATCCTCCAAGTTGCAGTATCCCCCATACTGATTTTCCATATTCTTTTCAGGGAGAGGGGTTATTGGGATTTCATTTGTATGATGTATAAGCTTTCTTGAACTTATGAGAAAAGTTGGGATATAAATATTGTAATAAATAAAATCAATAAAATGGTGACATGATTACCATCCCTATTGGACATAGACGAGTATATCAAAACCTAGTTTAACATGTTGAACACGATAATTTTCCCTACAGTCCTTATGCTTGGGGTAATACAATACACCTAGTATTGGTTTTCTGAATTTTGCAGGAGAGTCAGACTTAAGTTAATGCTACATAAAACCACAGGAGTGTTTAGTCTTTGGCTTCTAAACAACACTTAGCTGACTGTCATTCCTGATGCTCTCTGCTTCTTCTATAATGTGTAAAGGGGGAATCATGGATCTCAGCATGAGTGAGATGTACAAGTCCCAAATCACAAATTGTAGCAGCAGAGAAAGAAGACACATGACCCTCTAAGGGTCTCTATAATGTATGAGCCAGCTCTGAAGCAGAATCTATGCACACAGCAGAATGAGTAGAATTGGATTAGTCCACTTCAGACCACAGGTAGGAGAGAATAAAATTTAAGATAGTCCTTTGTATGACATGGCAAGTAAAAAAAAAACCCTCTAGCTGTTTGGGAGGAGAAAAGCCCAATTTTGCTTATTTTCTACAAGCAGGGAGGTTTGGTTTAGGTAGGGGAGCATTTGGAGCAACAGAATTTGAACTTTCTATCGGAGCAACAGAATTTGAGACCGTCGGGGAAGATAGTTTGCTCTCTGACAAGTCTGGCTGTTGTCTGAGAAGAAAACATGAAAAAGTAGTCAGGTAAAAAGAAGCTTCCTTTGATCCTCCCCCAAGTATCTGCCGAAGTTACTAGAGCAGATGCAAAGCAACTGCTAGAACATGCAGCAGTTAACGATTATGCGAAGCAGCAATTTACAGAGACTTGAATCAAAGGAGCTACGGGAGGATTTTTGCTGTATTCCCCTCTGCCAGCAGACCCCTCTGCCCCTCCCCACAGAAAGGTGATTCTTGTGGTTGTGGAACTTGCATGGACAAACAACCAGACTGGGGGTAGGTGGGGGGGAGTTGCAGTGATGATGAGAAAAGAGCAACATCCCCTTTCTCCTTCTCCCATAAGGGCCCCTCTCTTGAAGAAAGGAAGAGGAAAGTTTGCTCTGTTCTCAGGCCTCACTGATTCCTTCCCCTTGACCTACATTGTTGTTGTCCCCCAGGGACCTGTGACTCCAGTCTGTATCTTCTGGGTGGTGGTGGAAAGGACTGCAGGAGGGAGGGAAATCTAGTCTTCTTCACAGATTCCCAGCTCTGTGCCATAATATACAAATCCCAAGTAGGAATCCAAGTTCAGGTGTTTTAAATTCCTAACTCTTTGATTCCAAGAGAACTTTAATTGCAGTCTGCCAACTACTTTGTTCGGGAAAGGAGCAGTTGACGTAAATGGTATTACTCTAGAGTAAATCTCGTAAATTCTTACTGTTTAACTCCCTTTATGATCCCAGCCAAAGTGCCCATTTTTGTGGTTTTGAAAAAGTCACCCTCATTACTTTGAATAATGAGAGCACTTAAATCCTTGGCAGAAATAGGGCCTAAGTATTTATACCTTTGTGACACCTCATTCTTTGAATGTAAAACTCGAGGGAGGTCAATTTAAATAGGGATTAAGGCTAGGATCAAAGCAACATTATTTAGAAGGAAGTTTTAGAAAAAAAATCAATAGAATGACATACAAATAAAGGCGCCCAGGGCTGTGGTACTAATGTGATGAGTGAAAAGTGATGGTTCTGAGATTTGAGATGTTTGGCAAAGTTGATCAAATTCTTACCTCCATTAATCTAGTGTAAATCCGAACTTAATACCTTGGAAATAAGTGGGAATACACTAAGTTAACAGAACATTTTCAAAGTCTTTACAATAAAGTAGTCTTGAGCTTTCAGCTAGAAAACAATTAACACAATAAAATCTCAGTTTTTAACTGTGCTTTTCATTATAATGTTTCATTAACATTAATGATTCAGTTCTTTCTACAGCATTAAAATATACTTGGAATTTGTTAGACTGCTTATGTTATTTATGTATCCAACCAGGATATATACTGGGGTATAATTTGGTTCCTTGAGCACAACGGAGGTAATAAATGCTTATATATAGTACAAATGAAATGTTTCTGCTTAGAAAATACTAGGAGAGTAACATGTTTTAATGCCTACTTATTACAAGGTATAAAAGAGGTTCTCCTCCTTCAAGATCTTAGTCTAATTCACACTCATCTTTTGTGCTTCTGTTCCCCAAAAGTGCACCATCCATCCATTCTCTGCAATTGTACCTGTGCTAATGTTTACCTTTGTGTGATGCTGAATAGACCTGGTTTGTTTCACAGATCAGAATTTAATATTATGGAAAGAATATATAACTTATAGGCCACATGCCGCCTTCATGACAAACCATACAGTTTGTTTGTGATGATAATGAGCTGAACACTGCAGCTTGTTTACTTCTAGGAGCTAGATGGCGCATGCACATCACTCCCATTCTACAGTTGCTCCATCAGTTACTGGGCTCAGTTCAAGGTCATGACATTGAAAGCCCTTCATGGCCTTGGCCCCTCATATCTGTGCAACCGTCTCTTTCCCTATGTTCCACCACAGCAGCTTCGCTAGTCTGAACAGGGCCTTCTGCAGATACCACCATGCAGTTGGGCAAAAGCAACACCTGCCCATACACACTTTCTTTGTGGTAGCCCCCACCTTGTGGGATGGCTTGCCTGAGGAGGTCAGGAAAGCTCCCGCTCTCCTGACTTTCTACAAACTATGCAAAACTGGATTATTCTGAAGGGTTTTCTACTCAGATTATAGGGCCATGTCTTAAGAAATAGCTCAAAGAGATACCTTTGTAAGGGACAGGGACCATAGACTAAGACATTGAGTACTGTCTGCTGAGGTTGATAGGTTCCTATTGGGTAGTTCCATGTTGCTAAAGATGTCATGTTAATTAGTTATGCTTTGTTTCAGAAAGGTTTCATCTCTGTGTTTGGCTTTATGCTTCTTTTCTAATTTTCTGCCACCATACTTTATTTGATCCATTCATTGAATGTCTTAACTGTTAATCATATTGTATTTTGCTCACTGAAGGTCCTAGCTGTTGATTATATTTTATTCTCTTGCATTGTGTAATCCGCTTTTGGTCTCAGTGAGAAAGGTGGACTATAAATAAATGAATACATACAATCCTCAGGCTTGTTTGCTTCTTCTGCTTCCTTCTCCTCCTCCTACATCATGTCAAAATGGCACACTTCCTGGTTTAGAACTAACCATACTTTGTAGTGCCATGCAAACCAAATGCATAAAACAGTTGTATTGCATTTCTTGAGCACAACTCAGGACTCTGACTCAGGATTAAACTGTGGCTTAGAATCTTGGTATATAGACAAGAAACAAACTGCACTTTCAGATAGCACAAGAAACTGTGGTTAGTTCTAAATGAGAAAAACTTCAATCACACATGAGGGTAGGTGAGGAGAAAGAAGCACATGGGTCAAGAACTCCTGATTTGTCCATGTCTTGAACAAACAATAGTTTATTTGTGAATCTAAATGCAACATATATGTCATTACTATTTATTTAGTTACTTTCTATATTTGTACCCTGAGGTCTACAAGATTACATGCAAACAACAAACACAGAAATAGCAACAGCAGCCTGAAACGATAAGCATTCAACCCCATATAGAAATCAGTAAAAACCAAGAGTTCATCAATAAAACTTTAAAACATCATTGAAACCCAAAAATGCAGTTGAAAGCAGGGGCAGCGGGAATGATCTCAACATCAGCTCTAAAATAGTTGAAACTATATTCAGTAATCTCCTCCCATGCCCCTCCCCTCAAAAGAATTATCTTCAGCATCAACCCATAGGCCTACAACGTGAGGGTTGACTAAGAGCTAAAACACATGAGACAAATTACAAGGGGACACTCAAGTGAAGGGAGACACAACGTTAGCTGGGAAGCTGATTGGAAGGCTTTGTCAATTTCTCCTCTCTACAGAGCCAGGGAAATTGCTCCTCAGAGGGTTTGTTTATTTCATCTTTGCCTCCCAGAAGGGGAGGTGAAACTGAAGAGCCTTCAGGGAGGTAGATGAAATAAACCCTCTGAGGAGCCATCTCCTGGTTCTGTAGAGAGGAGAAATTGACAAAGCCTTCCAATTTGTCTGTTAGAACTCAGCTTCCCAGCTAACATTGTGTCATCTTTCACTTGAGTAACCACGTGTAATTCGTCTTGTGTGGTTTAGCTCTCAGTCTCGAAGGGCAGGCAACTCTCCTCTGTGGGTAAACCAGCTTCATTTCCCTCAAGGCAGCAACACAGAGAAGGGCAGAGCCAAATGATTTCAGGGCATGGGAAGGTTTATATGGGCTAAGACCATACCACAGATAACCTAACCCTTAAAGCTGAGAATAGCCCAACTTTTCGCACTAATAGTAATTCTCTTTTGAAAGAGCTGCAATTCTGCTGTATCTTGGACATGAAGATTCCTCCTCTGATAACAAAGCCTCAAAGGATTCAGCTTTGTAGCTAAATTCCAGTGGGTGTGCCAGAGATCTTTATTGGATCTTATCAGGGATCGGAGTTCAACAAATTGCTATGGGGTGCGCAGAGATTTATTGAAACTTTTTGAGTTTTCAATACATTTAGAAGAAATGCATTTTTGAAGGGGGTTGCCAAAGATGAATTATATATATTAATCAAGTTGTTCTGCTTTCAAAAAAGAGCGTTGATTTCAATGGACTTAGACTGGAGTAACTCTGCTAAGGATTTTACTGTTAGAGTACATCCAGAGCAGTTTGTTGTAACCCATATACATCATGAAATTACTAGTTGGGTTGATTCAGCAGTAAAGGAGTGAAGATTTTTGCTGATCCCCCTAACTGCAGCTTTTGTTGTTCCTTGGGGGTCTTTTCCCTAGGAACAGAATTTTCAGATTCAAGAAGAGACCTTGTATTAGCATAAATTACCACTGATTCCAGCCCATTATGTTTACCTGCTTGTGTTTTCAAGAAAAGCAGATAGAAATGCATATACATTTTTTTCTCCTCTCAGTTAGGAATTGTCAGCTGGTTTGGAAGACTTACACTGGGGTATCCAGTTCAAAATTTCAGTTGGGCACTGGAGACTGAAACCAATCACTGATCTAAGTGTATTCCTCTTAGTTGGCAGTTCCCCTGACAACTGGTGCTCTTGCTGGCAGCCAGAGCAATGAAGTCATGAACTAAGTTGGCATGCCTATTGAACTACAAGCTGCCTCTACAGGTCTTATCAACATTGGTAAATTACATCCTGCTAGACATAACCTTTCAGGTTAACAACAACCAGCTGATTGCTTAACCAGGTATTCCTATCTTCAGTATGCACTTCACAATGGCTTCTCAAGGTTGTATTCTAACTCAGCTATTGATCTCCACCCATTACAGGTGATAGTGACAATTCCCCCATCCAATTAAAGGGCATTAGATTTGTACTTGGGTAGCGGTGGGTTTTTTTTGTCCTCCTCCTGTCCTGATAACACAGATATTTTTATACTGATAATAATTGACATTTTTATGTGTTTCCCATACATAAGTAATCATTACAGCAACCTAAATGCTGGATCAGACCAGTGTACATGTGAGTTTCCCCAATAGGCCAAATAATGATCCCCAAGACAATAGCGGGTTGGGAAAATGGTTTGTATAGAAAGCTTGAAACACCTTCCGCACACGGGCCACGGTCACAATCCAAATCAGGCACATTGTATGTAGAAACTGAGGATAGCCTACAAGTCACATGTGACTGTTACCCAGGATACAGTTGGGGACCCCAGACCCAATCTCTGCACTCCATAATGTGTGAATCAGAAAGCTACCTTTATTCTGAAAAGGCTTACTTAAAAGCAAGTCCTATTTATTTCAGTAGGTGTTATTGCTATATATATCCTGAGAATGGCATCCTAAGATCCTAAAGGGAATTCAAGTATAGTGTTAAGAGTTCCAAACCTTCTCTAATTGAAAAGTCACCTGAGAATCCAGAGTTGCAGGTTATAACAAAATGCCATGAAACAAATGCCAGATTGCTATTTTGAAAAAGGTGAATGAATCAAAATGACATCAGCTGTTTAAAATCCCCAGCCGGATATAAGGCTATGCGGGTATGAAAAACCTGAAGAAATGGATGCCAAAACGTTAGCATCTATGTGTCCACTTCCAGGAAAAAAATCATCTCTGCAAGGGCAGGTATCATGTTTGACTGATGTTGCAAAATTCACAAAGTCAAACTTCCAATGTTTATGGGCTCCTTGACAGGCTTGTAAATTATCATGAATGTTCACCAAAGCATTAAGCTGACTACTGATGCCTATAATTCAGGGACTGAGTGCCCAAGGTCTTGCTGTTGGTCTATAAAGAAATGGGTAATCTAGTTCTAATCTACCCAAGAGACCATCTGCTCTTGAAACATTAGAGTTTGATGAGACCAGATAGGCTTCCTGATTCACTGGCTCATTCAAAATGTTCAAGACCCTCTTCTCTTGGAAGCCCTTGACACTGAAATTCTGTCTCCTTCTCTATTGCACTGCTCCAAAAAAAGTTCAATTTGCTGCAAGTTATACTGTAATTCAGCAAAAACATTATAACAGAGCCTGACGGTTCACTATGTGGCAGGGCCAGGGTGCGGCTATAGGCAGCTCTACCCAAATCTGGAGCTGAAAGCTATAATTTTTTATTTTAAAAGATTAAGCAATGTAAACTTTACTGCATTGGGGGGGTATTTTGGCTTAAAATTGTGTTTAGGGAATGGAACAGTTTTGGAAAAACAAATCATTTGGCAATACAGTATTTACAGCCTGGTACCAGAAGTATTTAAAAAACCTCCCATTTCCTTTCATGTTGCTCCAAATGTAACGAATTTTACCCAATATAGTCATTTTCCAGTTGCCATGCAGAAAAAAATCTTATATTTTACATTTTAATTTTATCTGAGCAAATCCATAACCCCCTTATTATGAAGGGACCATGAGTTCTAAACGTTTAACAGGACCACATTCTACTCAATGAGAATCATCCTCTGATGGAGTAAGAGCTTCCTCCAGCAAGATCACAGACTTATTGTAAGGGTAAAGGTGCATGTAAAATGGAGGGAGGTAGGGCTGTGCATGCAAAAGGGATTGGATCCTATGACTGCCTTCTACCAAGTCTTCTTCCCACAGAATGACTTTTTTCATTAGAGGAAGCCTTTCGCCATCTTTTACTCCCCTTGAAGGAAAATATAGCAGACAAGAGTCACAGAAACCAACATAGTAGAGTCATAAGTAGAGATGGGCACGGACAGAAAAAAACCCGAACATAATGTTCATTGTTCATGGCCATCCATGAACAGGGACTCACGAACAACCATGAACATGGCCCTGTTCACAAACATGTTCGTGGTTGGCTGTTCATGGGGGCCAGCAGGCTCTCCTCCAGTCATCTTCCAAGTCAAGATCCCTACTGCACCACTCCCAGAAACCTGACCTGAGCAGGCACCAGAAAAGGTACCAATAATAAATAATAGCTTGGCCTCAGAGCCTGGCAGCAGCCCTGGAACCCAAAGGGATAGATCCCTACCGCATCACTCCCAGAAACCC
Source organism: Eublepharis macularius (assembly GCF_028583425.1). NCBI lineage: Eukaryota > Metazoa > Chordata > Lepidosauria > Squamata > Eublepharidae > Eublepharis > Eublepharis macularius. The sequence goes on along the minus strand of NC_072800.1, from coordinate 67,240,061 downwards.
TGCCTGAGCAGGCAGCAGGATAGGTACCAATAATAAATAATAGCTTGGCCCAGAGCCTGGCAGCAGTCCCAGAACCTGAAGGGGTAGATCCCTATCCCACCCCACACAAAGAAAATTCAAGCGCCAATGCACTCTATCAAAATGCCAACAGCAACTCTCTCCCTCTCCACTGTCTGCAAAGTCAGAGCTGGGAGCCCCCCTCCCTCCTGATCTTTGCTCCCTTGTTGTAACAAATTTGGAGCTCCACACTTGAAAGGAATACCTGCCTATGCAGCTAAATTGGGCTTAGATTGGGGTTTCCAGGGCAACAGCAGGAGTTCAGACAGTTCAGACAATCCCTGCCTAAGTTGCCAAGGGAATTGATTGCAGGTGCCAGATTGTCTAGCTTGAGGAACAGCAACGAAAGATGCTTGCAAAAACCACCTGTTCGTTTAGAATGGGGCCTCATGAACAGCTTGTTCGTGAACAGCAGATTGGGCTGTTTGTGGCTTTTTTTGGTTCATATTGCTGTTTGTGCCCATCTCTAGTCATAAGATCCAAGCCAAGACCTGAGTCCAGTAGCACCTTAAAGACCAACAAGATTTTCAGAGTATAAGGTTTCGAGAGTCAAAGTTCCCTTTGTTAGATCGGAGTGCTTTGATTCTCAAAAAACTTATACCCTTGAAATCTTGTTGGTCTTCAAAGTGCTACTGGACTCAAATCTTGTTTTTCTACTGAAGACCAGCACAGTACTCATCTGAAACAAAGATCCAAGCCATAATGTCATAAGCAACTGAGCAACTAGGCAAAGATTTTATCTGGGATGCAGAGTTAATGCTACTAATCCTAGCTCCACTGAAGTAAAGGATTGAAGTAAAAACTGCAGCTTGGACTATAATAACAGTATAGTCATTTTCAAGGGTTTTTTTTCTTTAGCCATTGCATAGAACAAAAGCTCTTAAGACAATTCCCATGCAAGCAGACTGCGCACTGCAGTCTGTGTACACTTCTTCTAAATTCATTAACTCTTGTATAGAAATGCCCTTCATCCAAGAATTCACTCCAAAAGTTCAGCCATTGGGACCACATTCTATTTTTGAGTTGGAACCTAGATGCAAACTCATAGCTGGCAGAAAGGAAGGGGCAAGCACAGACTACTTTAATGCTTATATATGCTAGTGGCTCTGGCTGAAAGAGGACAATGATTTACCCTCTCACACCTTGCTAGAATGTTACACCTAAAGGGGCAAAGAGGAAGACAGCCAATCAACCAAGTTTTCTCCTCCTCTTGAGACAAGAAGATCAGAACAACCCTAGAAGGGGGAATGGACTTTCCAAAGGGAGATTATAAATTCCCAGGATACAAGAAAGAAGCTCTTTTCTATCTTGCTCTTCTCCTTGGATGGGTGCAAGTCAACAAGTCATGTAGCTAGAAATTATGATGTTGTGATAGATTGTTCCCATGGTAGCTTGCTAGCAGGAGATACTCTTAGAGTTGCTGGTGGCAGCAGTGACTACACAGTTTGGTTTTTGGTACCTCCCCCCGCCCCAGTAAAGGAAAGGGATAGCGTTGCTGAGTGGAGGGCTATGGGGTTTTCCAACCTTCTGGGGACCTGAAGGAACAAGGCCTTGTGAGTGGGAGGAGGGGTTGGTGGCTCAGTGGGAGAGCATCTGCTTTGCATGCAGAAGGGCCCGGGCTCAATCCCTGGCATCACTCACCAGATAAAAGTATCAAATAGTAGGTGATGCTCCTGAGGTCCTGGAGAGCCATTGCCAATCTGAGTAGATAATACTGACCTTGATGGACCGATGGTCTGATTCAGTATAAGGCAGCTTCGTGTATTTACAACTCTTCTTAGGATTAGTACTGTTAAGAGATCTACTGACATTCCTCACAAGATCCATGTTTAAGCCAAACACGAAAAGCTGCACAACTGACAAAATAAATGGTGCTGGTGGCACCTTAAAAAGTGACTCTCTTTTATGAACAATCACAGCGGGTATAAAGGCAGCACATGACTCGGTCAGCAGCATGGTTTCAAATATATTGGCCTTCTTCAGGCCAGTAATGTGCATGCCACATGCTGAAGAGGAAAACATTCAGCAGCATCAGCAGATAGCAATGCTCTGTTGATAATGAATGATGAAGAGAACTTACTCTGGCATTTTACTAGAAAGTCACATTTTGTTGCAAACAGGCAGAAATATTCTTGGATTTAGCAAATATCTCCTGTCTAATGAGGACTTGCTGTTTAAAAACAACTAGGAAAGAAGGAGGGGGGGACCCTTCGGTGAACTGATGGTGCTGGTAATGCTTTATTGCTCAGAGCTACCAACCAGCTAAATTGTGATTGCTTCCATTTAGAACATGTTGCCCTGGGAAACCTAAAGTAATTAAAGAGAGGCAGGAGAAGTAATAATGCAGAAAGAGGGGAGGGAGTCTGTGGCAACAAAGCAATCCTTTAAGGGAAGAGAACATCACAGGCAAAGAGTGGAAGCAAGTTCCCATATTATTCCTTTATCTTGAGTTGAAAAGTTGCTGAACAAAGGTAACCACTGTTTTGAAAAAAGCCTTTTGCAAATCACAAAGAGTTTGTACAAATGAAAAACATAGAGAGAGAAATGAGGGAAGGGGATGCATAAGGACTTTCACCTATTAAGCAAAAGGGGAGGGGTTGAAGTCTTTCATTGTGAAACAACAAACCACCCCATCCCCTCTGCTATAGATGGAATTAGCTGCAGATTCCTACTGGACATTTTTTTAAAAAAAAAATGAATGCAATCTGTACAATAGCATATCAAACACTAACTCAATAGAATTGTTCCATGCCAGTTTCCAATTAGTGAGTTGGACTTCATGAGACTTTTTCTTATTAATAGTTTCTGGGAGAACAAGGTTTGGGTTCAGTAGCACTTTAAAGGCCAACTAGCGGGATTTTTGGATTGTTGTTAAGGCCCCAGTCTTCCAACATAATCATTATGGTGGTCTGGAAGAGTGGTATCAGGATACATGGCAAAGTCAAGGTCACAGGAAAGAGGATCTATAGAAATTCACCCACCACATTAATAAGCTGCCATCATTTTGTATATGCTGTCTATATTTGCACCCCAGTATTTGCTATTTCAGATCACAGTGGAATGAAATGTATTCAGACCAAGGCATGTATTCTGGGGGTGTTTTCACAATGTGAGCCAAGAGCAATGATCCAAATCAAGAAAACTGCTGCAATGCTATATCCATAATTCAAAAGTCTCTCAACACTATCTAAATGGTGATTTACTGATAGCTCAAAGTGGTGCAGTACCACTGATGTCAGCTGGAGTGGCTGTCAACTGAACCAGTGTAAATGGTCAGTCAGGTTCTCCAGAAAGTCCTTTAAAATGATTTGAGCAAAGAGTGTAGACAAACTGTGTCACAGCTGACCTATCATCATTTAAAATATCCCCCCCCCCATGAACCCCCTTGAGAAGCGATGTTCCTGCCTGGGTTGAGTTGAGCACACGTTTAAACATCTCTCCTGGAAACTAATAGTTTGGATCCTCCTATCACAGAGCAAAATTGCAGAGGAGATCTTTGCCGCATTCCTTTTCCCACTTCATAAAAGCATGGAGAATATAGTACTGCTGCAGCAAGGAAGAGGAATCAACGGGAATGGCTCCTCCCCATTCTTTGCGAACTCTTCCATGAACAGAATCTGCATATGGAGGATGCATGTGAATGATTTGTGCTGACATGTAGTTGATTTGTGCTGACCCCCCAATCCCCCACAACACCTCCATTCTGTGCTCCACGTTGTTCCTGCAGAGGCACAAGAGGCTCTTGTGGAAAGGTGTAAAGACCTTCCATGAACGCACAACAGCTGCAATTGGTTGGATCTTAAAAATGCCTAAATATGGCTGAATTATGCTCTATATTTTTGCTTCCGTCCTACATCATTAGAAGTAAATATTAAATACCAATGTGCAGATCTCATGAATGAAATAGCAATATAGGCCCTTTTCAGATGTTATAATAAGAGGGCCAGCAAGCGCGTGGATCCTTCGAATATACGTGGTCACCATTGTGTTTGAAAAGGGAGATGCATTGATTTTCAGCTTCAGTATATACATACCAGAAACCTGAAAATTCATGGTTTCACATACCATGTACAGAGGCTGTATACATTTGCAAAACCTGTGCATTGACCTTTCAGACACTATGGTGACCATGTGTATTAAAAGGATCATGGGTAATGTGTGCACTATATGACTAGCAGACATCTGGTACTTGCTATCGTAGTCTGGAAAGGGCTATAGGAGTACTGTGCATAGTATGACAAATGTACATTAAACGATTCTCTGGTTTTTCACAAGAGTAAAGTAAAGCTGCAGTACATGCATTTCAAGTACAAATCAATAGGCCACTTCTCCCCCCTCCCCAATGTGGTTTTTATTACCAATGACAAAAGAGGCATTGTTTTAAACCACGGTGTTAAACAAGTCACAGAACAGGCTCATGTTTGCAGTTTGAAGGGGGGTGGTCATAATTAGAGAAGCGCAACTGGTGGCAAATTATTCATGAACATATTCTCTAACACTGCCATCATTTTTCATTCAGCCATAACTGCCACTATTGCCATCTGTTTATTGCCAACCACACAGAAATTATTCTTCTTAAATATGAATAGTTAAACAAATGACTGATCCTCACACAGCAACCTTATTCACATGCAAATAAAGCCCTGGGTGTGTATACCCACTGTGTGGAAGAATTCAATCATGAATAGCTTCCATACAGTGCGACATACTTCTAAGGGCCAAAGATGACAGGACGCTGACAGATCTATCTATTGAAATGCATGCAGTGGCCCCAATGAAATAAAATCACCAAGAGACACTACATGCCCCCAGATAAAGATTCCCTCTGAGGCGCCATCACATCACACAGACCCAACTCATAGATGAAAACAAATCATATAAATTACTCAGCCTGTGCCACCCCCCCTTCCACTGGGAAACTAGAGATCCCTGAATTTTGTCCCTTAATCTCACACCCCTCAGCGACCCTGCAGTCATGAATAAAGTGGAGAAGACAACAAAGGGGTCTGAGTTAAGCAAAAAAATGGGCTTATCATTGACAGATGCTGAATCCTCTTCTGCCCTACGGCTGGCTACCTTCTGGCCCACAGTCATTTCCTCAATGATGCTTTTCTCACAGATAGTTGCGGAGACTGTAATCGCAATCTGCTTATACTGTGTTTCAGCATTTCCCCCCAGCTTTGTGTTGAAGTTCTGCTTGATTTCAAATTTCTAAAATCCTAACTCTATTGTATTGTTTATTGAATGTTCCTATCGATGATTGTATTGACTTGTAATCCACCTTGAGTCTTAGTGAGAAAGGCAGACTATAAAAAATATAAATAAATATATAAAGTGTAAATCCTGTAAATAATGTAAATAAATAATTGATCCAAGCAGAGAGAAGGATGGGGAAAGATGGGGGATCAGTTTGCTGTCATATCCAGAACGGCTTTCTGAGGGCTTCATACTAATTCTTCTGATTCAGAAACAAAAACTTGCATTAAAAAAAGAAGATAAAATATAATTTGTGAATGAATTTATGGATGTTTGGGGGAATCTGACTGTATTGTCTCAGATAATAATATGGATTTTTTAATGGTCTTTGTAATTACATTGATATCATTAAAGCACAGTATAATCAATTATTTGAACACTGTTTTTGCGCTCCTTCGGGAAGATAAAAAACTAACAAAATTGTATGCATTCTTTAATGTTTTTTCTCTCTCCCAGTTATCTTGTCAAAAGCTTGGTATTTGCTAGCCTGGTACTATGCTGTGTTTGTCTGTGCTTTTTTTTTTACCTGTGTGCAAAGGAAAATATTTAATAACTGATACTGGGAAATCAGAGCTGTAAGCTAATGTTTGAGGAAATCAATATTATAAGGTTTACAGTGTTAGATGTATGAGGGTAAGGTTGAAAGAAATTTCTTTTTGCAAATTTTGCCCTGTTAGTATCTGCTTTTGCTTCTTGTGTTTCCCATAGTGACCACATAGTGACCATTTTCTAAAAACTGAAATTCGAATAAAGTTGTATTATTTTTTTTAAAAAAAAATTGCATTTGACTCAGTCACTGAGAATTTTAGATAATTGCTTTACACTCAGTTTACAATAGTCATTTTTTTTACTATGAAGAACTTTTTCAGTTGACTGTCTCCTGATGTCTTCTGAAGTGTTAGCATTTCTGAACTGTGGAGTGCACCCTGGACCTATTATCTATCTCCTAATGTACAACCTTGGTCTAAACACTGGCCACTCATACTTTGCCTTCAGCAAAAGAATGATCATCAGTCAGTAAAGGTGCCATGTTGGGGTATAGTTGAGGATAGGGGAGTAAATTGGCAAACACTAAACAACAGACATTAATACTGATGTATATTTTTCTGTCCAAAGTTATCTGTAGGTTCAATTATGTTTGATAGCTGTGATTTCACTGCTCACCTTTAAAAAAAACCACTCACACCTTCAATATGGCAGAACTATCAACTCTGAGAAAGTCTTTTATATCGCTGTGGAGAGTTACATGCTTCTAAAATCCATTAAAGACAATGGGTTTAAAAAGATGTAGGATTGCACTGTTAATCACATACCTCCTAATACGCATTCTGGGGTGAAAGAAATATCATCAATGGCAAATTCTAGGAGCTCCTTTGCACCCACTTCAGCTTCAAAGGCCACTTGGAAAGGACAGTTACTGGAAAGAACCACACTGGCATATGTCCATGCATTTCTTTTATTTCCAGCTGCTGACCACATCAAGATATCCATTCCAAATTCTTCAATAACATACACCTATTATAAGAAAACACAGGAAAAAAGGTTTTGTCAGTCATTTGTTGGGTGGCCCATACATGGGTCTTTTAATTGGCTGTGCGGCAGGCCTCAGCACAGGAATGGGAGTTCATGCACTCATTTTCTTTGAATTTCCACTCTATTGCTTGGCCATCCTCCCAGCCTTTTGCCTCTCTGGGTGGGCCTGACTATATGGCAGGGGACTCCTTAGCCTGGCCTGCTCGTAAGGTGGCCAGCCTCCAAGTCAGGACTGGAGAGCTCCCAGAATTAGAGTTTGGTTCCCCTGGAGAAAGTGGCTGCCTTGGAAGGTAGACTAACACCAGCAACAGCTTAAATAGCGCCTTGCAGGCCCTAAAGCTCTGCCCCCTTCCTCCCCACCTTGGCTCATGCAAGGCCCTTCTGGCTCTGCTCCATCACTCCTGGCAACTGGCCCGATGCTCTCGATGCTTTGCTGGCTCTGGATGTCTCTGACAGTTGCCAGGACCACATGCTTGCTGCTCTGCCTATCTGTGAAACCAATCACCCTTTGGCAGGTGAGCCTGGGGGTTCTTTTTTCACTCCCTTTCCCATCACCATCCTCAGTGGATGTGGCTGATTTTTCTTCCCCAGTCATGAGAGCTGCTCAGGGACTGTAGTCCAGAAGACTAGACAAATTAAGGGAGCTGATCTAAGGTAAACAGACTGTAAATCTCACACAGTGCTTCCTAAACCTTCCCCTCAATCCAGCAACAGAATCCCAAGGCTGCACTGATTGACTAGCAAAGGTCAATAAATGTTTCGTGGTGAATGGTTAGTAAGACGAAATGTAATTATTAAGACAGCTGGGTAACTCACTGAAGTTACCTAGTGGATCTGCCGATTTCTGAGGTGGTTGGTTCCTCCCTCCCTCTTTGGAATCACAAAGACACTTTCTTTTAACAAAATAAAAATAAAGTTTCTTGTCCCTTCCATAGAAGGATCAAAAGGCATATTTTGATTGGCAAGTAAAATAGTATAAAAGTGTATCTTTTTACAAAGCTGAGCTGGGTTATAGTTCAGTTCTTTTAAATATTGTTACAGTGTCATGTTCACCCATAGGTTACACATCGGCCAGAGACAGGTGGCTTGATTCATCTAGGAAAAGCTCACTAAACCCTGGGAAATCTGGTCTCTTCACTACTGCCTTTACCACATTGACAGAAATACTGAAGCATGGACTTCACCTGCTCAGATCCTGCACTTCCCTAGTCCAGTCACCAGTCCAGTCTGGATTCAGACTCAGGAGATAAAGTTGATCTCTGGATCCTACCTTGATCGTCTCATGAATTCTCAACCTACCATTTTCCTGAATAGACTAACCTGCCTGTTTTTATCCATGGCTAAGTCCTGTCTTAGGAGCTGATTGTCTTTCGTCCCCTCTAATTCCTTCCCTCTTCTCTCTCACAGAGTATCCATGGCCCTTCATTGGTTGGAGTCTCTAGGAATCTATATATACACCCAGGGTTCAGGAATTGGCAGTGATGCAGGGAGAGTGGAACTGAAAATGATCCATCACACTGGGCTTCTGCTGCATGGCAGAGATCATCTGCTTAGGGGTCTTTTCTCTGGCTCTCCTGGCCTTGCCTCCTCTGCAGAAACTGGGGAAGGTAGAGGTCCAGAACACCCAATACATAGCACAGCAATCAAAATAGCCCTTGAAACGGGACACTGAACACACTCAATACCATAGTTAGTCCTGTAGTTCAAACAATAGCAATTGTGAGCACACAGTCACTACAAGGGTTTAAAAAATTAAATGATATGCCCTACCATAATGCCCATTGACACATTCCCTGCGTGTACATTCTTAATAAAGATTAATTAGTTAAAATAATAGAAGAATGTTGGTTCCTGCATTTCTCCTCTATAGTTTAACTATTGAAAGAGATTCAATAATCAGGTAGAACAGAACTTGGATTCCCTTATTGTGATAAATCCTCTGATATGAAGAAAGGTAGCATAATATAGTAATTGCAATTAATCTGCAATAAATTAGAGGGTCCTGAATTCAAATCTCACCTATGTGTTGATAGATAGATAGATAGATAGATAGATAGATAGATAGATAGATAGATAGATAGATAGATAGATAGATAGATAGATAGATAGATAGATAGATAGATAGATAGATAGATAGATAGATAGATAGATAGATAGATAGATAGATAGATAGATATTGATGTAATGACCTGGTGTAAGGAAATGTATGTGAAACACTTTCAATCCTCAGTATATTAACCCAAAGTATTATTATGCTTAATTTAAACCAGGCTATTGTTGCTCTTGATTTATTATCTGATTAGATGGGACTGAAACCTTTTCCTTTCCAACTGATCAAATTAGTTAGTTGCAAACAGAACTAAGAGCCATTAAAATGTGTAAACAATCTTTTGATTGGAAATATAAAGGGTTGTTTTTTTTTGCTAGACATTTTCCTTGGCAAGCAACAGCTAATTACACTGAACATCTGAATTTTGAACAAGGAATCCACCTGCTGCAGAGACTGGAATTGACATAAGGTGTTTATTAATGAGTCTTTGTTCCCACAAGGAGACTATTTCATAAATGTGTCTTTTCAAAAGGTGGAAGCTATTTTCTGATCTCTAGCCTCAAATTTGTTCATATACACATGATTTGCCTTTGGAATGAGAATGACTCTGCGAGTAAATACTTCAGTCTCCTGCAATTTGCCACTAACTCAACTGGATTCTATGTGTCAGATGCTTGATAACCCTGCCCCCCCTCCTGTTTTTGCAATCTGAAAAAAGAAAGATTTATCAAGTCCTCAGTTGGCTACCGTGCTGTTGGATTGACTTCAGCTTGGTAGAAACTGATCTGCAAGCAAACCACAAGTGCATAATTTGGTTAGTAGTTAAAGTTGCAGCAGATGAGAGATACCAAAAAAAAATCAATCAAATAATGACTACCAAGAATAGTTATGGGGGTAACTGATCGACAACCAGGGCTTTCCTATAGTTCCATCCCTTGCAAGCATGAGAACAATGACTGCTTGTTTGTAGGCTTTGGAGGAGCTGTGGCTCAGTGGTAGAGCATCTGCTTGGTATATAGAAGGCTCCAGGTTCAATCCCCTCATCATCTCCATAGGTAAAAGGTGATGAGAAAGCCTCTACCTGAGACCCTGGAGAGCTGCTGCCAATCTGAGTAGACAATACTGACATAGACAGAACAATGTTGTCCAGAGACACCTCCCCAGCCACCTGGACATTGTCCTCCACTCCCACCGAGGAACCCACCAGCAACCACAAGCCCAGCCCCCACAAAGCCCCCAACTCACTGGGGGTGCATCAAGAGGAAGTGAGGGGTGTCAGGCAACCACCCTGTGAAGACAATTGGGTGGTATGGGTGGAGTCCAGAAGAGGAGGTGCGGCTGAAGGAGAGTGAGAAGAGGGAGACATGGCCACTGTCAAGCCACAAGCCATCCCAGGGCCTTCCTTGTGCCCTGGAGGGGCCAAATTGCCCATGGAGGCTGGCACCCAGCCCTGGCTATGGCTGGTCACATGACCCCGACTACAGCCTGGCAGCTTGGGGATGGCTGCCGGGCTCGGGTGACATGGGGGAGCCACCTGACACCAGGACTGCAGAGAAAGGCCCAGGGAGTGGGAGGATTTGAATTTACTCCATGCTATTTTATATAACATCTTTGGTCTATTTTGTGCTGGGTCATTATTTTTGATTTTTAAAATATTGATGGAATGTTGTATAAGATAAATATACCACTGAGGAAGGCCCTTGGGCTGAAATGCATCTGGTTCTGGTTCTGTACATACGGAGATAAAATGTAGTAATGTGCAGGGTTGGAGAGAGTTTTCCCCTTTCTGCTGCAGCATGTGCATACAATACCTCCAGATGGAGCAGCAGAAATGGGGAAATGTCTTCCTTCCACACTGTTTTTGCACAGGGAATAAAGCTTGGGAGAAAGGCAGGCACTCTCCCATACTGGCGGCAGCTTTCCAAGCCTATTTTCACTCTCTTTTTTAAATAGAAGCCAAACTCTGGAGTGGAACTGTGTCTGTGCAGAGCACAGGTTGGCTCCGTGGAGAACTCATAAAAGAAGCAATGTGCAGAGTGACCCTTACGGTGATGTCAGTGCTAAATTCCAATATTATTGAGTACCATTTTATTCTTTAGGAAAGACCATTATGGCATGCAGCCCTTTTAAAGGGAATTATTGTATATGGCCGTCTGCCAGTTAATGGTATCTTTCATTCTACTCGGACCATTATATCTAGTTCCTGGAGTAAGATTCTTGACTGGTCTTCTGGATAGGATGGCAGCTGGTAATGGTTTCAAAAAGATTTGCTGTATTATCAGGAAACCATAATCCGATAGGATTGGAGCCATACTAAATTAGCAGCTTTCACCAGTTACCCCTTGCTGCTGCAGACTACCTCCATGCGTTCCTTGGGGTCCCCTATCCCCAGGACCAACATGTTTTAGAGATCAGTAGAATGCAATTGGAGGGGGGAACATGTCATTCTGCTGCTGGAGAATTTAATCTGGATCCAGCCCACAATATACAAAACTGTTTTGTATGCTTCTACAGCAGTTTTTTGAGCTAAATTTGTCCAGATCAATTTTGTTCTCTCTTTTTATAAAATCTGTTATAAAATACAATTGATAGAATGACCTAGCTTTACTTTTTGATTTCAGACTAATGAATATGAACTCAAGGACTGAACAAAAGGCATTATGAGAGCCTTTTAATGGTAATAAAATATTTCTGACTGAGACTAGAGAACAATCGCAGTTCATTATAAGGATAAGGAATACTACTCTGTGTACTTATATAGTTCCAATATACAAAATCCAGAAATTCCACAGTTCCTTCCAAAAAGGTAGAGAACTTTGATGTTTGAAATAAGAATTGAGGATAGGTTAGAGAGGACAACCTATTGGCAATGGAGGGCAAGCTGAAGTTAAAATAGTTCAGGAAAGGCTTTGTTTGAAAAGTAGGTCTTGAGGAAGCATTTCAGTACAGAGAGAGAAACAGATTGATAGCCAGGGACTGCAAGGTAGCACTCTGTGGAGGCACAAGGCACAAAGGCAGGCATAAAAGGAGGAGATAAAGGAGCTATACAGTAGGGGAGCCTGAGATACATGTAAGAGAAAATCATTGTAAGGCAAAATAGATGAAGAGCTTTAAATGTAAAGTGGACAGGTCCACCATAGAATCCATGTAAGTACTTAATACGGGAGGTGATTTGTTTGAGGCAGGGGAAAGGAAAAATGCCTTTATCGGTGGTATTCTGAATACAGTGTAGTGGAGGCAGAGAGTGACTAGGGTCAGTGGTACACACATGCTTTGCAGGGATAAGGTCTTCCGTTCAGTTCCAGGCATCTCCAGTTAAAGAATCCCAGATAGCAGGTGCTGAGAAAGCTCTCTCTGCCTGTGATACAGAAGGGCCTTTGCCAGTCAAAGTAGGTTTCAGATTCAATATTAGGCTGCTTTATCTGTTCAATGCGGTACGGTGGTAGAAAAGTCTTTCAAGCACTTTTCTCTAGTTATTTCAGTAAGCACTGGTGTAGAAGAAATCAGAACAGAATTCATGTTATGGCTGAACCCCACACTCTAAGCGCCTTGGAATAAGCAACATTGATCTCACTAGGACTTACGTCTGACTAAACATCCATAAGATTGGCATCCTTGTTTGTGAATTCCCAGTAATAAGAAATGATTTTAACTTTCCTTTGAAAATTGATGGGTTCAGGTTCAAAATGGGCAGATATCAGACCTTGCAATGGGGAAAATTTACATGTATACTATAATATTAGATAAGTTTTAAGAACAACCAGTTTAAATGGCGAGAGAGAGATTTCATAAATATAAAAGCTGTGAGGAGCTGACAGAAACCATTTTCTCTGTTCAATAATCATTTTAAAACTTTGTCCTTTCTGGCTTTTATTTGAGTTATCATCAAGAAAACCTCTGATTAGCAGAAGCAAGTCTACAAATGTCTTTAACAAAACTGCATATAACACTGGAACGCCATTTCCCAAACATGAAAACAGCACAAAAATGCTTATCCGGTTTCCCACCTCAAAAATAAGCTGAAGTAATAAAAAAATTAGTCATTTTTAATGAAATTGGCCTGTCCTTTGCTGTAATTTATTACACCCCAGTTCACAGCAATTTATGTAATATGAACTGCCTAACAAGCTGGAAAACTGAAATATTGGACATATATTATCACAAGGGGAATTAATTTTGCTCTGCGTTCCAGTATTACAGCAATATGTTCAAGCAGCACTGCAGTGCAGGGATGCTGAACAGTGGAACTGCAATTACTCTCCTCTTCTCCTTCCAGATAGTAAAACAATATGGGGCACTGAGATTTGAAACCAAGGATGTTGGAAAGAAATCATGCACTCTATTAATGGTCATGTTTAATAGCTTCACTCTGTAAATCTCAAATACAAATGCCTTGGAGGAAATGATGAAGGAAGTGATCATACCCAATTTTCACATTGGAAGGCAACATGAGGTTCTTTGGCAGAAATATGTAGTTATTGAAGGTGTTTTAGCAGCTTCCCCCCAAATGCTCCAGGCACAAGGAAAGCATAAGAGCAAGAAAAGAACACAAAGACATTTACTCTCAACTGCACCTCATGTCTTTAAAAGTGTGAAATATTACCATTTTCTCTCAAACAAAAAAGTGTCAAGGGTAGATTGCAATGTGAGATTGCTGACCTTGAGTTCATTTACAAGTTCAGAACAATGGAACCTCCCCCTCCCCCCCATGATCTGAATAGAGACAGTGGATTCTTATCTCACTAGAGATGCTACAGATGCTGTAGGGATCTCTGTTCCTCTTTGCATCTGAAGAAAGGAGCTTAGACTCTCAGTGTAAACTATTGCCTATCTTGTTGTTGGCCAGTTCCTGAAGTGAAAAACTTGCCCAGTGATTCAGTAGACACATAAAAGTAGAAGTTACCAATTCAGCTACAGGACATTATGGAAAGAACTTGTGGGGCACTGCTATGGAGACTTACATCCTTCTAAATACATTGAATGTCCTGCATTTTACACTGGTTGTTATCAAAAAAAGACATTGGGTGTTTTTAGACTTTCATCCTCCCCCTAATCTTCAAATTCTGTTGACACATTTGCTGGTGATTTCTGTGTTGCAGAAGCCCATGGCAAAGGCAAATTCTGAGACAAGCAGATGGTATCATACAGGCATACCAGTGAAAATTTAACATTTGAGGGAAAGGGGACGCATAAGGACTCTGTTCATTGGCACTTCAATGACAGGAAACAGAGTATTTCATGCTTTTTTCTCCGTATTGTTTTTCCAGTCCAAATTGCCTCCCCAGAGCTGCTTGTAAACCCACAGGAGGAAAATATACCAACGTGATTATATTTGAAGCCCCTATATAAGTTTTAAAGATTCTTCCCTGTACCAGTTTTCCAATAAAATTTGAAGGCCCCTACACCTGGTTTAAAGATCTTTTTAAAACACACACACACACATATTAAGAGATCCAATAATGTTTCTGAAGTCATGTACAATAGCAAGATGCTTGTACTGCATACCGTAAGTGGGTTAGATAATGGTATAGAAATGTTTGAACTAGCAACCAAGTGAAAGATACATAATGGTTTTACACTCTAAGATTTAAACTGTGCAAAGTGTTTAAGAAACACAAACATTGCTGTTAGATATTAAGCTTCTTTCCTGACTTACCTTTAACACTCCGATTTGGGGTGAATTACACAGCCAGAACCAGAAGCGTAGTCTGCATATACCCAGGCTGGCTGGAAAATACGTGGTGGTAACTATTCTTGCTCTGTCCCCTTCTTGTTGAGAAGATGAATTGATATAAAGAAAATTATGTCCATTACCTTTAAGTGAATGGAAATATCTTGTCAGTACCAATGCTGAATTACAAAGGAAGAACCACCTTTTTCTTAAAATGCCATACACTAGATCATTTATTGCAGACCTTACCCAGTTACACACTTGCAGTACAGTCCTGAGCTGAATTACACCCTTCCAAATCCATCAATTTCCATGGATTTAGAAGGGTGTAACTTTAAGAGTGCAATTAACTACACTGTGTATTCATCGCACTCAGTCTTCAGTGTATGCTTGTAGTTGAATTTAGATTTCTAATCCATGTTCGTGATTGTGAAGCTATTGTGAGTTACATGTTACCAAAGTAGCTGGGAAACGTTCTCTTTATGATTCTAGCAGTTTATGACAAGTTCACACTCCGATTTGTCTACACTGTCACTTTTCTAGCATTTGCATTGTGCGCCATGAATTTTGCACATACCTGCAAATGCCCAGCATTGGCTTAGTACTGGGCTAAAGTGACTGGAAGCCCTCGCAGGCAAAGTATTGTTATCTGAGCATATCACTATAGCTTCTGAATTAGCAAAACACTGAAATGCTTCTCAAAGACTGTGTATTGTGACATGCTAAATCTCAAGCTGGGCCTTCTATAGTGAATTCATTCAACTATTTCTTCACAGATATTTACAATTGTTTTGAGGGAGAAGTTTCCCATAGATCAAAGAAAAACCTGGGAAGTGGTTGTGCTAATTAGGAGAAAGGACAATTGTAGTATACACAGTAACCTATTGTGGCTTTCTTTGGGCCCAGCTTATGTTTTGCTTCAGCCCTGTTCATATTTCTGGTTGGTTCCAGATCCCTACACTCTGCATCCTATTACATTGTCCTTTGGATGTCCCATCCTGTTGTTTGTATTGACTTAGTCTATGTAATTATCCTTGAGTCCCAGTGAGAAAGGTGGACTATAAACAACATAAATAAATAAAGATAAAAACATTACAAATTACACAAGTTTATCACTGGGACTAGCCACCATAATGCACCTTAAAATCTTTGTGTCAATCCCACTTAGAAGGGCCCCAATTCTGATTGGAAAATTGATTGGGAGGGAAGGGTTCTTGCCTACACCAGGGGTGGATTATTTGCCCTGTCAGAGGCAAGTATTAAATGCATGTGCAGTACCCCCCAGAGGGCAAACAAAGTCTATGCAGTATGAGCTTGGAAAAATGGCACAGGGATGGCCAAGGCAGAAGTCCCTCCTTCTCCAGAGACACAGTCCTGATCATAATTGGGACCCTGTGGCACTTCTAAATGGAGCTTCCACCAAGAACTCACAACTGCAGAATAGCTGCTAGCCCCATGGTGAATTAATATAACTTGTAAGGAAAATTTTGGCCCTTACTCTCATAAATAAAGAAACTACAGGTAAGGTTCTTATAAAATAAAAAACAGATATTGCAAAAGGAAGAAATACATTGCAAGCAGGGAAGAATGCATATGATTTGTCAAGCCCCTATGAAAAGAAAACCACTGCTGTTAGAACTGCTGCTAATTCATTATTCTATCTAAATTGAGTTAACCATTTATTTGTTCATATTTTTAAACTGTTAGTCTTTTTCATGGTTTCTCCAATGTTTACACTGTCTATTCCTTTGTAATTCCCTGTTTCTTATAACTATAATTTAGAGTTTCCCATACAAAGACTTCAGTTACATAATTGACAATTACCCAGAGAGTACCCTATGGGCTATTTCTCTCAGCTTCATTGAATAAAGATAGTGGTTTGCTCTTTTTGTAGAAACAGAAAAAATGTACAAAGAGAAATGAATCATTCCAAAAGTTGCTATTTATTAATTATTCACATGCCACTACAAACCATGGTCAATACCAGGAAAGCTCAAGCTAGCAACTAGACATGGGCACGAACCAAAAAAATTTAATGAACCAGTGGTTCGCAGTTCGGTGCCGATGACGATCCCGAGATTGTGAACTGCAACAAACATTTCCCGTTGCTGAACTAGTTCATGGTTCGTGGGGCGCGGAATGGCCCCCATGGCACTTAGAGAGCCCATATTCCTGGGGAGTCTTTTGCAGGCTCTCCTACAGCCATCACCCAAGTTTGGACAAGATTGCAAAAAGGATCTTGGAGTTATACCCTCTCCAATCCAAGGCCCCCAGGAAACTCCCACTTGATACAATTAGAGCCATCGGTTGATGTTGGCCCAGTGTACAGAAGGTGGGGGCCTGGCAGGCACGGGGAGACAGTGGCGAGCCACCTCCCCTCAGGGGGCGGGGGGGTGTCTGGCTGCTTGCCAGCGGCACTCCCCGCCCATGTGCCTGCCCGCCAGGCCAAAAAGGAATGCACTGGTCTTCCCAGCGATGTAGGAAGGTGGGTACCAGTGGCTGCCGCCGGGCCTGGCGGACATGGGGAGGCAGCGTCAAGCCACCTCCTCTCAGGGGGCAGGTGTCTGGCCACTTGCTGGCAGCACCCCCCATGTGCCCACCCGCCAGGCCGAAAAGGAGCGTGCTGGTATTCCCAGCAATGTAGGAATGTGGGTATTGGTGGCCGTTGCCGGGCCTGGCGGGCACAGGGAGGCAGCGTCGAGCCACCTCCCCTCAGGGGGCAGGGGGTCTGGCCGCTCACTAGCAGCACCCCCCATGTGCCCACCTGCCAGGCCAAAAAGGAGCGTGCTGGTATTCCCAGCGATGTAGGAAGGTGGGTACTGGTGGCGGCTGCCTAGCCTGGTGGGCACGGGGAGGTGGCGTCAAGCTGCTTCTCCTCAGGGGGTGAGGGTGGGGTCTGGCCGCTTGCTGGCAGCACCCCCCATGTGCCAGCTTGCCAGGCAGAAAAGGAGTGTGCTGGTATTCCCAGCGATGTAGGAATGTGGGTATTGGCGGTGGCCGCCGGGCCTGGTGGGCACGAGTAGGTGGCATCAAGCTGCCTACTTGCAGGGGGCAGGGGGTCTGGCTGCTCGCCGGCAGCACCCCCCATGTGCCCACCCACCAGGCCAAAAAGGATCATGCTGGTATTCCCAGCAATGTAGGAATGTGGGTATTGGCGGCTGCTGCCGGGCCTGGCAGGCACAGGGAGGCAGCATTGAGCCACCTCCCCTCAGGGGGCAGGGGGTCTGGCCGCTCACCAGCGGCAGCTCCCATGTGCCCACCCGCCAGGCCAAGGAGGAGCATGCTGGTATTCCCGGCGTGGGTGGGAGATGAGATGACATTTGGATGGGGGCCTGATCCCCCAGCAACTGCAGGTCCTCACCTTGGGGTCCCACTAAAGAAAATTTCAACAGCAGCCGACAGTACCCATCTTCCTGCCTTGCCAGAAAGGATGGGAGGGAGAGGACAGCAACTGCGGGTCCCTCAGCAACTGTGGGTCCTCACCCGAGGGTCCCACTGAGGAACAGTGTGGCAGTGGCAGCCAACAGCTCCCACCTTCCTGCCTTGCCGGAAAGGATGGGAGGGAGAGGACAGGTTATCATGAGGAGGGGGAGGGGCAAGATCCCTCAGCAACTGCGGGTCCTCACCTGAGGGTCCCACTGAGGAACAGTGCGGCAGCAGCAGCCAACAGCTTTCACCTTCCTGCCTTGCCGGAAAGGATGGGAGGGAGAGGACAGGTCATCATGAGCTGAGGTGCCCACTGAGCTTGGCCCCAGAGCCAGGCAGTCGCCTTGGAACCAGAGGAGATAGATCCCTATCCCCCAAATCCAAGCTGAACTATACTCTCAGTCTCTCTCCCCAAAGGCTAGCAAGTGGCAAGCAAGAGCTCTGTCCCACTCCACTGCTCGCTGAAAGTGAAACCCAGCCTGGGAGACCATGGTTAGTTATAAGCCCAGGTCCCATTGAGCAACGCGGGAGGTCTGTGTTTGGCCATCAGAGCTGCCTATCAGGGTTTGCAGGGATGAGATTGGAGTGCCCATGGCTACAGGACACCTCCCTCCCAACTTGTAATTGCTTTGCAGCTCTGTGGCTGGAAGGAAGACCTGCCGATCAAGGTAAGCTGAGCTTCCATTTGGGTTTCCAGGGTGACAGAAGGAGTGCAGACAGAGTTCAGGCATTCTCCCGGCTCCGTTGCCAGAGGAATTGATTGCTGGTGCCTGACTGTCTGCCTTCCCGAACCACAGCTGAACACACCGAACCAGGCCTCTTCCGAACGCTGGTTTGTTGGCAGTGGACAATCACGAACTGCCGGATCGCGATCGCCATTTTCATGGGTTTTTGAAGTTCGTAATGCGGTTCGTGCCCATCTCTACTAGCAACTATAGTTTCTACATATAGTATATTTTTATTGCTTCAAAATGCTGTCAAGTTTATTATTATTTCTCTCAAATGCATGGCTCTTATCTTTAATTAAACAATAATTTCTGTTCAGTACTTAATCTGTGTGGATTCATGCTGTTTCTTCCTCCGCAGAAGAAATACAAATAAACCTTTTCAATTTTTTCAGCTTCATTTGAAAGAAGACCCAGGATCTTAGGTTCAAGCAAGCAAGAGATTCAGGTAATCTTTCAGCGCAATCTGGGGGAGCTGAAAGTGCACAGGGTGTCAACAAGGGGCTCTGTTGGTATATCTCTGAGATACGCCAACAGAGCATCCTGACAGCACTGCACCCTACCCAGGCACCAGCTTGGCAATGTTGCAGGGCAATGCTCATGCTAGTTGCTGAAGGAAAAGAAGTGGCCCTAGATCATGGCAGAGCTTCCTGAACTGCCCTAGCCTGGATACCAGTCACGGGAAGTCACACCATGAAAAATCATAGCATAACTGATAGGTGCCCACACAATGGGACAGGTGCTGTCCTGCCCACAAGTCCTGGTGGAGCACAAGGAAGGAGGGAAAGCTGAAGGCAGGAGGGCAGATGGAGGTAGGTTAGGTTGGTGGATAGGAAGGAGAGAAGGAGGCAGGGAAAAGGTGAGAGGTTGGGGGGGGGCTTTCAGGGAAAAGAAAGAGGAAATAGTGAAAGGGGGAAATTAGATGCCTACTGTAAGAATTCATAGGTACCCTGCTTGTATATTCTAATAGTCAACTGTGGCCCATCTGTAGCTACTTACATCCACAGATTGAGGCATGGGTACAGAACCAAGATTTTTCAGCAAGTTTGTATACTTTAAAATAATGGAGGGGGGATTAAATCCCCCAAAAGACAAGTGCAAGCTCAGACAAAGCTCCAATATTACTCCTCCATCCACCCTGCTATTAAGGCAGTGAAACTGCAGGTGGGAGGGGAAGGAATCACTGCTGTTGTTGAGGTGGTGAAGCTGCGAACAGGCAGGCTGTGGGAGTCTCCACTGCTGTTGAGGAGGTGAAGCTGGCAGCAAGTGGACTGGGGGAGTTGCTGCTGCTGCTGTTAAGTTCGTGAAGCTGGGGGGGGGGGCGCTGGGGAAGTTGCTATCCACCACCATTGAAGTGGTGCAGCATGTCAGGTTCAGGTTCTATGTATAACCAAAGAGACTCCATTTTAATTCTTTTAGTATTCTGAGTGCTTCTTTCACAGGTGCCAAGACGCTCCCTCGCAGTTATCTCACAGAAGGAGAATGTTTTGACTTCAGCTTTTCCAGCCTTGGGAAACTTTCACTTTCTCAGCTTCAAGCGGCTTGTTTTGAGAACTATGGGGGGTGGCTGGGCCTGCTGGGGTTTGATACTCTGTACCTTGTTCTTTGCCTATCATTCGTAACAATACACGTGTACCAGCCCAGATATTGCATCTGGGCCAGTGGACTATAATGGTTGCCTTTTTCAGTAAATCTTTTGAAAACAATGGACTCTTGTCTGATTGCAGAAGGTAGTCTGGATTACAACTATTATTTAGCCACAGATCTGACACAGCAGTGGGGAGCAGACTGGGGAAGTTGCTATCTCCACCACTGAGGTAGCAAAGCTGGGGGCAGACAGGGAAGCTGCTGCTTCTGTTGAGATATGTAGAAACAAAAAAGAGGCATCTCCAATACAAAACCCAAAGCAAGGCATGGTGAACCACAATAGGAGATACAAATAATATTCTAATAGACAATTCGCACGGAAGCTGAATTACTGAATTATTCAAAAAGGCTTTTTTACTCAGATAGGAGGGCGGTATTTTAGGGAGGGGGGTCTTGGATGTTTCACTAATAGGAGGGCAGTATTGTAGGGAGGGGGTCTTGGATATTTCACCAATGAGTTGGGAACCATGGGCTCCACCATAATATTGCTTTACATATTATTTGTTGCTTTGAATATGTACTCATATATACTGCTTGTGCTTCATGTTGTCTAATATCAATCCTAGAATTGATTATGTTCTGTTTCAGCAATCCTTCAACCCTGTATTGGATCCTTGCTAATGCTATGTCTCTGTAAACTTGTATTCATCCACCCTATGACATTGTTTATGGAAATGTCCTTGACACTGTATGGAAATGTCTACCCTTGTCCTTGCTACTGATTGTACTGATCTCACTCTATGTAATCCGTCTTGAGTCTCAGTGAGAAAGGTGGACTATAAATGACAAATAAATAAATAAATAAATAAATAAATAAATAAATAAATAAAGAAAGAAAGAAAGAAAGAAAGAAAGAAAGAAAGAAAGAAAGAAAGAAAGAAAGAAAATATATATTTTAGTTTAAAGTGACGAATGCTCTAATAAATATTTATAATCATATACAAAGGTATCTTATGAATGAATAAATAATCAAAGAACTCTTACAATGATCACAGTAATACAATGTAAAGGACAGCCAAGTAGAAAGTAAGTATCAATATAACAGTATATTAAAGTCCAAAAATGTATGTTCTTCTCTTTTTCAGATGAAAATGCCAAGGAAGGTGAACATCGAAGTTCAACAGGTAAGTATTTTGCTTAAATTCAAGTGAATAATTTTGTCCATTTCCTTTTGTATTTTTTTTCAGGTGGAGCTGTTGAGGAGATGGTAGACCCCGAAGGAACCCATCAGCCTACCAAGTAGCTGGCCGTTTAATCAGTCTTGTTTCATGCAAAACACTTTTTCAGGGGCCAAATTAATCGGCCCACCCAAACCAATAAACACACAAAACTTTAAAATGCAATTCTCAAAGTAATTCTCTCGGTGTGCTGCAGAAAGTCGGCCGTACACCAAAGTCCCAGTTCCTAGCTCTATCTGATGTACTTCTTTATCATTGTGTGATGACTAGACATGGGCACGAACGGAACCCCCCCCCCCCCGAACAAGCTGTTTGTTGTTCATTGCCATCCGTGAACAATAAACAATGAACAGTAACGAACATGACCCTGTTCACAAACATGTTCGTTATTCATGGCCCCTTAAAAATCCCTTTAAACTGGCAGGCAGCAGGGGGGAGTTCCTGCAATGTGCAAGGGGCTAGGCCCTTTAAACACCCCACAAACTGACCTTCCCAATGTCCAATACCCCCCAAATTTGCAGGGGACATAGTCCTCACTGTCATCCAAAGACCCCCCAAGTTTCAGAGAGATTGCCCCCTGGAAAAGACATGATCCATGTGTCCCCCACTTTGCTGTTTTTGCCCTTCACAGTGGCAAAAACGGAACTGCCAGTTGGAAGGCAGCTACTTTGAGGGGTTACAAATTGACCTTCCCAATGTCCAATACCCACCAAATTTGCAGGGGACATAGTCCTCACTGTCCTCTGAAGACCCCCAAGTTTCAGAAAGATTGCACCCCGGGAAAGGCATGATCCATGGGTCTCCCCCTTTGTTGTCATTTTCTCTTCACAGTGGAAAAACGGGACTCTCTGCTGGAAGCACTTTGAAGAGTTAAAGGCAGAAGGAAAGCCAGAAGGAGTTCAGACGGAGTCCCTGCTGTTGCCAGGGGAATTGATTGAAAGGCCCCAGACTGTCTGGCTTGACAAATGGCTGACAAAGGCAATGGAGGAGGCTTGCAACGACCACCTGTTCGTTTAGAATGGAGCCTCATGAATGGCTTGTTCACGAACAGAGGAATGGGCTGTTCATGGTTTTTTTCCATTCGTAATGCTCTTCGTGCCCATGTCTAGTGATGACCCTTGCAGGTATTTAAAAAGTATGCTAGACAAACTGCACAAAGAAAGTACAACAACAGAAGACTGGATTGTGACCAAGTCTTCACTCTTAGTTCAAGTTGTGACTCCAGTTGTTACTCTTAATTCTTCATCACTTATAAAATTCAACTGGCAGACCATCAATACCTGTAAAATGGTTCTATGAAAAAAATCATCATTACTGTAGACCTAGAAAGGGGAAAGTTTACAAGCATCACAGTACTTTTGAAGATGCATGGAAATGAATAAGACACCTATTTAATCTGTCAGCAAACCTTTCTCCCAGGAGGTCTTGAATAATTAGTATCTTTACATTTTATTTAGCAGGGTGTTATCCTAAGAGATGAATGCACCCAACTACAGCATTGGCATTTTGCAATTACTTGCCAGTAACACTTGGTTACCACAATTTGCTTGCTTGAACAACAGTCAAAATTGATTTCATGTCTGCCATCTTACAGTGAATGGCTTGAAGATCTTGGTTTGAGAACTGACAACTGTCAATCATTTATCAAAAGGCATTTCAAAGGAAAAGTTTATTACCTGGTGTGTGACCTTTACTTGGGCCTCCTTCTATGACAGCCCTATTGCTAACATGCCAATCAAATTCATCACCAGAATCTTGAGTATATTGACACACAGTTGTCCAGTCTTGGCCCTGCATTTCAAAGTTACAGCTTCCTGTGACAGAGGTGTATTGACCTGTCAAAACAAGAAAAAAGTAAATGTTCTTTGATGCATACCAATTATATTAAAATGGACAGTATGTTTTATTAAGAGGAGCTATTTCCCCTAAAAGCCCAAATTTACATATCTTAAGAAGACAAAAGAGCTCTTGGGACCATTTCTGTGAGAATATCACCTCAGTGAATGACTGCAAGGTTAATACCACCAGATTTCTCTTCACCCACTAAGCTTCATCCCTCTCCTTATAATACAGCAGCCATAGCTGAAAGGCCTCTCCTGTGAAGAGAATTCTGTGCTGCAAAGAATCCCCCCTGCTTTCCAGATGGTGTGAAGTATAAACAAACAGGTCTTTGCATAGGCAATACAGGAATATGCGTTAGCTGTAAAAATAGAAACAGATGTTTGAGCCCTGTCATAAAATGGGCCACTTGAGAGAAATGCTTCTGATTAATCGAATATGTAGCCTCTGTGACTTAGTGTTCCCTTGTGCATTTCCTTTGCCTGAATCTGTAGCTCTTAGCAGCCAGACTCAACATGGCAATAGGTCAATGGCTAAATGTAGGCACAGATGGAGGGGTACTTTGGGTCAGAGAATGCATGGGATATGGTGTTCTGGGACATGTGAGATTCCTTGCATGATAATTCAAGGTTCTGACAGAAAGAGTGCTTGCTTTCCCAAATATTCTTTTACATGACTCTTACCCTCCCCTCTTGCTATCTTCATCCTTGTTTACCAGATGGTTCATTGTCTTTGATTCTAGTCTTTCTCTCTATCTCTGAAGCCCCCATACAGATTGTCATTCAAGAATTGTGTGACCATCTCAGGGCTGAATGTGGGAGAGGAGAGAGATATACTGGAAAAATTTCACAGGGAAGACTCCATAAGTATACTAGCTACAGCTGGTGTGTGTGTGTGTATAATATTCCAGCAATAAGTGAACTATCAAAAAACTTCCCCTATCTCTTTGCTGTTTATTCATTTTTCTAAATCCTCACATCACTACATACAAGCTAACTTACAAGGATGTTACTACTGAGAGAACCCTTTTTACACACACACACAAAAGTCAGCATTGTCTGCTCAGACTGGCAGTGGCTCTCCAGGGTCTTTGGTTGAGGTCTTTCACAAGACCTACTATCTGGTCCTTTTAATTGGAGATGCCAAGGATTGAACCTCATACTTTCAGCATGCAAACCAGAGTCTCTTCTACTGAGCTACAGACCCTTCCCTTTTGATTTCCAGTTGTATCAAGCTTTGAGTAGGATATCCTACTCAATAATACTACTAAACAATAATTCTGATGACCTTAATTAATCAGACCAATTGTTTAGTAGGCAAATTCATATGGGATAGATCTATTGACAGTTATTAACTAGGATAGCTAAACGGAGCCTCCAAATTAGAGGCAGGTGCAGGGAACAAAGACTTGTAGGCTTTCCAGATGCATCAAGCTAGCCACTATTTGAAACTAGATGCACTCTATGGTGTGATCTAACAGAAGTCTTCCTATATTGGTTTTGTTTTCTCGGCCATGTCAGACGCTCCTCTCCGCAGGTCTGGGAGGAAGCGCCTGAGCAGCCTGACCGGGCGGCTGATCTGCGAAGATTAGCCCCCAGGACTCCCAGTGAGGGAGGCTGGGTCCAGAGCGCTGCGGGAAGAGCCCCCTGAAACTGATGCAGGGGGTAAATTGCCCGTTTGCTCCTATGGAGGCCGGCGGACGTGCACGGCACCTCGAGTGCTGCCGGGCCATGGAAAATGGCAAAGAGCAGAACTAGGCGAAAGCCTGTAAGTAAGCGAATCCCTTCTGTTATTACAAGCGTACGTGAAGGATTGGTGGGATCTGAAGCTAAAAAGGCTTGGGTTTCTTCCCCCTCACTGAGTTTCAGAATTTGGTCGGCAGTCTCCCCCCCCCCTAAAATGGCGACGAAAAAGCAGAGTCTCACTTTGGGCAAGTAAATCTCAGTTGCCCTGCAGAGAAAAGAAGAGTCTCTTGAGGACTTAGTGAAGAGGTTGGTTATCGAAGCCATAAAGCCCTTTGTTGACAAGTTAAACAAAACGGATCAAAGGGTGGGCTTAATTGAGAGCGAAGTGAAAACCATTAAGGAAGTAGCGGGGGGGCAGAGAAGTCTGCTCGGGAAAATGCATCACTCGTGAGGGCAATGAACAAAGAATTAAAGCTGGTGGAGAACCAGCTGATCGGGCTACAAGTGGAATGAACACAGACAATTTTGCACCTCCAGAACATGGAAGAGGAGGAAAATGAGGATTTAAAGGATCTTGCCTCGGAATTATTGGCGACACCCGCGAGGGCAACTAAAGAAGAGGTAAAAAGCGCCATTTTGGAGGTCCATCGGGCTTCTTCAAAATATGCAACGAAGCGTCAGCTGCCTCGCGAGATCATCATTGATTTTTCATCTAAGAGGATCCGGGACACTATCCTATATAACTCATACAATGCGGATCTGGACTTTTTGGGGAACAAGGTCAAGATACTGAAGGACGTTCCATTTTTAGTTCGGAAAAGAAGATTTAAGTATAAAAGGTTTGCAGCTCTTCTGAGGGAACGTGGAATAAAGTATAAATGGCTATTTCCGGAAGGTATCTGGTTTAGTTACAAAGATAAAGCTTACAAGATAATATCAGAAGATCAGCTAAGGGACTTTGAGGGCAAAACCCAAGAATTTCAGCAAGAGGCCAAGCAAGAAGAAAAGGATTTGAAGTCTGAAGGGGGAGGGGAGGGGGGAACGAGCACGGCGGTTGCAGCTGTTCAGAGAGAACTGCGTCCGAGGCCCGGGGGGGGGGAGGAAGATTTAATTTGGATTGTAATCTGTATTTTGCAAGGTCAACCATTCCATCAGTATTTTACAAAGTTTTAATACTAAACAATGGCAGTATGAAGGGAAAGCATTATTTGTAGTGTAGTGTTGTTATATGATGTTGTTGTTTTTTCTTTCCTTCCCTCTGCCCCCCTTCCTTCCCTTTGAATTGTTAGTTACTGTAAGCAATTAAAAATAAAAAAAAATTATAAAAAAAAAGAAGTCTTCCTATATTCAGGCACCTAACAAAATAAAAAAATATATAATAAAACACATCTTAAAAACTGTTAAAACCAGCAAAAACTCATCATTAAAAGTATTAAAACCAGAATTAAAATATGCAAAAAAGCATAAAAATGACAATTAAAACATTGGGCAGGAAAGAGGAATCTCTCAGGGAATGCCAAACAAACCGTCTTTACCAAGTGGTGGAAGATGGCAATAGAAGAGGGCAGACAAGACTTCCTTGGGAGAAAGTTCTAGAATTTTTGGTGCCACAACTGAGAAGGCCCTTGCCACACATCTAATTTCAGAAGGCAGGAAGACCCTAAGCAGGGCCTCAGAAGATCACTATAGTGATTGGAGAGGCTCATAAGGGAGTAGGCGGGCCAAGTATGTTGGTCCTAAATCACATAGGGCTTTAAAGGTCACCTTGAATTGTACCTGGAAACAGACTGGGAGTCAGTGTAGGTGGGCCAAGAATGGAGTGATCTACTCTCTACAATCCACTCCACTCAACATCGTGGTGGCAATATTCTGCACCAATTGAAGTTTCTGAACACTTTTTAAGGGCTTTACTGTAAGTGGTCATACTTGCCCTCACAATATTGAGGCTTATAAATATGGCAATATTATAAGCCCCTCTGCTCATGTGTTTAAAACACAGACAAGCTGCCTGGCTAGGCAGGAGATGGAAAAGTACTGGAACGTGAGAAGTGAAGTAAGGCCAACTTAGCCCCACACTGTGGAGTTTGTGCATAACCATAGAACAATGGAGGTCTCCAGAAGTAGTTGAATGAATCCATTCACACATCCTGCCAATCCTACCATTTACCCACTCTCCTAGTATAGCCTCACCCATCCAGCCATTGTGGGTCATCAAATAATCTTTTTACACCTATGGTTCCTCTCAGGAAGACCTAATCAAATCTTCCTAGTTCATTGTCCCACCCTGGAGACAGTTTGCCAGCTTTATTGTCTCACCCTGGAGACAATTTCCCAGTCCTTTGTCCCACCCTGGGAGGAACTATTAAGGCATTTTTTTAGGGCAGAGACTCCCAGTCCTGCCTCAGGGCATGTTTCACAGTATATATGACTGTCCTGCCATGTGCTCAGTGTGTCTGTGTTCTGGACCTTCCACACGCCCTCAGATGGCATGTCTGAGCCCTTTTCCCTCTTGCCATGAAGTTCTAGCCAATGAAGCTGCTCTCCCTCGGACACCTCCAGTCTTCTGGACCTGCTAACTATAAAGCCAACTCTGCAACTCTCTCCAACTTTCCTCCCTGCTACCCCCCCCCCCCACACACAATTCCCTTATTGCAAGGAGACCAATTCAGGTAACATTACAGCTTTACAACAATGCTTGTTTGAGGAACTACTGCAAGTCACTTCTGAACAATGAACTGCTTTTTTGTTTATTGAGGACAAAATTCTTTTCACACTTCAAGACACAGGATCAAAGAAGTCAGGAGAAATAAGTAACTTGGGAAAAAGTTGTGATGCATGAAAGAACTGTAGACCTAACTGTGGGATGCAGTGCTGAAGGCATCAATGCCTTTTGTGTATTTTGTAGTTAAAAAGCTTAAAAAGTGAACTTGAATATGAAAAGACTTCAATTTAAATGGAGCTTTCCCTATAGAATAGAAACAACTCTGAAGCCTTGCTTTTAAAAAAAATTATTATAAATGGATTCGTTCTTCAATTACAAGCCAGCTTGCCTGATCAAAAGAAACTGATCTGGTAGTATTACTTCTGATATAACAACTAAGAATTTAATAAAATGCTTCAGAAGCTATAATGTTATTTGTAAAAAGGAAACAAAGGAGATTAATAGTGTAATCCTAAACAGAGTTACACCCTTCTAAGATCCTGAGTTTACAAAGGTGTAATTCTGTTAGAATTGCACTGTTACCAGTGACAATCTTTAAGGCACAGTAACTAGTTAAGCAACATATTCAGAGCTGAATTAATGGTCCCAGAGATTCTTGGCTTTGATAGATTGGAAAATGAGCACTATTGAGCTTAAGAAAATTGTTGTCTCAGCCCAGAATCCTGTCTCCCACAACATTAAACTGGATGCCTTGGAAGGCTTAGAGGCCAGGACAGAGAGTCCAAATCCTCCTTACATTGTTGCCCAGCCACTAGTTTTCTAAGGTAGACTACACCTAAACATGGGAGATGTAGGTATCATGGCTAACAGTCATCATTCATTCATTCACTTCATTTATATTCTACCATTTTACCCAGTGAGGACCCAATGTAGCTTACATTGTTCTCCTTGCCTCCATTTTTCCTCATAACAACCACCCTGTGAGATACATTAGGCTAACAGAGAGTGACTGTCTCAAGGTCACCCAGCAAGCTTCCATGGCAGAGTGGGGATTCGAACCTGGGGCTCCCAGATCCTAGTCCAATCCTTTAACCTCTGCAGCACACTACAGTTTCTTAGTGAAGCCAATGCCAGAAGTGTGTGGAAGGAACTGTTTGTCTCATTTATGTGAACAGTTTTGGATTGCTTTCCCTGACAGAAGTAGACAAGGTCCTCAGAGGTGTGAACATCACCACTTGCAAGCGTGTCCTATAAGGCTTGTTAAACCTTGTCAGGTTTTATTAATTTCTTGAGTCAGAATAATATTCTTTATTGCAAGGTTACCTTCCAAGGCATCTAAAGGAGGCAGTAGTTCATTCACTACTGGAAAAGCCTTTTCCTATTTTAAGAGAAAAGTTATTTTCTTGAAAACTATGCCTGCTATTTTCTGTTTTGGGGAAAACTGATGGAAGTAGTAGTGGTAGCAAAGGAACTCCAGGCATATCTGAATGACACTTATTCCTTTGAAGTAGGGAATGGATGGAGATTCTTGGTTCTGGCATATTAGAAATGGAAAGAAGAAAAATGAGCACTATTACATGAAAGAATTTGGCTATGGGATAGAGGCTGTTCTAGAAGTGTTGATTAGAGATGGGCACGAACAGCAATACAAACTTTAAAAAGCCACAAACAGTCCAATCAGCTGTTCGTGAACAAGCTGTTCGTGAGGCCCCATTCTAAACTAACAGGTGGTCATTGCAAGCCTCCTTCATTGCTGTTCATCAAGCCAGACAGTTTGGCACCTGCAATCAATTCCCTTGGCAACCGGAGGCAGGGACTGCCTGAACTCTGGCCGATTCCACACTACCTTAGCTCCCGCTTTTCTTGTGCAATGATTGCTCCATCTGTTATTGCGCATTCTTCGCTTGTTTGTCCACATCACCCTTTGAATAGCGCTTCTCCTGCGCAATCCATTGATCACATCCCCTTTCAAAAAGATGGGTAAAGGGGCGGGAAAAACCCGAACGGCTCCGCGGTTTTTTTTTTTTTTTTTAAAAAGGACAAATTGACGCTATATCGACGAGTAAGCATCCTGGTTCAATGGTACAACGACACCATTAAGATAATATATTTTAAAAAATCACCCGAGACACTTACGATGAGCGCTCGGAACATCACAGCCTGCATGCTGGTTGAAATCATCCAGGAATGGGTGAGCAGTCACGATCACCTACAGCAGCATCCCACAGCAGAGCTTCATTTTGTCTTTGGAAAATTGAAATCTGTGCCTAACTTGTCGGCACAGTCCGTGTCGGGGCGTAACATGAGCCATGATTTCAGTATCATGTGGATGCCCCCCCCTCAATATATAAATTGAATTAACATATGAAATTGTTCCTCTGATATTTGAGGTCTGCCCGCTTTTTTAAAATGAGATTAATATGATAAGATGTCGCCATATCGACATGGTACTCTTATTTTTTAAAAAAAAGGGTGGGGACAAAGGCGGAGAATTACTCCTTAATTGGGAGGCGGGTCAAGAGAGGCTCGGAATTCAACGGAGGGCAGTTATTCATCAAAAGATAACCCGCGGCGAAAGTGCAATGGGCTGTGGCGACGCCATGGCGAATTAATGACGGCTTTGGAGACGATGCATGTGAACAGATGAAGGAATGGCGCTGCAGAAGTGAAAAACTGCCGCAAGAACAACGGTAGTGTGGATTCGGCCTCTGTCTGAACTCCTGCTGTTGCCCTGGAAACTCCAATCTAAGCCCAATTTAGCTTGATAGGCAGGTCTTCAAGTGTGGAGCTCCAAATTTGTTACAAGAAAGCAAAGAGCAGGGGGGAGGGGGGCTCCCAGCTCTGGTTTTGCAGACAGTGAGGGAGAAACAGTTGCTTTTTGGCATTTTGAGAGTGAGACAGGGAGAGTGCATTGGAGCTTGAATTTTCTTTGTGTGTGGTGGGATAGGGATCTACCTCTTCAAGTTCCAGGGCTGCTGCCATGCTCTGGGCCAAGCTATTATTTATTACTGGTACTTTCCTGCTGCCTGCTCAGGTAAGGTTTCTGGGAGTCGTATGGTAGGGATCTACCCCTTTAAGTTCCAGGTCTGCTGCCAGGCTCTGTGGCCAAGCTATTATTTATTATTGCTACATTTCCTGCTGCCTGCTCAGGTAGGGGTTCTGGGAGGGGTGTGGTAGGGATCTTGATGACTGGAGGAGAGCCTGCTGGCCCCCATGAACAAACAACAACAAACATGTTCATGAACAGGTCATGTTTGTCAATGTTCATTGTTTGTTGTTCGTGGCTGGCAATGAACAACGAACACCATGTTTGTTTTTTTCTGTTTGTGCCCATGTCTAGTGTTGATAAGTGGCTACAGATGGTTACTAAAAGGATACCAGTGTCAGAACATGACTCTCAACATCTGTCAGTGCCAAATACCAGTTCCAATGATCATTTAAGACTTTGCGTACATAGCTCCATAAAAAGTTCCATACACTTCCGTAAGAGAATGAAAGAAGATACTAAATAGAAGAGTTTGCCCTAACAAAGTAAATTGATAGCTTTCCGATGCAGCAAATAAGACAGCAGTCTGGGAAGTTCAGTGTGGCAACTCAATAAAGAAATTTAGTTTACAAATCTCAATACTCAATTCAGATTTACCCCTCCAGTTGATGCATCATTCCCATGTGGCTAGTTCAGAGAAAACCATCTAGGAGCAGAGAAAGGTGTGGGCTTGTACCCAAAGGGTGACAAACTGCGGAAAGCAGATGGGGCAGGTGGTCTACACATAATTTACTCTTGCAGATCATAGGTCCAAGGTAAACAGCAGGCCCTGATATATGAATGCTGACCTTCTTGACAGCCAGTTTGGTGTAGTGGTTAAGAGTGGCAAGACTCTAATCTGGAGAACCAGGTTTGATTCCCTACTCCTCTGAAGCCAGCTGGGTGACCTTGGGTCAGTCACAGCTTTCCAGAGCTCTCTCAGCTCAGCTCCCACCCACTTTACAGGGTGATTGTCATGGGGATAATAATAACATACTTTGTAAACCGCTCTGAGTGGGTATTAAGTTGTCCTGAAGGGCAGTATAGAAATCGAATGTTATTATTACTATTTACTGATGAGGAGTGAGCCCATCTGGTCTAGATCATAACACTTCTTTGACATCCTATGGTTTCTGTCAGTGTTGTCTGTTATCTCAAGCAAGACATTTATGTGAACATGGAATCCTGAGCAGCTAACCCAGCTGTTTATTTATTTATTTACATATCTAAAATATTTATATCCTGTCTTAACTCCTTATAATCAAGGCAGTTAACAAAGCTAATACATAAAGTCATTATAATAAGACAAAAACATACAAGGTAGAAACATAGCCAGATCTGCCCACGTGGCTTATCATCCACCAAACATCCTCTGAAATAAAACCATTTAACATGTCTTCTTGAATGCAGAGAGTAAAAATGCTCTCCACGCTCACTCTGGCAAGCCATTCATGAGGACTAGACCTACCACAGAAAAAACCCATGACCTGACTGATGGCTGACAGACAATCAGAGAGGGCAGCACAAAGAGAATGCTGTCTTGCTTTAGTGGTTCAGGCTGTTGGCCTTTGGGTCTAGGTCCATTACTGCTGCTTCCTCCACCACCAGAGCAAATGGGTCCTCTAATGTCATTCTTCAAAGTCAGTCAGGACCGGATATGAGAGAAAGCTCGACTTACTGGACAGGGCCATCCAGCTACAGTTAAACACCTTTCAGTGCACTCCTAAGAAGAGTTACTCTAGTCTAAATCCATTTAAACCAATGATCTTAGATTGAGCTTAGATTGGACTAAGTATTCTTAGGATTGGACTGCTAAAGTCCTACCAAACTCAAAAGGAAAATTAAGCACATGCTTAATTCTCATTAATGCACCTGATGAAAGTGGCCCTTGCCTACAAGAGCTCATGCCTGTATGATGTTTTTGTTGAAAGACAAATGCTGCTATTACCCTTATACCCTCTACCACTCAAATTGATGGGACTTTAAGGTGCTTAACTTAGGCTCAATTGTGCTTCATGATTTCACCTTATAAAAAGATCACTTGGCTACAGGAATTCTTTTCTAATACGTTGCCTGCCAACTCTGCTCATATTGTTTACAACAAATATTAAAGAACAGTGTGCACAGGGTCGATGAATTCAGCAGATTGTTTGAATCTGGCTGGCATTCTTTCCTTTCTGATGTAAACTCAAGTCTATTTAAAGGTGATAGGAAAAGGACTTTTCCATTTTTCTTTAAAATTGCTTTCATTTCAGTATGTCAAGGCATTTGACTAGATGGTTCATCAACTTGGAGGCCTGCTATTCATAAAAGCAACATGTAATTCAATACACTCCAGGAGAATGGAACCTGCTTGGGAGGTGTGTCTGTGCTTTCTCGCGCCTGAGTACTGCTGCTGATTTTTTAAAGGGCATGAGAACTG
Organism: Eublepharis macularius; assembly: GCF_028583425.1. Lineage (NCBI taxonomy): Eukaryota > Metazoa > Chordata > Lepidosauria > Squamata > Eublepharidae > Eublepharis > Eublepharis macularius. Next base: position 67,206,885 of record NC_072800.1, on the reverse strand, counting down.
TGAGACTTTTAGATGGGAAAGTAGTCAAAAATGTATTTAAGTTCACCATACTGCAAAAAATAAACCACCTCCCCCTTTCTCATTTTTCCTTTAATCACACAGCCGCAGTTCCATTATTCCTCTACTGTGCAAATGTGTTTTTGTTCTAATTAGTGAAAACACAATACTACAGAGTCAAATTTGGTTGTTGAAAGAGAAAAAAGCCAGGTGCATTTAATCCATATTTATACAGAAAAGAATGATTAGCATATATGATTGTGGGATATGAATTATTGGTTCTGTTCATAGCTGAGACATACCATAATTCTTTCAGTCTTTATCCTGCTCTTTCTCCAAGGAGTTCAAAGTGGCATATTTATCCTCACAACAATCTTGTGAGGCATATTTGACTGAACGAGGGATGGGGAGTGGCTCAAGGTCATCCAGTGAGCTTTGTATCTAGATTCAAATCTGGGTACCCCCAACTCCAGGTGTCCATTGCAACCATCTTGAGCTACTGCACTGGAAATATACTACCAACCTGTTCCCCTGCCCTCTGCCAGTCACTCTAAAAATATAAAGAAAAAAATGTAGACAGAACATAAGGGAGGGACCATAGACAGAATACAATTTAATAAGAAATTGGTAAATTTGGAGATTGTTTTATTCTACTTTATGTGATTGTGAATTGGGAAAACACTTTACTACAGAACAGTATGCAAGGGTCAAAGATCAAATAGGCTTTCCTCAAAGCCTACAAGATGAGCCAAGTCCAGACAGTTATTTAGTTTAGTTCATCCCCTTCTTGTCATTATATTATCATTAGCATAGCAAGGGCAGAAGTCCAGCTGCCAAGATGTCATAGTTGTCTGAATATGTGGAAAGACCCAGTCATTATCACGCTGGGTGGTACCAGTCCATTCACTGACAGCCAAGGAGTCTATGATTTGCCAAGGCTGGAGAAAGGAATGGTACAAAAAGTCAAATCAACTGAATTAAAGAGCACCAGCCAAGTAACCCCACCTCAGAAAGGCTGTGCCCCCCCCATGTAACCTCTCCTCTCTTACAACGGAAGGCAAGGTATTGAGCTCGGTTCTCTGCTTTTAACGTCTGCTGTACCAGTACTTTTTTATTCCCTATGAAAACCTTTCATCCATTGTTACAAAGTTTGGGTGGCTTTATGGAGGCTCGAACTGATTTATGGGATTGCATGCTTCTATTCATTGTCCGAATAAGAAAGAAAAGCAGATGCTATCAGCAGTCCTTCGGGAGATGCTTTCAAAAACCACTAGCGAGCATCATAACCCGTAATAGCATTTATGGAATAAATCATGATCTTCATTGGTTAGCAGAGGGATCATTACAGAGCATTAGGTTCCAGGATTGATGCTTTCTTTTTAGCCGCTGTAAAAACATTTCAAGGAATGAATTTACAAAAGTGTTTTTCCAAAGCGATAGTGTCTACGGAACTGTTACAGTTTTGAGGCAGAAAAGGCTCTCTTCTCTTCCCTTCCTTCAGATTTTGAAACAATAATATCCCATGTTGTTTTGGTATCTATCGCAGTAGGGTGATTAAAACTTCATCGGAAAAGTCAAAGAATTTTTAAAATAAATTCTGCATAGTCAGTCAGTCAGTCAGTCTTTTTATTACGGCCCACAAGCCAAACAGAAGCAGAAAATACAAGAAAAAAACAGTCATACAAATACCACCAATATTATTTCCACTTACATCATTGGGCTGCTGCAACTGGCAGTCTAACTGACATTTTTCAAATAACTTATGCATAGACACCACCTCTGCATTGCAGAGAACAGAAACTTGGCTATATACAGAGTAGTTTTTTAGTCAACCCCTGCCAATAAAATTCTGAGGGTCTGCTGTTCAGAAAACATTTTTTTGTTAATCTACATGGGTTCCAATAAATCCAAGAGTACCTGTACATAAAATTTACAATGGAAAAGAGTTTAGCATAGGCCAAGGGTGTTCAATCCCCCAGCATGCATGCTGACAGTGGCACACCAGACTATTTTCTCTGGCATTCAGCTCAGGGCCAGATCTCTGCTCAAGCAACCTTGCTGCTCAAACTCAAGCAACTGGCAGCACTTCTGGGGCCAACGGTGTAGACAAAGGCAACAGGCACAACCTATGAATATCATCGTGAAGCAGGCAGCCAAATCCCTGAGTTTCTGCTGGTGCCATTGTGGCTTGGCTTGTTCCAAGCAGGTAGGGCAAAGTACAACCTTCATCTCTTTGGTCCCCCCATTTTGATTGCCAGCACACTAACACCTTCACAGGCAGATGTTCCATTTCTTTCAATAGTTTGGCCAAAAAGGTTGCCTATATCTGCCTTAGCCAATTGGCCTTTCAAAATGGCCCAGTTTAAAGAAGACAATATTAACCACTATGTGCTGTATTTTCATTGAAAAATCACCCTAGGAAGATAGTACCATAGAACACATTTTAGGTATTTATGGTGTCAGAGTGTCAGTATTCTTGTCAGTTTTCTAGCCAGAGTCACGCCATCTTAAACATGCTATAATCTGTAGTTGTTTAGTTTTCCTCCCTCCAGGCCCAGGAGGTACCCAGGCCGCATATATCCATGGGAGCGAAGAGTCCTTATCAGCACATTCCGGCCAACGACCTTAATGTCCTCGTCTTCTCATGCCTTCGCAGACAGGACTAAGGGGGGAGGCTGGGAATGGGTGTTTGAACTATTGTTACTTTCAGTCCATGTGTCATTCTCAACAAAGCTTTCGTTCAGCCAAGGGCCTTCAGCCTTTGGAGTGTGGACACCTGTATCCTGAGCATAGTCTTTCAATAAACTTTTTGGAATCAAGAAACTTTGTGCTTCTTGCAGAAGGGGGGAGACAAACTCTAGATAACTGGGATTCCATAGCCTGACATATGGCTTATTTCGATAATCATCTGTCCATAAAGTCAGTTCATGTTCTATGTGACTGGCAATGGGGTGAGTGAAACTGACAACCAGTTCTCCTGTCCCCTGAGTGGCAGGAGAACAGGAGCTGTCAGCTTCACTCACCCCACGCAGGCCTCAACCCATGGGCTGAACCCAGCTCGGGGTCTGTCAGACTGACAGCTCTTGTTCTCCTGCCATTCGGGCGGCAGAAGAACAGGGCTATCAGTTTCACTCACCCCATGCTGGGTTCAGCCGATGGGCTAAAGCTGGCGCGGGGTGTGTGAAACTGACAGCCCCCTTCTCCTGCCGCTCACCAGTGGCAGGAGAACAGGGCTGTCAGTTTCACACACCCCTCAGGGGCGCCAGCCTGTCTGGGGTCATGAACTGCTCACGAATCGCACGAACCAGGTCAAAAAAGTCGTGGGGTTTGTTAACACACGGTCGAATGAACCGTGTGTTAACAAACCACAAATTGGCTAGGTTTGTACATTTTTTGGTTCATATTGCGGTTTGTGCCCACCTCTACTCTTTATACATCATTTATAAACAGGTTGAAAATGGCATGAAAATAAAAAATGGATTCATTTCTCACAGGGAGAAATAAGATTCATCATTTAAAGCCAGCTGACTTTCAGAATTTGGTCCCATTCCAAGTTTTGTCATTTTATCAGACACATTGTTAAGCGGTGTTTTTTGTATCTTAATCTTATTTTAAATAATAATCCTTTTCTACTGGTTTTACTTAACACTCTTTCCTGTTTATATAGTATACTTTTATCCTACCCATCTACCAGTCAGCTCAGATAGATTGCATTTATATTTCTCCTTCTTTGCTTCACAGTAATCCAATAAGAGAGTCTGACTGGTCCAAGGTTGCCTACAGAGTTTCATGACAGAGTGAGAAAAGTTGAATTCATATCTTCCATATAGTAGTCCAGTGCTCTAACCACTATACATGGCTCTGATATTTCTAAAAATGCTCTTAATTTTTTACTCTGGGTGATTTTATTGTGACCTTTCTGATGCATTTTTTGTAAGTTTGTTCTGTAACTCTCCTTGAGTATATGTTGTATCACAAGTTGGGATATTAGTGCTGGGTGAGTAGGAATTTTACTGAAAGGGGGAAATTATATTCACATTTTTTAACTCCTGAATTCATACAAGTCAATGGAAGTTTTCAGTGGAATGCTTAAGATGCACTGATCAGAGGAAATGTGAAATGTACTATTCCAGATTGCAAGCAGACTCTTTTCTTGTCATTTTCACTCTTTCAAATACTTGCCTTCTGTATGAATGTGTGCGTGTGGATGTGCACTACTCATAACAATCACTTTTCAGTGGGTCTCTGTGTCAGTCAGAACAAAAAGGACACATGCTTGCAGCAGCAGCATGGTCACATTTCTGGGAGTGAATTTTGGCATTTCCAGGCTATCACTTGAAACGCTATCAAACCTGCAAGATGCATGCACTACTGCCAATGACAGCCACACAATACCACATTGCAAATCTGTAAAAGGGATTGCCTACACACAAGCTCAGTGAAAACAGAAATTGTCTATTTAAAACAGAAATTGTTTAAAACAGAATGAGCCATTTTAATATTGTTGTTTTTCCAAGGAGAGACGCACAAAACTATTCCATGTTCTGTTTTCACTGTCTCTTTGATGTTAAAAAAATCAAGTAATACATTCTCTTTACTTTATCTAATAACTTTTTTCTATAACTTTTCCCTAATTGCTCCATTGATTTTTCTTAAAAATCAAACGGAATGTAATTAATCTATGGAGGACTCTGCTCTTGGGATACAGTTTTGAAGTTCTCTAAAGCTTTTTTTTCCTCTATAGATGTTAATGGAAGAAAAGCATTTTGAAAGAATGACTGAATTAGCCCTAAGTTGGTCCTACATCCAGATCCTGTTCAGCAGATGTCTCCAGGCATATGAAAACGTCAAGTCTCAGGCTCTGAGAGAACCAGCACAGAAGCAGCAGGCTCATAATTATCCTCTCTTGAGTAACTAAGAGCAGAACCACAAGTGACAAAAGGCACAGATTGGACACTTGTCTGCTTCCCTCAAGTTTTGATGGGAAATGTAGGCATCCTAGTCTCACAGCTTGGCTCTCTGACTGCTGTCCAATGGACTTTTCAACTGTCACTTGTCCAACATTCCGCCAAGCTGCCTACATTTCCCATCAAAACTTGAGGGAAGCAGACAAGTGTCCAGTCTGTGCCTTTTGTCACTTGTGGTTCTGCTCTGAGTATTACAGCACTCAGGTTAAAACAAATTGCAGCACACATGAATGCAGGTATAAGTACTTACTGCAATCAGCTTCATCTGACCGGTCTACGCAGTCAGCCTTGTAGTCACAAACATGGTGGGACTCGATGCAATTCTTGTTCCAACACACAAAATCAGTAATAGCCGGGCATACCCCAGAATCTTCTCCAACTGAAATCAAGAGGACAGCTCAATCAATACTTTAATTAAATCAAATAAAGCTCTTTTTTGTTTGTTTACCTATTACACTCTATCACTTGAGTGACTTACAGCTTCAAACAGATGTTATTCTTCCCCACTCACTTTCGATGATGGCTTGTACCTGCTTAGACTACTCTGTCACCCACTTTCAAGGCTTAGTGGATAAAAAAGCGTTTACTGGATGGGAATTGAGTGCAGTACTAGGGAAGCTCTTTGCTTGCCTTGATTGTTCCCCAGATATGTGAGAGTATGATAACACTTGTAGCAAGTGAATAAAGAAATGATGTAAAGATGTATATTCGTATAATCCCACTCACACATGCCTAGTCACATATAGCAGACCTTTCCCTACATTTCCCAAAGGCATCCCCTTCCAATGTCATCCTAAGCAATTTTTAAAAATCTAATTGAGTTTCAGATGTATTTTTCAGTATAGGGCAAGGACACACCATAGTTTCTGCACTGTCAGATTTGGCTCCTCTATAGTCAATTATTTACTTAATTTATTAATATTGTTATATACCATGCTCTTGGGAACATTCCCAAACAAAACCATATCTACACAGTACAAAATCAACAAGAGCAGCACACAATAGCATAAAAACCTTAAAACAACATAAAAACCAAACTAAAATCAATCAAGCAGCATAAAACAATAGCCATGAAATTATCTAAAAACAAAATAACTAACAAAGTAGGCTTAGACTGGAGTAACTCTGCTTTGGATTTCGTTGTAAACACACAACCAAAATTCATTTGAGACACTAGTTATAAACAGCCTACCAAACATAATTATCTGTGGCAGACCAGTCCCAGAAAAAGCCCAGAGAGCATAAAAACAGCAGTTTCCAAATGTCTTGGAAAATGAAAATACTTTTGCCTGCCACTAGCAGGGTCACATGGAAATCGACCTCAGATGATGGTCTCAAAATTCAGGCAGACTCACATAGGAGCAGGATGTCCTTTAGAAGCTGAACTTTGAACTGAGCCTAGAAATAAACAGGCAGCAAGTGAAGCTCTTTAAGCACCGGCCAAGTGTGTTTCCTGCAATCAATACCTGTTACCACTCTCACAGCTGTATTTCAAGACAGTTGAAAGTTTCTGAATAAAGAAACAGGTGAGGGGTAGCCAAAGTTTTAACAGAAGTCAGGGAATATCTTATAACCTGCTCTGATTCTTTGGTGCAAGCAAATTTCCTTGACAGATCTTCCATGCAAATAGGAAAAGTACACTTACGGTCTTAAATCCAAGTGCCCCATTCTAATTGGTGATAACTCCAGTTTATAAAAATCTGGATTTTTTTGCTTGCTTGCTTACTAATATGATATAAAGAGCTGTGTGGTGCAGTGTGATAAGCTGCAGTACTGCAGTCCAAGCTCTGCTCATGACCTGAGTTCGATCCTGGCGGAAGCCGGGTTCAGGTAGCCAGATTAAGGTTGACTCAGCCTTCTATCCTTCCGAGGTTGGTAAAACGAGTACCCAGTTTTCTGGGGGTAAAGTGACTGGGGAAGGCAATGGCAAACCACCCCATAACAAAAAGTCTGCCAAGAAAATGTCATGATGTGACATCCCTCCATGGGTCAGTAATGACTTGGTGCTTGCAAGTCATTTATCTTTTTACTTTATTATGATATATAACTTGAAAGCAAAACAATATATTGACTTGGAATCAAAAAGGAAAAGGAGACATAAAACAGAAAATTAAATCCATTTCCCACTGAAGTTATATATACTACTACTGAAAGCAAGAAATACAGATTGTGACATAAAGCTTGACACGAACATATAAAGCAATGAGGACAAAACACATTCATGGGCAACTTTCTGTCAACTTGCTAGTGCATTAAAACAATAGCACTCCTGTATGTATTTATTGCCTATTGTGAGACTTCGAGCAGAACTACAAGTGACAAAAGGCACAGGTTGGACACTTGTCAGCTTCCCTCAAGTTTTGATGGGAAATGTAGGCATCCTAGTCTTGCAGCTTGGCTTTCTGACTGATGTCCAATGGACTTTTCAACTGTCACTTGTCCAACATTCCGCCAAGCTGCCTACATTTCCCATCAAAACTTGAGGGAAGCTGACAAGTGTCCAACTTGTGCCTTTTGTCACTTGTAGTTCCGCTCTGAATGTGTGCTACTTCTATTAAAAGACTCACAACAATCAGTGTTTGACCAGTGGGAACTTTATGAATTATTAATCAATGGATTATTAATGTCATTAAAATTCTTCCTCACCTTTCTCCCCAATGCAGATCCAAAGTGGCTTACATAATTCTCTCCTCCATTTTTTCCCCACCCCATCCCTGTGAAGTCGGCTGGGCTGAGAGTGTGTGACTAGCTCAGAAAGGTTATACGGCAGTATGGAGATTTGAACCTGGTTCTCCCAGATCCTAGTCTGAGAGCCAAGCTACAAGTGATGCCCGACACAGGTTGGACACTTGTCAGCTTTCCTCAAGTTTTGATGGGAAATGTAGGCATCCAGGTCTTGCAGCTTGGTTCTCCATTTAATTGAAGTTTACAGAGTGGCAGTCTATGGGAGGGAGAACATGTGGTCAGGAGGGGAATGCAGGTGTTGGGGTCTCACTGGGGCCCCCTTTCCCTCCACTGTGTGTGTATGTGGGGGGGGGTGTCTGTAAACTTCAATTAAATGGAGAGCCAAGCTGTAAGACCAGGATGCCTACATTTCCCAGCAAAACTTGAGGTAAGATGACAAATGTCCAACCTGTGTCAGGCGTCACTTGTAGCTTGGCTCTGACACTCTAACCACTAACACCATGGTAACTCTCCGTATCAAGTACCAGTAATGGTAAGTCATATAGTTATACAAAATGGGTTTTTAAAAAAAATACTGGCTCTCTGAAGTTCAGTGTAGTTTGGCTCTTTAATTATAAAAGCCTGCAGACTCCTAGTCAGAGCTTTCTCTGATGATCAATGAGTCCATCTTATATTAGAAAGCAATGATGCAATCTAATTTTTAAAAGGGCTTTTTACAGAGAAATCCTAGCTCTGACATGGCTAGGATTGCCAATTGCTTAGAGAAAAAAATGTCAAAATGTCTTGTCTCTTTAATAGAAGTTCAATAAGCTATTATTTATCAGGCAATATTGTTTACCTTCATATCATGAAAATCTTCAACTGCCTGTTTCTACATATTAAGGCTGTATTAAAGGGAAAGGACGTTTTTCTTGCTAGAAAACATGCTAGGAAAAATTAACTTACAGGTAACCACAGAAACAAAAATCTCAGGGCATATAACTCATGGATTCCGATGTCTCTACACTCAGGGCTTTTTTTCTGGGAAAAGAGGTGGTGGAACTCAGTGGTGGAACTCAGGACCGCATAATGATGTCACTTTGGGTCAGCTGGAACAAGGGGGGAGTTTTTTAAAGTTTAAATCACCTTCGGTGAAAATAGTCACATGGCTGGTGGCCCCGCCCCCTGATCTCCAGACAGAGGGGAGTTTAGATTGCCCTCTGTCTGGAGATCAGGGGATATGGCCACCAGCCATGTGACCATTTTCAAGAGGTGCCAGAACTCCGTACCACTGCATTCCCACTGAAAAAAGCCCTGTCTACACTAATGCACAGAGTATGGGGGGGGGGGGAGGAATTTGAAGTCTTAACACAGGAAGAAGACTATGACATAATAGGCATTACTGAAACTTGGTAAATGACACTCTCAATTGGAATACTAGGACTGAGGGATACAACTTGTTCAAAAGGGAAAGACAAGGAAGGAAGGAGGGAGGAGTAGCATTATATGTAAAGGAGGTATATACCTGTGAGAAAATACATGTATCTGAGCATGAAGTTCAATTGAGAGTCTCTGGGTAAAAATAAAAGGAGTAAGAGCAAGGACATAGTAGGCCCATTGCAGGGACAGGAAAGTGAAATTGTAACAGGCAATGAAGAGAGGGCAGAACTGCTCAATTCCTACTTTTCTTCAGTCTTCTCCTGCGAGGGAACTCGTCCTCAACATGGTAATAACAGAACACATGCTGGGGGAAGGGAGTTACAGCCTAGGATTGACATGAGGTAGCACATAAACACCTAGTTTCTTTAAATGAAACTAAGTCCTCAGCGCCAGATGAATCGCATCCAAGGGTACTAAAAGAATTCAGAGATGAACTCTGAGCCTCTGTTCATTATTTTTGAGAATTCTTGCAGAACAAGTGAAGTGCTAGAAGATTGGAGGTGGGCAAATGTTGTCCCCATCTTCAAGAAGGGGAAAAAGGAGGATCTGGGTAACTACTGACCCATCAGCTTGACATCTATACCTGGAAAAGTTTTAGAACAAATAACCAGACAATCAGTCCTTGAACATTTAGAAAGAATGGCTGTGATTACTAGGAGCTGGCATGGGTTTCTCAAGAACAAGTCATATCAGACAAACCTTATCTCCTTTTTTGAAAAAGTCACTACCTTGCTGGATCAAGGGAATGCTGTAGATTCTCTCGATTTCAGTAAGGCTTTTGACAAGGTTCCACATGACAAGTTGGTAAAATGTAGTTTGGCTCCTATTACTGTTAGGTGGATCTGTAATTGGTTGACAGATTGCACCCAAAGAGTGCTTCTTAATGGTCCTCATCCTCTTCGAGAAGAGTGACAAGTGGAGTGCCTCAGGAATTGGTCCTACTTGTTCTGTTCAACATTTTGATAAATGATTTGGATGAAGGAATAGAGGGAATGCTTATTAAATCTGCAGATGATACTAAATTGGGAGGGATAGCAAATATGGTAGAAGACAGAGTCAGGATTAGACGTGGGCATGAACAGCATTATGAACAGAAAAAACAACGAACAGCCTAATCTGCTGTTCTCGAACAAGCTGTTTGTGAGGCCCCATCCTAAACAAACAGGTGGTCGTTGCCTCCTTCGTTGCCTTCAGCAGCCATTTGGCAAGCCAGACAGTCTGGCACCTGCTGCAATCAATCCCCTTGCAAAAGACAAAGGGGTGCCTCCACTTGACAAACTAACCAACCACAACCATATGGAAGACAATATGCAATGAACTGTACCATTAAAGAAACATAGTACAAAACTGAATTATATCAAACAATTTATAAAGTGCAATGTGCCCAGTGTAAATGCAGTCAATATAAAGTCAAGTAAATATTACAATGAATGAACCATCAGTAATGCATATGAACAAACCAACTGGTAAGCAATATAGGTAAATAAGAGTCTCTCTGTGTGTAGACCATGTTACAATCAAACGTCCCAGTAGAACAACCACTGCAAACCGTTCCTGCAGAGTAGCCAACGGGTCTATGCCAGGCGTTTGTCAATTCCCGTTTTGCGACAACTGCTTCCTCATGGGCAAGGTGTTAATACTATAATAAATAACAAGTCATAACATAGCAGTATCCCATTACATCAGAATAAAAAGCATGTAAGGAGTACATTTCTCATACTTACAGGTCTCACAATACACAATCATTCTAGCCAGTCAATAACCAGTCGATGCAGAGTGACGGGACAATGCCGCCCCACCCGTTAATCAACACCAAATTTATACATAAATATGTTAAAGGTACACAACCCCAATATGTTACATACATTTTTAAAGTTACAATGACTCAGCAAGGTTACAGAAAACAAGAGTAATCTAGCTCCTGATTCAAGCCCCCTGGGGACAAGCTCCCAAACTTGTATATACATTCCATCTCAAGTTGTAACAATCTACGTGTGTAATCAACATTGGATTTAACATCCAGGGAATATAGAACAGACACCTTCATGTCCCTGTGTCTATGATGTTGTTCATTAAAGTGAACTACCAGAGGAGCCTCAGTTATCCCATTCCTGATTCGTGACAGATGTTTTTGCACCCTGATCCGCAATGGTCGTGTTGTGCTGCCAATGTATATTAGATCACACTTGCATTGAAGTATATACACAACATTGGCAGTCTTGCAAGTAGAGAAACCACACTGATATTTCCAGTGCCCTGTCATTGTGTGGGTGATCTCATTCAACTTAACCATCAAACTACAAACATTACAGTCTCCACATGGGTGATGTCCCCGTGGAGCCGTACTCAAAGGGGCATTGCTCTTAAACTCAGATTTTACAAGCATATCTCTAAGGCTCCTGGTTCTACGATATCCTATGGCAGGAAGCACCCCACATCCAGGGATCCCTGCTACCAGGTGCCAATGCCTTCTTATAATTTGACAAATCTTAGGAGCCACCCCTGTGTAGTCCAATGCCCATTTTATTCTGGTGTCTGGTTCCCGCAAGCGAGTTGTCAGGAGCCTATTTCAAGCCGTGGTTCTGGCCCTTTCACGGGCCGCTACTATCGTTGCTTTAGGGTAACCCCTGGACAGGAATGCAAGATCTAAACTTTTAGAATCCCTCATGAAATCAGCTGCACTGGTAGAATTGCATTTGATCTGCAAATACTGACTAATAGGTACATTCCTCTTCAAATGGCCCGGATGAAAAGAGTCATAATGCAAATAAGAGGATCTATCTGTAGCCTTTTTGTGCAATTTCACACCTAGTGCCCTCTGGTGGCGTTTATATATTATTACGTCCAAATAACGAATGCACTGTCTGCTGCCCTGCCATGTGAACCTGATGTTAGGATTGATATTATTCATCCATTCCAACAGCGCTTCTGCTAGTCTATCAGTTTCCAATGTCATAATGACGTCATCAATATACCTACAATAAAATCTAAGCTGTCCAATAAATGGATTGATTCCAGGGTGTTGATTAACGGGCGGGGCGGCATTGTCCCGTCACTCTGCATCGACTGGTTATTGACTGGCTAGAATGATTGTGTATTGTGAGATCTGTAAGTATGAGAAATGTACTCCTTACATGCTTTTTATTCTGATGTAATGGGATATTGCTATGTTATGACTTGTTATTTATTATAGTATTAACACCTTGCCCATGAGGAAGCAGTTGTCGCAAAATGGGAATTGACAAACGCCTGGCATAGACCCATTGGCTACTCTGCAGGAACGGTTTGCAGTGGTTGTTCTACTGGGACGTTTGATTGTAACATGGTCTACACACAGAGAGACTCTTATTTACCTATATTGCTTACCCGTTGGTTTGTTCATATGCATTACTGATGGTTCATTCATTGTAATATTTACTTGACTTTATATTGACTGCATTTACACTGGGCACATTGCACTTTATAAATTGTTTGATATAATTCAGCAATCAATCCCCTTGGCAACTGGAGGCAAGGAGCCACTGAACTCTGTCTGAACTCCTTGTTCATTGTTCGTGGATGGCACCGAACGTCAAACAGGGTTTTTGGGGTTTTTTTCTGTTTGTGCCCATGTCTGGTCAGGGTGCACGATGATCTTGACAGGCTGGAAAACTGTCCTAAAACAAGTAAAATGGATTTTAACTGAAATAAATGCAAAGTTCTGCATTTAGGTAAGAAAAATCAAAGGCTGATCACCACCTTGGGGTCAGGTAGCAATTTTCCCCAGGCCAATTTGGCTAGGGATCCTGATGGTGTTTTGCCATCTTGTGTGCTTTCCTTCACAGTGATCAACAGAAGCTGGTATCGCTTGAACTGCATTATTTTAGTACATATGACATAAATTAGTTCCAAAATACCATACTTATGAGCATTTCTTCATGTTAAACACAACATATCTTTTAAATCCTAGAAAAACTCAAACACACACAAATATATACACCAACTGCACCACAGATAAAAGAAAGGAATATTTCTTTTGCCAAATGTTTTTTTACAACTTCTCTTTGAATCAATCAGGAATAAAATGTTGGATTTTTTTCTAAGACAAAGCAAGTTAGTGAAACGGTGTATCAAATGCATGAATTTTAAAAGAATTTCTGGTTTTCACCTGCTGTGCTTCTCAAGTGTATTCATAGGGTATCCTATGGAGATTTGCTGAACTGCAGAGAAGAAAAAAGTATTGAAAGAACAGCACATGCTGTGGGTGGCCAACCTGGGAGTTTGATCCCATCAAGTCTAAGCCTTAAAAATTCATTTTGCACAATGAAAGTCAAATGAGTTCTTTGGAGTACATCGACAATTTCCAAATGATTAGAAATAATGGAATGGGCCCAACTCAAAGCTACCTACAGGGGCTATTGCAAAATAGAGACCCAGAAATATTTCTTGCAACTTTTAATAAATGGTAAATGATCTTAACAATTGTGAATGCCTCTGTGAGGCCCAGAAAGAATTTTGAATTATGGATGCAGTAGCTTTGCAAATTATTTCAACAGTTTAATTAGCATATTACTCTAAATTGGGTAGCTTTAGGTAAGTAGACATGTTGGTCTGCAGTAGAACAGCAGGATTTGAATTCAGTGGCACCTTCGAAACTAACAAGACTTTCAGGGTATAAGCTTTCCAGAGTCAGAGTTCCCTTCAGTCTCTAAGGTTCTACTGGACTCAGATCCTGTTGCTCTATGTAGGGGACTCAGAAAAGTTCAAAATAGAGTTTCTTTTTTTAAAAAAAGCCAAGCTAATTGCAAGCTTTACAGCTTACTGAACTGAAGGTGATTGCTGACTGAGCTTTGACTTGGGTCAGTGTAAAGGGATTCTTGTTAATTTTAATAAAGAATTTTTTTATATTGTCGTCACAGCCAAGGGCCTTATACTTATCAAACAACATCTCCCCATAGTAGAATACCTACCTCCGGGTTGGCAAATTCCTGGAGATTTGGAGGTGGAGCCTGGGGAGGGTTTGGGGAGGGCCTAGAGAAGGGCATAGTGCCATACAGTCCACCCTCCAAAGCAGCCATTTTGTCCAGGTTGATTGATCTCTGTCATCTGGTGATGTGTTGTAATTCCAAGTGATCTCCAGGCAACACCGATAAGTTGGTAACCCTACCCCATATGCATTCTTAAGAGAGCCTTCTCTTTATGGTGGCCTCCCTTAGGACTGCTGGTTTGGCCTCTTTTTTCCGTGGTAGGTCCAGACTGCAGACCTTTGGAATGGCTCAACAGACTGGTTCTGGAGGGCTCCTTCATTCTTTGCACTGAGAACGTTGTATTTCAATGGTTATTCTGTGGAGCTATTTTTGTAGATCCTGCAGTGTTTTTATCTTGGTTATTTTTTCCTGTATTCTGTTTTTATCTTATTGAGGGACTGTTATATTGTTTTTGTACGTTTGTATGTTTTAAAAATTAAAAAAGATAAAAACATCATTTTACTGTTTTATACTCCCCTGGATCACATTTCATAGCAGTGTGCCTCTTTAAAATTTTTAGGTTTTTTTCCACAACTTCAACTCTTCTCACTTAAAAAGGCAGACAAAATCAAATATAATGTATGTCTTCTTACAGATTAGTCTTGAAAACTATGCCAAGTCTTACAAAGGTGTATCCCCTCACAATAATCCATATAGAATCTTTCTCTGTTTTGAATATTTCACCTACCTTGCAAGGATATTGTAAGGATTACTATGCTAATGTTTATGAATCACTTCGAATTCACTTGCTCTGTGTAATCCGCCTCAGTAAGAAAGGTAGACTATTAATAATAATAAAATAGTAGTAGTAGTAGTAGTAGTAGTAGTAGTAGTAGTAGTAGTAGTAGTAGTAGTAGTAGTAGTAGTAAAGTGCTGCATAAATGTTAAGTATTACTAGGTTTTATTAGTTATATAAGTACTATGGGTTTTGTGACAATCAAAAGATCATATTATTGTTTCACAATTCCTCCCAGAGAAAAGTCAATTATAAGTTTAAAATGCAATATATACTCTTAATTTGACATGTATATAAAAAAATATATCACATCAGTATTGTTGGGCTTTGGCTTCATAGCTTCTTTGCTGGCTGCTGTGGCTCTCTTTTATTTTCTTACCCATCACAAATCAAACCTCCTGCAAAGCCTCCTGAATTTATAATACATTATTGATAGTCAAGCTCTGGATACTTTGTATCAGTCTGAAAAATGTCAACCACATCAAATAATCAATGATACTGAAGACAGTTACCAAATGTAATCATGTTAGCACAAAGCTGTATTCAGACAGGAGGAACTGGGTTAGCAGCACAATTCTTACAAACTATTATACTTGGATCCAGACCACATTATACTTGGATTCAGAACACATGATAAAAATCAAGATTGGACTATTTATATGGCATATTTTCAAAAGGGAAATTTAAATAAGCAAGTCAAGAGTATAATATTTGTTATAATTCAGAATCTGGAAGAATCTCATAAATATATAACATATCAATGCAATATCAATTCCCTGACCTATCTTTCCTATATTATGCCCTATATCAATCCGCTGCCTAGGATCTGAGAGATCCAAGTTCAAATCCCCATTCTGCAATAGAAGCTTATTGGGGGACCTTGGACCAGTCACTCTACTTCTTTCAGCCTAATTTACCTCACAGAATGATTGTTGTGATAATAAAATCGAGGAGACCGATGTTTTAAGCCACTTTGAGTCCCCCTTCTGGAGAAAAGCAGGGTATAAATTTCTAAATAAATAAATACCAGAGTCCTGCCCTGCCTCCAAAATGGAATTTGACAGCAGTGTATGGCAGCAATCAAGATTATGAGCACCGATGGATCTTGGATAGCAGGTTTTAGAAAAGATGTTTATCTGCTTGAAGAACCACTGCAGGTCACAGGAGAAAATGTTATAGGTACTATTGACTACCAAAAAGTAAATGAGCTCTAGATCGGATAAACAAAGGAAGCCACGACCTTCAGTTTGAGAGCAAGACTGTCAATTATAGGACTTTGGGAGGTTGTTAATTAATAGGATTGTCATAAGTTGGAAATGACTTGACAGCACAAATTACTCACAGATGGACAACTGTTTAACTAAATCAAATCAAATTTATTATTACGGTCCTAGACCAGCAAAAGAATTACAGGAATGATCAGTGTTACAGAGATAAACTAGATAATACAGAATAAAAGATACCTCAGTAATATAATAGATTACATTGCCTTACATTGCCTTAAAATATTTTTAAAAATTTAAAAATTTTAAAAAAATTAAAATATTTAAAAATACTTAAAATTTAAATTTCAGCATATCATAAAAACCCAGTACCATAAAACCATAAGACAAAATTGTCTTTAGTTGGTAGTGAATGAACTCCTGTTCTTTATTGCCATCCAACCAAACTTAGCAACCTTATATGTTATATCCTGAGATCTATCTGAGAGCATTTTTGAAAGTAGAAAAGCTCTATGTCCTGGATGGGCAGAAAGTATAGGCCTTATGTAAACTTCCCGTAGTTGCATGTGTATTTTACAGTCAAAGATGACATGTTCTAGTGTTTCTATTTTCCCATCACCACAGGGACACAGGCGTTCTTCCAGTGGCATTCTTTTGTATCTGCCTTCCAGTATAGCTGATGGAAGAGCGTCTCAACGCATTAACGTAAAGGTTGTCCTGTGTTCGTGATTGGCAAGATTGAAGAAATAAGGCATAGGGGTTAGCCTAACCATGGGATCAGGATCAAACAGTAACACCTTGAATCTGTTTAAGTCATGTTGTCTCTCGACCTCTATTATTCTCTGCTTAATGGCCTTTTTGGCTTGATTATAACCCATACTGAGCAATAATTGCTGTGATAAGCCATAAGCGGCTAGTTTACTATCTATCTTGCTAGCCCAAGATGGTGTACAATGATCAGTTAGCATTAGATTTACAAGTCCTTTAGGGAAAAAAGTTAACTTTAACCAATGAAGAATTGCTGCAATCCATAATCTGTTTAACTAAATATAAGCAACATTTATTTATTTATCATATATATACCCCACCCTCCCTGTGAATGGGCTCGGTCACTGGGATGGGGTAGTTCAGGAAAGGTATTATTTTTGTTGCTGTTTTGAGTTCTGTGCAGATTAACCTCTGGTTTGTTTTGATCTTCCTTTCCTTTTCTGTGTTTCTTAGGAGAGTTTTTTGTGTTTTTTTAAATTGTGGTTTAATTTTCTTCCTTCATTGGCTTTTCTTGTTGCTCTCAGTTAATGAGTTACCTGTTTTCCACTTTTTTTGTAGATTATTGACTTCCAGTAACATCACATTTTTCATTGCTTAAGTTTGGATAGGTAGATTCCCTTTTCTTAGGTTACTTTAGATAGGTTTTACTGATGGGGTCTTTTAATATTTTCAAATATCAAATTTTAAAGTGGAAAGTTTAATCTACTAATACTGTAGTAATATTTAAAGTGCATTACAGTAAATTAAATTAACGGCAACTCAATTAAACAATGTAGTTTGTAGGATGAGTTATGTGGGCTCAGACATCGGGAGGAACCCGATGTCTGAGCAAAGAGTAGGATAGAGAGGGAGATTTGACACACTTGCATTTGATTTCCAATGCATATACATTGTGTGTGTGTGTATTATTGATCCCCCAAAGTCCAGAAAAGCATTACTCATGCTGCTTATGCAGCTGCCCCTCCGTTACTTTGCAGAAGAATGAAATTTTTCTGCAGCATATGCATCTGCAAAGAGAAACCGTATAATCTGCTTACCCCATTCTGAACAAACCAACTGCAATGTGACAGAAGCTTCCCTCATTTAGAAAACACTTATATTTCTCCATGATGCAATGGGTGGGTGGGTGCCTCACTAGACACAGACACTCTGGAAGGACTACTTTTACTCATGCTTAGTATATTTGGTTTTTAAAAACCTTTGCAAAAGCTGCATTGTGTATATGGCCATCTCCTCTTTATGAAACTCACACTTGGACAGTTTTACATACAGTTTGTGTTGGTACAGGGTTTTTAGCACCTCCCGCACCAATTTCACATGGGATTCATAATCCTCTGAATACACCATCACATCATCAAGGTAAACGATCACTCTTTTATAAAGGTCCTTGTGGAGAACTTCATTAATTAAATTCATAAACACCCCAGGGGCCCCTTGCAACTTGAAAGGCATGACCCGATATTCAAATTGTCCCAAGGGGGTATTAAAAGCAGTTTTCCCCTAGTCCACCTCCTTTATTCTTATGTGGAAATAGGCATTTTGGAGGTCCAGCTTTGTGAATATTTTCCCTTGAGCCACTACCTCAAATAAGTCTCTGATCAATGGGATGGGGTAGGTGTTTGACATCGAGACTGCATTGATTCCTCTATAGTCTGTGCATAATCGCTAGCCTTGTCCTTTTTCTTTCTGAGCAGCACGGGGCAGCACAGGGGGAGCTAGCTGGCCGGATGAAAGTTCGCGCCAGGTTTTTATCAATGAACTTATGCGATTCCACTCTTTCTCCTGGGCTTATCAAGTAAATTTTCCCCTTTGGTAATTTAGTCCCTGGGATCAGCTCGATCGCACAGTCTGTAGCTCTATGAGGAGGTAATTCATCCACCCCCTCCTCTTCAAACACTTGGCTTAAGTCCTGGTGCTCTGGAGGAATGCTCTCCCTCTCCTCCATAGTTAAACACACAGTCTCGGGGAAGGGGGGAGGATTTTGACCCCAGTTGATGTCCCAGACATGTTTTTGGCAAGCTTCAGAAGGAAAACACAGCTCCCTGGCCTTCCACCTCATGTAGGGGTTGTGGGCCCACAGCCACCTTACTCCTAACAGTAGGGGAAACTTGGTGGTGGGGCTGACCACAAAAGTCCTTTCCTCTCAATGCCCCCCCTTCCCACTGGGGTGGTCTCTGTTTAGTAACTAGGGGGTCCCCTTCATCACCATACCGTTCATCTGTCCAGAGGCTAGGGGCTCAGGTAGCTTCGACACCTCCAGCCCCAACCTTGTCACGAGTGCAGGGGCAATCAAGTCTCTGCTGCACCCCGAGTCAATCAAGGCCCTTACCCTGATGTTCGTCCCCCTCCATGGGTTTAACAGGGTGACTACTATGAAAAACAACACCCCCTTAGGTCTCACTCTTTGCAGCACCGGGACTTCTGTGACCTGCCAGCTGGTGCCCTTCACAGCAGGTCTCCATCATTTCCCATTGGCGATTTTGGCTCCTCTTCATTGTCTGACAAGGGCACTCATGGTGTCCCTTCTTTCCTCTGGCACTGCAGTTGCTGCAGTGGCTTCCTTCCTGGAAGTTGGTGTGGGTTGCCCCATCGAGTGCCTTTCTGGTAGCCTCCTCGGCTTCGGCTCCAACTCCAATCAGCTCTTACACTCACCTGGACACTCGGTGGCAAAGTGGCCCACTTCCCTGCATCTCGGCACAGCCCTTGTCTCATTCTCCGATCTCTCTCTCTCATGGGAATGTTGGCTCATGGCCTCCCTAGGTCCCAGGGTCAGGCATCTGCCAGTCCTTTCCGCTGACCAGTTTGATGCTGCAACTTCAGCAACTTCACTATTTGTTCTTGATTTTCAGTCTCACAAGCCAGTTGGATCCAGCCCAGGAGGGTTCAAGGGTCACCTTGTACCATCGCTTTGGCCACCAGCTCAGGGTTCAGGCCAGCCTGGAAAAACTCTATCTTCACACCCTCTATCCAATCTCTCAGTTTTGCTGCATACTCTAGGAACTCTGCTGTGTACTCTCGGACTAGACGGTTGCCCTGTCTTATCCATCTCAGGCACCCTCTCCTCCTTGAGAGGGTCCTTGTGCTGCTCCTTAAGTGCCTGGATAAACACATCCACGTTCCCCAGTTCTGGGGCCTGCATTGAGTATAAAGTCACATACCATTTAGCTGCCACACCTCCTAGCCATGACCCGATGTAGCTTACTTGGCTCCGTTCATCTGGGAACATGTGGCCCCACTCCCTCCCCTAATTTCACCAAGAAGTAACCCAATTCCTTGGGATCT
The DNA here is from genome assembly GCF_028583425.1 of Eublepharis macularius. NCBI lineage: Eukaryota > Metazoa > Chordata > Lepidosauria > Squamata > Eublepharidae > Eublepharis > Eublepharis macularius. Next base: position 67,186,802 of record NC_072800.1, on the reverse strand, counting down.
CCATCAAAACAGGCTTCCAATTTATGCCAGGTCAGGGGTGGTAGGTTCCAATCCTGGGGGACCCTCGTCCCTCTTGCATGTGGTCTTGGGCGGACCAGTGGTGCTCAGCCCACTGGAGGAACAGGTACTACTCCACCTGGGGTCTCCCTTGGTCAAGAGGCCTCACCAGTGTGCCCCTCCTACATCTGTGGGTGAACGTGTCTAAGTACAGTTTGCACATTCCATCCATAATTTCCAGCATTGTTTGCTTGACCTCCTCCATCTCTTTGCATATCTGCTGTACATTGGACACTCCAGTCAGATCTTGGGGCTCTCCATCCTCAATATCTGCACCCAAGCCCTGGTCCTCTGTCGTGGCAAGGTCTCCCTCCTTGATGTCCTCTGTCTGGGTCTCCCACAGAGGTGCCAATCCAAACAGCCACTCCTCACCCTCCAGGTCCCCTCCTGGGTTCTCTGGAGCTCCCGTTCCTCCTCCCAAGCTGGATTGGAACAGTTACGCTCAGCGTCGCTCCCTATGGTCCCTCATCCTTTAGTACAAGGGATGCAACAGCCATCCTTGGGGCATTGCACTCAGCCAGTGTAGGACCCTGGCTCCTCTCTTGGGAATCACACCGGCCCCGTGCTCTGCCAAGCTAGTCCTGAGCTTCGGAACTTCCACAGGATCTTGAGAAAGGTCCTCTGGGTTCATAGGAGATCTGTTGTTGCCCTTCAGCTGCCATACTGCAGGTAGGGAATCTCACCAGCTTCCCCTGGTTCCAAAGACTGAAGGATTCTGGGCAAAATGTCAGGCCTGGGTAGGGGATTCTTTCAGACTCTCTATTTCATCCAGCACAGTGGTATGAGTTAAAAAGGTCTTTATTCAGATAAAACTCCCTAGAAGTGCACTGATACATAGAGATTACCCAGAATGCTGAAGTACAGTCTTTCCCAAGAGGTTATACTCCAGTTCCCCTCCCCCAGTTCAAACAAGTCAGTTGAAGTCAGCAAAAGTTCTGCAAGAGATGCCCAGCCGAAGTTCCCATTTCTGGTTCCCACACACTACCAGCTGCACTGATAAGGTCTCTTAGCAATGCACAGGCATAGTGAAGGAAGCCACACTACAGGAAGAAAGCCCATCCCTCCCCCCAGTAGACATGCATTCACACTCATGGCAGGCAGGCTGGCTTGCCTGCCCCATAGTTTTACTGTTATTTTTAATACTTAAATTTTGTCTATATGGGCTGTTAAACCTGAATAAGTTCAAACTCTGGTTTTAAAAAAGTCACTCCAGAAAACTGGCAGCCATTTCTATGCCTTTTCCCACTATACAGAGATGATGGCTGGGGGTACCTTGTTAAAAGAGCTGTAAAATCAGACCCCTTTGTCCAATTCATTGGGGATTTTTTTAGAAGAGAGGGCACAATAGTTTTCCTGCTATTCTGATACCACTTAGTGGAGGGGAAATCCTCTCAGGAAAATCTGTCATTTTCCCCACATGGAAAACCTTGAGCAGACATCTGATCTGATCTCAATGGAAATGGGATCTGGTGAGTCTTCATGATACAACAATAACGTTCTCCAGAATTCTTAAAACCAATACAGTACATATTCCCTTTCTTAGATTATGATATGGAATTAAAATGATATTTTTTCCAGTGCACACCATGAATATTCCTCTTATGCGCAGTCACCATTTTGTGTGATTAGGGCAATGCACATATATTCTGGCTTCAGTACGTGCAAATTCCCCCTACTAAATATGGGTGTCTTATCACATTTATTGTGACTAAGCACATTTTTTTTACATCTAGTTCTGACACTTGAATGTAGCCAATGACAGACATCCTGTAATACATCCTGTAATTCAGACATAAAAGGGAACTTGGACTGCAGTTTCCCTAGCTTAAGTCCAACATTTTAGACATTACATTACATTGGCTCACAATCATTGAGCTATAAGAAAACAATGGTGGAGTTTCTTTTTACACATTACTATAATGCAGACTGTCATTACTTTAAAACCCTTTTAGACAAGTGGTACTGTCAAGAAGTCTTCTCCCGTGAGAAAATTTAAGATGGATTTTAAGCACAACTTCAGAAACACTTATTAGAAGTGAAATTCAGTCCATGGCCAATGAAGCATAACACATAATTTTAAAAGGACTCTGGCAAGAATTTTACTTCATTTTCAGACTTCATAGTATCAGCATGCTTTGCCATATACTCACTTATACAGTGACATTCTATCAACATGTTCATCAGTAAAGTTTATGGCTGTAGATGACCTTGACAGTTGTCTCTAGTAAAACCTAGATAAAGCATTTCCTCAGGCAGAAGCTAGAAGTCGTATCAAATATTGTGCACTTTCGATTCAAAAGCTGTAGGGAATTTTACCCAGCCACATGTGTCATGTAGAAAGCCAGATCTAATCTGAAGACATGCATCGACTCTGACACAGACCAGACTTAACAAATTATGTTGACTCATAGAGAATTCTGGCTTGCAGTATCACAGCCTAGCAAGGTGGGTCCCACAATAAGCAAGTCTTTGTTGGCTAAAATATCAAGAGAATGTGAATCCAAGCTACAGCACAGATTTGTCAAAATGTAATTCTCTTTGTATCAGACAATATGAATTTCCAGCTCTGCTGTTTGTCAGGTACAGAAATGGCAAGGAAGCTGATTAATGTGATAGAAGTGTAAAATTAGGGTATCTGTATATGATACTGGTACAACAGGGACAGAGGTAAAGGGACCGTTTCTACTGCTAAATAGAAATCTACAAATAAGCTGATAGATATAACACCAAATGAGACTTGGAGCCTTTGGTAAATTGGCAGTGCAATCCTGAGGCCCGCCATGTGCCGCTGCACTCACATACCTGTGGCACCACTCATCTGCTCCCTAAGGACTCCCATGGTGGCTATGCTGGTGGCCGAGCCCAGGGAGGTATGACATGGCCACTGCTGAAAATGCTAGCACAGCTGTTCCCCTGACAACCCCACCCAGCATCCCCCAATAATAACATAATAATAATAACATTCGATTTATATACCGCCCTTCAGGACAACTTAATGCCCACTCAGAGCGGTTTACAAAGTGTTATTATTACCCCACAACAATCACCCTGTGAGGTGGGTGGGGCTAAGAGAGCTCAAGAGAACTGTGACTCGCCCAAGGTCACCCAGCTGGCTTTGTGGAGCTTCCCTCAGGACAGGCGTGTGAGTGACAAGCAAAGACACAGACAATGCGTGGGTTGTGATCCCTGCTGCCTGTTGACACTTCCATCTCACCCCAGCCATGGCACCTGCAGTCTGGTGACACCTTCCCATCCTGGCATCGTGTGGCCTGCTGGACACGGCTGGCCATTCCCACTCATCCGTGCCCATGTGGGTGTGAGGGAGTGGTCTGCTCACCTCCCCTGCTTCTCCTGCCACCACAAAGGACCTCCATATTAAGATGAGGGGCCATCCAGGCAAGAACCAATCTTGATCATGCCTCACCAGGGAGGTGCCTGCAGAAATCACACTCCGGCAGTTGCCACAGCCACCCTAGAGCCCCTGCAACTGCTGGCCAGCATCCCTGTGTCGAAGTGGATGGGCTGGTTGTTGCGACCATGAAGCCACCCTAGAGACAGTGGATGGGGGAGGGGGTTGCAAACGGGCGGCTCATCCAGCTCAGGCAGACTTTGGGCTATCCAGGCCATTCTGACTGAAACTGCTAATCCTGGAAGTACCACTAGGGAGCTGGCATGTGCCTGCCGAACCACTCACATGCTCCCACCTCCCCAGACTGGAATTACACATGGAAGAACCTATCCTGGGGAGGGCCTCAGCCCACCCACCATCTTTTTTTCCCTTTGGTATTCTGTGGGCTAACGGTCCTGGTCGGAACAGGGGATTGATGGGCAGCCACCTTCAGATATTCACTTTCTCTGGTAAAGAGAAGAACCCCTCAGGATGGGGACCCCCCCCCCGGTGGGTGTGTGCATGCCACATGCACTGGCCAGGCCCCCTCCCACACACTGGTGAGACCGTGCATCCCACCCCATTCACCTCTCCACCATGTGCTGGGGGTGGCCAGGATGGGGGCTGCATGCAGCAGCAGCCCGCATGGAATCATTAGCCCTCTGTCCTACACATGAGCCAAGCCAACAAATTGCAGCAATACAAAATAAATGTCTTTATACTTTTGATTCCTATCTGATTTATACATGCAAGAAGATGGTTGTGATAAAGTCTGAGGAAGCAGAGTGAAAAGTACTACTTCCAGATGGAAGATCATATTTTGAAATGCTTCCCTGTATTCAAAACTTGCAGCAAATAGAAAAGCAACACAGAAAGCAAAGAGAGGGGGAAGAACATTTCTTGCTGCTGAGTTCATTTTCTATTTACAGGACTTTTTTTTAATGCGAAGGAAGCATTCAAAATTGGAATCTAACCATGGATGGAATCCTATACAAGCACTCCATTCTGCCACCACATTTGCTTGCATATGTCAATCAAGCATTAATTTGCTGTCATGTAGAGTTTTCTTAAGCAGTTTTTTTTAAACAGTCTTAAGTTTTCTTTGCTGTCATGTAAAGCTTTCTTGGCTTCTTTGTCTCTCTTTTAGTTTGTCCTCTACTCATGATGCATCCTCTCTCATTTCATTATCATTGGCTGAAAGAGCCAAGAAAGGACTTGAGCTATCCAGGATTTATTCCTATAGCATTTATTTTTCAGGCCTGCTCCCGAATGCCCCATTTTTTAAGCTAAAGCACTTGTGAAAGAACCTTCTTAATTAGCAAGGCCCCTGTCAAAACTGCAAGCTTAAGCAATGTTTTGAAATGGAGCACAATCCTTAGAATCTTACTTGTGCTGCAGTTCTTATATTCGATGTCATCTATTGCTGCGCCTCCTCCAAGATCTTTGGCTCGAACGCCTTCAAATATGACTTCAAAATTCCTCAGTTTTCCCAGTTGTATTTCTGCTCTTTTCCATTGGCCACCATAATTTCCAGAATCACTCCATACCTTTATCAGGTCATGCTCAACCTAAAGATTAGAAAAGGAGTGAGAATAAATACAGGGTGTTTATTAAACTTAGAATGCTAAAATACTACCTGCTGTATATGTGAGATGTAGTTGGGAGAATGTGTAATAGAACCAAGGAATTGTAATAGTAAAAAAGTGCTTTAGCACCTAAGATACTAGCAGTGCAATCCTAAACAGAGTTATACCTAAACTCATTGACTTCAGTGGGTTTAGAAAGATGTCACTCTGCTTAGGATTTGCATTGTAAGAGTGCTTGGCAGAGAAATCAAACAAGTCATACGTCTTTCCTCCCAGTACAAACAAATCATATCAATAAAACAAGTCAATAAAACTATTCAAGTAAATTTTAAAAATGTCAATAAAACAGTCAATAAAAGCAATCCAGGTCATAACAGCACGTAAAATGAAAGCAGTCTAAAATGATATTGGTAAAATAGTCCTCAGGCTAGAAGCATATTTATTTATTTCACATCTATGATTTTGTTAATATCTTCCATATATGACTCAATACAACGTTATCCCCTCTCCCTGGTGGTGAGCCAAACCCCCCATAACCTTCCCCTTTTGAAGGAGCATCACGGGAGGTAAAATGAAGCAAAGCCTTCTTTCTTTTTCCTATCTTGAAATTGTTTCTCAAAGCCAATAGCCAATCTAACCTGGTCAACATTTCTTGTTCTTTAGAGATATAGCAAAGTATCTGGACCTGAGCATCAGACTAGTCTGCTGTTTCTTTTCAGTAAAATGTTTAGTTACAGTTTTTGAATACAAATATGTATCTTTAAGCATCTGACAACAAAAGCAGTACCCTTTTGACTGGACCACAGCAAGTCAGGTGGGTGGTTTGTCCACGCAGGGTGTAGCCCTGTTACTTGGGCTTGTGTACTTTATCTCATCCCACACTAAATAACAACATTCAATTTATATACCATCCTACAGGACAACTTAATGCCCACTCAGAGTGGTTTACAAAGTATGTTATTATTACCCCACAACAATCACCCTGTGAGGTGGGTGGGGCTGAGAGAGCTCAGAGAGCTGTGACTGACCCAAGGTCACTGGTAAAGTTGTAATGAGAACCATGGTGCAAACCAAATGCACAAGACTCCTCTCTCTCAGGTAAGATGCACAGTAAGGAAGAAAGGATACTTTTTAGTGGCGTGATACTTATACAGTAGAATCGTGGCATATTTACTCAGAAGTAAGTTCTGCTTAGTTCAACGAGACCAACTCACAGTTCATTATGCTTATACTACACAACATTTGTTAATGTTTAAGGTGCCACTGGACTCATCTTTCCTTCTTGCTGCAATCGTAACAACGCCATTGTGCGAACCATTGCTATGCACTTTGAATCTCAAGAAAAACATTGACTGGTTGATTTAACTGTTGAGATATTACATCCAGAAAACTGGTAATTTGGTAACTGCTTCGAGAAAGGGGAGTCCGGAACGGGAACCTCCTGCTGGCAACCCGTCAGCAGTTACATTTATTGTATTACATTTATTGTATTGGAAATATTCAGTGGCATTGCAATATAAAAATTTCCTTCCTGTAAAAATACATGTTATGTACCCAATATGAGTGACATACTTGAGTGATTGGATAGATGAAATTATTTTCTATGTGTATGAAACAGTTTGGAATAATCACATGCTTTATTGAATGGTTTTCATAGCCTCTTCATTGATTCTAATTAGCCATACAGCAATTTTGCTGCTTAGTAAGTCGGGCACGGTTATATATATATATATTGTTGTGGAAGTTGTCCCGTGCCTCTCTCTGTTTGTATTGCTTGGCAATAGTAACACAGCTAACCCACCGGAATTTACTATGCATAAATTAGCAACCTCAAATACATTACCAGATAACAAAAACATGCTTTGGTACATGAGAATGGTGCCCTCCATGCCACAGACTGGATTGGATACAAAGGTCATTTTCCATGAACAGAATAGAATTTCTGCTCATGCAAGGAAGGCTGTTTTCACCATGTTGTTACCAATTGCAGCTCTTCATGTCATGCAGTACATTATTTTTAAAAGTCTCCTGACCACCAGGAGCCATTTTTGGGAAGTATGGAGGATTGCAACTGGAAAAAGACAGAAAAGATCTGTTCCATGAGAACAACTCTATTGGATCAAACCTTATGGTTAACATATAGTCAAGGCAACCTTTAGATACACTCACACCAGGCAGATGAGCAGTGCCAGTACCTGAGATCCAGCTCCATTTGGGAATCATGATTTGAAATTAAGGACTATTTTCTGTTGTGACACCAACTGGAAAGATTTGATAAACTTGCATCAAATTGCTCAAAAGATTAAACTAGCACAATAGGTTATTTATTTATTTACTTCATTTATTCTCTGCCTTTCTCTCAGTGGGGACCCAAAGCAGTTTACATCATTCTCCCCTCCTCCCTGTCAGGTAGGTTTGGCTGACCTGGGTCTCTGAGACCCTAGTCTGGCACTCTAACCTCTCCAACGCACTGGCTTTCAATATTCATCTCCATAGACATGCTTAGATGTAAATCTATAAATTAAACTACATGTCATGTTGGAGATCCACAAATTGGTTTCCCAATGTTTTGTTTTAATTCCGCTATGGAGAATCCAATCAGAATTTGTATTTGATTGAAACTGGTGCTTGGGGGGAGAGTATTTCATGTTGTTTCTCATGCCATTTTCCTGATCTAAATTGAACTCCAAACACTATTGTTAATCCTGTGGGTGGTGGTGGGGAATATTGAATAGGGTATTTAAATCAGGAAAATCGCACAGGGAAAAGAGTTCAACATAGTCTCCAAAGTGCTATTGCTCTGAAGAGATTCAGAGCTCCTGCCACTGCGTTAAAGTAAACAAAAAATGGGGAAAACTGTAAGATCTAATCATGTATATCACTTGTACCATGTACTTAGGCCATAAATCAGTTCAGCTGTTAGTGACAGTATTTTGAATAATCTCTGTGCTCCCAGTTCCAGGGATCATGTGCAGACTTTCTGGATGTGTAGATTTTACCTTACTTTCTGCTGTGTGCTTCAGTAAAATAAAATAAACAGGAAGCTCTGTGGTGCTTAGCAATACAAATGATACGGGTGCCAATGAAAATCAATTATAATTTACCTAACTAATTTGCCTACACAGACTTCTGAACCCTTGCTATCTTGGAATACTCTAGATCTATTCATTACCTGTCAGTCTACTTTTTGGCCTACTACCAATACAATTAAAGAGGCTTGGAACTGAATAAGTAGTTGCTTCTCTTAAACTCAGTTTGTAGCTAAACCATTGCTACATTCTATGCCAAACACACACAACATACAGTGTGTGGGTGCATTCTATGACGTCTCTGGTAATGAGATTTGTCAGTTTCCACAGAGGAAAAAAATCCAAAATTGATTGAAATAAAATAACACTGATTTACAAAATAGGTAACAAATGGTTCTCAGACAGTGTATGCAGCACATAATAATAATCTACTACTGCTCTCCTCCTACACTAAAAGGTCTAAAATGAATTGCTTAAAATGTGTAAAATGCTGTCTACTTATACAGTGATAAAGGCTGCAAGGGAGATGAGAATTTAGGTTATGGAAGCAATCCTACTTGGAAGTAAGTTCCATGTTACTCTATGTGCCTTTTGTGTGTAAAGTGCCATCAAGTTACAACCAACTCATGGGAACCTCATTGGATTTTCAAGACGAGACGAACACAGAAGGTTTGCCATTGCCTGCCTCTGCATAGTAACCCTGGTCTTCCTTGGAAGTTTCCCATCCAAGTACTAACCAGGACAGACTCTGCTTAGTTTCCAAGATCTGGCAAGATGGAGCTAGCCAGGGCCATCCAGATCAGAGTCAATGTGGCTTTGTACCAAGGAATTGTTCTTAGGGCTAAAGCCTAGGTGTCTATGTGGTCCTTACTTGTTAAAAAAGTGCTTCTCAGCAGACAAGCAACCTTATATCTACTGCTGTCCACATTGGGAATGGAGTTCTTTTCTTGGGCAGGGAAAGCTGACATGTACCCTTGCTGCTTCCGATTTCTGCTCTGCTGCCCATGATTTCCTGGGTGTAAAAATCTTGCCTTGTCTCAAGGATAAAATCTACCATGAATAATCTCCCATCTGCCACTCCTTCCTCTTATTTATCATGCCTGCTGCTTTAGTATCCCTTCAATGGGACCCTGCTTACTGCACTTTATGTAGAAATATTTATGGGCTGGTCCAAGTTGCAAACAGCCTCAAACAAACAAAAAATGGAATAAAGTAAAACAAAACAAAGGAAAAAAAAGAACCAAACAAAAGAAATAAAATGAAAATTCAGGGTATTAACTTGAAGACTACTGAAATAGGAAAGCTTTTACTTTACTTCAGGAGCTATCTGGAGCAAGTACTGAGAAGGCCCCACTCCCAGCTTATTCTATTCCTTTGCTATTCTTTAATTATCCTTTTTCTTCTCTTGGGTTTCCCATTCTCTTATTGCTTACTCTTCCCTCCTTTTTCCTCTAAAGGAACCCATTTTGCTTCCTTGTTCCATACAATAGCCTTTTAACTTTCTCATTTCTCCTGCATTTCTGTCCAGAACTTTTTCTGCACACTTAACCACAGCACAGTCTTGCAGTCCCTACATTCTTTCTCACTCTGACTTGTCCTTTTCCATTTTCTCCTTTCCTCTTGCATCCACTTCGAAAATTTCTAGATTCAGCAAAATCCTATCTCTCAGAGTATAGGGGGGGTGTGGAATTGAGCTGCACAGAAGAAGTAAAAGCTTAGATAACTAGTTAGGCTACATGCATCTGTTGCAAACCCTTTGTTTCTCTAGCTGGTACTGTCCTTCCCCTACCTTGAGGGAAAAATTTTCCTCCCCAAGTGTACAAAGCTGTTTCCTGGGCTGGGAAGACTTCAGTAGCACATTAGTGCCTGTAACTTGTAACTTTCTTTACTGTCCTACTCTTAAAGAACATATAGGATACCCAGCCAAGATTACATAGAGGGTAAAACAGGGGGTTATGTTTCCCTTAGAAATGAAACTGGCACACTAGACTTATTGAAGTTTAAAAGATAACATGCGGTTTATTTATGGCTAGGTAGAAGTGTAGGCAGGTATTTAAAAACTTCAGTAAGTGGGTGGTTTTTACACAGATTACTTCACTTGTATGAGGCACAAACACTTGGTCTGGTTGAGTTTATTATATTTGCTGGCTTAGACAGGAGAGGTTGCTGTTATCAGACTTGATTTCTTTGAAGTGCAGTTCCTCCTTTTTCAGCCCTTCAAAGATTAGGTGCTCCAATTTATGTACCCACAGCACTCCCTCTCTTTTACTGCAGACCTCGTGGTACCTCATTGAGCTAAACCCTCTCCAGATACTGGGCAGGAGTTATATTTATATCCAAGCTATAACCTTGTTCCTTTGGCTGAAGGGGAGATTCTTTTCTTCCTACTTCCTAGGCCAACTACAAGTTTCCATATCTCTTTTGTCTCAGTAAAATTTAGGGCTGGCTGTTCCACTTTAGGACTTGAACAAAAAGTGCTTCATAGACTTTGTGTTATCACAGTAAGGGTACACCTTTCTCTTTCTTCTTCAGACAGAAGGCTTTCAGTCTGACCCTCTCTGGTCAGATGCCTGGCTCCAACTCCCTAACTCTTCACTCCAATTGTAAACCCCTCATTCTGTTAGCACCAACTGTCAGCTCATCATTCTAGCACCAACTGCCTTTCTCTCTCTGGCTAGCCACAGAATGGGGAAGGGACCTGTCAATCATCCTCCCTTCCTGCTGCTGCCTCTTGCTGGATGAAGCATTTGGCAATCCTTTTATGTCAGTTCCATGAAAGCATTACTAACAAATCATCAACCAAAATGATATAATAAAAAGATTCCTTGCATTCTGAAACACAGAGAACAGTTAGAAAGAAAGGTTTATGAGTTTTATACTGATAAAAAGTACATCACAGCAAGTATTGTAGCTTTTGGACTTAGTTCTGCATCATATTAGACAAAATATGACCTGGGGCAAAATTCAGGTATTTAATTTATCTAATCCTTTAGTTGTCTCTATACATACATTCAGTCTTCCCTTGAAATCTCTTAGGTGTGAAAAATCATCACAAAACATTATTAATAAGAAAGGCCTGATTAACTTTATGGAAGTAGTAAAGTGCTAGCTGTTGATTAGGGAATTAAGCAGGGGGTTAAACTGAAGTGGAGATTAATAAAGGTAAATTAGAATGGAAAATTGATCCATTTAAGTATTTACTGGTACTTGTGAATTAGGTATGTTACACTAGCAGAGGAGTATTAGGAACAAAAACACGGCAGAATCATTTATATTTATTCTTGGCTTATTTCTTGCAGTGTAGCCCATTGACACAATTAGATGGGACCAGTCTATCACTGGAGGGCATTTTGACCTGTTATATAAACAAACCTTTTGAATATGTCATCTCAAGTTAAAAATCCAGTGAGAATTACTTAAAGAGCCCACACTGCATCAGCTTTTCTTTTTGCAAAATTCATAAGCGCAAATTCATAACATTAAATAAAAGGGAAAATAAACATTATTTATATTAAATATTAAAATATTTAAACATTAAAGCTTACTACTTTTAACTGATATATATATTCAGTACATTTTCTTAAAGAATTGGTTTGAAGGGGGGAGGGCAGAGCATGACTGGCTACATTTTAATTATACCCAGTTCTTTGGTTTTTGCCTCATTCTGGGATTGTGTTCTGCCTCATTCATGTTGCTTCTCTCTGTTCTGTGCCCAGACACCAACCACCTTGTTGGCAGACAATCATATAATGAGGGTGCTAATCACCTGATCAAAGAATTGCTTAATTCAACCAATCACCTATTGCATAAAAGACAGGCCTAATTATAGGTAAGTTTTTCGACAGCTCATTTATTGATGCTTATCCAGAAACCAGAATTTGTACCTTGTTTATAACAAGATGCTTTTAGATGAAAAAATATTTATTAAAGATGGCAGAACTGATATCATTCATCCATCAAATACTGTTGTTTCTGTTGCAGGCACTGAAATGGAAAATGGTAATATACCAATTACAACCAGCTTATCCAAACTTTGGGAGCAGTGTGGGAGTAGTGTGCATGGCTTTTGACAGAAACCAAGTTTTTCTCTATGCTAAGATATTAAGCTGAAATTAAAAATAAAATTTCAATACAATCATAGAAAAACATAAGGGTACATCTTTTAATCCTTTGTATTTTTGTTCTTTTCCTAAGAAAAAAATCAATAACCTGCAGACAGATATGACAGATTAACATACAATTTCTTTGATCCTCTGTCAGTATTGCAAGGGAATGATTTTGAGCTATTTACAGCAATTGACATACTGAAAGAATAAGTAATAGAAAACGATCTTCCATTCATTCTCCTCCACAAAACAAGCAAGTCCGAAAATACAAGATCACCACTTGCCCTTTATCAGCCATCTGGACTCCTATGAGTTATTATCTCTAAACCCAGCGTATATTTCTTTCCAAAACCAGAAAGGATCCATGAGCTTCATAGGGGCCTTTTCTTCTTTTGCATTATGTTTGTTTACCCCCCCCCCTCAAAGCTCAAAAGTATGTGGAGAATAAAATGAAAAATATTCACTTGGCCTTTGACCATTCTACTGCACTGTATTCGGCCGTGACCTTCACAGGTTACTGTTCATTGGAGGCTTCTCAAAACTGTAAACAATTGCCAGTGCAATCCATACAATCCTCATCCGCTCTCACACATAACAACTTGGGATACCCAAGTTGGAAGGGAAATTCCACTATAAATGTTAACATTTTAAGGTTCTCTAATCCAGGAAGGAACCCATAAACTGTAGCAAAGATACTCAATCAACCAGCTTTCATCCAGTTAACCATTTCGGATAAGGGAGCCTATCTTGGCTGAGCTGTTCAGACATGTCCAAACTAATTCAGATGTGTCTCACACAATTACTTTCTTGCAGCTACTGGCCTATCTGTTGTAGTTGCCTCCATTAAAAGGTACATAGGTGCAGGGGGGGGGATCTGTTTTGAGATGTTTGAGTTGCGACGTCTCAGATGTCTTTGTATGTTTGCCCATGGACCTAGCTAATCTTGCATGCAGTTATCACTTCTGAATAGATGTTACTGACTCTGCAGGTGCAAAAAGCAAGCAACGTATGCACTGTCATTTAAAGGATACATCTGATCGTACAGTCACAAGTGTGGGGGGGATCAGCTGTGAGTGATTCTATGGTTTACAAGTAGGTAACAATTTAATGATCAACCATGACCCCACTAGATATATATCTCTTTTTCATTAATTGAGAAGATTATTTTGTAGACTGTACAACTGCAAAAGCTGCTGCCTACTGCTGAAAAGTATTTGTCACTTATTATCAAAGCAAGACTTGTCCGTGTCCCAGAAGCAGCTACTACACAAGAGCAAAGATGCTTAGCTTGGTACCAAGGTCTCATTCAGTTAAGGATTAAGACTTGCCATCAGTCAATAGGTTCTATGCATAGCTATCACAGCTTGAACTTATAGCTTTAGCTTTGCCAATAATCATTTCCATGTTTCCCTTCTGAACAATAGCAGCTCTGAGACTTGAGGTTATCTGATTGTGATGAGGTAGAGCAAATTGGTGTTGGAGTAAAAACTCATAAAAGGCATGAGAAATGCTAATGAAATTTTGTTTAACTAATGTGAACGGATTAGGGCAGTCATTTATATATCAATATAATGTTGAAAACTACTGTGGAATTGGCCAATGGTGACTGTAAACAGGCAAAATTCTATTGTTTTTGTCTTTTTTTGTTGCACTATCCTTTTGTTGCATCATCCTTATCCACGCAGTGATATTTTTTTTAAAAAAAATTGGAACATCAGTTTTAAGTTATAGGTTAGTGTATAAAAAACAGAGTTCTGATTTTTTAAAATGTTATGCATTTGGCAATTAGCCATCTTTAAACTGTGGGGAGTGACCATAATAATCATAAAGAGTCCAGCAGCACCTTTAAGACTAACCAATTTTATTGTAGCATAAGCTTTCGAGAATCACAGTTCTCTTCGTCAGATGCATGGAGGGCAAAAAGAGAAACTGGACAGTTTCTCTTTTTGCCCTCCATGCATCTGACGAAGAGAACTGTGATTCTCGAAAGCTTATGCTACAATAAAATTGGTTAGTCTTAAAGGTGCTGCTGGACTCTTTTTGATTTTGCTACTACAGACTAACATGGCTAACTCCTCTGGATCCATAATAATCATGTTTGATCATTTTTGAATTGTAGCAGCCTTAATAGACTGCCTTAGGCTAGTATTTAAGCACGTTAGGATACTGAAAAATCGAGGGACACAGTTCCTCCAGTTGCTACGCATCTCTTCCCAGTTCAGTGGAAAGTTCCAACCTAATTAAATGAGTAGAGGATGCACAGCAGCATTGGTTGGTGGTCTGCACTGTCTACAAACATACTGTTGTTCTCTACTGGCGTGACTTTGTGTTATGGTGTGGTGTTTCACTTCTAAGGATGCTTGTCGATGTCAGCTTCCCCAGTAATGGTAAGTGAAGCATTAATCAGGAATTATTCGCACAAGAGGTGCATCTCATGAGGGTCTGGGGCTACCACCACTAGTGGCACTAGTTGACTCATGAGGATCAACAAGGATCTTTACTACTGTAATAATTCTAGCTCTCAGTCTTCAGGTATGCAGACATATTATGGAGAAAAAAACAGAATATTCAAATTTTTGTACTGCTTTATTTAAATATCTAGTTTTAATGGACATCATCTGTCAAAGAAAACTATATTCCAAAGTGGAAGATAAGACTCCCTCTTGTGGCATTAGGTGAAATATCCACTCATTCCAAGTCATACTCAATTTTCACACGGTGAGAGAGATTAATTTCAGCTTGCCTTTTAAAATTTTACTCATATATTACTGATGTTGTGGTTTTTGAAAATCCTTTTAAATAAATTATTCAGTGGATTTGGGCTACAGAGATCTAGTTCTCTTACCTCAGGACTTAGACACAAAATCATTCCTATTTATAACTGTCTTTCAAACAAGAACCAGTGTCATATAACGGTTACAGTATTGTACTAGAACTGGAAAGGCCCATGTTCAAATATATATTTGGTCATGAAGCTGACTGGGAGACCTGAGGAGAATCCCTCTCAACATTGTCAACACCATAGGAAGTTTGTGAAGAAAACATGAATGAGAGGAGAAGCCCTCCCCTCCTTGGGAGCTCCTTGGGAGAACGGTGAGATAAAAATGCAAGCAAGGTAGTTACGCTTATTATACTCATTTATTTAGGGAATTAAAAACAACCCAGGCACATAAAAACTGTATAAACTAACCACTGAGCACTCCAAAAATTTTCAAAGAAGAGACACATAAAGCACATCTTATTCTTACAAACTAGTCATGACAATTCATATGTAGAATTCACAGAGAATGAAAGCAATGAAGATTTTCATTTAAAGGAATATTTTTGTTCTGCATTGCATGTTGTAAGAAATCAGTGTGTTCATATAATGAAGCTTTACTTACATGGTGGGAGGGGGACCTCTGTGTATGAATTTCATCATATGAAACATTTCAAGCATAAAGAGAAAGAAATCACAAATTTCGGAGTAGTGAGAATGAATGAGTGAACTGCAGATTTAAATAAAAGAGAATGACCAGGATCAGGGCTAGAAACTTAACAAGAAAGAACCTTGCTTTGGTTCCTGGAAAGAGAGATTGACATTTAATTCATAAGCATTCTGCTTCTAGCTACAGGCAATAGAGGGAATCGTGTTTTATTACGTTAGATATTCTTTGTCATATTACTTTCTCTAGATAGAACTGACTATAATTATTTATGAGGTCACGGTTATAAAGGATTGGAAACAAACTCAAATTCTTTCCAGATATTCTAAATAAAAGACATGCTTTAAAGAGATTGTAATCCTAGTGCATGCACACACTGCACTCTGATAAATTCTTCAATCAAGACACATTTCATTTACAAGTGGAGGACAGGGGTGAGGTGAGAAGGATATTCCTTGAATACCATTATTTGCTTCTACGTTGGATTTCTCCCCTTCTACCTCTATGCTGACAAAAGTTTTTCAGTAGCTTCCTTGCTCCGTACGCACTTGATAACATCTTTAGAGCAAGCAGGAAATGAAACTGTGATTGTTAGATAGATGGAAGGAATGGAAAGAACTGTAAAGCACAGCAAGTTTCCGGATGATAACAAAGATATTTTGGACTTCTCTGCAGGATTTTAAAAAACCTGTACAAGAGTCTTAAAGGGAAAAAAATGTTCAATGTGTAAAGCTTTAATCCCACAACATCCCATACATAAAAGAGAAAAAAAGTCACTAACTGGCAGGAAAAGGTTAGACTGAAATGGATGGAATTTACTTGCATGAAAATGAGCTTGATAATTGGGTAGAATTTTTATCAAGAGGATTGTTCTAAATGTTATCTCATTGCTCAGTCATTTTGGCTTGTATCCAGTCAAGTGTTATCAGAAGGTGCTGCTGGAGACTGTGTTCTTCCTCCCAGCAATTACTTTTGACTCTTGGAAAGATTATTCCTGGGGTTGTGGGACTTATAAGGAGGAGCAGCTGAGTAAATTGATGGGGCTAAATGGGCATGGCTAAAAGAGTGGATTCACAGTTCTACCCTTTTCCTTTGGGAGACTGACAAAAAAGGAGGAGAAAGTAATTTTGTCCCCTTTCCTCATCTTCACTGCAGCCTCTTAACCTGTGTGGCTGTTCATTCATGCAGTCTTCATGACCCAGGAATAATGTTCCCAGCAGTTAAAACAGATTCCTGGGGCAGGAGGAGCAGAAAATAATCACTAGCACCTTCTGCTAGTGTTTAGTTGGATGCATACCCACATTTTGTATTCATTCTCTTTGGAGAACTGAACATTTCATTGTTTAACTTTTTCATCTTTGAAGAAAGCACAGTGAATTGGATCCAGTGGTCTGCTTGCACTAGGTGAGGAATCTTCTGTTGGACAAATCCTTCCTCTAATGAAAGGACTTTTCCTTCAAACAAGCATTATAACTTGGCATCATAACTTGGTTACCTACCCCGTAGATATGCAAAAAATATGACTATGTAAAGGAACTAAAACAACTATCCTTGCAATTAAAAAAATGGAAAGAAACTGGCCTGAACTAAGAATATCCACGAGGGGTGGGATGGGGGTTAAATGAGATGGAGGGTGAGTAATTTGGCTCCCTCAAGCCCTGAGAGTATATATAATCCTGGAATGAGCGATTTGTGAATGTGTGGCTGGGTAAAAAGAATTTCCAAATAATGAATCTCTCCCTGTCCTTGCTGCAAATCTTAACCCCCAGATATTTATTTCTAGTGTTCCCTAGTTCGAGGCAGATTATGAACGACTTGGCTTTTCCTTAAGTTTTACATGCAGCAATACTAGAACACAGAAAAATCCAGACAAGTTTTTTTTTAAATCCCTGACGCTTTCACTGAGCAAAATCATTTTAAAGGGAAATCAAACAAGACTCTGTAGGAAGCACTTGACAAGAAGAAAAATTAAAGGACATAGAAAGGGCACAAGAGTTGACCTTGCAGTGAGTTATGAATGTGCATAAGTTATGAATGAGGATGCCTGTACTGTGGATGTATTGTCATTAATTAGACTGATAACAATTCAATATAGACAATTCAGAAACAGAAATATTGGCACTAATTCATCTCAGATTTGATACAGAATTTTATTTGGGGGAAAGATCAGCACAGTGTAAGCATAGAGAATGCATGAAAAGCAATAAAGTTTATTATGCTGATTATGTTCAAATATGCAACATGAGACTTGGAGACGTGTTATCTAATTAGCAGCCTCTTGAAGAAACTCGAATCTTTGTTCAATTAAACCAAGCTACTGTGATCTGATAGCCTGATAGCGACATAACATACAGTGCCATCCTAAGCAATCCATTGAAGTCAATGGTGTTAGAAGGGTGTAGCAAAAGCAATCACTGAAAAGGCCCCTAGGAGTATTCCTGTATAGGCTTCTTCACAGTGCATTGCTTTTTTCCGATAATTTTAATGGATGCAATTTTGATTGCTTCGACTTTATATCTGAAATAGGTCCAGCAATATTTCACATCAGGGCTATCTCTATAGCAGAGTTTTAATCTTTAAACAATGTCATGGAATTCTCACTTCTCAAAAGCTGTCATGGTTCAGATCTAATAATTACACATATATTTCTACAGGTCATGGTATTTTTAAAAAAGTTCAGAGTCTATGGGCAATACTTTTAGCAGTCCTGAGCTAGCATTTATACAAATGAGAAGAATAAATTTACAGCGCATTGTAGAAGATATTACAGCCTTTGATTCTTACAGCTGCAGCTTCATTAATTCTAACCTTTTCCTGAATGATACTGAAAACGAAATGTGATGTTCGTCTAGCTTCTGCTGGGAGTCTCTATGACCCATGAGCCTCAGACAGGAGTGGAGAGGATTTTAAAACTCACACGGATCCTCCATTTCAGAGTCTGTGCAAGGCCCAAAGTCTAGACTGGGCTTCTTCTCCTGGCCAGGTTTTGCTGCAATCTTTGAGACCGCTATACTACATCCTGCGTACCCACTGCTTCCCTTCCCCTCTGCTTCCAGCTACCCTAGGTTGCTCATCACACAGTATTACCTTTTTTTCTTGCTACACTGAGCCTTTGAACTACATCTTCTCTCAAAGGTGAATGTCAATGAATTTTCTTAGCCAGCTTGTTGCTCTGTAGGCGAAAGGACTTTCCCTCCATGTCACCTAACTCCACAGCCTGCTCATTTCTTTCTATGAGAATAACTTCAAGCCAGTTGGTCTCTTTCAAGAACAGCTGCTGGCTAATCAGAGTCCACAGCCAGCAGCTGAGGCAGAGCCGCCAGCACTGTCTCCAGCTCCTGGACTGCACTTTGACTATTCTGCTTGGGCTAGTCTGGCCTATGACAACTATGTATACTGCTTAAAGCTTCCCAGGAAAAAATGAGAATGTAATAACTAGAGATGGGCACGAACAGCACGAACTGAAAAAAGCCACAAACAAGCCAATCAGCTGTTCGTGAACAAGCTGTTCATGAGGCCCCATTCTAAATGAACAGATGGTCATTGCAAGCCTCGTTCCTTGTTGTTCGTTGCTGTTTGTCAAGCCAGACAATGTGGCACTTGCAATCAATTCCCTTGGCAACCGGAGGCAGGGACTGCCTGAACTCTGTCTGAACTCCTGCTGTTGCCCTGGAAACCCCAAACTAAGTCCAATTTAGCTTAATAGGCAGGTCTTCCTTTCAAGTGTGGAGCTCCAAATTTGTTACAAGGAAGCAAAGAGCAGGGGGGCTCCCAGCTCTGGTTTTACAGACAGTGAAGGACAGACAGTTGCTGTTGGCATTTTGAGAGAGAGACAGGGAGAGTGCATTGGAGCTTGAATTTTCTTTGTGTGTGGTGGGATAGGGATCTACCTCTTCAGGTTCCAGGGCTGCTGCCAGGCTCTGAGGCCAAGAAAAACAAGGCAATTTCTGGTCTATAGAACAAAAAAAGTGGCAAGCCACCCGGAAAATGGAGAAATGTCTCTTTATATATAGGCATGAAACATGCAAAAATATCATATGACAAGTGTGTTCAATACATGTACAATAATATTACAGTGTATTTATATAATCATGATACATTCAAGAATCTTAATTGTCTATCTCATATCCCAGTCCAATCCGAACAAGAGACTCAGCGCCCTGTTCCCATGAATCCTTTAGGAACTAGGCAAATGCTCCAGGTGTGAAAGAAATGGTAAATGCATATTGATTTATGTCCATCATTGTTTTTTCTTATATAGGTGACACTCAAGATGTTGCATCTAGGATCCCGCTGGAAGCAGCCCAAACTGCAGCCAGCTAGACGGCAGATTTCATCATCCAGACTTCCTCAGGGGCTGGAGGATCGCTACATCATATATAAAGCAATAAAGTGCATAAAACGATGCATTTATGTGTTCTCTGGGGCCAAGCTATTATTTATTATTGGTACATTTCCTGCTGCCTGCTCAGGTAGGGGTTCTGGGAGTGGTGTGATAGGGATTTGATGGCTGGAGGAGAACCTGCTGGCCCCCACAAACAATGAACATGTTTGTGAACAGGTCATGTTCGTCAATGTTTGTTGTTCGTTGTTCGTGGATGGCAATGAACAATGAACACCATGTTTGTTGTTTTTCTTCTGTTCGTGCCCATGTCTAGTAATAACTAGACTATGGTTGTTGTGGGTTTTCTGGGCTGTATTGCTGTGGTCTTGGCATTGTAGTTCCTGATGTTTCGCCAGCAGCTGTGGCTGGCATCTTCAGAGGTGTAGCACCAAAAGACATAGATCTCTCAGAGATCTCAATGCAGCCCAGAAAACCCACAACAACCATCGTTCTCCGGCCGTGAAAGCCTTCGACAATACATCAATAACCAGACTGCTCTCCTGCAGGAGAACATGATCTGCTAGTTGGCTGCTGCTCCATCTGCAAGTCCTTTGCAAATGAATTGGTTCTTAATTGTTTAAAATTATGATTTGTAAATAATATATTGCCCGGAATTTGATCTCATCTCCCCTTTTTTAATTCTATGTTGTCATTTTTATCAGCTTTGTATCCTTTTCACTCCTATTGTTGATTTTTCTCTTGTTTCCTTACACAATTTACTTTTTTGTGCCATGATATATACCACATTCGTATCATTTATATGTCATTGATAAGCATGTGATGCAAAATAATGTTTGAAATTGTGTTACCTTTTAAGGACAAATTCAGCAAGAGGAGAAGAAACTAGTATGAAAATAAAAACTTATGGGTCCATTACTCAAAACAGAGAAATAAAATCAAAATAGGGATATCTGAATGAAACCTGCCAGTTTTTGAAACCTGGAGTAATCCCTAATTATCTAGACTAATCCCTAATTAACAGTAACCACCAGACTTAGTACACCACCACAGCAATGAAAATAGAGTACCAACTGGCAGAACAGGACAGTACCCCCAGAACATGAAGGGCAGCATTGTTTGGCAAAGTGGGAAAGGACACTGTCCTTCAAATGTCATTTCATCATATCATTAAAAATATAAGCAGCAGGTAAGCATGCCATTTAAGTAATAAATAAAAATGTGCTTTGTTCCTTCCTTTGTGGAACAATTTCACCTTGTTCATCTCTGTACTGTATTGTGCATTTTAACAGGACTCAGCAAATTGTTTATCCTTTCAACGGGGGATGGCTATGGTATACCTACATCTGCAGCATATCCATCATCTTGAGGCTCAAAATCTGGCTTTAAGGATCAACAATAGCCAAAAACTTGTGTTGCAAAGAACTGACTTAATTACAAATGATATTTATTTTATTTTATTATATTTTTGTCATATCCTTCCTCCAAGAAGCTCAGAGCAACATGCTTGGTTCTGCTCTCCTCCATATTATCCTCACAGCAACCCTGTGGGGTAGGTTAAACTGAGCGAACACAACTGCACCTGATTAGCAAGGAGGGACTAGAACGCAGTTTCGCCCCAGTCCTGCTTCAGCATTCAAATGATTTTTTCTCCTTTTTTGTGCATGAAAGGTATTTTTCCTGCAGTGTTTCTTTACTGAAAAATTTCTAAATATCCTTTTTAGGATGAGTAAGAGGAAGGCAGGACATAAATATATACTCAGATATAGCCCAAATGGTAAAAATTCCCAGAGCTGCCTTCGCATGGAGTAGAGGTTAGAGTGTTGGGCTATGATCTGAGTGGCCCAGGT
The DNA here is from genome assembly GCF_028583425.1 of Eublepharis macularius. Classification (NCBI taxonomy): domain Eukaryota; kingdom Metazoa; phylum Chordata; class Lepidosauria; order Squamata; family Eublepharidae; genus Eublepharis; species Eublepharis macularius. The sequence goes on along the minus strand of NC_072800.1, from coordinate 67,165,019 downwards.
TCGAAACGCTCCTCTGCCATGGAAACTTGCTGGGTGATCTTGGGCCAGTTACAAACTCTCAGCCTCATCTATCTCACAGCATTGTTGTGAGGATAAAGTGGAGAAGAGGGAAATGTTTTTAGTCACTTTGGGTGCCCATAGGGGAGAAAAATGGGTTATAAATGAAGTACATAAAAATAAATAACTTTGGGTGCCTGAAATTTCACTGCCAATCCAACACTTCGGGGCTGGTGGGGGGAAGGTTTTTCTTATTTTATTGCAACCAAGAAATGTGGCAATTCATACCCGCTAGCTATTAGAGATGATCTTATCATTTTCGTTGAAATAAATGGCATAGATCTCCTCCTCACTTGTTTATCACCAGAGTTTGCAAGTCTCCCTTTGGCCTTAGCCCTGTCACTCATTTCTGTGCAGGATTCTGAACTAGAGCACAGTAACATGACATAATCGTCTGATATAATCATTTTTCTATTTGCTAATGGTTACAAAATTAATTCCACTAGCTCAGAATCATGGAATTACCCGCTCACATTAAGTATAAAATGTGCTCTCCAAATGTAAAGATTTGCTCAGGAAAGAATTACAAACGGCCAGGCTTTTCTCATAGCTACCTGGCTTAATAAAGGTGTCAAGATAAACCCAGTTGAACTAACTGCAAATATGCCTGGAACACTTCAAGAAATTTGAATGTGTTAGAAGCAAATGTTTAAAAGTTTAAAGATTTTTGAGTACACCTGACGTGACTTTCAACTCTTTGCTTTTCTGAGACATCATGAAGCAAAGTTGGAATTACTTCATGTCTAGCTCTAAAGACTGATTTATACTCAATTTGGTTGGCAGATTGTAAGGGGGCCCTGTGAAGGACCAGAGTATCACTTGTGCTAGGATGCTAGCTAACAACAGGAACCTTTTTTGCTACAATATATAACCAACAAACAATAAGATAGTCATGAAAAACTAACTATGAAGCTACCATCTTTTATAAAGAACAGAAACGGGACCAAGAAAGAGAACTGGTTGGCCCGTCGGATGTTTTTTTTTCTTCCACTCTACCTTCATTGATCTGTACATGTTAATTACATCCTATGAATTCAGCATTTTGGTTACTGCCGAATACGCTGTATCTTGCCTTTTATGGTATTACACTTACTTTAAAATGGATTATTGTAACTCTGGCATTTGAATGTATCTAGTTCATAGGAATTGATAATGGATATTTAATGTACGGACTAGCACTTTATGTACAGTCTTTGAGGCAGGAAGATTGTGTGTACATATATATATTGAAGGCAATTTGATGTATGAAATGTATTTTTCAATAATAGGCAATCTGACAAAAATATTTACACAATATATTTGTAAATTAATGTTACAGTGTTTCATTGCTTCTTAGTTTTTCATGACTATCTTGTTGGTTGTTGGTTCTTGTGATTCTCTCCATCTTGCTATACAATATATAACCAGACAAAATGTTCACAGTCTATATAGCTATATGTAGCTATATAGCTCTACTTGCATCTCTACATATTGAATAAGGCCATTCCAGAATTCTGAATGATGGTCAGCTAACAAACATGTTTTTGTTGTATTGCAGTGTCTTTCCTCACATACCTCCTTCCTATTGTACATTTAAAAGGGGCTGGGAGAGGTTTAACACACACACACACACTTTCAATCTGGTCCCCTCGGAACCAGGGAAATCAATGGAACTCCCAATTTTGTGTACAATTTAACCTGGAGGATGAACGTTCCGTCCCGCTTTTTCTCAGATTTAGAAATATGTTGCTAATCATTTTATTGGGATAGAACCTATGATGTTCTATAGTTTCAGATGAGTAGCTGTGTTGGTCTATTTACTTTATTTATTTACCTTATTTATAGTCTGCCTTTCTCACTGAGACTCAAGTTAGATTACATGGTGTGGCTCAGTACAGTCAATTTCAAAGTCATTTCAATACACATGTAATAAGGTATATACATGCATATTTGCATTTTAAAGACTGACAGCACAACTAGACATAACTAAACACAACTAGAGGATTCTACCCATGGATACCAACATTTTACAGCTAAACTCAGGCCAATTACAAAAATTTGTTTGGGCACTTAGGTGTAGGGAGGGGAAGGAAACAAGAGAGCCTAGCTCCGTTGTGCTGCATGTTGAAATACAATGAACTCTACCACTTCAGGGTTCAACCTGCTACCATATATGACAGTACAATCCTAATCAGAGTTACTTCAATCTAAGTTCATTGGTTTTAATGGGTTTAGACTGAAATAATTCTGTTTAGGATTGCACTGTTAGCCAAAGATGTGTAAGCTGATTCTGAAGAGAAACCCATAGAAAAGATTTTCCTGTATACCACTCTATCATTTCAGGCATTTATTTTAAAATGAGTATTTCATTTTATAGTATGAAATCCAACATGAAAAGAAGTTGGCAAGGTATCCCAATCAGAAAGAAAATGCATTTTTATTCAGCCAAGCTTTTATGAACTGGAACTCTTCTTGAACAATGCAAACTGGGTTGTTTTTCCTTTTGTTTTAGCATATGCCATTTCTTGTGTTGTTGTACTTGTATGGATTTTAGAGTTGTTTCAATTAATGGTTTTCTAGATTTAGATAATTGGGTCCTCCTGGGGGGAAAATAGGGCTAACAATTCCAGAAACAAACAGCATATTCAGGGCTTTTTTTTCAGCTGGAACGTGGTGGAATGGAGTTCCAGAACCTCTTGAAAATGGTCACATGGCTGGTGGTCACTCCCCCTGATCTCCAGACAGAGGGGAGTTTAGATTGGCGGCACGGAGGGCAATCTAAAGTCCCCTCTGTCTGGAGATCAGGGGATAGGGCCACCAGCCATGTGATCATTTTCTCCGAGGGCAACCCACTGAGTTCCACCACCTCTTTTCCCAGAAAAAAAGCCCTGAGCATAATAAAATATTACTAGGGTTGTCAAATCTGGGTCAGGAAATTCCTGGAGATTTGAGGGGTGAAGTCTGAGGAGGGTGGGTTTGGGGAAGGGAGGGACCTCAGTAGAGTATAATTTCATAGAGTCCACTCTCTAAAGCAGCCATTTCCTTCAGAAGAACTGATCTATGTTGCCTGGTGTAGTGGTTAAGAGTGGCAGGACTCTAATCTGGAGAACTGGGTTTGATTCCCTACACCTCCACTTGAAGCCACCTGGGTGACCTTGGGTCAGTCACAGCTCTCCTAGAGCGCTCTCAGTCCCATCCACCTCACAGGATGATTGTTCTGAGGATAATAACATACTTTGTAAATTGCTCTGAGTGGGAATTAAGTTGTCCTGAAGGGTGGTATATAAATCGAATGTTGTTATTATTATTGAGTTCTCAATACTTCACCTGGAAGTTGGCAACCCCATCAGTGTGATAGAAACACTTCTGTAAGGTCATTCGAGCCTTATTATACATATGAAAGGAGAGACAGATTATCTTAATATTTTTGAAGTAGTAAGATGTGGGTTGAATGCAGGGCTTTTGCTCTGGGAAAAGAGGTGGTGGAACTCAGTGGTGGAACTCAGGACCACTGGAGTGGTGCAGAGGGCAATCTAAACTCCCCTCTGTCTGGAGATCAGGGGGCAGGGCCACCGGCCACGTGACCATTTTCAAGAGGTGCCAGAACTCCATTTCTCCGTGTTCCAGATGAAAAAAAGCCCTGGAATGGAAGTAGCTTGATTTCTACCTCCTCTGTGTGAGCAATGAAACTTACACTGTGTAAAGTTCGGGGGGAGATGCAAAGGCATGGGGCTGTAGCAACCTGCACATGATCCTCTGCTGGAATTCATTTTAGAATGTCTTGTAGATAAGGAAGACTGCATAGGAGCCCTAATATCCCAGACTAGCCAGAAGCTCAGAAGCTGAGCAGGGTTGGTATCTTGATGGGAGATGATGACCAAGGAAGTCTGGGGTTGCAATGCAGAGGCAGGCAATGGCAAACCACCTCTGCCCGTCTCTTCCCTTGAAAACCTTATGAGGTAGAACTTCATGGGGTTGGCAAGAGTCAGCTGGGACTTTACCATTTTAGGAAGACTGGAATGTAGAGTCAAAGAAATGCCAGAACAATAAAAGAATGGAACAAGGGGAAATGTGCACATTCCTAACTTGGTCAATCTGAAAAATATAGCACATAAACTTAACATGCCTTACTGGTATTTTTTTAAAGGGCAGAGATCTCTTTTGAACATAATTTTTCTGCTCATTTTATTATAACGCATACCACGACTATGATTGTGTGTGTAGAGAACATGATGCTTTGCATAGAGCTGAGGTCAATTGATCTGAATAGCAAGGTTTTAAAGTAGATCTGCTCTTTATATCTTAGGGTATTTTATTATTAATATAGGCATTATTTGTATTATAAATGCATGACTTGTGGGAAGGGGGCTTGTTTCTTCTCCCATAACAGTTCTAGAACTAGCTTCCCTGACAGCTCAGAAACAGAAAAAACTGTGACAAATTGCAATTTAGTAGTAATTTCAGCAACATGAAATGTTGCTGAGAAAGGTAATCTGTTTGACTGAGAAAGTGCCAATTTTCTTTTGTTACAAAACAGCTCTCTTTGCAGCCTCGGAAGTAATTAGATGTACCTTGCACAAGCAACAATAGCATCCAAAAACACCATTGACACTGCAAATATGTCAAATGGGTTCTCCATTAAACTGGGAGGTGAAACATTTTCTCTGAAATGTTGTAAAGAAGAGGATGTAAAACCTCTTCTTTATCATTAGACTAAATGATGAAGAGAAAAATGATCCCCCAACTGTTTGGAAGCCAGAAATGCTCTACAGACATTACATTGGTGTTCCATTCATGCAGAATGGAAGTTGGCTGGTGGTGCATATGAGGAAGGTGTAGATTCCCACAATGCACCCAATCTGCACAGCAACAAGATCATATGATTTGGGCATGCACGATTTTCCATGCAGGTATAGTTTCTATTCATTCCATTCCACCAGGGCATGGGAAACTGTACAATGCATGGAAAACCCATGCATGGAAAATCCGTGCATTGTCCAAGTGATATGATACAGTGATTGTATGAATTAAATTCCCAAAATTCATGACTGACAGACTCCCACCCAGTTTGAACTGAACACCAGCATAGCATTTGCAGATGGTTAGGGTTTCAAAGAAAGTATTCTATGACTTTATTTCCAGAAGAGTTACTTTAATGTTGGCACTGCAAATGAGTGGTAAAAGGCCTGGATTCTAACTCCAGTGACACCTGATTGGATTTATGGAAGGGTAAAGCACATCCTTTCCATACAATAATACCAAACCATACAAGGATACTTTATGTTTCAGTGTTCACCACACCACCATTACCCTTTTTGCTGAACCTTATTGTTGAAAGAAAACTGATTCCTGCCCCCCTTTCCCCAAACTACAATTTAGGTTGTCTGATAAAGCATATAGTGGGAAACATGACCTTTGCAATTATGTGCCAGCTTTCCCATAAGAAAAATTTGCTCTCTCCAGTTGTTGCGCTCCTGTATCTGGACAATGAGCAGTGCAATCTGCCAAATACATGTATTAGTATCTTCCTTTGAGAGCTTTGGAAATACCCAGCGTCCCTGACTCTTTGCTGGGTGGCATGCTAGATGCCAATTTTTCTGCATCAGATACTTTATTCTACAAGGGGAAAAGATGAAGGTTTTTCAAAAATTCTTCTTGGCTGCCTGCCAACATTTCCCCCTAGTGTTTCAAAGGCAAAAAAAAAATCCATGGCAGGGAATGTGTATGCCATTCAGCCAAAACTCTTGGGTTTTACAGGTTGGTCTGTGCAATAGCAATGTGTCCTGAAGTAGAACAGATGGATTTCCAATTGCGACATCTGGCAGGTAGCAATGCAGGCTCCTTTGCTTGCTTCTTGATTATGTTTTTGCTGTGCTAAGGGACAGGAGACACTTTATTCTTATCAAAAGAAATGTGGCTTGCCTATAGGAAATATTCTGCCTGTGTTTGTGTACATAGTAAGAAAAATGCATAACTTCTTTATTATTTGGGGGAGAACACAAGGGAAGAGGTCAAGGCTCATTAGCAGAGCATTCCTCCATCCTTTTGCATCTCGACTTGAAAGAATCTCAGAGACAGCAGGATGGGGAAAACCTCTCCCTGTCAGAGAGATTGAAAAGTAGCTGCTAGTAGAAGTAGACTGGGCTGATGGACCAGTGATCTGACTCACTAAAAGGCAGTTTTATGTGTACACAGTACATTAGGAAAAGACTTTTGAGCCAAAACCTCAAATATCTTTCATTAGTTTTTCTGAAGCACAGCTTTGAAATTGTAGATTCTTGCTGTCACAACTGTCCACCATTACTTTATCAGTTCCTTCTCAGTGTCTAATTCATAAGAAAAAAAGCTCCTCTTTTACTGTTATATTTTATTCTTTCTTAAGTTTCTTTACCAGATCCAGAGGAGCAAAGGAGCATCTGAAGGCTGCATTCATGCAAACACACAAATGCCTAAGACACAAGCTTAGCATTTCTTTGAGAAAAGCTCGTACACCTTTGGTTCTAAATATGTGCTGTCGAGGCCATGTGTACACCCGTTATATCAGATCCCTGTAGACGAGCTCTTCCTGTGACTGAATGTGTGCAGGGCTCTGTGGAGCTCTTTCCATCAGCAGGGCAGATTGGTCCCAGTGGGCCAATGGCCTGAGGTTTCCTCCTCACATTGGGGCCACCCTAGCATCAAGTGAGTGGTGACCAGATGTTGCTGCTGCAAGATGGCAGCCAAATTGAGCAGCTCAGGTGGTACCTGAGCCACCCAAGAATAGCCAGTGTGACAGACAAGTTGGCTGCCCAAGGGAGCAATCACTGCAGTGATAAATGAGCAAGCTGACTCCCCCAGCCACCTACAAGCAGCCAGTGCACCAGCCAGTGAGCAAGTCAGTTGCCTGAGAGAGCAGCTGGTGTGGTAACAAGTGCGCTGCCACCTCAGCTGCAAGCAAACAAACTGACTGCAGAAACAGTCCACAGGCAGCTGCCTGTTTTGCCTCCTTTTTTCCCTCTGAGGGATGGGGGGGGGGGCTCTTTCCAGGGTTGTTTTAATTTCTCAGTCTGCTTCTTTCCATCATTGTAGACTGGAGAGATTGGATTAATTCATTAAATTTGAAGAGTATGGAGTCTACTTCTGTGAAAGCAGCCAGTGGTTAGGGATATTCCCAACAACTTTTCACTTGAGGTTGCCAGGCTATAACTGGCAGCTGGCAGGAGATTTGGGGATGGGGACATGGAGAGGCACATCATATGTGTCACTACATCACTTATGGGGAAAACCCGAAGGTTGTGTAGGGTAGCTCTCGGAATCATTGGAAACTCTATGGTTATCATAGAATTTCTAGCAATTCCTAGAGTTACTTTGAATAATTTCCAGGTTTTCCCCAGAAGTGATGTAGCAGTGTACATGATGCCAAGGTTTAATTTTTTTTTCTTCCACTCTTGCTTGGAGTGGCAGCAGGTAAGGACAGCTACTGGCAGGAGGGAAGCCCGGCAGCTCTATTTTCACTCATTGTTTCTTTTACCACTGGCTGAAAAAATCAACTAAATGTTTTCCTGAAGTATTAGGCAAATACAACAGGAAATGGAGATAGAAGCCAGTCTGGTATGAAAATCCTGGTATGCTACGGTGTAAAAGGGTCACAAGCAGATATGCAGGAAAAGGGCAGACCTGACTCAGGAAGACTTTTATGTAAAAATTCTTAGCCAATCAGAAGATTATACTGAGATCCAATCAGACCCTGAAATATCTCTGAAGCATAATGGGGTGGTGATTAAATATTAATTATTAATAATAATAATATTAATATCTAAATATTAAATATTTAATCACATCCAGAATCAAAGGATCTATTTCTCTGCCTCATTCACCTCATATAAGTACTATTGCAATAAACTCTTCAGTTTCTGTAATGCAACTGTAAATTGATTTGGGCTGTCAATAATATGACACTGCAGAGAAAAAAAATTCAGAGATGACAATTTGAATGGTGTATGTCGAAGTTTGTCCTTCCCTGTTCATTGAAGAATGAAATGAATTTGCTAGTACAGAAATTCTATAGGCAAATGGATCTTGTCTATCTGAAGACCCTTCTATTGGAGGTGGGGTAACGTGCACGCACTCTCTCAAAGCTCATTTAAGTTGGAAAAGGTGAAGAAGCTTTGTGCTACAGCTCAGGTGAAGGTGACAGGGAACAATTCCGAGAAAGAGGCAATAAAAACTAAAAATAATCCTCGGTTATTCATTTGACAGATGGCAGAGTAGCTTTGTCTTGCCCTGGCTCAGCAGAATAGGTTATATTTTAGCTGCTGAAGTGACACCGTACCTGTACTATAGCCAAGCCCAAATGAATGACATAAAAGCAGCAAAATGCTTTACTTTTGTTCCCAGACACATTGATTTCAGCATAATATAAACCTAGTGCCTCTCTGAGCTTGTTTTTCATCAGAATTTCTAACAAATAAGCCTGTTCCTCATTCACCATTTTTCTTGGCAATGTATCTCTCAGTTTCAGGCTTTACAGTTCCTTGGAACAACAGGGATTCCTGTCTGTGGAAAATTAGTCATTCTTGTAGCTAAATATTAAGCAAAGATTATAATTTTTAAAGACAAAGGAATATATAAACATATATTAAGTAAAAATTTTAAAAAACCAATCCTGCTTTTTTAATCGATTCAATCTGCCTCTAGTTTCCAGCTAATAAACATGATTTTTCTCTGGGATGATATCACTAAGAGGATTCTGCATCAGATACTGGAGGATTCCAAGTATAACTCTTCTTTGCAATGCAGGAAAGAAAAAATCATGAATCTACCTCCTACTCTAATGGCAACTTCACAGGTGACTTCAAAGAAAACATCTAAAAAGAATGCCTAAATGGATCTTGTAATCTCTGGCTGTCCTGGTAGGTTCACCAACCTCAAGGTGAGGCCTGGATTCTTTGGGAATTACAGTTGCTCTCCGGAATACCAAGATCAGTTCCCTAAAAGGAAATGGCACCTTTGGAGGGCAGACTCCCTGGCATCACATCCTGGCTGAACTCCCTCCATGGGCACCACCCTGAAATCACCCGGAATTTCTCAAGCCAGGGGTTGGCAACCCTATGTTCAAGCAGATGCAGGAAGCCAAGCTAGTCTGCTGTCATTCCACCAGTTCCAGTTTATTCAAAGAAAAGTCAGAAAGGAGGAGGGAAGACAAAAAGATGGAAGCAGCTGTTAAGGAAGGGATGAGTGCGCGTTCTGTAGACTCTTTTTGGAATCACTGTCTATTTTTTATCAGTGGTTTCCTCTCTCTCTCTCTCTCTCTCTCTCTCTCTGTTGATTTTGTAGAATTATTTGTATTGTGCACACATGTTGTAGGATTTCTATAGCAATTTATAAATACAAATTGTAAGGGAAGGTGAAATCTTCCACTGGGTACGTACAACAAAAACAGACGGAAAAGTAAAAAAGAAACATCTAAAAAGAATGCCTAAAAAAAGAAAGCATATTACAGACCACATTAAAAACAACCAGCATAGAAATCATCTTCATCTTCATCTAGCCCTGGCAGATTTAAAAACTTCCACAGAGGAACTAAAACACCCGGGAGAATAGAAATGTCTTCACTTGGTGCCTGAAACAATGTAGGCTTAGAACAAGGTGACCCATCAACTCCAAGCATAGCTGGCACTTCTTAGAGCACACCCATTGCATTTTAGTATGTGGGGCATGTAGAACAAGCCCCTAACAATGACCTCAATGGGCAGGCAGGAATATTACTTCTGATTTCCCAGGAATAGTTCTGAGCCTCAATGGTCAGGATAAGGAAATGGAAGAAAAGAAACTCTTGCTGCCTATGAGCAGAAAGAAAGCCTGCCTGCCTGCCTTCTATGCTCTTGTTTTCCACACTGATCATAATGTACATATATCTTCATTAACCTGCCTGCTGACTGCATCAGTCACTTACAGGCCTCATTTCTCACTTTCCATCAAGTCTGAGTTTGTGCCTTGTTGCCTCTCCTTCTAGGACCAACCAAATTCTACCCCAATGACACAGTTTAGGCATGCACTTGACTCCTCTCCCTAGTTTCCAAGACCAGAAAGAAAATGACCATTTCTAAGCCCCACTACTTGCCCTATAAGTGGTCTTCATCTTTCACCAAAGTGAGATTTTGCCTTCCTCATGACAACACTTGTCCTGGGAATTGCTCTGCCTATGACCAAACTCACATAACCATGCATCCAATCACAGGCAATAACTGTTTTCCTTTGGCTAATCAACCAAGTGCTCAGCAGCCATCCAAAGTGTCAAACTTTGGGGTCTAACCTTGCACTTTTGTCTGCTGAGATTCCCACAAAATATAATGAAAAACATGTGCATTTTACCAAAATGAATACAAAGAAGCATGAGTTCAATTTACACAAGGGAGTAACAAAATCAAAACAGGGATTTGTAGATCAAAACTGTTTCAAAGTGCATTTATCTGAATCTTCATATTAAACACAAATTTTAGACAAACTTTAAACTTTATGGCAATAACTTTTTTACAGGAAAAAAACCTTTCCTCCCCACAGTCCTGGTCTTCTCTCCTTCTATGCAGGCCCCAGCAGAGGAGATACAGAAAGTGGGTGTTGCACCTGCCTACTTCCTAGTTCCTCCCTAGAGTTGCCAGGTCCCCTTACTCTCCAAGTGGGAGGCAGGACCCAGCACTTACCCAGTGTGGCACGATGACACCACGACTAGAGATGGGCATGAACAGCATTACGAACGCAAAGAAGCCCACGAACAGCCTGCTTGGCTGTTCACAAACGAGCTGTTCGTGAAGCCCATTCTAAAACTACAGGTGGTCATTGCAAGCCTCATTCGTTGCTGTTCGTCAGGCCATACAGTCTGGCACCTGCAATCAATTCCCATGGCAACTCAGGCAGGGATTGTCTGAACTCTGTCTGAACTCCTGCTGTTGCCCTGGAAACCCCAATCTAAGCCCAATTTAGCTTGATAGGCAGGTCTTCCTTCCAAGTGTGGACAGGAGCTCCAAATTTGTTACAACAGGAAAAGACCAGGGGGGAGGGGGGCTCCCAGCTCTGGCTTTCACGGAGAGACAGCTGCTGTTAGAGAGACAGGGTGAGTGTGTTGGAGCTTGAATTTTCTTTATGTGTGGTGGGCTACGGATCTACCCCTTCAGGTTCCAGGGCTGCTGCCAGGCTCTGGGGCCAAGCTATTATTTATTATTGGTACATTTCCTGCTGCTTGCTCAGGTAGAGTTTCTGAGACTGGTGCAGTAGGGATCTTGATGGCTGGAGGAGAGTCTGCTGGCCCCCAAGAACAATGAACAACAACATGTTCGTGACAGGATCATGTTCATCAGTGTTCGTTGTTTGTTGTTCATGGATGGCAACAAACAACGAACACCATGTTTGTTTTTCTGTTCGTGCCCATGTCTAATCATGACTAGGAGTGACACCATAGTGCAGATCCCAGAAGTGCTCCTGGGCTTCACACTGAGTCAATTTGAACCCCCAAATCAGCCAAATTGGCTAGTGCAAAGCCATGGTACACTTCTGGGACCTGTGCGATGATGTCACTCCTGGGAGTGATGTCATCATGCCATGCTGGGAGTGCGACCCAGGAGGCCTGTTCCCACACCTTTTCCTCTACCAACAAAGGTGATTGTTGGTTAGGAGGAGACGGGGAGTTGGGTAACCCTCCACTGCCAGCAGAGGAAGGGCAGCCCTACTCCTCCTAGAAACTACAACTTCATCTGTTTTTTTCCTATATTGCAACAAAAACTTCAAGGATGAGAAATTCAAACCCACCTATTGCTATACCCATTACAAGGTCTTATGAGGCCCAAAATTTTCTTCCTGTAGAGTCTTTGAATTCTTCCATCCCTTTCAATACTAATAATGGCAGGTCTGCTGAAAGATCTTCAACACAAGATATGTGATTATAGGAAAAGAGGGAATGTAGATGAGACTTTTCAGATGAGAGCCAAGACTGTAGAATGTATTTTCAAGAGAGGTTCACTAGAGCTGAAGCCTTCAGGATTTTGAAAGGCAATATAAAGCTTTTTATTTCTCTCTTCTTTTAGTGATTTTTTTATAAGTCTCTTGAAAACATTTTCAGCTGCTCAACTCTTATTGACCTCAGTGAGTAAGGATGTTTTATATGATTTCTTTTTTATAAATTCTTGTAACATTACATTATGATTTTATTTCTCTTTTGGACACCCAGAATCTGGATTGTATTTTAGTATGGAATGCACACTGCCTTAGATATGGCTTTAGATACAAGGATGATGTTATTTAAATGTTATGGCTCATAAATTTTCTTCCCTAACCTGAAAGATTCTGACAGCTGCAATGGACTGGTGCTTCTAATTAAGGCCATTTTCAATGTTTTATAGTTAAATTATCATTAAATAATGAACTTTGCTAGTTGCATGGAAGACACTACACAGGCAGATTTCTAATGGCATAATACAGATTCTGAATATTACCATATTTTTTCATTTTATGCAATAAATGTGAAATTGACTGGTTTCTACTATTACTTTGGATCTTCACTAGAATTAAATACGAGATCCCCCTATCTTTAATAATTATGTTAGTTTTTGAGGTTTCTTTTTTTTACTAGAAACTAAAATTAAAATCAATCTTATTAGCAAACCTCTGGCTTTTTTCTGTTAGAATGCCTTTTACTTTCACTACGACAGCTCAGAATCCAAAGACCTACTTTACACACTCCATGAGATTTTTGGTGATTTTTCTTCCTTTGAAAAACAGGTTTACTTTTATTTTCTTTATCTAATTACATCATTCATAGTCTACCTTTCCCACTAAGATTCGATATTGCCAGGTCTCCAACATACCAAACTCTAATACTAGGGAACGGCATGTATTATCACATTGAATAGCTGTACTGATTATAGTATTAATACACCCTAAGTTTTCTACTGCTGTCTATGAATATGTATAGTCACAATCATGTGGATTTGAATAGATAGAAGGTTCAATGCACACACAAATCTAAAAAAAATGGAGTTGAACTATGTAGGAAATTTAAAACGTAGAAGTCCTGTTTGTGCCTGCCACCAGTAATTATAACAAGCTGGTTTCTTAAAATATCAAGGTTACTGCCCTAATATCAAGGTTACAGCCCTTATCCTCTGCCCCCCCCACCTCTGCTCACCTGCCAGCAGGGAGGAAGGAACCTGTGGGGGAGACACATGTGCAGATGATGGTATTTTCCAGAGTGACAGAGAAGCTACATGTCATACCAGAATGTGATTCATTAAAAATTGTCCCCAAATGTAGCATTTGAGGGCAATTTTTAATGAATTGCTCCCCAATCTGTCCCGATGTGACCCGTAACTTCCCTGTCACACCAGAGCATGACAGTATAAGTATCCCACTGCCCCCTACCTCACAATTAGACCCCTGGGAGATGTAGGACCTGGTAATCCTACATATCATGGTTTTGCAATTGTCATTAGTTTAAAAACCAACTTTTCAAGCATCATGGAAGGAGACATGCTGTTCTAAAAATATAAGAACAAAGCCTTACATATCTAACTCTCCACTGTAGCCCCAACCAGAAGAGTGCTGATTTACAGCCCAATCACTTAACCACTATGCTACAGCAGCTCTAAGCCCCTTCATCAGTTTGCTCAGTTGGCCCTGGACTTGTATGAAGTGTGGGAGCATGTCCACTGCTAGGCCTGATGACATCACTTAAGGAAGTGACATCATCATGATGGTCAGGAGTGTGCTGGCTATATGGTCGCCTGGACCATTTTTTGCCTTCTGGGCCTGTCCCCAGGGCCTTTCCCCCCACTAGCCAGGTGAGTGGTAGCAGCAGGGCAGAGGCTGGGTGTGGGGGATCCCCCGCTCTCACCAGGGAACCTGGAAGCCTTGAGTCCTTAGGGTTTTGCCTCTTGTAATCATATACTTAAATGTACAGTACTTTCAGTGCTTAGAGCTCTTCTCATACATTATCCTGTTGCTATCCTTACAACATTCCTGTAAAATGACCCGTGCTATCCTACAGGCCATTTACCATGTTTGTAGCAGAGTTAACATCTGAACCATGGACAGCCTAGTTCTCTTAGCCTCTCTATTACACAAGCTCAAGTGCATGCATGTAAAACTAGTTGTGCAGTCTTCAAGGAGATATGTAAAAAGACTCCCATGAAGGAGAGAACCTGCCTATGTGACTCTGAGGAGGTGGAATCTGTTGAACATGTTCTGTTTTACTGCTGTTTTTACCAGGAAGCCCAGTTACGTTTAATCTCTTCTCTGTTTAATAACTACCAAGTTTGTTCTGATGCTGATATTTTAAAGAAGCTTTTAATGGGCGCTGACTCACAGGATACTGTTAGCTGTGCTAGATTGTTCTCAGCAGCCTGCAGAATTCGTTGACAAATTTTAGGCATGGATTTCTAATTTTGAATTTTAAATACTGACTGTTGGTCAATTCAATCTTATTTCTTTATAGCGTGTGTTTTAAACATTTGTATCTGTTTTGTACTGGTCATAGACCAAATAAATGCATTTAATTGAAGTTGTACTTTTTTTTCAGCCAATGTAGTTGATGCTTAATTATTTATTTACTTTATTAAACATTTTACCTTGCCTTTCCTTGTAGTTCCTTGGTTCTTTTTTTAAAAAAAAAAATCTAGACAAAAAAAAAAGAAAACAGAAAGCTTAGAAATCAGTTTTGATTTTATTACAATGAAGAATTGTTTAATTAAAGGGTTTGATTCCTTGTGTTGGTACTACAATAAATGCAGAACAGTTGAAGCAAGAAGGAAATATACAAAAATGAATCAATAATAACAGAAAATCTGTGTATCTTTTAGAAAAATAATGAGATCTGTTAAATCTGGACAGATGCTTTTATCACTGAATATGATGCATTTTTCACAAATGGGAAATGAAAAACTGTTCTACTCTCATTGCAGGCAAATTACCATGAGAGAATTTCATGTTTTTCTAAAATAGCACAATTTAAACCTTCATTCAAACATTTTTGGTGACCTGGAATAATAAAGCTTTCCAGTGCACACAGAACCAAATTGCTTTGCTTAAGGGTCACAAATGTGTTTTTGAGATTTGTGATAGTATTTTGTTAGTGAAGGCCTTATAGAAATTTATCTGGCTAATATGACTGTGTTCATGGGAACAAATTGCAAAACTTCAATTAGATTCTGGCTAATCAGATTCTGGCTCTAAGTCTGCTACCTACAGCCATTATGTAGCACATCATTAATGTTATTTGGGGCTAAATATCTGCCTGGGAGCTAGTCTCTGAGAAGGTTCACTTCATGGATTGCAGTTATGTTGTTATAGAACTAATATCTTTCTTCCACAAAGTTCCAATGTTTGTTCATTGATGGCATTTTTATGCCACTTTTCTCTATGAAGCGGATTTTGGGGATTGTTAAAGTGGCATGATGATGTGTGATGACACTTCTGGTCACGTAACTGAAAGTGACATGACAGTGTTGCCATGACTACACTCCCCCCCCCCGCCATGTTTCTCCTGCTGCAGCACCAGGCAGCAGTGGGCAGTTGTGGTGGTGGTTGGGGGGTGGTCCCTCTATCTCACCACAATACCTGGATCTAAACTAATGAAGCAGGATATTTATTTGCCCCAGAGCCCCCAAATACGACACAAGACAATAAAGGCAAAAACAACTGAGTGTGGGTTCAACTAGCTTTGTTTATTCATTTAAATTCATTTAAATGGCTGATCTACATCACTGCTTATTTAAATAAGCCAACCATTTCGAGGGCAGGCTGTGCTAGGCAACTGCTTGGGGTGCATACTGGGTAGGTTCACCCTGGTTCCAAACTCAGTGATTATCACAAGCCTTGTTTATACCAGCCTGCACAGCTGTTCTGTGCCAAGAGGTGCCCAGCTTGATCTACCAGGTTTGAGAGATGCCATTCAGCGCCCAGGGCACCCCTTCACAGTGCCATTCAGCCACATGGCAAGTATGGCCTGTTCCAAACACACACTCCATCACCATGATGCCTCGGGGTGTTGCCATGGCAAAATGCCTGCTGGGGAGAAGGCAAAGGTAAGCAAATACCTTCCTGTTGCCTTCTCCTTATTGGCTAAGACCCTTTAGCCCCCACCAATAATGTCTCATGTCCCATTTGCTTTGGTGAGGGGTCAGGGCAAACTGAATCCACGGCATTCATGCCATGAATGTCCCATATCACCATTTTTCGTTCTTATCCTTTCCTTATATCAACTACAAAGGCAGCTGTGGTGATGACAGATTATTCCTGAAGTAGTTACAGTGTCTGCCCTGTGTTAATCCATTAGCAGTTTTAGGACTGTCACTGACGTCTCCAGCTGGCGTTTTCCCTGATTCTTCTATTAGCTGTCAAGCAAGCTAAAAGGCTGTCCTTGTTTAGGCTAACTTTAGCTAACTGCTAAGTCTTTTTCTCCTAAATTCCATTATGGTTTTGCTCATTTGCAATTAGGTGTCATTAATTTACTGTGACAGATAAAAGATCTTGGAAATCTTGCACACCTTCGTGTTCTCATATCTCTGAACCAAAACTTCTGTGTCCGTAAATTATTATGATTTCAATTTTTATTTTTTCTCTAAACTTGGATCTTTGTTTTGACGGATAAATTTGGTAGGGAGGGCAGTGTAAAAAATTAACAAGGCACAGAAATTCTTCCAGTGGAAGAACGAGCCCCCTTCCCACAGGGATACCTATATATGGGCTCCCCAAAGCACCTTCTGACTTAACTGTCTAGATAAATCAATCCTGCTTTATATCAAAGACAGAGGTTCCTGATCCGACAGGAGTTTCCCCTGGATACTTCAATATGAGAGTAGCCTAATTGCTGAAATTCTCTAGACAGCCCAAAAGCCTTTTGCCTCAGCCTCCAGAAGCTCCCCTCACACCTAAGACTGACTGCCTCAAGTTTGCTGGTTAATATCCTATGGCTATAGAACTCATCTCTTCATTCAGCCTACCCTCGTACAAACCTATGGAAATATCATCAAGCTCCTCCACAGCCTCTGCTGGATCACCTGGAGCTAGTCTACTGTCATGGTAACTCGGTCACTTCACCTAAAATTACCCTGCTATCCTACTTCCATCTCTCATGCCTCTTCCAGAGTTCAGTGCCCCACACCCTGGATCTAATCCCCCAGGTGGTTCCTGCATTCTGCTGCTCCAAATCCTATAAAGAAGCATCTCCAGCCCCTCAAACTTTGTAGTTGGTATCCAAACCTCCTCCTCCAGCTTTAAACCAGGCTTACTTTCTGGACCTTTACCTTTTTGCAGATTTCTTGAATCCCTCACCTTGAATCCCCAACTTCTTAGTTGGTTTGGGTTTGCATCTTTCCTTCTCCCATTAGACGCTCCCAATCCCACCCCCCCTCATTAGGCATCAACCAATCAACTAAGCTCCCTTCCTTAGATGGCATCTGAAGAGGAGAGCTTTGACTCTCGGAAGCTTATACTCAGAACATCGTGTTGGTTTCAGGGTTCCAGTGGACTTAGATTCTGCTCTTCATAGAGATAGGTGCATTTATGACTTTCTTAAGATGATATTGAAAGAAACAGCTAAATCTGAGCTCCACTCTGCACACTTTTAAACATGCACATTTTTAAACATTTCCTGTGAAAAGTAGATCTGGCCCTACAGCTGCAAGAGAAAATATCTTATGGGGGCTGTTCTAATGCCCAATTCTGGAGGTGCCATTTTTTTCTTTCCTCCTTCCCTAAAGTTTTTGAAGAGCAGCAAACAAGACTGCTGTTTCTAGAGGTTCAGGCATCAGACTGGATTCCCCCATTCATGCACTCATTCTCCTATAAGGCTGTGGCAATGTGGAACACTCCTTCTCCCACCCCCTGGTGTGGACAGTTTTTAATCATGTGAAGCAGGGGGCTAAGATCACAGTGTGAATGCTCTTCTGCTTTTGCATACATTGCAGGGTTTTTTTGGCTCCGTTTACCAAGGGTATCTTCTGTAGGGGAAAGCTTCACGTGGAGAGACCCCCACCAGTGCATTCATTTACTACTTTATCTGACAGGAACTGTTCAGGAGGGAATTTTTATGTAGTTAAGGCTGAGAGTATAAAGGAATAGAGGACGCGTTTATTGAAAAGATATAATTGTAGTCTTTTACACTGGTGCTCTGTTGCTCTTACTGCATTACTTCCTACTTTTGTAATTACGTTTTCTTCATTGTTTATGACATATCACAACTGATACTTTTTCATTGTTTCAAGATTTTTGTGATTCTGGTCCTATAGCATTGTTTGTCGGATGTTTCATGCTGTTTCTTTGCATTGTTTTATAACATGTGATCTGAAAGGTGGGGCTATAAATAAAGTAAATAAATGAATTAACACGTGAGAAGGAAGCAATGCTTCCTCCTTTCATTGTTAGCAGAGAAAGCATTTGCAGCATCTCTAAGGATGGATTTCCTATGTTGGTAAAAAGAACCACATGCACATCTTTTGGCTTGGAACCAGCCTGATCCCTATACTAACATCCACACAACTTGTAGTATAGTCACATAAAAACATTATAAATCTTAATATAATTCACATTCAAAAAATAGACTGGCCATAACAAATGCTGCCTGAAGAAATTTTTATCTGTAGCTATTCCACTATGGCACCATATATTCAGGAATTTAAGAAGTCACAACAACTATTGTTTCCAATTTCTTCTATCAACCTACTCTGAGCAGCAGTATCCATGTTTAGCTTTTAAAATTATTCTTTAATGGTAAGAGAAAGAAATCCATAGCTTATTTTAACGCATAATGCCTACATATTAGAGCTGCCAGGTGCCCTTACCCCCCCTTACCCCCTGGGCGGGAGGTTCAAGACTTGGCACTTAGCTTTATTGATATATTTGCGCGTGTGCGCGCTCTCCCGGACTGTGTGATGACATCACTTCCAGGCATTGTGGCGCCCCCTGGGAGTGCTCCTATTTGGGGCCTAAATTAGCCCGCTGTGAATTGCAGGAGCTCTCCAGGGCCCTCCTGGTAGTGCTCCCACGTTCCATAGTGGGCCAAAATGGGTCCATTTGGGGCTGAAATTGGCTCAGTGTGGAGTACAGGAGTGGCCCTGGAGTGCTTCCGTGCTCTGCAGGGGGCTGATTTTGACCCCCAATTGGCTGAAATTGGCCTGCTGCAGAGCACGAGAGCGCCCCATGCTGCCCGGGAGCACAAGGCCTCAGAACATTTAAAGGAGTATGCGTCCTCCTCAGACAAGGATCAGAACTCTGTTACTGGACAAACCTAGGAAAATCACTACCATGGCATTAACTGCCATAATTTCACAACATATAAAACGTATGTATAATATGAGACTTTTTTTCACAATCAGCCTTAATTTCCTTGGTAAGAAGTCTACTGCAATCCACTTCTAAGGGGGTATGACATTAAGTATAATTTCTGAATGTCTTTCCCAATAAAACATTATTTTGGCTTTTAATCCATGGCTGCATTACTTCAAGAGAGCTATTTTGGAGCAATGCCAGTAATGAGAGCAGACAGTTAGCACCTGTTTATTTATGGACTCAGGAGCTTTCTGGGAGCATTATATTGTACAGCTAGTTGAAGATGGTTCAGTGATTGTTCAGTGGGAGTTTTACCACTAGTCCCTTTAGTACAAACCCCCTTCCATTGTTTTGATGTTTCTGATAGCTCATCACCAGGGAACTACATACTGATGTGCTATTTCCCTTCATGCATTTTAATTATCTCAAAATAACTAGGCTTCTCAGTAATTTGCTGTATATCATTTTCAAGCATAAAGGGTAATTCAAAATTAACTTTAGAAAGCACTGAGATTCAGAACTTTGTCAGCTGCGAAGTCACTCCATAATAAACAATGCTAACAACCTATCATGAAGTGGTGTAGATGGCAGAATTATCCAGGAAAACAATGGCGATCACGACCAACCATGCTCAACCAGAGTTGAGCAACAAAAAATTGTTTGCAGGCAAATAATGTCTCCAAACTTGGTTATAAGAAGAATGTATTTAGACAATATTTTCTTGTTACTACTAGTAAGGGAATAGATCAAAACAGTCACTTAAGAACAGGGTGCTACATTGTTGATTGGTGGTGATGGAAAGTGCTGTCAAGTCATAGCTTACTTATGGTGACCCCTGCTGGAGTTTTCAAGGTAAGATACTAACAGAGGTGGCTTGCCATTGCCTGCCTCTACAACCCTCGTCTTCACTGGAGGTCTCCCATCCATTTACTAACCAAGGCCAACCCTACTTAGCTCTGAGATCTGACGAGATCAGGCTTGCCTGGGCTGCCCAGGTCAGAGTATTATTAATGGAATCAATAACATTTCCATCTGTCTCGTGCATGTGGAGACCTTTTGGTTGCCTTTGACAACCAAAGTCCAAAGTTCTTGCAGTACTTAAATATACTATAGCTTTCTCTGTACTACCCATTTGGTCTAAAGGTCTCTCTGTACAGAAAAATTTAACTCATCAGAGAAAGGATTCTAGAATAGTGTTTTCCATTATCTGTTAATTTTCTGCATTCAGAGAATAGTTTCCCTAAAACGTGCCATATGCAGTCTGAAAAAGGAAAGTGCAGGGGGAACAACGAATCACATGATCCTTCTACATGGATAGATCAGCGATCAGCTCCTTGAATGTTCAAACTCGGAAACTCGGTTTCACAAATGTGCACATAAACACTACCAGAACAGCAAATTCAACAAAGAACCATATTCTCTTGAGAAAGTAAAATCCTTTAACTATAACCACAGGAAAAATGCCTCCTGTTTACTATAGGAAGATGTATGAGCACAGTAATTCTCATTCAGGAAACTAGAATTGTTTGAAAGTTATCCTATTTGTAAATTAACAAAATCTGTGTACAAAAATAAGTCAAGCTGCTAGCTATGTAACTTGTATTACAGTGCAACTCTGTGCAGTTTTACACCTTCCTAAATCCCCTGCAATCAGTCAGCTTCAGAGAGTATCATTCTGTTTAGGATGACACTGTCAATGTATTTTTATTGGGAAACACTATTCTTGCGGCCCTACAAAGAATTCTGACTGAATATTTGTTTTCATCCTCATCGATTAGTAGGAGTGAATAGCAAATGAAGAATGCAGGAGTGCTGTGGGAGAGACAGTTCAAAAACAAAATGACAACGGAGTAGCTTATACGTTTCCACCCGATTTACATTGGCTGCTGATCACTTTCTGATGCCAGATGCCAGCATTTCAGTTGCATTTTGCTTTCAACCAACAGGGAACCAAATACAAAGCTAACATTTTGCTAACATGAAAAGTATCAAAAACCTGCAGTTGTTTGTCAATTTGAAGGGGAAACACTACACACAGAGGACAGAGGAAGCAGAGAGGGAATGATTTCTTAATAATTTGGTCAGGTGCAGCAGGATATTTCTTTTTGCCATACAGGAGGAGGCATGGGGATTGAGAGTCTGTGAAAAAATGCTTTATCGGTATTGTCTTTCGTTTCCCTGTGATCCTGACATTTTAAACCCCTGTAAACAGCATTGCACCCACAGTGTGTACATTGCGCTTTCAGACAGTCCTGTGCAATGCAAGTTATTATAGTCACTCATAGTGCTATCTGGCATTGAGACATTGTGCCAGATGTTTGCAGAGAACCCTGGCCTGTCTTCCCCTGGATATCAGCAGTAGATTAAAAGCTGCAGCTCTGTAGTCAGGATTCTCTACACCCTGTGCTAAATCATAAGAGAACTGCCATTTTTCACAAGTGTAGCCTATATATACATTATTTTATAGATTCCATTATCCCACCTTTCTTCTAGAGAACTCAATTAATGGTTTTCCAGTCTTCCATTTTATCTTCACATCAATCCTGGTGGCTAGGTCAGGCTGAAAGAGCACAGCTGGCCCAAGGTCACCCAATGTGCTTCATGAATCAAATGTTGTTTGTTGTTATGACTGAGTAGAGATTTCAACCTGGTTCTTCCCAGTCTTACAGTGCAATTCTAAGCAGAGTTACTCCAGCCATAGCCCATCTTCTTAGGATTACTCCAGCTATAGCCCATCTTCTTAGTGCCAGTCCATTTCTCTAGCTACTGTACCATACTGCCCATTTATATATCCATTCTGTTCCAGTACTCAGTTTGGGCGTAACTCTACTTTTTGATTGCCACACAGAGACAGAATGGCAAGACTTTTTGAAAAAAAAGATACTACATTCTGTATCCAATTCCATATTCTGCCTTCCATGCAGCAAAAGTGCAGAATATATAGCCGATTTCATGGTTTACTGTATGTATTGTCATGTTTTTATTTCATTATTCTACTTTTATAATTCAGTTATTTGCAATTGTTTATAATATTCCATGCCTGAGTCTTTTTGAATTGTTTATAATATTTGTAGCCCAAGTCTTATTTTATTATTTATTGAATGTCTCATGCTATCTGATTGCATTGGTTTAAACTGTATAGTCCATCTTGAGTCTCAGTGAAAAATTCAGGCTATAAATAGAGCAAGTAAGTGAGTAAGTAAATAAGTAAGTTTCTTAAAAATCTGTCAAAGTATTTTAAATTGGTGTTGTATGTGTGAATGGCTATGTCAAATGTGATGCATTTCTTTGCTAATGTAATGACACTTCTGTAATAAATGCATGCAGAGTGTGCACAGAAAATCGTATGTAGGACTTGCACACAAATCTATACTTACTGTGCAGCATTTCCCCCCACAACATAAAGAGCTTGTTATGTAACGATGAGTAGAAAGTCTGCTAAGAAATCTTTGACAGAAATGATATTGTGAGAAAAAGAGTGGGAATACATCAAGAGGAAAATGCATGGAAGATGCATGGAAGAAGAAAAAAGTTCTTACCTTAAGGTAAGGCATTACCTTAATAAGAACCTGGATATGTCCCGTTGCTTTTGAAGATGTGTAATACCAGAAACTCAGTATACATGCAACACTAGACTCTTTCCACTTGGCACTCTTCAAATGTGCTTTCTCACCTCTAACACCTACTGGAGTTGCTTCAAGATACAGGAATTGTCCTGCAAACAAAAATTACACAAAATCTCAATATTTGCATGAGCAAAATTTAGCACAACTAAAAAGTCATTGTAGTGCATTTTTTAACAGCCTACATTGCTTGGTCATTTCTTAAAAACACAAAAGGAATTTGGACAGGTATGAATTGTTTCCCTGTGATTATACTTAAAGTGATGCTCCATAAAGTCTCACAAAAATGCTGTGGCTGACACAGCCTTCACGGTTGTCATCCCCCATGCTAGGAAGATCTCTTGAAATTGCAACTAATACCTGGACAACAGAGATCCATTCCCTTGGAAAAAAATGACTGCTTTAGAGAGTTGACTCTAGGACATTATATCCTACTGAGGCCCCTCCACTTCCCAAACCTCCCCCTCCCCAGGTTCCACTTCAAATCTTTTTGAATGTTCTAACCCAGAGTTGGTAACCCTATACAGGACAGTACAGAGGTCACTAAGATGAACCTGCCCACCTTTTGGAGTTCTTTCAAGTATGCCTCATGCACAAAGTGATTTACAGTATGGTGTCCTAATTGAATGGGAAACTTACATGGCATTTATGTAAATATTCATTTCTGGACTCTGGCAGGGACAACTAGACTACAAGCCAGGATGCTTTCACTTCTTTTTGCCCTCCTGACCAGTTTGGCTCTGTTTCCCTTCCTTCCCATCTTTTCTTTTCCTACACTTTTTGGTCCCTAACTATTGCGCATACCAGGCATCCTACAAATCCTACCTGACTCAAATCATCCTGACCTAACTCCATGTTGGTTAATTTATTCCTGTTGAAGCAGACAGAGAGAGAGAGAGAGAGAGAGAGAGAGAGAGAGAGAGAGAGAGAGAGAGAGAGAGAGAGAGAGAGAGAGAGAGAGAGATTCAAACATGTAAAAAACCTGGAGGGAATTAATAGGAAAGGAATGTCAGAGAATATGTAATTCTCCCATGTGTGTTCCCTTAAAAGAATTAGGCATGTTTAGACTACCTAAATATTGACATGAATAATCTTGAAGTTTGAAAAACTCTTCCTAGAGACTTTAGAACACATTTCTATAAAACACCCAACAATAAAGATTTTAAATTAAGGAAATTAGTTCAAATAATAGCAAAACTTTCTCACTTAAAGAATATTTGGATAATGTAAAAGATTTCCTCATTAAGCTGTACAAAAATAATCCTTTAGAGAGTTTAGGAAGTGGCTGGACTAGCATCTGGTATATTTTGTTTAAATATAGTGAATCTTGCCTCACTACATTGAGTTAGGGATGGATCACTGATTACTAAATGGCTTTGAGTACCTAAGCAATTGGCATTGGCTATTAGGCGAAGGTGCTAAGTCCCTTCCAAATCACTGAGTTCTTTTCAAAAAGCCAAATTTTATATAAATTATTCTTGTATTTAAAGCTAACAAGTAGATGATCCTCAGGTTCTCTTCCAGCTTAGTGCTTCCAAGAAAGCAAAACAGGCTTGGCAGGGTGAGACGAACTAAGACTTCATGCAGAGATCTGGAGATGTCTGAAATAAATTCTTCATTAGTTGAGCATTATCATATGCTTCAGATAAGGTATAAAAAGATTCTAAATCCAGGTGCTGATAACTATGCAAATCCCAGAGGGAGAGACATAAAAACAACAAGATTATGTTAGTCAATATCTTTTAAAAAAATTAGTAAATTGCCATCTATGATGTTCCCTCATCTTTAGACAGCAGAAATGGCACCTGAGGCATTTTTAAAATTCAAAAAAATCACTAACTGGTTTATTTATTTTAGATAGGAAAGGTTAGGTGAAATTAGGGGTTGAAAACATACACAGACTTCTCAAGCTCTTCACAGATACTTAAAATACTTTTGTTTTGATGCTTTTCTTCCCTTGGTTTCCCCTAAATGCTCTGGTATACTTCCTTTCAGTATTCTCTTTCTCTTCTGGAGTTAGAAAGGCTGACATCCACTTTCTAGCACCCCAACCCCCCTCTCTTCACACACACACCAGTGTTTTACTTCAGTCCTTCACTGAATCTGAAAGACTCCACAGGCAGTTTTCAACTACAACCTACAAGAGATCTTGTCACTTTCCACAGCTATGTCCCTGTTTAGCTGGGAAGGGAATGTCTCCTCTCCATAGAAGATCTACCCCTCTCTTTTGGCCCATTTGGGAGTGTGCACCTATGTCCCAAACCTAATTGCTAACTTTCCCAGTTCTCCTGCAAGTGCTGAAATTGCTTTTCTTTAGGATGCTGTCCCTTCACTCCTCACACTGGCTCTCTGTCTACCAGGACTGAAAAAAGACCCTCCTCTCTCAGCTCAGCTACCCAATCTGGTGCCTTGGAGTAGCCTGCCACTCAAATCTCTCTGATTCTGAGAGGAATTAACAGTCCTGCAAATGTGTGTGTACATAGCCCTTCCAGGCTTCTTTAAAACATACAGTCCGTCACACCATCCTAAAAAGTTACTGAGAGTTGGAGGAGAGCAATGGTGTTCAGGATTGCATGAAAAAGATTTTAGGTTTTGCAAAAGTTTTCATCAGTCAAAACGAGTTTAAAAAGATGTTGAATATAAGCTGCATCAAAGAGGATAAGACATCATGTAATGTTCACCTCATTAATTTCCTCATGGCCCATAGTGGTTGTCCCTCACTGATTCTGATGTTACAGAATTTAGAGATCATTAAAATAAAATACACCAACCTTGCATCTGACAAAGAGAACTGTGTTTCTTGAAAGCTTATGCTACAGTAAAGTTGGTTAGTCTTAGAGATGCTACTGGACTCTTTACTATTTTACCAACCTACTAGTAAACTTTGGGTTGACAGGCCAAACTTAATCAAGAAGAAATTGGAAAAAGCGCTTGGCTTATAGTGGATTTTTTTTGTGTGCGTACTCTAATAGTTCAGGTTGTGTCAGAGTTTAGCATCAGAACTTGTTTTTCAGCACTACTGATTTCTGGATGGTGTGATAATAAAAAGTAATAATAAAATGTACTAATAAAAGAAAAGTACTACTGATCCTATTTGAAGTGCAGCTCACCTGTCCCCTAAATAACCACACAGGGCTGATATCATAGCTTCCTGACAGTTTCCCTCTGTCCCAGGTGCTGCATGATGACGTCACTTCTGTGACATCATCACGCAGGGTGGCACGTGCTACCCCACAGCAAGCCAGTTGTCCCAGCACACCGTGAAGCTGGCAACAGCAGTGCGGGTGGCTGGGAGGCCGCCTGCGCCATTCGCCTGCCCTGCAAGACAGGGGGCAGCCGGCTTGCCATGTGCTCCCTGTCCTGCGAGGCAGGCGAATGGCACGGGCGGCCTCCCAGCCACCCGCACTGCCTTTTGCCTGCCCCGCAGGACAGAAGGGGTGTGGCAAGCGCGCCCCCTGTCCTGCCACCCACGCACTCCTGGGGCTGGCAGCTGCACCTGGCGCCCCCTCTTTGGCAGCGCTAGGGGCAGACTACCCCCCCTGCCCCCCCGTCGATCCAGCCCTACTGCCTTGGCCTTTGCTGCAGGCCAGAAAGGAGAACTTTTGGCCTCCTTTCTCCTCCTGGTGTCTAGAAAACATGAATAGATGGACATTCCTTAGACACGTCTGCAGAAACTAAGATAAGAAAAGAGTAAGGGTCTCCCTCTCCCTGGAAGAGGATACGTGCAGCACAATTGATGGGTTATTATGGAGTCTGAAGGAAATGTGAAATGACCATATAAGGGAAATTGATAAGAAGAAGGTATGAACAGGGATAGAATTGCAGATGCTGTCGTGAGACTAAGTTTGAGAAATGGACAACAGCCAATCCGAGGGTGTGAAAGAGGTCAGATGCTTTGAGTGTGACTTTCATTTCTCCAATGTGATGTAATGCGCCTTTAAAATAGCACGTAATCCTTTGTTCTGGTGGCACACTCAGAGCTCACCTTGTAGCTGTGTGTGTATCCTATATTTGCAAATATATCTGGTTTTTCTTTACAACATCCTTCATTAGACATCATTCTGTGTGTGTATTCAATTCTCTTAATTGGCTAAGATAACCAGACACACATAATTTGGGTACAACAGAAGGTACAGAAAACCTCTGCCTTTGTAACAGGTAGTCCACTCGCCTAAGGGAAATATGGGGCCAATGAGGCTGGCAGAATTGACCTTGCTGAGTCTTTTTGCTACTGATCTCCAGAATTCCAGGCAGCTGTGTCAATGAGCGTGGGTGTTTTGGCCTGTAGTTTCCTTGGAACTGGTGAGTAAAGAGAGTCACGAGAGAGTCAACCAGTGCCTTATGGAAGGATCTGCTACTGGTCATAGCAGCCCCTGCAAAAACTGTTTGGGGATCTGTCTGTTTCTGCTTTATCCTGTTCATCCACTGCAAATATTGTGGTTTCCCAGCTTCTATAGTCACATACAACCCTGTTGTTCGCTCCAGATGGATAGCCATGTAAACAACTCTACTGTTGTTTACTGCTTCTTCGTATTTTTTGTTAGTATATCAAGAGGTGGATTTTATGGCAGGGATTTAACTTTGGCACTCATTTGTTGTTAAAGGTTTGCAACACTATTGTTGGGAAATGAGATCAAGCAAATGCCGCTACACTATCTCCAGAGGAAACACCTCATATCATCAAGAGCGGCAAAGAAAAGGTCACTTCTAACATGACAGACACACTGTGAATTATCCCACAGCCATGAAAATTATGATGTTGTGGACCTGAGGATTTCTCACAAATGGCATGAAATGTAATGTGCTGATGTATGATGAAAAGAAAACCATTTGAGAGGCTTGAAACATTTAGTGTTTTCTTGTGGAATAAATACAATTATATAGATATGCTGAAACTAAGAGGAGGCAGAGAGCAGACAGCAGGTCAGAGCTGCAGAATAGTTCATTAATGAAGACTGAGTCAGAAGAGTTGCCTTCACATCATCCATGGCTCAGTGGTAGAGCATCTGCCACACAAGGAGAGCATCCCAAGATCAATCCCCAAAGTCTCCCATTGAAAGGATCAGGTAATAAGTGACATGGAAGGACTCTGCTGGAGACCTGGAGTGCCTCTGCCGGTCAGAATAGGCAATATGACCTTAATAGACCAATGGTTTGACACAGTATAAGGAACTTCTGGTGTTCATCCACCTAACCATGAGGACTAAAAATTTCTCTTTAGAAATGGTTAGAATTCCAATAAAACCATACAGGCCACTCTGGCAGCTGCGTCTGGTATCTGGGCATCAGAGATTTAACCAATTCATATATTCTTAACCAGTGCTTTTTTGTTAAAAAAAAGATGCCAGTATTCATATTTATGGTAACATTAATTTCTACCAGTTTCCCAATAGGACTTGGGATGGCACCCATCCAAATGCTGTGCTAAGTACTGGTGGTGAGTATTGCCAGGAAAAAGCCCAGTTCCTGAACAATATACCCACTAGGTGCTGCTGCTTGCCAGGGAAGACTGTTCCATCAGAGGCTGAGTTCTTCCAGCCGATCAGCCCCACCTTCTGGCTGCTGTTTCTGCTGTATTGTGGTTTTTATATTGTTAAGTTTTTGGATTTTGTGAGCCAATTTAAGTCTTGGTTTGCAAGAGAAAAATGGAATAAAAATACTCAGAAAAAATAAGCTATTCAGAAGTTCCCCTGTGTCCCAAGGGATACAGCGACACGCTTTATTAATGCAGTTGAAGAGCTGAAGTGGTGACATACCTTTCCCATTTCCGAGTGTGTGGTCTATGGGAGGTCTCAGAATCTGAGGTGAGCTGGTTCCCAGAACCCAATCAAAGTTATCAGCTAGAGAATTCCGCCAACCACAGAAGCCACTTTCAAAAGTGCAGGATGTTCCACATTCTCTCTCATCTGTATTATCCCCGCAGTCATCCACAAAATTGCAGCTTTGTTCTGGTCTGTAACAGTTGTGATTTATGCATTCCAAGAAGCCCTGTGAACAAGAGCCTGGAAAAGAAAACAGGAAGGTTTCATTAACACACAAGAGAAGTTACGAAACAATATAAAGCACTGTTCCCCTTAGAAAACATATAACAGCAAAGCTGAAGTCATTTTCTTTTGATAGCAACTTTCTAATGTAATAATGTAGTTAACATGTACTCCAGGGAACTCAGGTTGCCAACTCCATGTTGGGAAATTCCTAAAGGTTTGGGGGCGGAGCCTGGAGAGAGGACAGTTTAGGGGGCAAGGATGCTCAGCAAGGATATGATGCCATAAAGTCCACCCTCTAAAGCAGCCAGTTTCATCTTCTCCAGAGGACTATAGCTGCAGTTACAGGATTCCAGGCCCCACTTGGAGGTTGGCAACTGCTATAGGGAACCCATGGAATTCTTCTGACACTCATCAGAGTTCCTCAGTTAAAATGCTGGTAGTGAGCAGGGTATGAATGCCTGAAAGAACTTGGCATCACTGGCATCCAGCTCTGTGCAGCTGCAGAGATTTTTAGAGTTGCTGTGTGATACATTTTCAGTTCATGCAAAGTGATAGTGAAGCACAGCAATCTGGCTAGTATGTCATGAATGTGTGCCCTAGAACTCATCCTACGACTTCCCCCCAAACATATGGGTTCTGTGGCAGATCTACAGGTGTTCCCCAGCAGGCAAGACTACAGTTAACAACTAACGCTCCACAGCAACAGTCATTGGTTGTGCTCTCCCACTGCAAGGGTTGCCAACCTCCAGGTGGGGCCTGGCGATCTCCTGAAATTACAAATTATCTCCAGACTACCAAGATCAGTTCTGCAGGAGAAAATAGCTGTTTAGGAGGGCAGACTCTATTGCATTATACCTTGCTGAGATCCGTCCCCTACCCAAGCCCTGCCATCCCCAACCTCTAACCCCAAATCTCCATGAATTTCTCAATCTGGCGTTGGTAACCTGACCCACTGCATCCAGTTCTGCACAGCTGGCAAGGAAGCAACTGCTAAGGGTCTTTTATAAGCACATCTGCCTGCTACTAGCTAGCCCTCAAAATGGGTGAGGCTGTTTCCTGGGTGCCTTCTGCCTTAATATGGGAAGGAAAAGAGAAGGCTTGTGACCTAACAGCTCGTCTTGCTGCTTGTCCAGACAATAGCTGTTCTCCTTTTCCTTCCCCTCACCGTCCTTATTTCTCTTTTTCCTTCATCCTTCTAACTGTTAAATTCAGGGATATCAATAATTAACCACAATGATACAATTAAGTTTTAGGAGCCGTTTCTCTTCCAAGCAATTTTGTCCCACCTAGATACTGTATTTGCATTTTGCAACTCTGAATAGAGGTTTTTAAATTGTAATTTCACTCCTTTTATTGTTAAAGATCATGGAAAACTTCAGTTAATAGCGGATAAAAAGTCAAAGTAAAAACTTTACTATTGAATTATACCATTTCATTGCCAAAAACAAGGTGAAAAATGTTAGAAATTACAGATGAGGCAGGAAGGGAGGGAGGTATCTCCATATTTTACCTGTTTCACCTTTCTCACACATCTATGCACTAAAAACAGGGAAATGGCCCTCTTCTTTTTGTGGGTTAATCCATTCTGGGGTTTACTAGAAGACAGTATAAAGCTGGAACGTTGTACTGGTTTAGGGTTGTCAACAACAGGTTGGGATACTCTAGGAGGGGTGGAGCTTGGGGAGCTCTGTAGGGTATGCCATAGAGTACACCCTCCAAAGCAGCCATTTTCTGCAGCGGAACTGCTCTGTGTCATCTAAAGATCAGTTGTAATTCTGGAAGATCGCCAGTTCTCACCTAGAGGCTGGCAACCTTATGAACTGGTTTAATTAAATAGATTCAATTTAAGCATATGAATTTATTACCAGCCTTTTTTTCTGAAATAATTTAACTGGGTGATGGTATCTTTGGAGCATCTCTGGTTCAGAATAAGCTATAAAACTGAAACAAAGCAACACAAAAATGTGTTTTGCCAGATGAGTCCTTGAAAATATATAAGAATGGGGAAAATACAAAAATAATTTTACATATTAATAGGCACATGGAACATAATGGAATTACACAAAAGTGTATACTTCTTGCAAGACTGAGATGCCCTGGACTCTATCCAAAATATGCTTACTATAGTATGAAGATATATTAAACATCACTAGGACTTATTTCTGAGTGAGTAGACAGAAATAAGGATTTATAGTGCAATCCTAAGCAGAGTTACTCCAGTTATTGAAATCAATGGGCTTAGACTGGAGTAAGTCTGTTTAGGATTTCAGTGGCAGTTGATTTTTTTAAAAAATGAAACCTAATAGAAGTCAACGCACTCACATATACACAAAAATAAAAATTGATTTCAGAATAAATTTTTTAACAAGTAGGACAGAAAACATGGACAAAGGAAGCCTAAGGGAGTTAAAATGTTGCTGCTTCTTCCAGGCAAAGGAAAGGAGGAAAGATGAAAATGCTGTTTTCTCAGAGTAAGAAAATGTTTAAGAAGTTAAATAATGATATTTCTAAATAAACTGGGTCTAGCCCATGCGAAGTTAATTATTTCAACTAAATTATCTTCCAACTGAAATTAATAGGATTTATAAATACATAACTTTGGTTACTTCAAAATGAATTTTACTGTATCTGTAGAACAACCTCCCAAGAAAATGTATTTAGGGTCAAGTGAAATATATGTAGGAGTTGCATAAAGCCCAAACAATACAAGACAGTGGAGCCAGATGGATGAAAACGCCAATGGAGATGGAGGGAATTCTTAAAAGGGTTCGTCCTGTGACTGTCTCAGCCTTATAGATGATGATGCTTAAGTGAGAATCAATACCGAACATTCAGATCTTATATGCAAATATAAAATAACATCATATTAAACATTAACTTAAAAAGTTGGCCAATTGTTTCTCAAAAATGCCTTGCTAAGTCACCATTTCTCCAAGTTTGATCTAGCTATGTTATTAAGAGCCATGAACTACGACCATTTTGGCTAGACAGGCCAACTGTTTTAAAGAGGTATGGGAGAAGCTTCATTTCCTATGGCATGCACATATATTTATTTTGCTTCACTGCTGCAGATTTGGTAGGCTTTTTAAACAACACAAAATCTACAAAACATGCCTACTAGAAGTGAACATGGGATGAAGAGACCTGCCACAAACAGTGATTGCCCTTTTAATCTGTTTTCAGGTCTCTGAGTATCATCTGTTTACAGTCTTATTCTAACTTGAGGAGTAGTTTATTCTAGTATGCTCTTTCCCATATACTGTTCCCCGCAGATATTTTCCTCCCAGTGAATGAATTTCATCCCATGCTCTCTTTTTTAGGGGATCTTATTTATATTATAGTATTAACAATCCAAGTCTTTAAAGTATGGAAGGAAAATGTGGAATGCTTCCTATTTCTGCTGGTGAAATATCAGGAAGAATATACTATAAAGCCATGTACTTCACAATACTATCTGTAGATACAAGAGAAGCAACAGAAAAAGCAGCCTGGCTATTTAATTGACAGTGGAGGCTTCTTTGTAAAGGTTCGATAACTTTTCCACTGCAGTGATCTACGGAGATTGTTAGCAAGTGAACTTTTTGTTCTCACACATGGCAGATGCATTGATAGTAATGGGCCCTAAGGAGAGGTTAGTGTCTCTAAGATCAAGCTCATGAACTGTGGGGGATTTACAACAAATAATGATAATGACTACACAGAAATGATGAGGATCGATGCAGTCTAAAAGCCTGCCTTCTGAAAGATGTTTGAAATATAGAATGGCAATAATGGTGCACAGCTGTGGTTTCAACAAAAACGCTAAGCCTAACACCAATGTCTTAACTTTCCACTCAAGTGCTTGCACACATTGTGCTTTTCATAAAAAAAAGGAAACAAGAAAAGGTTATTCCCTGCACTTTGGAATCAAACTCATTACCATCACTGTAATAAACCCTTTGTATATCTGTTTAATAATAATAATAGTAACGTTTGATTTATATACCACCCTTCAGGACAACTTAATGCCACACTCAGAGTGGTTTACAAAGTATGTTATTATTATTCCCACAAGAATCGCCCTATGAGCTGATATGTAAATCAAATGTTGTTGTTGTTATTAGAGTGGTTTACAAAGCATAATAATAATATTATAATAATAACAACATTCAATTTATATACCGCCCTTCAGGATGACTTAACACCCACTCAGAGCGGTTTACAAAGTATGTTATTATTATCCCTACAACAAAACACTCTGTGAGGTGGGTGGGGCTGAGAGAGCTCCAAGAGAGCTGTGACTGATCCAAGGTCACCTTCAAGCAGAGGAGTGGGGAATCAGCTGGGCAGCAGGGAAGGCTAGAGCCAGCTCCTCCGGGGCTCGTGCTGCCGCCTCTACTGCCACAGTGGTCAGCTGGGTAGCGGGGAAGCACAGAGTCAGTTCCTCCGGGGCATGCACTGACTCCTCTGCCACTGCAGTGGTACAGAAAAGGGGCATTTAGACCCCCGCCAGCTGGATCAGCTGCTTAGCGGGGATCTCCCCACCAAACAGCTGATCCACGGGTTTAAATGCCCCTTTCTGTGCTCCTTTGCAGCAGCACGGAAAGGGGCATTTAAATCCCTTGACCTGAAGCTTCCCGAAGCGATATGAATTGCTTTGGGAAGCTTTGATTCAGGGTTTCTGAATCAGGCCCGGGGTGCAACCCCCTTCCCTCCAGCTATTTTTTAACGTAACTTTCCCTGAGAAAGAGTACTGGGAGCTTCATAATCCAACTAATCATACGATTACACAGACAGTTTTAGTATATAATCAACAGACTTTTCAATAATACATTTATTATACCAAAAGTTAGCATTTGTACTTGTTTGACTAGCACAGTTC
Organism: Eublepharis macularius; assembly: GCF_028583425.1. NCBI lineage: Eukaryota > Metazoa > Chordata > Lepidosauria > Squamata > Eublepharidae > Eublepharis > Eublepharis macularius. Next base: position 67,131,216 of record NC_072800.1, on the reverse strand, counting down.
TTTCAACATCCAGAGTCTTATCTCAACGGCTGTGTTGAAAAACATCACCACTTCTTTCAGTGAGGTGTACATTCACACAACAAGAAAAAGGGATAAGAAGCTGTTCTGCTAAACAGCCTAGTACCACAGTAAAGAGTGGAGTAACTACATGATTCCTAATTCTATAATACAAAACACCACCACATAGGATACAGTCTTTATCATGTATGCGCACACCAAAAACAATCATTTGAAGGGATACGCTTTTAATGATCCGCAAAGATTACGGATTGCAAAACCTTACAACATGCAAATGTTCATGCAAAAGTTCAATTTTGGTACATTTAAGGTTTTTAATTGGCGTGCACCTATCTTAAGGGCTGGAAAGTTTAGATCCAAGGTTAAAAATGAACAAGGTCTATGTGCTGCAGAATACATATTCTAACAATCTATACCACAAATCCTTTCTTTGATTACTGGCTGGACCTTTTCCAGACTGTAAACAGTAAAGCCAGGGTAGAAATTCCAGCGCTGTTAATTTCTTGGATTATAACGTTTTTCCATTTGCTCAGAAAGGCATCTTTCAAGAGGCAAAATTAGAAGATGAATCTCTCTGGTATATAGTCAGATGTTTATGTAGGGCTACCACTTGCCACGTCTCCCTGGCAACCAGCAGAAGGGTAGGAAGAGGGGTACTTACCAGGGTTAATTTTTGCACATGTGCACACATTCCCAGCCAGCACACGATGACATCACTTCCAAAAGTGATATCATTGCGCTGGCCATGGGAGTTCTTTCGCACTTTGCTCAGGGCCAATTTCAGCCCCAAACAGGCCAACTCTTTAAAAAAAATGACAAGACTCTACTTGTATTGTACTTGCCCCTCTCTATTTAACTGTGCTATTTGAGAAGACCATAACTCTAATTTATCATAAATTCTAATTTCTGCAATAGTTTGAAAATTCCTTAAGTGCACATGAGAGACCCAATCTGGTTTGAGAATGAATGGCTGCATCATCAGCATACAATCAAGGATTAATTACCTTACAATCACTGATTGTGTTCACTTCTCAAGCAGATGTCCCTGACTGTTCAGGTGCAAAAAAGCAGGTAATACAATCTAGCTGATACTGGTCATTTAAAGTTGCATCTGACTGCACAGCCACAAAAGGAGGATGAACTGCAAGTGATTCCATGTTTTACAATATAGACAGGCCATTTTAATGAGCCAAGTATGACTCAAAGGAATATATGCTTCAGCTGAGTAAATTCAGCTTTCACACAGAGCAAAGGCAATTGTAAGTTGCAACAACGTGCTCCTGTAGCCACTGTGAAAGTGCAAAGCTGTTTAAGACAAACTTCGACAACAATAACCACCAAGGTAACTCCTATGACAGACACACCTCATGTGTAATCAAGAGAGTTTAATAATAAAAGCTCACTTGGCAAACATCTTTTCTGTTGAATTTTCAAACATGACTAAGGTCAAATAGGGAATGATGTTGGACTCCAGTTGCTCCTTTCCCTTAAATCCCAAGCTGCACATCCACAACAAGGAGGAAGATCCATGCTCCTACACCTCATGTCAACCTCTTCTCCATCTTGGATCTGCCAGCATTCCCTATTCTCTAGAGGTAAATTAACACCAAGCAATGTCATCTTTGGGTGACCTGAGAGACAGGCATACCTGTGAGGCCCTGACAGTAGGCCAAGTGGGATATAAGGGAAGCTCAGAGGATAAAACACATGGATGCTGTGAAAACAGCAGCTCTATGTTGAGTTCCCACCATGACATACAGAAACATGTGTCCCACTTTTGATGTCATCAGGTTATAATGTAGATGCATGGGATAGAATCATGATATAGAAAAGTGTTCCTAACTAGATATGGGCACGAACTGGGAAAAAGCCGAACCATGTGGTTTGTGGTTAATCGTATCTCACAAACCACGAACCATGAACTTTCACGAAGTTGCTCAGGTTCGCAAACTGGTTCGTTTGGTTCATGAAAACATCACATTCAGGGCAGCAAAAGGTCTGCAGAATAGGGGTTTGCGCTTCTGGTTTCCCCCTTTTAAATGCCTGCTGCTTTTCAGCTGATGGAAGGGGGATCCCCCATCAGCTGAAAAATGGTGCTGGCTTGAAAACAGCAATACTTTTCTTGCGTAGCGAGAAAAGTTTTGCTGCTTTCAAACTCCCACTGCTTTTTTCAGCTGAGGGGAGGGGCATCCTCCTATCAACTGAGGTCCTTTTCACACTGAGACTTTAAAGTATTTCATTATCAGTTCTGCTTCCCATGTTTGCAGGAGTTTGCTTATTCCCTGCTGATTTTAATAGCCAGGAAAGGGTTAAATGGCTGGTTTTCCCCTTCCTCCTTTGGGGTATGCACACACACACTCTCTTTTTTTTCAAAAGCAAGAAAGGGTTGTAACTTTGTAACATTGCAACATTGTAATGTTACTGTACATTCCTCCTGGCTTTAAAAGACAGGAAAGGATTAAATAGCTCCTTTCCCCTTCCTCGCAGGCATGTTTCAGGCTTTGAAAAAGAGGAAAAAAACAAGTATTTTGCACAACCCTTTAGAAACAAAATAGCAGGGAAGCTGGGAAGCCGGGAGGGGATGAAGCAGCAGCTTCCCTGCCACTTTGTTTCCAAAGGACTGTGCAAAACGCTTGGGTTTTTTCCCCCAAAGCCTGAAACATGCCTGAGGGGGAGGGGAAAGGAGCCATTTAACCCTTTCCTGACTTTTAAACACAGCAGAGAATAAGTAAACTCCTGCAAACATGGGAAGCAGAACAAATAAGTTTCAGTGCAAAAAGGACCTGAGGTGATGGGAGGGGGATGCCCCTCCTCTCAGAAGAAAAAAAGCAGCAGGCCCTTTGAAAGCAGCAACGCTTTTCTTGCAGGCAAGAAAAGTGTTGCTGCTTTCGAACACTTCCTATCAGATGAAAAGCTGCCGGGTGAACACCTCTACTGCAGAAAGCCTATCTCTGGTTGCCTAGGAAATTGATTGATGGTGCCAGGCTGTCTGCAGTGATGAAACAAAAAACGAACCGGCCTAAAGTTCATCATGGTTCGTCAGAAATGGGCTCTGACAAACCACTAGTTCGCAAACCAGGAACCAGCCCGGTTCGTGATGAACTTTGGTTCGCATTTTGGTTCATGCCCATCTCTATTCCTAACCATTACATGGTCCATAATGGAGAAACTTTGCATTGAATAAATGGAAGAACTATCAGATCACATGTTATTTCCAAAGGTATACTGGTTTATACTAAAAAGCTCACAGAGACCATTAGATTAGGCATTTTATTTAATTTTTGAATGCTTTAATTTATGTCTTGTCTCTGACAAAATCATGAATTTATACTGACACTATTGCCTTTCATTATATGATTTATTATTTGCCACTTTGAATTACTTTCAATGTAAATAAAAGTCACATCTCTTTTGCACCCTTGATTTGGGAAAAAAAGAATATTCGTGAGAAAGGAATAGGACACTTGCAAATACAACTAGTGAAAATCCCATCTTTTCTGTATTATCTGTATGAGAAATGCTACATTATCAGTGAAATCCTAAGCAGAGTTACTCCAGTCTAAGCCCATTGAAATCATTGCTTAGGATTTCATTGTATTATTCTTTTAAAAAACTCCCATTATTATGCTGTTGAATTTTAGGTGTCTTTAAAAATAGTTTGAGATAGCTTTTTTCTCAACAACTTGTCCCAGAGACATAATACCTGGAGCGTAGGGCTCTCATCACAATTCTGAATGTGTAAAGTTAATGACATGCCAGCAGAGGGAATGTAACAAATGCACCTCATTTAAAGAAAGCAATACTTGAACAATGCAATTAGTTTAAAGAAGAGTCAGAAGTAGAGGTGCTTGAAATAAAATAGCACTGATGAAAATTAGGATAAAGGTTCATGTTTAAATTTAGTTTAAATTTGGGAGATTTTAAATTTTTCCTCACTAATAGGCAGTGAGCTCTGTAAAGCTCATAGGTTTAGCAGCATCTATACAGTTCATTTTTTCATATCCCTCCTCCTCCAAAGAGTTCATAGGGTGCCCTTGGTTCTCTTTTCCTTATTTAATCCTCACAATAATCCTGTGAAGTAGGTGAGGCTGAGAGAGGGTGACTGGCCCAAGGTCACTGAGTGACCTTCATGGTCGGGGGTGGGGGTGGGTGGGAGGACAGGATCTGAGAGATCTAGATTCAGTCTGGCAGTGTCACTGCTTCACCACATTGGTCATCAATTAGAAATTAGTCAGCTAAACTAGCCAGTCAACTACAAACTAGAAATTCCTGTCAGGAGGACAACTCATTGTGCCTTGCATAGGACACAAGGGGGACCAGTGGCTGCCATAGCTCCTTAGCTGTGTGGATTTGTTTGCCAAGTACATTGTCCCAGTGATTAGGACCACTGTTGCCAGGTTAAATATAAAGGGCCTCCATCTAGGATCATGTTCATTGGTTTTTTGTTAATGAAAGATGAGAGATTCTTGAAAGCATGCAATAGCTTATGGAGTGAACAAACACAGCTGCTGACAGACAGAGTTAGATGTGGGAGTTTAGTGTGGAAGTATGTGAGGAACAGATGACCACAGAGGCAAATCTAATTTAAATAAGAACAGCACATGTTCAGTGTTGGATGAGAAAGTTTAACTATGATACATTAAGTTCCTTGGTACAGAATTCTACATAGTTTCAGGAAAGGACCCTTTTGTACTCCTAACCCCCTTCAACAATCAAGCAACTATGAAGTTATAATGGCAGCAGGGTGGTGGTGGCTATCCAGTGTTTTGCAAAGAGCCTTAGATGTATTATTATCTGCCCATGTGACAGAAATTAGAAGTGTATGCTCAATGTGCCTTGGCGCTCAGGAAATAAATTTGTTTCCTTGAGGCTATGGTTACCAACCAGGACAAGCTGAGAGAGACAGAAAGGTATGTGGACAAGACCCTTAGAGACCTACTAGAACTGTCCCACTCCTGTGCTGATAAGTTCCTCTGTTGTCATGGAGAGTGAGGGTCTCAAAGTTGGAGGGCATCAGGCTGAGGAGAAACAATCCCTTAGAGGTGACCCTTTCCATGCATGATGAACCAATATCCTCTCCTACTGAGGATACCCCTCTGTGGGTTGGGGGGAGGTGGACTTTCAGAGGTGGGAGATTTGAGCATTAGGAGTACAGAGAGCTGAACTGTGATGAGTGTTTTGACTTCATGGTGACTTGCCTGCCTGGTGCACAGTTTGTGCTATCTAGATAGGCTGATAGCTAGTATGAGGGAGGAGTTAGTCATCATGGCACATGTTGGCACCAACGACTTTGGGGAATGTAGTCATGTGGTCCTGGAGGAAAAAAATTAGTTTATTAGGCAGAAAGTTAAGGGCCAGGAACTCCAAGATAGCATTCTCAGAATGTTCCCTGCACATGGCCACCCAGACAAGCACATCTTAGGGGATTCAATGTGTAGATGTGCCCTTAAGACGTTATTATTCCAACAAGCGGGGCTGGCCTAAATGTGTTTTAATTGAGTTGTCCTGTTCTGAGTTAAATTATTCAATATGTTTATATTTTATATTCTTATTGTTTTATATTTGTATGTTTTATTTTTGCTGTACACCGCCCTGAGTCCTTCGGGAGATGGGCAGTATAAAAATTCAATTAAAGTTAAAGTTAAAGTTAAAGTAGATGAGAAAATGGAGCCAGGAGAAAGGGTTTAGATTTGTTACGCACTGGGGAACTTTCTGGGATAAGTCAAACCTGTACAAAAGAGATGGGCTTCACTTAAGCTGAAAGGGAACCAGGTTGCTAGAACTTAATATAAAAAAGGTGGCAGAGCAGGTTTTAAACTAACTGCTGGGGGAAAGCTGGCATGAGCTGGAGAGTCTCTGGTTCAGAACTCACACCAAAGAGGTGGTGAGGCTAATTCTTGGGAAAATATTGGCAAGAGAGGGCTAGAATTTGAGAATGAGAGTAAGGCAGTGAGAAAACTTGAGGGCCAAATAAGGTGGGGATGCTTAGAGGAGGAAACAAGGTACAGGTGCCTGTATACCAATGCCAGAAGTCTCCAAGCCAAGACAGAGTTTAGGGAGTGCATGACACTCAATGACAATGTAAACATAGTGGGCAGTTCAGAAACCTGGTAGAATGGGGAAAAAATCTTTAAACCCAGTAGGGTTATAGTCAACCGTTTCTCCTCCTTAGTACTCTGGTTCTCATTCCTGGCACAAAAATGTTACTCATTTCTGATGATGGACTGGTTATACAAGCAGAGCTAGAGTAGGAAAAAGCTGACTTTTGGTCAAAGTTGGCTAGAAAACCTAGGGACATAGGATAAAAAATGTATGAAGTGAAGGAATACTATCTTTAGAAGTTTTTAGGGAGTTTTCTAAGGTTGTTTTATTTGTCAGGGCTTTTAATGGTGTTAAACTGCAGGCACAGGATTTTACTGTATTAGCATTAATTTTAAGAATTGTAAGGTATGTTGAGACCCAATGAAAGATGAAGCATAAATAAATAAATAAATAAATAAATAAATAAATAAATAAATAAATAAATAAATAAATAAATAAATAAATAAATAAATAAATATCACCTTTGGAGACTTCTAAGGACTTTTTTCTAAGCTTAGTATGCAGGACTTTAATAAAAACAGCAAACAATCAACATTTAAAAAAATATTTTAATTAGCAATTTGCTTTTTTTAAAGCAAGTTTTGCCCCCAAAAGAGTTTTACACCATCTCCTATTAAACAGCCTAAATACTGCTTTACAGTTGCTCGTTTGAAGAATCTCATTTTATGCCCTGAGCCAGAGAAGAACTTCCTGAGGAAATAAGATTTGGTTCATAATGCATTCAAGCATTGCTGTTTTATTGTTGGATATTTTTGAAGCTTTTATCTGTTGTGAAATCGCCTTTTCCATTCATGACTGTAACATCCAAAGCAACTTCTTTTCGCCTCTGTAATTAAACTGTAAATATGTCACTAAGGTGCTTAAGTTAAACCATCTCCAACTTGAGTGCTACTAAGATACAGTCTGAGGTTGTAAACCAGGTATGGGCTTATCTTCAAGTTGGATTGTGCTGCTTAATGGCTTCAGAAGTACACAATAGAATAGCTTGAGTTGATAGTGCTTCTTCAAAAGGCTCAAAGACACCTGTCTGGCAGTTTTTCCAAAGGGAGATAGTTTCCCTAATCACAATGCAGAGTCCTTTGTTGTACCGCAATAAAAAAAACCAAAATGAGATATGGCAAGAGAACATTCCCCAGTGTGTTTTTTAAAAGAGGAACTCAAAATTGGGGGGAAGGAATTCAGAGATTAGGTTTTGTTTTAGTAGTCCAATTGAAAGTATTTTCTTTTTTAAAACATCTTGACATTTGATTAGGTTAATACTAGCACAAACAACATGAAACTCTTCTCTTTTTAGCAAGGCACAAAGAGCTACTGCGATCTAGAAAGAAAAATTAATTCCCCTTAGGGATACCATTTCCCCAGTGGGGGTGGGAAATCCCCCACTCCTACCCTCTTCCCCCCATCACAGGCAGGGGCAAAAGGCATAGGAACGGGCCTCCCAGGCATGCTCCCGGCACGATGATGTGACTTCCCAGGAGTGATGTCATTGCGCCACCCTGAGAGTGCTCCTGCTTGGGGCCCAAATCGGCCCACTGAAAGGCACGCGTGTGCTTCCACTCATGCATGATGATGTCACTTCCCAGAAGAGACATCATCACACATGCATGGGAGCATGCTCATGCTTTGCATGCATGCGAGCAGCACACCAGGAGCGCTGGGTCGCCCCCTCCTGCCAGGAGGGTATGGGGACCTGGCAACCCTGTTCATCTTCCATAACTTGATGCTAGGTATGACACTGGGAGATGTGAGAATGGACCTTCCAAGCTTTGGCAACAGAATGGGGCCCTCTTTTGGAATGAGCCCTCAATGCAAGGAGGTTTAATTCTACCCAGCACAGTTTAAACAATTAAATGTGGCTGTCTGTCTTCACAGTATTAGACCTGAGAGGGAATAAAGAAAGACAAGAATAAAGATGGCTAAAAAAAGTTTAGTGGAAGGAGTCAATTTCAGTTGCAAGGCAGGGGCCAGAGTTAAGTTGAGAAGCCGTGCATACCAGCACCTGGAGCAATGATCGCTGAGTTTTTATGGCTTTTTCATGACCTTTATATCATTGTATGATTTTATGATGTTTATTTTGTTTGATTCTTGAGTAGGTCTCCGGAGATGTGGCAGGGCATATACATTTTCTACATATACGTACAACAAAAGAAGGCCCTGGCCTCTGGGTTCTGCTGGTAGGTTTTCTAGGGGTGTTGGAGTGAAACATGATGCTAGACTAGAGGGACCTTTAGTTCTGATACAGCAGAGCAACTCTTATGCATGTCCTCCTACTGGTGCAGCATATGGCTGCTACTCTCTTTAAAAAATACAGAATTTTTCATAGATCCAGAGGAGTTGACCATGTTGGTTTGTAGTCACAAAATTGTAAAGAGTCCAGTAGCACCTTTAAGACTAACCAACTTTATAGTAGCATAAGCTTTTGAGAACCACAGTTCTTTTTGTTCTTTAGAATTTTTCATCACATACGTATTTGCTTTAATAGTAAAAGAAAAAGAGTTTTTGGAAAAAATTGGGATAGTAGTTCAGCAGATGGAAGCATTTCTATTAGCATAGAGTAAAATTCTTGCCAACCCCTTTCTGCTGCAGCCCAAAATGTTCCTGGGGTGAGCCTCTAGGAATAGCATAGGGAAGGGGGCGTTTTGAACTGCAGCAGGAGGGAGAAAGTAACATTCCATGAAAATCATTTTGTCCGTGGAAATGCTCTGGTGCATCCAAGTCAATGACATCCCAAAATCTGATCCATTCATTCAGAAAATAAGATTCCTTCAAACCATATACAACTAGAAGATTAAGAGAGCAACCCTAAGCAGGTCTACTCGACATTCTACTCAGGTCTATACAATGGGGCTTACTCCCAGGAAAGTGTTCTGAGGATTGCACTGAAAGATTACTAAAAGGAAAATGAGCAAGTATATTGTCTTTGGCCATTTCCACATGCTGTTAAAGTGACAGGCCACTTACTGAATGCTGGCGTTATTTTTCACAGATTCCAGATGCTTCCGATTTCAAAGTGGAAGCAGCCAATTTCACTTTCATTTGTTCAGCGTCTTTTGTGAGAATGGGATTTCCCACTCTTTCCTGTGCCAGGTAAAGGACGCTGAACAAATGAAAGCCAAACTGCCTGTTTCTGCTTTGAAATCAGAGGCGTCTGGAATCTGTGGAGGAAAAAAACTGCCAGCATTCAGTAAGTAGCCTGTCACTTTAACAGCATGTGGAAACGGCCTTAACATATAGCGGGATCACAAGTGACGCCTGACACAGGTTGGACACTAATCAGCTTCCCTCAAGTTTTGATGGGAAATGTAGGCATCCTGGTCTTGCAGCTTGACTCTCTGACTGCTGTCCAATGGACTTTTCAACTGTCACTTGTCCAACATTCCGCCAAGCTGCCTACATTTCCCATCAAAACTTGAGGGAAGCTGGCAAGTGTCCAACCTGTGTCAGGCGTCACTTGTGGTCCCGCTCATAGTCTGTGGTTGTAAATGGAACTCTTAGAATTTCAACTATGACATTTGGTTAAAGTGACCATTGTCAGGGCTTGCCATGGACGCTGCTGGGTGGGGCGCCAGCGTGCCTGGCTCCGACTTCAGGGGGTGTCAGGGATACTGCAGGACCCTGCTCTGTGGAAGGAGGGGCAGTATACCTCACCCCAGCTCCCTCTCAGTCCACTTGCTGGCCTGCTCAACCTGACCCCATCACCACTCTTACTCTCCTCTATCTCCTCCTTTGTCAACTTTCCTCCTTGCACTCTCTTGCTTCTCTCCACTCCTCCATCACTCCTACACAACCCACCATGCCCTATGTGTGGACTTCCTTTATATCCTGCCCCTCATCCCAGGCTCCACCTGCCAGGCCACATCCCTCTTTTGCCTTCCAGCATTGGCCTGGGCTGCCTCAAGCAGTTGCACCTGGGGTAGCTAGTTTGGCTGCATTGGATAGCCACAGCTGTGCTTTCTTGGCTGGCTGCCAAGCTTCCTCTGTTCTGAGCTTCCAGCAGCCTCAGCTAGTCTCTATTACTCCCTTCCTCCCTGTTTGCAGCTTGGGGCGTGGCCCTGTACTGCTTCTGCTGTCCTGCCAGTAAGGTAGCTGTCTGAGGGCTGGCTGCCCCTATTTCTTGTACTTTCTCCCTCTGCCCTGGCCCCCTCCTGGCTGTCCTTACTTCCCCTGTCAGGGTCCTTAGTCTCCCACTGGAGGGTTGGCTGGATGGCTTCCACCTGCTCCTTCTGATCCTCTGGGGCTTGGGAGCAGCTCCAACTTCCTGTGGCTGGGTTGCCTCTTTCTCCCCTAGGGCTTGGGCAAGGGCTTCCAGTACCTCTACCCCCTTGTTGGCACTCTGGACAGGTGTGGGTGCCTTTGGGGTGGGGTTGGGCTGCATGCCCTTGGCTGGTCTCCCTCTGGCTCCCTTTTCCCTTCCCTTTCTGCTGGCTGGAGCTGCACCCCCTCCCAGGGGCTTCCTGTGCCTGCCGCTGGCATCCCATCAGCTTTCAGGTAAGGGGGCTGGGGCAAGTCTGGGGTGCTTGGGGTGCTCAACCCCGGACAACCATAGCAAGCTCTGTAGAATTAAAGTTGCTTCTAAAATTGACTAATAGTAAACACTAAACATTTCTAATAGTAATACGTTTGTGACTAATACCAACCAGTCATTTCTGCAGGTAATAGTATTTTTCTTTGTAAAACCATGAATTTTAGTGAATATGGCTTGAGTTTTCTTGATAACAGTGCTGAAATGAGGCTGACTAACCATATATGCCTCCAGTGTACTGTGATATTTGTTAAAATAATAATAATTAAAAAAAGAATAAGGGCAGTGATGGAGGTTATCAAGGAAGGTAGAGACATACGTACATTTGTGATTGCACAGAAGAATCACACTTTTCAGGAGGCGAAAGTTCATTTTGTGCAAACTCTTTGACAGAAATTGAGGTTGTATGTTATTGATAAGGAGACAGCAGCAACAAGGAAAAGAATCTTTTGAAGAGTTTTCTACTCTTACTTTAAATTCTATTCATCTCGCTGCATTTTTTTAATATCTAGAAGCAAAGTAGGTCACATAGTTCCAAACACGCATAGCATTCAAAAGTATGCTCTCTAGTGCAGTACAAGTGATTGCAGAAAATTCTCCCAAAGTTCTTCCTCTCCTCATTATTGCTTTCCTAGAATCTGACCTGGCAGGTCAAAATTCCTTGCTGTCCATATAGTAGCTTCATCTCTGCTTTAGGTCTGGCCCTAATTCCATGATTCAAATTCACCTTCTTTCTGTTCATGTCATTCTTCTTTTTTTTAAAAAAGGTTACTTACTTGCTGGGTCTGTTTTCTATGTGCTCAGTGTTTATAAATAGTATTTGTCTGAAGTGAAAGAAACATCGTACTCAAAGAAAAGTGCACTGAAGTGCATGCAAGGGTCTCGTGGCACATCGAAAGTGAAGCAAATGTACCATACTTGCTAACAAAAGTATGACAAAGTCTGACAAATGAGAATTCTGTCATTTTCTATTTAATTGATCCAATTCCATATCCATTCTGTTATGCAAGGGAGTTCTGACACAGAGTGGTGAGTACAATCACCACAATGGCTGCCACAGGAGGTGGAACTAACCACAAAAGGGCTGCTGCAAGAGGCAAAGCGGCCATAAAATGTCAAGAAGTGAGGTTATATTCTAATAGTAATTCCTTACCTTTTCAGGCAGAAGCTATATTTTACAGGATGCCTTCTAAAATAAGCATCTTGTTTTAAAATATTTTCTTGAATTCACACAATGCTTATCTTCACTGACACAGTGAAGATTCTTATGCTGTGGTGAAAGACACTGCCAACGCAACATTTTTTTAAAAACTGCACTGTCAATCAGACTTCAATGGCCAATCAGAAGCCCTGCTGGGCAAAATCCCCATCTTGCCTCGCCCAATTTTTTAAAATACTTGGAGGGTGCCAGAAAAGGTGTTGGCTGATACCATTGCACCACAGGCACCATATTCAGAACTCTGGCTTTATGCAATCCCTTTCTAGTGTAGGTTCAGCATTCCCTTTTACCAGGGACTTATTGGTAAGTATAGGAACATGCACAGAAATTTTATTTCTGTTTGGCCTGCTTTTTTAAAAAAATGTTTGTGTACTTTTATATCTGGTTTTCAGGGTCACTACGGTATTTGGGTGAACTTCTTTACATTAGTTTCAATAGGAAACATACTCCCATCTGCAACTTTCTTTCCCCCATCCCCGACTGGAACAAAAGTATTGAGGACAGGATTATATTGTCCAGTATTAACAATGTAATTATATTATCATGCGTGACCACATTATTTACAATTAGCAAACACACTAGCGCACTAATAAAATGCCCAAAGCAAGTGTTTTTATCAAACCACATTTGCCCACTTTCTTTCACATGTCTAATTACAGGTACTGGAAACCTGTAAAAGTCACCTTACTCAAAAAGGCTCAAAAGATCCATTTCCTACTGAAACCTGCCCCTGGTCCAAAGCGAACATTTATTGCTTACAGTGCAACTGTACAATTACTGACAATGCAATCAATGGTCTTAGACTGGAGTAAGTCTGCACAGGAGTGGAGGCTGGATTTTTGTGTGGAGTTGCTCACCAGCCCACAGTGGCAGACTAAGGTTCTACAGGCAAAGTCTGCTAGATAAGAAAATTAAAATATTAGAAAAGTTGGAGAGGAGTATTGGAAAAGGCACACTTTCAGTAGCTTCTGTCACCCAATTAAGTCTCCTCTATGCCATCCTTACTCAGGCTTATCAAACTACTCTTTTGTCCTGCTAATCTGAGATCCTTTCAAGCAGGGGCCTAATGGAATTGTCACACTGCTGGAGTTCAGTGTTAAATAGATAATCCTTGGTACTCCTCAGAACACTTCTGCAGTGCTACTTTTCTGTCTCTCTTCTTTCAAATCCCTCTGCAAAACTCAACTTTTAACACAGTCTTTTGCTTACTTCTACACACCTTACCCTAAACAAAATATATCTTTGCATTCATACATTTCAGAGTTAACCTTCCCTATCTGCTCTCCTGAGGTCCTTGGAGCAGGGACTTGTCTTCCTTATTTTGCAGCTTCCTTATTAGGCAGCTTTCTCCAGTTTGCAAAGCTCTTTGTGCTAGAGTTGCCAACTCTGGCTTGGGAAATTCCTACAGATTTGAGGACATAGCCTAGAAAGGGGAGGGAGGCTTGCAGGGATGTGATTCCATAGTGTCTACTCTCCAAAGCTGCCATTTCCTCCAGGGGAACTGACCTCTGTAATCTAGAGATCAGTTGGAATTCCACAACTTCAGACCCTTCTTGGAAGATGGCAGCCCTACTTTGTGCACTGATGGTCTAATAATTATGATTAGAGATGGGCATGAACTGGGAAAATTCCAAACCCCGCAGTTCGTAGTTCACGGACCACAAACTTTCACAGACTTACCCTGGTTCATGAACCGGTTTGTTCATTTTGTAAAAACATAACTTCCGGGTCAACAGAAGGTCTGCAGATACAATCCACCCCCCACCCCCCACATTGCCTAGGAAACTGATTGATCGGTGCCAAGCAGTCTGCAGTGTCGAACAGAAATACGAACCAAATGAACTGGGCTAAATTTCATCACAGTTCATGAGAAATGAGCTCCCACAAACTGCTGGTTTGTGAACCATGAATTGGCCCAGTTCATGATGAATTTTTGTTCATATTTTGGTTTGTGCCCACATCTAATTGTGATTATCTCCTAGGAAATGTGTCTCATGACAATCATGAAACTAGGCCCTTTACAGTCAAGGTAAGGGTTTCTGCACCCTCAGAGGACTCTCAGATATAATGTAGTAATTTAACCAAAAGAGAAAAAGCACAAAAGGCTGCCTAATGAACATCTGTAGGAAATACAGATCAGTTGAGAGCAGATAAGAGTCAGCTGATGGGAAACAGGCTGATGAGGAAACTGATAATCTGAAATCTAAGAGAATCCTGGGAGATTTGCTTCCAAACTATATCCCCTTATCCATTAGTGCAATTCCTCACAAGTCCCCAGTTTGCAGTGAAAGCAACAAACAGAAGTCACTGTAGAAATAACGGTAACAGTGAAAAATTCAAAAATCCTAGTTTCCGTTCTCCATCAGTCAGCCATTTCTGTTTAAAAGCAACAGATATCATGATGGAATACAGCAATGTCTAACATACAAAGAAGAAGAGAAGAAGATCCTGCAGGGGGCAGAAAGCTCTAGATAGAACTGTAGTGGTAGTACTTTCTTTCTTAAGGATCTTTTCCCTTTGACTGTCTGCAGAAGGCTAATCTTAGACTGTCCTTCTAGAATTCTTCTCATTCACTCTCCCTCTCTTAAACTAGCAAGGCAGGTAGACTTCTCTCTTCACTTGCTTAACCAGTCCTGTCAGTTCTAGTAATAAAGCTTTTGTTAACCTTAGATTGGCTCTAACCTGGCTAGCCCAAGTGAGCCTGATCTCATCAGATCTCAGAAGCTAAGTCAGAGTCAGCCTTGGTTAGTAATTGGATGGGAGACCTCCAACAAAGACCAAGGTTGCAGAGGCAGGCAATGGCAAACCATCTCTGTTAGTCTCTTGCCATGAAAATGCCACCAGGGGTTGCCATAAGTCAGCTATGACTTGAGGGCACTCTCCACCACCACATATGTACAGCAATAGATAAAACAGAGATGATGTCAGATGGGCCAAGAAACAACATGAACAACATTCAAGTTTAAATTATGTATGTATTGTATCTCTCTATTGTTAGCAGTTAGACCTCCTTTTCATGCTAAGAGGGCAGTTTATTGATGGAATATCATAAACCTCTATAAGTCTAAGGCACTGCTTGGCCTAAAGTAGAGTGCATGCTGTCACAAACCCTCTTCTAACTCAGGCTTGGGCTGATCTTCCTCTACTCTGAGGTAACGATTCTCTTCACTATGCGTATGAAGTTGAATAAATGGACACAAATCTAACATTAGAAATGGCAAGGTCCAGAAACCAGTGGGAGAACACTTCAATCTACCAGGACATTCCATCAAAGACTTAAAGGTCACTGTACTTCAACAGAAACCTTTCAAAAACAAAATCCAACGGGAAGCTGCTGAATTGGAATTCATATGTAAATTTGACTCTGTCAAGCTGGGACTGAATAGGGACTATGAATGGTTATCTCATTATCAAAAGTAACTGATTTCCTTTACAGAAGCAAACTGATCTCCATATCAGAAGGAGTTGTTTGCATCTACTCTGCCCTCCCCTCTCCTCCTCTATATCTGACCAGTTTCTTTTTGCCCTCCATGCATCTGATGAAGAGAACTGTGATTCTTGAAAGCTTATGCTACAATAAAATTGGTTAGTCTTAAAGGTGCTACTGGACTCTTTTTGATTTTGCTACTACAGACTAACATGGCTACTCTTCTGGATTTTGAATATAATGTAATTCATTAGAAGTAATGCTCATTCCCTGCCTTCTGCACGAATAATAAAAAATTCTGTGATATCTGAAATGCAATCAGGCATAATCAACTTCTTGGAGTCCTTCAGTAAATGGCTTGTTAAGTATACCCTTTTGACCTTTACAATACTTAGTAGAACTTCAAGTATTCACTACCATGTCATTCCACAGTTTAAATAAGAACAAAGCCAATACTGTCTAGCAAAGTTCATTCCTGTGTGGAATATGGTTGGGTTTCTTGTCAATGCAATTTGCTATGCTAGCCTATCCTCAGTTCAGCATAATGCAGATCAAAGAGATATAATCTCTACTGTATCTAATCCCTTTGACTCAGGTTCTGCACAAGTCCAATAGAAAGTCACATTGAAAAGCACTGACCTTGAAACTTAAGAGGCCAGAATCCGAGTCTCAGATCATGGAAGAGTATGGCAAAATAAGAGATAACAACCGTGTTAATTTGAAAGTGCTCAGAATTTGTGAAATTTCTATGGACAAATCATGATTACTAGAAAGAAGAGGAATGAGTCCTGCATGGATATTTTTAAGGCGTTAAAATCTTTGGTGAGATAATAACTGGATTTGAAAAGCTTTAATTGTCGAAAAGTATATATTTAGAAGTTCAAAGGATCCTCAGAGACCTGCAACTACTTACAGTTGCAAGATGAATATGACCAATGGTATCAAAAATGAAAGTATTCAATTTGGGATCAAAGTCTTAAGAGCAGCAATATTTTTACAGGTATTAATTTTTGCCTATAGCTAGAATCATAAATTCCCACTATTCCCAGTACAGTTTAACACCATGTTGCTATCATATGTTAAACAAAAGCCCAGAGGAGAAACAGCATAAAAAATATCTTCCTGTCAAAACACTCTCATCTTCAAGCTTCAGCAATTCCCCATAACGCGAAATACTTTGTAAAAGAGGCAATAAATAGCAAGAATTTACCTGACAATTGCAATCAATTTTATTTCTTTGAGAATGTGATTCTAAAGCACACTAACTAGAAAGTAAGTTTCAATGCATGAAATGTTTTTAAGATGACAGATTATTTATCACCCTCTGAAAAAAAGTTTTTCGCCTGGGAAAAAGAGAGAGAATGAACTAAGCTATCACTCATTAGCAAAAGAGAAGACAGAAGTGAAAAAGAATTTCAGAAAAATTATGGCGTTGAACCTAAAGCCCTAAAGGAACTTCCACCAACACGAGGAAGTGTGTGCATGCCTGCACAAGCACATATGCCCATGTAAGTGTGAGAGAGCTTGCTACAGGCAGGTCCCTCCAACTGTCCCACCTCATCATTTCTGAGATTCCCTTGGCTTTGGGGGGGATGCTGGTGACTCTAGATGGAGGGAAAGAAAGGAAACTCCTAACTGCATGAGCTAAATTCCACTCTCAGTTCCATGCACCTTGCCCACTGAATTCCCATTGCAATCAAAGAGTGGGGTCCTAAGCTCACAAGGATGGTGTCCATAAAAACGCTTTTCTTGGTGAGAGGTGAGCATGTGTGTGGAGGGGTGGTGCCTGTTGAATTCCCTTTCTTGTTGCAGCCTTTGTGCCATGTAAAATTTTATTCTGGGCTCAGAGCATCAGCAGTAGCTTTGTAGGAGCTCCTAACAAAAGGGGAAGTGCATAAGATGATAGGCAAGAGCTTTAGATTAGGTGCCTCAATCTTGAGAGCACCCTTGTGTTTTTGTATGGACTTGAATATACATAAAGAGAGAAATTCTGTGTTCAGTGAGCACAAGCTTGTCAGCAATAAGGCTATGTTATTCTGCCAATTGAAGCAAGCAGCAAGAGATTGGGCATGCAGTGACCCAGAGCCAGCAAGGTAACTGGATAATATTCTCGCTTTAAAATGGCTACACGGCCTTTCTCGTTTTAGAAGATACTCCATAGCTTAGCTCCAGTGGATATAGCTGACCTTTCTACTTTCTTTTATCCAGGTAAGCATTACACTTTTATCCCAGCCTTCCTCAGAGTTACACAGGGTTCATGTTCTTTTAACCTCTCAACAACTCTGAGCTGTTTTAGGCTGAGAAGTGGTGACTGTTCATCCAGTGAACTTCAGCAGCGAGTGGAAATTTGAATTCTAGTCTCCTAAATCCTAATCCAACATTCAAACCATCACATTGCATTGGTTGTCTGCTAGCTCTCCATATTTTCCAGTGATGGAAGCCATGCTCCTTCCTATATTTATAAGGAAAGTACCTGAAGTAATCTGAGGGCCAAGCTACAAGTGATGAATGACACTTGCCTGGCAAGTGAACAGACTCACGTGTATTCCTCCCTATTCACTTGCCATTCACTTGCACTCCACTTGATCATGTAGAGGAGGGCAAGTGAACAGGGAGAAATACACATGAGTTTGTTCACTTGCCAGGCAAGTGTCATTCGTCACTTGTAGCTTGGCCCTGAGGCTCCTAGAAAATTCATTGATACATTTGGGAACTGTTTGGGCAGCACACATATACAAATTTATGTGGATGTAACTCAGCACATATTTAAAATTCTTCAAGGAATACATTCTACCAAAAGTTTACTCACCTTTGTTTTTATGTAGTGATCTACTGACATTTGAAAAACTAAAGCAAAGAAACACTGACAATTCTAATTACCTGTTGAAGGTAATTCTGTAGGTTCATCTGAAAAGAACTTTGATGATGGTAAACATTCCTTTGTAAAAATGATGTCATCAAGGGCTATGTCTCCCCTGTGACCTTTTCCAACATGACCTTCAAAGGTGACCCGGAAGTCTTCATCTGCCTCTAGCAATAAAACTTGTCTGTTCCAGAAATTTCCTTGATCCCCAGTCAGATTAAATAACAATTTTTGGGAACCTGATGCTGTCACTTGGTAGACAGTTAGCGATCCCATATTGACTCCATACATGTGGTAATAAAATACCAGCTGAAAATAACAGCAGAAAGAACACGAGATAATGTTATTAAAAATGACTTCTGTCATAGGAGCCTAGTTACGATTTCATTTATGAAATATGAAAATAAAACTTGTTACATAAATAAAAAGGTCATCATAATATCATCAGCATAATAGGCTTCAACAGACCTTGGTGCGGGATTTAGAGATAGTGTATTCTTAAACTTCTAACAAAAATGATAATCATGAACTATGGCTGAATGTAAAAGTGCGCAAATCAGGATTGGTCTCAGAACACCTGCCCTGGAACCAGGATCAGCTAGCACCCCCTTCAGACCTCAAAGGGGGTCTGAGAAGACAGGATGGAGCTGAAAGTGCACAGGAGTAAATTACATGGCAGAAGGACCAAGCAGAATCCTCACTTAGGAGCAAGGATGGAGCCATTCAGGCACCTGATCTTTACTTATCCAGACCATCTACAATCTGATGTACCAGAAAAATCCCTGTCATGCTGGTTGGACAATCATTAATAATTAGAATGCCTTGATAGGAGCTTTCACATCCTGGAGGGAGATGCCAGTATGTGTTTGTTGCTGGATATCCCCCAGCCTCATTGCTCTGAGAGCAGAACCACAAGTGACAAAAGGCACAGATTGGACACTTGTCTGCTTCCCTCAAGTTTTGATGGGAAATGTAGGCATCCTGGTCTCACAGCGTCGCTCTCTGACTGCTGTCCAATGGACTTTTCAACTGTCACTTGTCCAACATTCCGCCAAGCTGCCTACATTTCCCATCAAAACTTGAGGGAAGCAGACAAGTGTCCAATCTGTGCCTTTTGTCACTTGTGGTTCTGCTCTGAGACACTATTATATTGATTGAGACACTATTATATTGAGACTATACAACTTTATACTAACTTTGTCCAATGATGAATAGTCATTCAACTGAGACTCTTTGAGGCTGTTAAAACCTTTACTAAGAAGGTAAACCCTCAACTTGAAGCCTTTCCTCTATTAAAATGTTCATAATATTTAGATGAAAAGCAACTTTTTTCCAGATATTTTCTCTGCATCAGGATTTTTTTTTTCTACAGGAAACCATTCTCCTAATTCTGCATTCTCTGTTATGGTCAGTACAGGAAACCTACAATGACATTATTCTGTGTGTTTTCTCACCTTCATTCCACATAATTGGCTGCTGATGCATTATGGGGAAAGAAGGTGGAAGTAGAATGCAGGGTTGCATCCACTCTTGTGGTACTCCCTGCAACCATCATTCTATCTCATTTGCTCAGCTGTAGGCAAGTTTTATGCATGTTGATAAGTCATACATCAACCTCAGAATATTATCTGATGAAATTAAATGTTACAGGGAAAAAACTTTCCCAAGGTATACTTCTAAATGCCAGGAGCATATCATACCTGGATAGCTTTAAAAAATCTGCACAATTATGAATGGAAATAGTAAATTTTTAGAAATGACACAATAAGATCTAATTTCAGCAAAGTATTTAAAAATGCTGTTTTTCATGATAAATGTTTTCATGATAAATAAATATTTGGCTGCCTTTAGCAACCAGATGTTAACAATCTAGATGACATTTTAAACTACACTAACGTTCTCTTGCATGCAAATATTTGCACACCCTTGTTTAATTTCAAAAGTATGCACGTTATTCTGAGCATTTTATTGTAAGGCGTTTTTGTGAACCATGCAGCCAAAACTAGAGATGGGCACAAACAGAAAAAAAACCCCGAACATGATGTTTGTTGTTCGTTGCCATCCACGAACAGGGACTCACAAACACTTACGAACATGACCTGTTCATGAACATGTTTGTGGTTGGATGTTCATGGGGGCCAGCAGGCTGTCCTCCAGCCATCATCCAAGTTTGGTCAAGGTCCCTACTGCACCACTCCCAGAAACCTGACCTGAGCAGGCACCAGGTAAGGTACCAATAATAAATAATAGCTTGGTCCCAGAGCCTGGCAGCAGCCCTGGAACTTGAAGGGGTAGATCCCTACCGCACTACTCCCAGAAACTTTACCTGAACAGGCAGCAGGAAAGGTACCAATAATAAATAATAGCTTGGCCCAGAGCCTGGAACCTGAAGAGGTAGATCCCTATCCCACCATACACAAAGGAAATTCAAGCTCCAATGCACACTCTATCAAAATGCCAACAGCATCTGTGTCTCTCCCTCTCCACTGTCTGCAAAACCAGAGCTGGGAGCCCCCCTTCCCCATCCCCTTTGGTCTTTGCTCCCTCGTAACAAATTCGGAGCTCCACAATTGGAAGGAAGACCTGCCTATCAAGCTAAATTGGACTTAGATTGGGGTTTCCAGGGCAACAGCAGGAGTTCAGACAGAGTTCAGACAATCCCTGCCTAAGTTGCCAAGGGAATTGATTGCAGGTGCCAGACTGTCTGGCTTGATGAACAGCAATGAATGAGGCATGCAAGAACCACCTGTTCATTTAGAATGGGGCCTTATGAACAACTTGTTCGCGAACAGCAGATTGGGCTGTTTGTGGCTTTTGGTTCATATTGCTGTTCGTGCCCATCTCTAGCCAAAACACAATGCTTAATAGCCAATGTTTTAATTTATTAGAACAAATGAATTGTTCAGAAAAATCCATTCTTGTTTAAATACTCTACACAGAACAACCAAATCCTTCTTTACAACAGCATTTCGTTAAATACAGGAACAAGATAATACATGCAGAACGCCCATATTTTCTCTAAGGGACTCTTCAATGATGCTGAATTCTTTCAGTTAATAACTTCTACAGTTCCTACTTGACTTCTGTCTTTACATACCTTGCAGTTTTTGCTTCTTCTACTTATTCCCACACTAGAAATTCTGGCTTCTTGCCCTGGCAATTGAGGGAAAGAGCTCTTTATGAAGATGTAATGACCAGATGGCCTTTGCAAGGTATGATCAGCAATTGGTTCAGTGCCTGCTCTTGGGATGCCTCCAATTCTGAGATTCCAGTCAAAGTCATCATTCTGATCTTGCTCCCAGTCACAAAGATCAAACTCAAAATCACAGCGCCCGATGGATGTTCCTGGTCCGAAAAGATCCACAACAGAAATGATAGTGTTTACAGTTTTTAAAAGAATGCACAGTACTTGCATAATGCACAGAACCTCTCGCTTAAGTCAAGTTTATTTTGAGATGAATGCCTACCTATGGCTACTCATTTTTTCCTGTTATACTTGTTCATATATAAATTGCAGGCAATTCACATGCAACAGTCAGATTGCATACAATTTACAAATGAACATTTATCACAGTAGAAAAATGTGCCTTTGGTACATATAGATTCTTATAGTATTTCTAGAGTAAAACAGAATGTTTCCATATTTATTTTAAGCTAACCCACAGATATTTCAGATATGCGGACTGAATCTTCTAAGGAGCCAATCTGAAGTATTTTGAAGATGCAAGACAATTTGTGAAACAAAAGTGTATTAACAAATAAATGAACTATAGAACTTTGTGTTCTCCACTTTTTAATTAAAGTTCCCTTAAAAGCTCCCCATTGAGTTGCCAATGTTTTGGCAATCCTACCCTGACTTCAAACTTGGCATAGTCATACAGCCATGCATCACTTTATCTTAGCCTCATAACAATCTGTATTGAGAAAGAACTCCCTACTGTTCAGTATAAGGGTTACAATGACAATGTTCAACACCATGGGAGTTGCCCTCCTCCAGTTCCTGGGTCCAGTCAATCATGAGGTGCTGGCCTGGGTGCCTTCCTAACCCACACTAATCCTGCCAAAACCATAGTTAGGCCCCATCCAATCCCAACATGAATCAAAACTCTTCAATAATCACCACACCCAATCAAAGTGAAGCAGTTGAAAAAAAGGCTTTCCTCTGAGCCAACACAGTATTACTTACTATATTAAAGAATACTCATATGAATCAGATGGTGAGCTTAATATTTAAATCAGCAGCAGCAGGGGTGGATCTGCTATGAAACTCATGATGCTTAACCTTCAGGACCTCTAATCCTGGAGGGGCCCTGAAACAACTTTTTAATGAGTTAATTTTTCAACAGAAGTGATGGAGTTTTTCAAAAGTGTTTGTTATTAAAATAAGGCTACTTTAGTGACAGAATCATAAGCCAATGGGTTTAAAGAAACTTCTTAAGTAACATTAGTGATACTGAATACTATGTCCTTGAGAGGAGAGATAATATATAATATATTTAAAAAAGCAACCTACTTTGTTTGCAAAACATGTTTTATCTCTAAAACAGGTCTAACCAACATGGCATCTATGGGTGCTATGGTGCCTGCCAAAACCTTTCTTTGTGCACGCCAACTATTTTTAGAAAGTGGGCGGGGTCAAGTAGGGCTTTTGACCAGCAAGGCTTCTAATTGGCCATTGGAGATCTGCTAGGCTGTGCAGAATTTTTTAAATGTTGCTTTGGTAGTAGCTACCACCAAAGTACAAGGATCTTCACTGTGTGCATGAAGGTAAGCCAGGGAAGCCATTTTGTGGCTGCACCTACCATGCTGTGTCAGAATTCCAAAGGTGCCCAAAGGCTCAAAGAGGTTGCAGACCTCTGCTCTAAAACAAGCAGTATTCGGAGTTGTTTGGGCTCTGTACAACAGGCATTCTGCATGGTTACTGGGTGAGTAGCCACTGTTTGTGCATGCTTACAATTTACTGGCTTGGTCCATTTGTGTCCTCTTGAAGGTTGTTATGGGCATTATTTAAATTCAGCTAATTTTTCAGTGTATGTGCTGTTTTTACACTCATGCAATCAATGTCATTAATCAGTTGATGGCATTCATTATGCAACACTCACTCAGTATTGAACTATGGTTCCCAAATGGTAGTGTGAGAATGTGTAAAGTATTAGTGATGCAATTTAGAACACACAATTAACATGAACATACTTAGCTTTGGGACAGAGGTAGTCCAAATAGGTAAGAGTTGAATACTAGAAAGACAAGCCACACAGTTTTTCCTCGTCCCTACTATGTCAGGCTCAAAAGAACTGAAGAAACATCTCTTTTGTAAAATGATTTTTTTCTATCAAGTGGGTTCAACAAATGTAGGAAGGAAAACAAGAAAGCCGCAGGGAAGCAATAGAGAATCTACTTGCACAAAATACATGCAGTGCAGTTTGGAACACTGATGAGCAGCATTCAATACATTTTTTTCGAGTATTTGAGTGTGCTGCTCACAACTTGCAATCAATCTGGCATCCAAACAAATAGGTGTTCCCTCTATTACCAGCTGAGAGACACGGAAACAATAGAGACTAACAGGCTTAATCAAGAACTATCCAACAAATCCAGGGCAAACAGAAAGTGCGAACTTGTGCAATGTCACTCATTCTTGTTGAAATCAAAAGGTTTAGATTATAATATAATGTAATAATAACATTTGATTTATATACCGCCCTTCAGGACAACTTAACACCCACTCAGAGCAGTTTATAAAGTATGTCATTATTATCCCCACAACAAAATACCCTGTGAGGTGGGTGGGGCTGAGAGAGCTCCTAGAAGCTGTGACTGACCCAAGGTCACCCAGCTGGCTTCAAATGGAGAAGTGGGGAATCAAACCTGGTTCTCCAGATTAGAGTCCCGTGCTCTTAACCACTACACCAAACTGGCTCTCCAGGTTAGACTAACTCTACATAGGATTGCACTGTTAAACTACTGAAACCAGTAACAGAAATCTTATCAGTTCGTCTTCGGGGCCTAGTTCCTCCTTGTGAAATCGGCAATTGGCTACTCCGTGAAGCAGTATTAGCATCTAACTTGCTGAATTGTTTTGCTGCAAAGGTTCTTGAAGGGAAGTACTAGCATTAAGTATTGTATCATAAAACACTCCGCAGACAAGTGCACTAAATTACAAGAACTGCAACCACCATCAGCCCCAATAAATTCTTATCCCTCTGTTTAAAGAACCCAGGGCATCCAGCACATGCACATCAGAGCCTCAACACATTTATGCCAAGTGATTTTGTCTAAAGTTCAGAATGCGCCTTTAAACTAAACTCCATTAAAACATAAGACATTCACCCTAGCTTGTCTCGTTTCAGCATTACATACTGACACATAGCTTCATAAATCTCAGGCAAGATTTTTGCTCAAGATACACTATAGACTATACTTTCATTTTAATATGAGAAATCTGTTCAAGGAATAATGCTTCCTATTGGAAGTGCATAGCTCTGGTGGATGGATTGGTGTCAGCAGGTCATTCTCCGCTGTGGTTGTTCTCAAGAAGGTGATAACAAATAATTGCAGCAAGGCTATCATGTAGAACACCTTGAACAAAAGGTATTCTTGGAAACAAGGCAAACATAGCTGATGTTAGAAAAAGACCTAACAATCTGTTATATTCTAAATTTAATTTCAATTGCTGAGAAACTAATCGTTTTGCTGTCTCCACTTTTTTGCATATATATGATTGCACTGTAAATACAGCATTATTCTGTCACACACTAGCAGAAAATAGCAAATTGATGACACTTTCACACACAGGTCAGTAACACATTGACACATTGCATTTTGCGAAGCACTCGAAAGAATTTGATAATTCTAATTCTTAAACAGAACAGATCTAGTTCAGACAGGGAGAGATGCTAGGTGGAGCATTCATGAAGAATCAAAATGCCTTCCTCAAGGGCTTTTCCACCCTACGAGTGATTGGTGGAAATGTTGTGGAAACAAAAACCTGTCAGGAGAAATCTCTTACATGGGAGGACATATTTTGGAGATATTAAATTTCAATTCAATTTTCTCCCTCTGCAGTCTGTACTCAACTTGAACCCTCTAACACAAACTGCAAGGTATTATCTAATATCTGCCCCCCCCCCAGTCGACATAAAAGGCAGAGACCAAGTTTGGGTATAACAAGGGCCACTTTTATTAACTAAATTATAAGACAACCTGTCATTGTGGCAAGGGATCTGCAGTACAGGTCAAGCCCTGGGGTCCACCTGGACTTCCGCCTTGACTTGTCTGGGCGAGCCCCCACTGCCCCAGGGGTGTTCCATCCAACGGATGGCTGGGATCTGGCAGCCAGGCAAGTGGTTCCCCTGCCAAGCTCCAACCCCCACAGCCGTGGAGCCTGAGGGTGGCCTTGCCCAGGTTCCCCACCAGTCCAAAGCTACTAAGGGCAACCCTGGTACACAGATATAGGGAACAACAAACCAGGGCTCAAAACAGTCAAGACCAAAGTATAATTCAATTTTACGTATTATAAAGTGCAAAAGTGCTACAATTTCATATATACATACAAGGAATTATACAATACAATTCAAAGGTGCATAAATACAGCGTCCAATTATTAATCAATGTAGAAAAAATACAAATCTTCAGTTGTCCGGAAAAAGTCCAACAATTAAAGTGCAAATGCTACAATTAATAAGGAGAAATCGGTAGGTGGGAGATTGTGCCAACGAGATTATACAATAACAGTCCATGAAGTCAAATATATACAGAAAAAATGCCGACGGGGATTTGCAGGCAAATATCATTAACCCGTTTCGTGAGTACCACTCCTCACTTCCTCCTGGGTGTAAAACATTTCAGACTGGACATACTGCAAGGAAATCCTACCGATTTCTCCTTATTAATTGTAGCATTTGCACTTTAATTGTTGGACTTTTTCCGGACAACTGAAGATTTGTATTTTTTCTCACCAGCTGCTCCTGGCAGACCCCAATTCCCAACTAATGGGAATGTGCCAAAGTGGTCACCGATTCGCTTTTTTTGTCCCTATCCTCTGAGTGACTAACAATGTACAGCACCACCATACCCAATTAAACAAAAATTCTCACAGTGCTAGGTAGGCAAAAGACAACTCACCTCAAGAGCCTATTTGGGTGAGAAGAAAAAATTCCTACCTGGCCCCACAAACGGCGACCAGCTAATCCTGCACTGCAAACAGGGAGAGGTGGGTGAGCCAAGCTCAACACAGCAACTGCGACGCCGGGGAGTGGAGCAAGCAAAACCACCCTGAGTCTCCGCCCCCAGGCAATCCCCAGACATCCAGGAAAATGAAGGCTGCCTTTACTCTCCGAGGCGGCAAACTCGGCCCCTGGCCTTAGCAGCCAAGTCTGCTGGCTGGAAGGGCTATATAATGACTGTAGGTTACTCCCTTTGTGTTATTTATTTATTTATTTATTTACTTTTCATTAATTATGGATGAATACTCATCCTCAGTGGGCAATGACTAAAGAAATATCAAAAACTAGGAACAAACTGAGAAGAATTTACGTTCTCAAGGCTTGACCAAAAGTTGTGTATTTAGGTAATTCTACTAGCTATTCCAAAACCCTGTTCCAGCTTAATATAACTGCAAGATGTAGTCACTGTATCAAACAAAATACTATGTTCTACTGTATATATGTTTGTGTTTAAAACTCTGATAATATATGGCAATGTTTTTAAACATGAAAGGCTGCAATTATTTTGGTATGTTTTTAGAAAAGTAATTCCTGTATCTCTTAAAATGTTTTGATGTTGTTTTGTTTTATTGCTCCATTTCTCACAGCCACAACTAGGGCAGAACTAAATTGTAATTTGTTGGGTTGGTAAATGATGGACAGTAATGTGTATCCTTTGTGTACCTTTTTAGCCTGAAGATAATCTTTCTATACAGTGTTTTGCCCATGACTTCAGCCACTTTATCATCCATTCTTCCGCTACAACGCTGAAAGTGGAAAAGCATCCTAGAGACATAGTTATTTCCATGAAATCTTATCTTTTAAAATTTACTTTAAAAATACATGAATCAAAGCCCCTTTGCTCATTTGAATCTTGGGCAGTGGAGTGAATGGGAAATGTATGTGCAATTTAATTTTTCTTTGACCTAGATGGAAGCAGCCTGTGGTCAAGTTTAAAATGTTCTTCATTCTCATGCTTCTGCTCAGAATAAATTCCTATGAATATGAGAACTCGTTTTCACTTTTTAAATATATATTTTTTAAAATATGGCTCCTTTATCATAGACAAACCACATCATTGGCAACATGCTATAAAATTACCCCCAAAAACAAGATAACAAAGAACACATGAAAGTATTCCTGATTTTCTGAGGCACAAACAAAGCACAGATCTGGGGTGTAAAAGGCAAACAGACGTGATGGGTCCTGAGGGGCCATGTAAGAAAAGGAGAGAAGGTTTAACCATTCAACTCTTGTTCAGTTTTACTGATAGAAACTGGGCTTCTTGTATTGCTTTAAGCATTTTAAAGGGAAAATAAAGCACAGGAAACACAACTTCGATTAGCAAAAGCAAACTGGGTTCGAAGAGCCAGAACTCTTTCCTCTCCCTGCACAACCTCAATCGAAATCAGGGATCAGCAAGCGCACAATTTGCCTTGAATAGACGAATGGTGATCTGTCTACTGGGTCTTCACTATCTGAAGCTGGGGGAAGAGAAAGTAGAACTGTCAACTGAATAACTATTTGGAAGGCAAGATAGTAGCTATCAGACCCTACATGCTCAGAAGCACATGCGCAGAGAGAGATGATTGTTGGTAAAAAGACACACATGTAGAGATACTCACACACACTCACTTATACACACGCTGAGTGGTATTCAGTCAGAGGAACCATCTGCTTTCTTTCCACAGGAAGGCACAGACAGACATCTGTAAGTACTAGAATTGAATACAACTTGCTTTGCTAATTCAATACTAGTTAGGACTGGAGTGGCCCACATAGCTACTCTCATGGAATCATTCAAGGATTGCCGGCCTCCACGCAGGCTAAAATCCTGGCGGGGTCTGGAGATCTCCCAAAATTACAACTTATCTCCAGACTACAGAGATCAGTTTCCCTGGAGAAAACAGCTGCTTTGGAGGGTGGAGTCTATGGAATTATGCCCCAGGGAGGTTTCTTCCCTCCCCAGGCTCCACCCCAAATATCCAAGAACTTCCTAACACAAATTTGGCAACCCTGAATCCCTAAATGTGTTTTCACATGTGCTCTGCATAATAATACCCTCTTCTGTCTTTCCTGTTTTGTACGTTACATGAGAAATTCCTCATTGCTTTTTTCTATTACTCCTGTGTGCATGCACACGCACATGCACACGCGTGTGCACACACACACACAGGGACTACAAAGTAAGAAGAGGATCATGGAAGGTTCTGACACAACAAATGTTGTTAGTCTTTAAGATGCCACAAGACTTTGAGTCCAGTAGCACCTTAGAGACCAACAAGATTTTCAGGGTATAAGCTTTCAAGAGTCTCCCTTCAGGTCTCTAAGGTGTCTCTGGACTTAAATCCAACTGTTCTACTGCAGACCAACATGGCCTGAAACCACAAGAATTTCTTATTTCAGTTGCAACAGGATTACCCCTCTGCAATTTATCATTAACATGGATCACTCAGTTTCACCCATAAAACATGCACTGAAAAACTGGGGAAAAAACAGAGGTGCATGCTACAGCCTTCTTTCACTTGCAAACACACTATACAGATGAGGCAAGTATGCCTGGAACTTTGGCTTTGCAACAGAGGTTGCCTGGTTGGCCTTGTGGGCCAGACTTGAACTTCTGTGCATGTCTATGAAAGAGTCCTTAAGTGAGTGTGAGATTCCAATACAAGGAACATTCAAAATAATTTAACTTAATGTGTGTGACCTAGTTGGATTAGCCCAGAAGGGAAGAGTCAATATCTGAAGCCAGGCAGCTGAAGAAGAGGATGGTTGCTGGGGAACTAGATAAAATTTTATGTGCTCTTATCACCTTGAATAAGGTAACTGGAAACACATTGTATGTGAAAATTAATTAGTAAAAAGGGGAGGAGTGTCTGTTATGTTTAAGTTTGGCATTATTACTGGAATCATATTATTATTATTGCAGGGCTATAATTCCTGAGTTGAAGATTGAAGCTTGGGTTTCAGTTTGTTTCTGTAATCCAGAGGACTCTGATACTTGGTGGACCCAAAAAGGTGGACTTTGCTCACCCTGAAAGGGTGCCAGAAGACAAGAAGTTATTTTGCTGATTTCAAAGACATCATTTGCTGCAAGTTTCTGTTTTCTGTTCGACTTATACATTTGGTTATAAAAATCTAGATGTATCATGCTCTCTATTGAAAGGTTTTGATTTAAAGAAATTTTTTTAACTTGCATTGTATTGCAATTTTTATTCCTAATTTAGCCCCATAGAACCCATACAAAGAGGTTACAATATGCTTTTTGCTTCTATTTCTAATGGTCATACAGCAGCGACGCTATATTAACATGCAGTCTCTTTCTTAAGGTAAAGCACCATCATACTTACTGCAGATGCTTTGGCTCTCATCTGAGTTATCTGCACAGTCATTCACAAAATCACAAAGATTATCCTTTGGGATGCAGTATTTGTTGGCGCAAGTAAATTCTTCAGAAGTACAGTGTTTGACTGGGATCAGCACAGGAGGACAGTCCTCAAAAGAAACATCATCCACTGCGACATCTCCCACATAACTAATGCCTCGTTTGGCCCTGAAGACAACCTGAAAAGTGGAAATAGGTATCTTAGTCATCCATCCAGGTGAGGTACATCACACAATTAGATTACCTTATTCCCTATCAATGTACGTTGAAGTGTTATAACGCAACAAAGGATTATAATTATAAGCTTGAATTGTGGTGCATGAGAATGGAAGGGAAAAAAACCCTGAAATATAGTGGACAACTCCGCAAACTAGATCTTTAAACCTTCTTGACTTCCTTAGTCACAAATTGCCTTATGTGACAACTCTCTGGGCTTTTATATTTTGGGATTTTTTTCCATTGCAGACCAATGGTAATTGAGCAATGTGAGAAAATTTTCTCTATTCACAAAAAAACTAATTTTAAATTTCATTGGCTTAATTCCGATTTAAACATCAGCTGCTAAGCAGTCTATTTTTCACAAGATTCTCAACAATGGTTCAAGCAAAAAATTCCATGTTTTCCTGCCTATAATATCTTCATCTCTATTTAACATTTTTTAAAAACAAACAAACATTTTTTCCAGCTACAAAATTTGTTAAGTTTGGCATTATTTAATACCAACAAGGTTTTGGGTTTCCTAAACAGCTTTAAGTGAAGGAGTAAAACAAAACTGTGCATACCTGAAAATAAGAGCGGGTGCCTAAAAACACCTCAGCTCTGTTCCAGTATGGACCCTGGGGTCCACTCTGTGCCCACATTTCAGACGTCACATTTCCAACTTTGCTGAGCACCTAGAAGGCAAATGAATTTTCAAGTGAAAATATATACTTTGAATAGCAATGAAAGCTTTGAACATTACAAAAACCATTTTTCAATGACATGTGAGAACACATGTTGGGAGAGGCAATGTTAGCTGGGAAGCGTAGTTTAAAAAGATAGAGCCAGTGTCAGGGCAAGAGCTTTGCTATACACTGGAGCTGTGTGAAGGGGATGTGAAATGTCAGAAGGGAAACTTCAGCCCATTATAACCTCTCCAGGTCCAAGCCCGGCTCTGGAAGGCAACTCCATCCCATTTCCTTGCTGCCCTCTGTGATCTCACACAGTTTTGGACTGAAGAGATGAAACTGACAGAATCTCTGGGGAGGCAAAAATGAAATTAACAAATCCTCTGCGGAGCGATCTCCATCGGCTCTGTCTTTTTAAACTACATTTCCTGGCTAACATTGCATTTCCCTATGCAACAAGCGCAGAGGCGCCTCACGTAGAGAGATTCCTGTTCTTCATCGTTTTCATTTTAATTGGTTTCAAGAACAAATGATGGCACTGGCCCTGAAGTAGTATTGATTTATGCAGAAAATATAAAGCCATCTTAGTTCTGTTACAATATTTGTATTCGTTTTTCAAAACTAATTTTAGTTTAGCAGTTCATTCAAATGCCCAGCTGTTTGCATAACAAACTTGCCCAGTCAATTCTTTTAGTCCTAAGCAGGTCTACTCAGGTTAGTAGACCTGCTACTAAGTGAAGCTTACTCCCCAGCAAAGTGTCTTTAGGAATACAACCCTTGTTGTAATCCTTCCCAGAAGCGAGCTATCCGAAACATGCTTCACTGAAGCTAAAGTGTCTGAACTGAGCCAAACTGACAACATCAAGAGATGGGAATATAACGATGTATGTCAAATCATGCTTCTAGACAGCACTGACAGAACTATATATCATCAACCCTCTGAAATGCTTTCCCTCTCCAGGATATATCACCCGCAGTAATGATCCTCAGTCTTGGTTGTGGAACAGTCTGGAGGTTTTTCATTTTAATGCAAGAGATGGCACAGTTTTTATGAATGATATTGTCTCCCAGTTGCAAATAAAACTTTCATGGAAGTTTTCTTATTATCATAGAAAACTACAGTGGAAATACAAAAGCTTCTTTGGTGCATATTTACATCAGATTTACAAATTATATATTTTTAGGTTAAAGATTTGTTATTTTATGCTGCATAGTATTTGTTTAACTTATTACAATACAGTAGACAAAGTAAGCAAAGTAAGCATGATGAGGAAAAATATATCTTAAATTAAAGCCACTTGAAAGTTGCTTCAATCAACATTCGCATGAATAATAATAACAGTGGTATCAGAAAACTGTGGCATAGCAGATATCACCAGCTGCATGGAGCAATCAGTTCACATGGATCTCTGTGTGAATGTATTTATTGTCCAAGACTATCAAGGTATATCCAGATTTTCATTGAATGTTTCAGGCTCTTCCCAAGAACCTGAAAAAGGGAGCTTGACTCTCAAAAGCTTCTGCCCTGTAAATCTTGGTCTTTTAAAGTTCTACTTAATTGTGCTTAAGGTACACCCCATTTGGTACTATGCTAACCAGTGTTTAATGTGCCAATGTAGAGGGGTCTATGTTTTCAGACTGTCATCCTTTGACATCAGAAATATCTGATGATAAATCTTATCATCATTTTTAACCTAAAAGCTAAAATATTTTCCATGAACACTGTTTAATTTACATGTGTTTGTCTTAAATCAAAACAACTCAGTTGAGCTAGGTTTTGGATTAGAGTTCTAAGCTGTTAAACATCTTTTTTTCTTTACAGATGTGAAAACCTGTTTAATATTTCATACACATTATTATGCAGAAGTTATTCTTCCAGATTTATCGCAACATATTTCATATACATTGTTAGCAACCAATTATTTCTGCTTAATACACATGCCTTTCAGAATCTAAATAAACTCTGTCATAGCACAGTGTAATACAAATTTAGTCAGTTCAGTTGTTTACATGTAATGTGAGGGATATTAATAGTCACTGGTTTCTGAAATTCAGTAAGCATCTACTAAAACATTATTCTTTTTTCCTAATTACATATGCTTTCACTGGGCAAATCTAATTTTTATCCCACTTGTACTCCAAGAAGCTCAAGATCTTCTAGTCTGGAAAAGCAGGCTATTTGAGCTGAGAAATGAGCGGGCCGGTGAGCACCTTTGGCACATCCCCATTTGGGGGGAAATTGGAGTCTGTCATGATCACTGGTACTGCTTGATGGCTGCCAGCTGAGAGGGCAGACTGCTGTGTGGATCCCCTTTTGACAGTAGTGATTCACCAAAGGTTGGAGTGTCAGAAGAACTTTCCAAAATTATAACATTCATCAAAAACTCTATTTTTGTTTTTTGTGTGTGTCACAATACATCACGACTATTTCTCCCTGACATTTTGATGTTGGCTCTGCCTCCAGGGACAGCCATTTTCAGGTTGTGCCTACCACCCTCTTTCAGAATTCCAAAGGCAGACAGAGGCTTAAAAAGGTTGGGGACCCTGAGATAGTCTTTTATTTTGTGTCTAAGTCAGTGTTATCAGTCCATATTATTGAAAGTCTAATGCGACGTATAAATGCTCTTTCAGAAATTTCCATAAACTGCCTTTCAGTACCTGCAATGAACCTACTGTCGCTCCATTCATGTAGTTCCAAAATACCAGCTTGCACTTGGGCCCAGTCAGAGAAATTACTGGAGTGATAAGGTCAGCTGTGTCTCTAAATTCCCCATTAGAACTGTCAGCATAGAGATACCAGCCTTCCTCAGTAGCCCTGTGGAGATAGAAATTGATACAGCAAACATATTAAATAATTTATATACCAGGAGAACGAAAAAACTAAATAATTTTCAAATATATAATGAAATAAAGCTCTGTCTTGAAAAAATGCTTTAACCAATAAAATTATTGAAAGGTATAGATGAATATAGATGAATACATAGATGAATACATAGACAGGAAAAAAGGTTGATGCTGAACTTGTGCTTTTCAATGGCTTCTTAAATAAAGCTACACAAGTGTGACATTTATGCTCCAATTCTATATAGAGGCACGGCTGCAATGATTCACCAAATGACTTGTGCTGTCACAATTCTGATAGTATCTTCTCTGATGCAAGTGCCAAAGAAAGTTTATCCCACTACCTACATTTTAGTTCCAGTAACAGTTCCAGAGATTATTGCTGTATATCAGATGCATATAGAATTAGAGGGGGCTCCAAGGTTAACTTTATACAATCATTGCTGTTTAAAAGAATGTATATGTTTTATCTGAAGCTGAGAGATAAATTTCAAGTAATGTTTGTGGTTATTTTTGCCTAGTTCTAATAAAAGCCACAAGGTAGTTCAAATTTGATGCATGCTTCTACAATAATAAGAATCATAAAACGTAATCATAATCTCAGTCTCTAGACAAGTATTATGACAACAGGAGGATTCATTAATCATGCAATCCAGTTCTATTCT
This sequence comes from Eublepharis macularius, assembly GCF_028583425.1. Lineage (NCBI taxonomy): Eukaryota > Metazoa > Chordata > Lepidosauria > Squamata > Eublepharidae > Eublepharis > Eublepharis macularius. The sequence goes on along the minus strand of NC_072800.1, from coordinate 67,097,083 downwards.
ATAGGCAAATCTGTTTTCTTTTCCTGTTTTAGAGTTCCGATAGTCAACTTCATGACGAGGTCAACATGAGCTACATATTTGGGGTGCATTAGGTTACATCAAACACATTTTACGATTGATCTAATACGTTTCACTTTCTGTTACTGCCATTAATTATGTCAAATTATGTTTTGTTCAACATTGTTGCAGCCATGTTTGAGATTTCTGCTTGTTTTCGAACTTCACTACATAAAAATAATCATCTGAACAAATCTGATATGGCAAGGTATAGGCACAGAAAACTGAAAAGCAGATTCTTACTTCTAGCCAAACTCCACTATGCTTTGACATCTTACAATTGTTTATGCAAAAGGCTTTTAGAGTTAGTTCTGTACATTCTGTTGGATTAAATCCCCATCATCTTGTGCAAACAGAAGACTCTTTCTACAAATTCCCTCTTCCAGTTTTTGTTCACCTTGCAATATCTCATAGCATCCCAAGGGTCACCCATCATTCAGGGATGGCTTTTCAAGGTTGCAGCAGGAGGGGGAAGCAAGAAACATTCATTTTCAGAAGAGATCTTCATTCATGATTCTCTGAATATTCATTTATGTTGGTAGTCTTCTTTTTTAAACAACCTGTTCTGGTTTTGATGGTGAACCATCAGATATATCTCCTAAACACTGATCTGGGAGACTCCGGTTTAAATTCCTACTCAGAGATGAACCTCTGGGTAGGCAATGAGTATACTTCAGACATGATAAACCATAGTTTTAATACTACATGAAAAAGCCTTAGAAATTCTTGAGTTCACTCATGCTTCACATCCTTGTGCATGGTGATCTAATGAACTTTCATTATGTAAGAAATATAAGCCAGGCAGAGGCGGCAGCACTGCAGGTGAGTGGGCTGGCCAAGCAAGCGGCAGGGGGAAAGGATGGGATTCTTGTCCCCACAAGTCTCATAGATCTCCCGCTTGTATATGTGTAAGCATAGACACACACACACACACCAATTTGTTTTATTGCTGTCTACAAACTCACTTTTGAACAATCTCACATTCTAGTCTCATATGCTAGCCCTGTTTACTTTGGGTTATATAAATTATTGGGAGCATATTAATTGCAAGTCAACAGGTTGGAAATCTCTAATGTACATTTTTTAGAAGAAAAATGCAGCCAAAACAATGCAGAAGGCCTGTAAATGTAATGCATTCCAACAACAAAATGTAGATGCTTGCAGTCAGTAGTATATCATTTTTGCTGACAGTCTTGTGTGTTAATTGGAGTACATGAGGTATGCATGATTCATAATGGGTAAAATAAAGCCATAAAAACATTCATCAGCATCGGGCATGATCTACTCACCAAGAGAGTTAAGGGTGGAAATCAAATATTTTTTCAGGGAAGCTGTAATGATGAGACTTAATAAACTGTCAGCTATAAAATATTGTATAAGCACTTCCCAATCTTTCAAATATTCTTCTATTAAAAAGGAAATACAATAAGCAGTTTATAGTTACAGATTGTATCTGCTAAATTAATATTAAGGTGTCACTAGAACAAAAGTAAAAAAAATAATGCCTTAATGAATAGAAACTATGATCGAACCCAAGTTTCTCCAGAAAAAAAACACCAGTATTAATGGCAATTACATTAATATCAATTGATTTAATAGGTATTTTATTACCTCTGATCAACTCCTCAAGGTAGGTAAGGTAAAGGTAGTCCCCTGGCAAGCACTGAGTCATTACTGACCCATGGGGGACATCGCATCACGATGTTTTTTTGGTAGACTTTTTGTTACAGGGTGGTTTGCCATTGCCTTCCCCAGTCATCTACACTTTACCACCAGGAAACTGGGTACTCATTTTACTGACCTCAGAAGGATGGAAGGCTGAGTCAACCTTGATGGGGCCACGTGGTGCAGAGTGGTAAGCTGCAGTACTGCAGCCCAAGCTCTGCTCATGACCTGAGTTTGATCCTGGCGGAAGCCTGGTTCAGGTATCCTTTAAGCTACAACCTGCCCATAATTACACCTGGGGTGCGGGGAATCACTCAGAAGCAGCTTTTGGGCTGACATAAGGAGGTGGGAAAGATCAATTCCATGAAAAGAGCCTGCTGACAGTTCACTTTGGATCCAGACCTCAGAACTAAATCTTGAAGGACTGCTTCTCTCGAATTTGACCATGTGCAGTTTGTGGAACTTTCCATGCATTCTCATCTACCCCCCCCTCCAAGTTACCAAAATGCATATGTGCATTTCAAAATACAGCAAAGGAGTAATAATTACATTTGAGAATGCATCATGATTTCTTTTGTCCTGATGTGCAGCACATTCCAACACATTATTAAAACACCCCAGAACGTCATTTAAACATAGGAACAGTCACATCACAATTGATTCTTTGCAGCATTTTATCAATGCACATGTGTGCACTGGAAATACAGACCATGGTGTAAATGAAATGGAGGAACTACCTATGCATGGTATTTTGGACAAAAATCGGGGTGGGGGGGATTGAATGATGAAGGTATCCTAATGCATTAGTTTCAGTTTGAAAATCCAGAGCCCGGACATCTAGGAAGAAATTTACACGAAAATAGTTTTAGAAGCATTGCTTGATCCATTTCAATTTGGCTCTATACTGTGTTTGTCGCTCTGGTGGATGATCTATATTTACCTACTGAGGCAGAACATGCTTCCCTGTTAACACTGCTCAAACTCTTGATCACCTTCAATATGGTAGACTACTCAGGGACAAACTGCATGTTATGTTCTTTGGCAAGCTGGGTCTGAGTTTCTCTGACCCAACTTGCTTTCCCTGCAGTCTCACAGTAGCTACAGGAAAAGTAATTTTAAAGGTCAGACGGAGCCCTTCTCAGCTTGGAATTATGGTGTGGGTGGAGGAAGGGCTGATGCCATCCCCAATGCTGAAATGGTCCTGACGGAGTTATTTACATAACCTTGGAGCAGCATTGATCCAAAATTATGAAAGTTGCCCACTTCCTGGGCTGTTTCAGCTCCAGAAAATAACATGGGGGGAGGCAAGATCCCCTCCCCTGCACAGCACAGTTCTGAGCTTTAAAAAGGGATCCATCTGATCTTTAAGCTTACTTTTCCTGCAGCTACTTTGTGACTAAAGGGAAAGCAAGTTGGGTCAGAGTAACCCAGACCAAACTTTACAAAAAATAACACATGGTTTGGCCCTCAATATTGTTGAGGCAGTTGCAGGCTGGCGCTGGTATTAGAAGAGTGCTAAAATGATCTGACTTTCTTGTATTACTGTCTTCAAACAGTAGTGCTTAGGTATTCTGAATCAACTTTTTGGGATCTTGTGGGGTGACATTGGGTTGAATACTGTCTTCCAAGTGGATTAATATTTACATGAAAACACTCAGTGAGATTGTCTGTACTTTGGCACTGGAGGTTAACCAATGTACTAATTAGGGGTGTGCACTTCGGGTTCCCGGTTCAGAAAAAACCCAAACTGGGCCCGATTTGTAAAGATTCAGTATTTCCGAATTGGGGCCAGTATGATGGTCACTTTGGGAAGCCTCGGGGCCTTTTTAAAGGGCTCCTTCCCACAACCACCACCCCACTTACCTGGAACATCCTGGCAGCGGTGAAAGCGGTGGGGTGGGTGATGGAGGTGCCAGCTGCAGTGGCCGAAACGGGTGCCCGAAGCACCAGCTGTGACCTTCCCTGCCACCCTGCTGGCTGCTGCAGAGGCTGAAGCGGTGGCACGAGCAGCAGAGGTGCCAGTTACGGCCTTCCCCACCACCCTGCTGACCACTGCGGCGGCCAAGGCACCTGCTCCGGCCTTTGTGAAAGGTAAGTGGGGTTGAGGTTGGGGGAAGGCGGGTTCAGGGGAAGGTGGGGGGTCTCACTTCAGTATGCTCCGAATAACTAAGAAGCATACCGAAGCGATTCCGATAACCTGAACCTGAAGCGGCTTGCTGCTTCAGGTTTTGGGTTATTCCGAATCTTTTTCCCGCTTTGGGTTTCAAAGCTGGAAAACTGAATATTTCCCCGGTGCACACCCCTAGTACTAATGGCACCCAGCTATAGGCTTCTTTATGTAAGTTTCTTCTGGGAGCTATCATTCTCCTGTAGTTGAATGGTTAAGGATAAACAAACTGAAGTTGAATCTGGACAATACAGAGGTGACACTGGTTGGCAAGGTTGTATTCCAGATGATGTTATACTCTCTGTCAGAACCAATTAAGGATGTGGGTGTTTATTAGATTTTTCTCGCCTATTATAATAAACAGGTGGTGTCAATTAGTAAGGACGGCCACAAGAGCCACTCTTAGGCTTTGCACCTCTGCCAGCCCAGATGAGTTTAAAAGCAGCCAGGATGGGGCAGAGCTGAGTGAGCGGGACAGCTTCCTCTTCCCCAGGCTGGAACCTGGAAAAAGGCTCCAAACCTGGAAGATACTGTAGACTTTAATTAAGGGACAGCATGAATTAGTTGCATAGGAAAAGGAATAAATAAAGGGCTCGTAGCAGCTGATGATGAGGATGGGGACTCTGTGTGATGGGTTCCCCTGCCCCCTGAGGTGCTGTTGAACCCAAGTGTGACACATCCATTCTGCATAGTGCAATATGATTTGGAACTGGATTACTGCTGCAATCAAATATGGGTGCTAAACTTCTCTACCCTCAGTTTATAAATAATTGGACAATGCCTGAAAAATTGCTGAAAGGGCCCAACTCACTAAAAGTATCCATCTGAGAAACGACATGAAATGTACTGAATCTTTCCATGTAATGTGGTGTCAGTTTGTTACCTTTAGGAATATGCAATATATATATATTTTATAGACTCCTTCTAATTGCTTAACCATATGCTGTTCATTTATGAATATTTGTTTGCTGTATAGAATGATTGAAATGTGTATATAAATTTTAGAACTTATAGTCAAAGGTTACTCCCATCATTAGTGAATTTAGAAATTTTTGTATCCAGTGCGCATCACATACACACAGGTATATATTAGGTTTACATTTATTAGTCAATATGTTCCAATATGTTTTCAACTCACATGGGTTCAAATCTTTGTTTTGAAAGTTCAATGATTGTGGGTAATGTTACAGTATACATATCTGTCTCATTTTTTAAAAGTGGTGGGATTTCCAGGCCTTACTACCATTTTGTCCTTTGAAAATATCTTCTTGAATACTAAGAGGATCTTTAAGTGAATTCCCTTTTCTCTTTTGATGGTAATGCTTATGAGAGAAGATACAGAATTATAATACTGTGTGATTTCTTTACTTTGCCTCTAGAATTTTCTATGAGTGTTTTAAATGCCTCAACAATTCTGTGAATGACTGCTATAAACTCCACTACTTGACTTTGCTTAGCTATACAGTTGGATCCAGTATTCTTTGCTGACTTCGGCCAAGAGGAAACTCAATTGAGAACTCAGGTTTTCAAGTCTATAGCCTTTCTCACACAAGCCAGCATTTTAGCAAAGCTATAAAACAAACCATTAAAAACCTAGGGAGGGATTTTTTGATATAATTTTGATGAAAACTCATAAGTCAACATATTTCACTAATTGCATCCAGGGCTTCCTTCTGTAGGGATCCAAGCAGTAAGTAAGCATGCTTGCAGATTCCTATTATGGTTTTATTCAGCAAAACCAACATAATCTGTCAAAGCAGAATTGTTTTAGTAAGGCAAAATAATCTTCTTAAAGTTTACAAACTTAAACTCTAGCTTCAAAGAATACTTGATGACAATTGTTTCAACCAAGTGCGTAAGGGCCCTTTCTGCAAGATGCATTTTTGTGCAGTAAATGCGCTCTGTTTCTTTGTTGTGCTCCTTCCACACATCCTCAAGGTGATGTTTCTACTGCGAAGATACAACATTTCCTTATCACCTAATATATAACATTTGATACATTGGAAAGCAGAATACTTCCTCCAGAGTGTGCAGTTATAGTAGTAGGATTGTATAAGTCACATGTAGATATTAGACCTGGAGCTAGAGTTGCCAGCCTCCTGGTGGTGTCTGGAAATCCCCTGGAATTACAACTGATCTCCAGTCTACAGACATTAGTTCTTCTGGAGGGTGAACTCTATTGCATTATAGCTTGCTGAGGTCTCTCCCCTCCCCAAACTCAAGCCACCCCAGACTCCATCCCAAAATCTCAAGGAATTTCCCAACAGAATTGGCAACCCTATCTAGTGGCCACATATTTGAAGGGCCATCTCCTTCCATATGTCTCTGTGTGCCAACTACCATCTTCAGGAAGCAATCTGCTGGCAATACCACCTCTTAGGGTGGCCTGTCTGGTATTGACCGGAGCTTGGGCTTTTTTCATTGTGGCTCCTGGTCTATGGAATGGGCTCCCTGAGGAGCTGAGGGGAGCTCCCATCCTGGAGATCTTTAGGAGGCACTGCAGGGTCTGTTTGCCAGGGATTTTGATGGGGTTTGAAAGGTAGGCATCTTTTAAGGAGGGAGGGGGAGTTTGTGGGGGGGGCAGGATTGTTTGGTTTTAATTATATGTGTATTCTAAGCCGCCTTGAACCATGAAAAAAGGCAGGGTATAAAATATTTTAATAAAAGAAGAAAAACAAATGGATTTTGTCTGATTATTGGCAAAACAAAACTTCTGCAGAAAATGACTGCTTCAAAGGGTGAACTCTTCATCTGCCCATTGCCATAGCCCTAGTGAATCATGGGTCACTTACTCTTACCTAAAGCCAGACTTATAGAAAGTAAACATTTTAAACTGGTCAAGTATAAACCTACCAGGTCTGCCAAAACATAATGGCACATTTCTTGCAGATTTATGTGAAAGATCGAATAGTACATTATCAATAACAGTTTTACATAATAAAAAATGTCTATGGAGCCTACCCTCAATCAATCATCCAAATAGCTACTGGTGTTAAAAAGTATATTATTAGAACTGCTTCTGCCATTGGAGAAATGGAGCACTTGTCTTGCGATCTCCAACATGAATAGTACTGAGAGAAGAATGGAAGGAACCAAAAACAGGAAAGAAAAAGTCTCACTAATCTATTCCTGGTCTAGCATTCAACCACCTATAACAGCATAACAGCAGGATTTCAGTCCAGTGGCACCTTAGAGACCAACAAGATTTTCAGAGTGTAAACTTTCGAGAGTTAGAGTCCCCTTCTTTAGACCAACATTGCTATATGAAGAAGGGATGGGTATCTGAAGAAGGGAGCTCTAACTCACAAAAGCTTACACTCTGAAAATCTTTTTGGTCTCTAATATACCACTGTGGAGCAACATAGCTATCCACCTAAAACTATCCCTATAACAGCATGTGAAACTAGCACACATTTACTGTGTATATTCAGAGGAAAAAATGCATCAAGTTTCCCCATCTTTTTTCTCAATCTAATGGCAAACATATACCTACTGTCCCCTTTCAAAAACAATCCTCCATGCCTCACAGTAAAAGGAGAAAACATAAGTGTATTTGGTCGGGGGGTGGGGAGGAATTCAGCCAATCATTTTGCCCACCTGCCCACCTGCCCACCTGCCTGCCTGCACACACTTGAGAAATGGAGAAGATTGGCAGTGAGAACATCCCATTTTGCAGCAGAACAATAAGTATCAGAAGGAAGGATTTGAATTCCACCCATATTGTGAGAACAAAACTACAAAGCACAAGGAAACACAGCAGCAGCAACAGAATGCAGAGGTAAAAGAATTATTGGCACTATAGAAAAAGAAAAAAGTGAACATGAAACAGGATTGTTTTTAATGTTGCCGCACTGCACTGGTTGGAGTACTCTCCTACTTGGGAGCACCCCCTGCCACTGCTCTGCTCACTAACACTTGACTTCTATGAGTCCATTGTTTTGTGTGTGTGTGTGTGTATGTTATTGTGCTTGAGAAAAAACTCAGTGGATCAGTGGTTTAGACTAGAAGGAAGGCTAATGTTTGATGTGTTTTTGGTTAAGCACAAAAACAGCTCCCCCCCCCGTAAAGAATAATGTGCTTTTGCACATGTGCAGCCAATGTGCACAATGGGCTGAAACTCATGAAAATGAAAAAACCAAATGGATCAGTTCCAAGCCAGCACCAGTCCACCCAGAACAAACTAGTAGCAGAACAGAATTGTTCTGGAAACCCCAGAAGTAAAACTGAAATTTTCTCGGTGCACACCCCTAGTGATTTCCACATGGGACATATATGTTTAATGTCATCCTTTGTTGTTAATTGGAGACCATTTTGATTTTTTAGTATTCATGAACTGAACTTTTATATTTCAATAATGAAATAATTTTGTTTTAAATTAAGTCTTATTACACTAGAATCTGTTGGCCTGCCTGAAGTTGAAACTACGGCTTCCCAAAAATCTGGGTCATCCAGCTGAGTAGTCCAATATATGCAAGAGGGGCTCCCTCACCTTATTAAAAGAACCCTCTGAGATGAACTATGAAAAGAACCCTCTGCAACCCCAGAACATCTCTTGCCAAAGACAGCAATAAGCCTTATGACTTTGTGGGGTGCCCTAGGTTCTGATCCAGCTATCAAGCTGCAACCAGTCAAATATCAGTAAAGGCCAACAGAGACAGTCGGCAGGGTGTGGTTCAAACCTGAGTTCATATTCCAATTATTCCATGAAGACCATTGGGTCGCCTTAACACAGTTACTCTCTGTCTTAGGGTCAAACTAGACATTCAGGTTTTTAAAGAGTTGGGTTTGGATTTCCTAAGTCAAAATACCATGGGGGGTATTTCCCTGTTTTTACTGCTCCACGTGCACAGAATACTCCATGTGGAACAGCAAAAACAAAGACACCCCCCTTGCTATTTTGGAAAAAGGTTTGAGGGAGGGAGGCAAGAGGCCTCCCCCTCCCCCCATGGTGGCCTTCTGAGGCCGTTTGGGTTTTCCTTTATTTTTTAGCAGCCATTCTCCACATCTGCCGTGTGGCTGCAGGGAACTCAAGTTGTGTTTGGGGAACCTGGACCCAATTCTTTAAAAACCTGTGTCTAGTTTGACCCTTAGCCTAATCTACTTAAAGGGTTGTGCTGAAGATAAAATAGAGAAGGGAGAAACATGTATGCCACCCTGAGCTTTTTGAAGGAATAGCAAGATAAAAAATACAATATGCGCCTAAGTTGTAGTATGATGACTAAACATAAAAATCTCATCACAAGTTCCATTGTGACTAATTATGTCAATAAAATGTATTTTTATTTTGAATGTTTACTTTAAGTTTAATAGTAAAGGCTTGGTGGAAATTACTGTGCAGACAGATTTTCAAAATTGTATTGGATTGTTTATTTTTTATTTTAATTGCTGAGATTCAAATTAAATTTTACCACGTATCCTACAAAGTAAAGATCTAGACTCTAGACTACAGTTTACTTTCAATTTCTTTTCTAATTAACTGATAAGTTTTTGTAAGGAAAAAAAAAAGAATAGCCTAGATATCAGCTGAGGAAAGCCAATAGCACCCTAATGGTTCAGCAGTGCTTTTGGACATGAATTTAAAAATGTGGATTTGAGGTGCCAGTTACTGACAATATATTTTAAATAGTAAAGGAGTAACATATAACAGGGAAATATGTTTTAGTTTTCCATTGATTTGACAAAAACTGACTTTGTATGGGGCAAAAAAAGAGACTTAGTAAAAGACTAGGAGGTATAGCCTTTTATCATGGTATCTAATGAGTCTCTCTACACGTCTTAGAGTCTCTCTACACAAAATGATAGACATGGGTTCTTCACGTATTAGGTCCTGCAAGTTTCTCCGGGTAGTGTATTCTTACAAAGAACAGCTGCTCAATGTGATTCTTCACTGGGGGGAGGGGGAGGAGAGAGAGAGAGAGAGAGAGAGAGAGAATCCCCCCTCCTCTCTCTCTCTCTCTCACACACACACACTGCTCTTTTCCCCAGTGGAAAATCTCTCTCTCTCTCTTGCAAAAGGCAGCCATGGATTTCCTGGTTCCTGTTGCATCCCCCCCTTCCCAAGCTCCTGGAGGAAAACTTGAGCCGAGGCTTTTTACAAGAGACAGAAATCCCTCCCATTGCTCTTAACCCAGCAGAGAATCATATCAAGTGGCTGTTCTTTGTAAGACTACACTACCCAGGGAATCTTGTGGGATCCGACACGCTCCTGGCGTCTCATGTAGAGAGACTCTTACTTGGGATGCTCAAGTAACTTACTTTCTGTGCGGTCTTATATTCAAGTGTGCACTGTTCCTAGCAGTGCATGTGTACCCACACTGGGAGAATAAGTATAAGATCTTTTACTTGATCCTACTCATAGTGAATAGGTCCCAATGTGGATAGTCAAATCTATATAATAAGGGCATTCACAGGTATTATACAGGGTTCTGCTAACCTAAAGGAATGCAAAGGTTTGCAGGAAAAAAAATCTACAACAGAAGAAGAAGAACTGAAGGGAGGGTCTCCGAATCTGCTAATAGCAAAGTCTATGAGCACACAAATATTGCAAGATACGGCTGTGGCTTATTCAGACTTCCCTGTTCACTTGAATGGGGCCTAATCCTTAGTCATAAATTGAGAGAAGAGGATTTGCCCAAAGCTATCCATTGAGCTTCATGGCTGAGCAAGTTTTTAATGTAGGTTTCCACTCTACTGAGGTGGTGTAAGAGTTGTGGCGGTCAAATAAATGATTTAATTGAAGAGGCATGGGGAAAGTGCATTGGAGAGTTAAGAAAAAAGATTTGCTTTCATCTACTCTCCATTTTTGTGGGCGATGTAGAAATGCAAAAAAAATCAATTTTTGTGGGCAATGATGCTACACTAGTAAGAAGAATTCTGAGTAGGTAATGAAAATTAATGTATTGCATTTTGAATAGAGCTTCAGGTGATTACATTCAATAGAGCTTGAAGTATACACACACAATCATTATATAGTTTATGACACATACAAATAAATGTATATATAGAAAAGGGAGAGAGGAAGAGAATGCTGCCTTTCAAAGTAAATAGAAGTTTTGAGAAATGATCTGTGGAGTGTAAAAACATTGCCCAAAAGTCATTTTCTCTGCACAAATTCAAATGTTACATTATAAGGGTTGCTCTTGAGCACTATTTACGCTGTTTCCTGAAGACTCATTTGATCACTGTGCCATTAATTTCACACAACTGCAGTAAGATGTCTTTTTTAAAAGCTCCACATATATATTGTCAGCACATTCTAGCAAAAAGTATCCAACTCATTTCAGTGAAAAATATTTATCTATTTACCTACCCACTCACCCATACCTGAAAAGTCAAATTGCAAACACAAACACACTCCTTGCGGTATATAATATTGCTTTTAAATTTTAAAGAGACTTGAATTCATGATTTGCAGGCACTGACTTAAGCTTCTCTTATGAACAGGTTTTTGCTTTTTCTGGAAAATGTTCATTCCTTGTGAGCAGGTCCAGATTGAGAGTTTGATCTACCCATAGGTGCAGCTATACATGGAGGGAGGGGCATTGGCTTGAGGCTCAATAAATTCTTTCCAGTAGGCCAAGCATGACATCACTTCTGGGGAAAACCCAGAAGTGACAGCCATAGCTCTAGGAATCCGCAGAAACGCTATGCCTTTACCATAGGCTTTCTGGAAGATTTCAGCCAAAGCAGTTGCCTTACTGGCCAGCATCACCTCAATCTTGATGATCTTGTCAGAGTTAAATTGCAATTAATAAATGAATACTCATGGATACTAGACATGGAATATATGACAGGCTTTCTGCAGATTAATAAACAGAACGTTGGCTTATTCCAAGAGTGCTTTTCCACTTTGCAATTAATGGACATGGTTAAAAAAAATGACACAGCATGCACATAAGAACAGTGCATATACTTCAAACTTTGCAACATCTGCAAAATACAAAAGCAGAGATAAACAATACTTTCTGACAGAAAATTGCCCAAGAAATAATCAGAAAGGTCTAAAGTCTTCCTTTATCCATTGCATTCTTATGTAGCCTCTAATGTCCTCCTGAACAACTTTGACCCTGCAAACTAATGAGATAACTAACAACTAATCTTCCTCTCTTTTTCCAGGAGGCATCTCCACAAGACGCAGGCAGTGACTGAAAATAGCTGCAAACAGGAGACAAATAATCACACCTTAGTGCAGGGTGGGGAAAAGTTTATACCAGTTTCATCATATATGTGAGTTTCATGTTAGGAAGGACTTTAAGGGTAAATACCAGCATCTTGAACTGGACCCAGTGGCAAACTGGAAGCCAATGGGGAAATGAAGTCATATGCTCTTGGTGGTTAGCCTTGGATACTACATAGACCATTTCATTTTGTGCCAACCAAAGCTTCCAAGGGCAGCTCATGTATAGTGTGTTACAACAGTCTAGCCTCTAATCTAGTGTTAAATGGATCAGTGTGGCCAGGCCAGATGTCTCCAGCTAGGGAGAAGGGAAATTCCTGCCATTTACCCCAGGGGTTCAGTTTTCTTTGGCCCATATCAATGCAAACGGAACATGAGACATTACTGGTGGGGGTTAAGGGGTTTAAGCCAATCAAGGGATGGCAATAGAAAGCTATTTGTTTACCTGTGCCTTCTCCCCAGCAGGCATTTTACTGGGTCACTGACCCACCCTCCCTCCCAAGGTATAGCATGGGACTACCTGGTCTCAATTATGGAGCTGAGCAGGAATGGGGGGGGGCAGTGTTCATCTGATTGGCAATTGTGTGGCCCCTTTTTTTGCCTGCTCTGTGCTGCCTCTTATTTGGGACGTGGGAGTTATCAAATAGACCTGGTTAAATTTCTGGTTAGGCCACAACTCGTTGGCAGGAATAGAGTGGATTGCTCAGGATAGATAAAGTTAATTGACAAACATCCTGTGGCATCACGGTGGTGGGGTGTGTGTTCAGAACATGCCATCATATGCTGGGTGGCTGGGTGACACTGTGAAGGTGCACCCTGAGAGAACCTGGTAGTTGCCTTACAGCTGGATGAAACTGGACACCTCTTAGCACAGAATGGCTGTGCCGGCTGGGATAAACAAGGCTGGTGCCAACCACTGGCCGAGTCAGGGTGGACCTGCCAGGTGGGTGCCTGGAACGGTTGCCTAGTGCAGCCCACCCTCAAAAGGGTCAGCTTATTTAAATAAGCAGTGACGTAGATCAGCCATTTAAATGAATTTAAATAATTAACCAAAACTAGTTGAACGCACACATAGTTGTCTTTGTCTTTATTGCCTTGTGTTGTATTTGGGGAGTGTGGGGACAAAGCCTTTGCCCTATATGCAGTTGATAAAATATCTAAAATTAAAGGAACCTACATGGACATTCTGTTTACCAAGAAAGGACATATGGACCAGGGTCAAACTAAACCTACTATAGTTAATTAAGAGAGCTTAAAGAGAACAGTGATATAATCCTGATTTCATTTCTTTCTTTCAAAATGTCTTTGCTTTTATCCATTTTAACTCACATCTTCCTTTGATAATTCAAAAGCTCTGTGATTGCTCACCACCTGATTAAAAACAGCATGGCAAACAATTCACAAAGCAAAGAGCTCCAAAGATAAGAATTCCATATTTTGATCATAACACAACAATTACTGAATGCTAGCTAGAATTTCTCTGCTGGAGATTTTGTGTGTGTATTTAAAGTTTGGCTGCTTCTGACAAAGATCTGAAATTAATTCGCAATTCTTCTGTGGCTCATCCAAAACACAGCACATCTCATTAACATTCCATCATAAATCCTCTGCGCATGAAAGAAAAAGGAAACAATGGGATAGAATCTCTCTCTGAAGTAATAAAGTTGGAAGCAGACATTCCAGCACAGCTTCTAATCAAGGTTGGCATGATTTATTTACAGTTCTGCAACTCTTCTGTGGCTTGGCACAATGAGAAATTGTGGTTTCACTTTGGCAAGCACTCTAATAGTTTCAATTTCTTTCCCTTGGTGCAAAATAATATGACACCTAGGTGGTAGTGGTTTTTGACCATTGTGCCAAATGATAGCTAGACCTGTTAACAATTCTGCATTTCACCACCAACATCCTGCCAATATGTTCGAGGCCTCCCACAAAAAATATTCACTTGGCAAATAGCAACGCAGGAGATATCTGATCAGATGTCACATTCTGAAGACTCTTGAAATCATTTCCTCTGGCAGCAATATGATGGAAAACATGTCATGAAATGGGCCACCCACACCACTTGACCTTGAATGATCCTAGGAGCTACAGCTGGACATGTAGCCAATGACAGGATCTCATACTGATGTTTAAGCATGCACAATGGTAGGTTTTATTGCATGTAATCAAACCTGTAATTAGAATCCTTGGTGCACACAATTGCTCAGTATATCAAATGCAAATGTTTGGATGATTTTTGCTAAATGACTTGCAAAATAAATCCATTAATCCACATGGGAGTCAACATTTTTTCCTTGAGTACTGGGGAAGTCCTTTGAGTAAAAAATGCTGGATTGTTGGAGTCAGCAGAGGTTTTAAGCCGCACATCACCTCATTCCTGAAACTAGGGTTGCCAGGGGCCCCAGGGGCCAAAGCAGGGGAGCAGGGGGCTGGGGGGAGGGGGACAACAGACCCAGTCCCTGTGCTCGAGTAGTTTGTGTATGCTCCCATGACATCATTTTCCGGTGTGACAAAAGGCACTCTGAAGGCAAGCGCTGTGAAAACCTCCCCTTTGGAGGCAGTTTCCACAGGTCTTGGCTTCAGAATGCATTGCAACTCCTCCATTGTGTTGAAAAACAAGCACGAGGGAGAAGTCGTGGTATGTGCTGAAGCCAAGCACAGTGAAAACTGCCTCCAAAGAGGAAGTTTTCACAGCAGTCGGCTTCAGTGTACGTCACAATTCTTACATCACCAGCACAACATGGGAGTGCAAAAGCTTCTCCCCCACCGCCATCAGGTGAGTGGGACTTGGGGTGGCAGTTGTGGGTGGGGTTCCCCCCTGGAGGTGGGGTGGATGGCCATTAGGGTTGCCAGCGTCCAGGTACTGGCTGGTGATCTCCCGGAATTACAACTGGTCTCCAGGCCACAGAGATCAGTTCACCTGGAGAAAATGGCTACTTTGGGGGGGTGGACTCTATGGAATTATGCCATGCCAAGGTCCTTTCTCTCCCCAAACCGCACTTTCTCCAGGTTTCTTTAGGTTTTATCCCCCAGATCTCCAGAAATTTCCCAACTTGGAGCTGGCAACCCTAATGGCCAGCTTACCTGAAACTTTTCAGTCCAGATATTTCTTCAAAGCACTTCTATTTCCAATTCCTGCTCAAAACTTTCATGTACCTTGCACACCTGCTCCCTCTTTCCCACTGAATATCCCACAGATAGAGGAAAGGTAGCCACTGCTTGAAGTAGGTGCTGTAGAGTTTCTGGACCCCAGTGTTTCTCCCAACATTATCTTGTGCAATTATGCATGACAATCATATAATACTACTCTTTACCTCCTCACACTTGAACACTCCCTGCTTCTTTTCTACCCAGATTAAGTCTTATATAGGGTTGCCAGCTCCAAGTTGGGAAATTCCTCTATGGCCTGGAGACCAGCTGTAATTCCAGGAGATCTCCAGCCACTACCTGGAGGCAGGTAACCCTAGTCTTATATGTAAATATGGCTGTGGCTGGTGGGGATGTCCTGTGGGGCTGAGATGGTGGTGGGAGGCTTCTGATGGCCCAGCTGGAAGTAAACATGGCCTGGCCGGAAGTGGTGCATTGTCACAAAAAGAGGGACAGGACCTAACCTGGCCTCTGGGGCTTTCAAAGGCCAGCAACAGGTGGCAGGAGGGGTTATGAGAAGTTACAGGCCCTGGGCTGCCGACAGTGAGGGAATTTGACTACAGGAAAGCCTGGCATGGTTCTAAAGAGAATTAGGGAGAAGGTGGCTAAGCAGAAGCATCTAAGGGCCCAGGCTGAGGGAAATCCCACAGGCAGCAGAGTGGGAGAAGCCTTCACAGAGCAGGCAAGGTCCAAGAGGCACGCAGGGTAGGCAGCTCAGCTAGAGGCCTGAGAAAGCAGCCAGGAGAGCACCAGCCAGCAAGGAGGCCCAGGGATTGGCTCCCAAGAGACATTCCAGCAAAACCTACAGTAATATTGGGAAGAGAGTTGGCACCAGGGAGGTGGAAGGCACAGAGATGTGAGGAATCCACGCAGAGGTGCACTATAAAGAGTGGCGAAGACAAAGGGACAGGCCAGGGATGAACTGGTAGGAACCTTCCCTAAGTACCAGGGCTGGGAACCTGGTCTGAGACCACCTGAAGGCATGACAGTGGCTAACAGTGAAAAGAAAACCATGTATTGTCGAAGGCTTTCACGGCCGGAGAACGATGGTTGTTGGGGGTTTTCCGGGCTGTATTGCCGTGGTCTTGGCATTGTAGTTCCTGACGTTTCGCCAGCAGCTGTGGCTGGCATCTTCAGAGGTGTAGCACCAAAAGACAGAGATCTCTCAGTGTCACAGTGTGGAAAAGATGTAGGTCATTTGTATCTACTCAGGAGGGGTGGGGTTGAGCTGAGTCATTCTGTAAGAGTTTCCCAGGGTGTGGAATGCTAATGGCGGGAGGCTTCACTGTAACCTGAGGAGGTTCTTTTGCATATGGATTGGTGCTTGATGTGCTAATCTTCTCTGCAGGGCTATTGTCGGGTGTGGAGTGTTTTGTTGGCCTGGTGTTTTTCAGAACTGGAGCCCATGCTCTGTTCATTCTTAAGGTTTCTTCTTTCCTGTTGAAGTTTTGCTTATGCTTGTGAATTTCAATGGCTTCCCTGTGCAGTCTGACAAAGTAGTTGGAAGTGTTGTCCAGTATTTTGGTGTCCTGGAATAAGATACTGTGCCCTGTTTGAGTTAGGCTATGTTCAGCCACTGCTGATTTTTCAGGCTGTCCAAGTCTGCAGTGTCTTTCATGTTCTTTTATTCTTGTCTGGATGCTACGCTTTGTGGTCCCGATGTAAACTTGTCCACAGCTGCAGGGTATACGGTATACTCCTGCAGAGGTGAGGGGGTCTCTGCTGTCTTTTGCTGATCGTAGCATCTGTTGTATTTTTCGGGTGGGTCTGAATACTGCTTGAAGGTTATGCTTTTCCATAAGCTTTCCCATCTGATCAGTAATTCCTTTGATATATGGCAAAAACACTTTTCCTGTAGGTGACTGTTTTTCCTTGGTTGTTTGATTCATCCTGGGTTTGATTGCTCTTCGGATTTCATTTCTGGAGTAGCCATTTGCCTGAAGTGCGTGGTTTAGATGATTAATTTCCTCATTGAGAAAGCGCGGCTCACATATCCGTCTTGCACGATCCACTAATGTTTTCATTATGCCTCTTTTCTGTCGGGGGTGGTGATTGGAGTTTTTGTGTAAGTACCGATCAGTGTGAGTTGGTTTCCTGTAGACCTTGTGACCTAACTGAAAGTTTGCTTTGCGGATGACCAAGGTATCCAGGAATGAGAGTTTTCCCTCACTTTCTTTCTCCATTGTGAATTGTATGTTCAGGTGGATGTTGTTGAGATGATTCAAAAACTCCCTCAATTCTTCCTCCCCATGGCTCCAAATGATGAATGTATCATCCACAAACCGGAACCATACACTGGGTTTGTGGGGTGCTGATTCTAGAGCTGTTTTTTCAAAATGTTCCATGTAGAAGTTTGCTATAACTGGGCTGAGTGGGCTCCCCATGGCCACCCCATCCATCTGTTCATAGAATTCGTTGTCCCATTGGAAGTAACTGGTTGTCAGACAATGATGGAATAAGGCTGTTACATCCTCTGGGAAAATCTGATTAATCAGTGCAATAGTGTCTTTTACTGGAACCTTGGTAAACAGGGATACAACATCAAAACTGACAAGTATGTCTTGTGGATTGAGTTTCAGAGAACTGATTTTGTTGATGAAATCTGCTGAATCTTTGATGTAAGACGAGGTTTTCCCGATGTGGTCCTGCAGGAGATCTGCCAGATGTCTAGCTAATTCATATGTCGGTGAACCAATGGCACTCACAATGGGTCGGAGTGGGACTGAATCTTTATGTATTTTGGGGAGTCCATATAGTCTAGGTGGCTGTGCTTCAGTCTTGCATAGTTTTCTGTGCGTGTCGGGATGTAGTGAGGAATTCTTGATCAGTGCATTTGTTAGCCTGGTGATTTTGCAAGTGGGATCTCGTTTTAGTTTTTTGTAGGTGGAGGGGTCCAGGAGTTCCTTAATCTTCTTTTTGTATTCCTCCGTTTTCATGATCACTGTAGCATTGCCTTTATCAGCTGGTAGAATGATGATGTCTGGATCTGCATTGAGGGTCTTGATGGCATTTCTCTCCTTGCGTGTTATATTGCTGGTGGGAAGCTTTGCCTTTCGTAGAATCCTGGCTGTCTCTCCTCTTATTTCCTCAGCTTCCTCTTCAGGTAGATGACGGATGGCAGCTTCTACATTTGCAATGATGTCTTCCACAGGAATTCTGGTGGGGGTGACTGCAAAGTTTCCTCCCTTTGCCAAGATGGAGGTTTCTTCTGGTGAGAGTTGACGGTCTGTCAGATTGATGACAATGCGTGCATTGTCGAGCATTGGGCTTGTCTGTCTTTTTTCCTGTAGTTTGTTAAACTTCTGCTTCTGTCTGGATGTGTGGTTGGTAAACACTTGTTCCATCTTCCTGTAGGTGAGATTATCGACCTTGTCCCAATCCTGACTTCTCATTTTATGGCTGGTGTTGATATGCAAGCAAAATAGCTCCTTGTCTGTGGCAGCAAGTTCTCTGCGGGTAGTGTGGATTCTCTCACGTAAGAGGGCCTGTTCTAGACGGTCATAAATGCGGTTCGCCTGTGTGGTTTTGAAGATTCTTTTAGTTGTGAGAAAAGATGGAATGGTTCTTGTGTCCCTGCAGCGTAGAAGAAAGGTCAAAGAACAGAGTAGATGTGCTTTCTTGTTCCGAAGTGTTTCCAATCTTCGGGTCTGTTGGAATGTTTCCTCCCCGTAGAGGTGTTCGATGTATTGTCGAAGGCTTTCACGGCCGGAGAACGATGGTTGTTGGGGGTTTTCCGGGCTGTATTGCCGTGGTCTTGGCATTGTAGTTCCTGACGTTTCGCCAGCAGCTGTGGCTGGCATCTTCAGAGGTGTAGCACCAAAAGACAGAGATCTCTCAGTGTCACAGTGTGGAAAAGATGTAGGTCATTTGTATCTACTCAGGAGGGGTGGGGTTGAGCTGAGTCATTCTGTAAGAGTTTCCCAGGGTGTGGAATGCTAATGGCGGGAGGCTTCACTGTAACCTGAGGAGGTTCTTTTGCATATGGATTGGTGCTTGATGTGCTAATCTTCTCTGCAGGGCTATTGTCGGGTGTGGAGTGTTTTGTTGGCCTGGTGTTTTTCAGAACTGGAGCCCATGCTCTGTTCATTCTTAAGGTTTCTTCTTTCCTGTTGAAGTTTTGCTTATGCTTGTGAATTTCAATGGCTTCCCTGTGCAGTCTGACAAAGTAGTTGGAAGTGTTGTCCAGTATTTTGGTGTCCTGGAATAAGATACTGTGCCCTGTTTGAGTTAGGCTATGTTCAGCCACTGCTGATTTTTCAGGCTGTCCAAGTCTGCAGTGTCTTTCATGTTCTTTTATTCTTGTCTGGATGCTACGCTTTGTGGTCCCGATGTAAACTTGTCCACAGCTGCAGGGTATACGGTATACTCCTGCAGAGGTGAGGGGGTCTCTGCTGTCTTTTGCTGATCGTAGCATCTGTTGTATTTTTCGGGTGGGTCTGAATACTGCTTGAAGGTTATGCTTTTCCATAAGCTTTCCCATCTGATCAGTAATTCCTTTGATATATGGCAAAACTTCAACAGGAAAGAAGAAACCTTAAGAATGAACAGAGCATGGGCTCCAGTTCTGAAAAACACCAGGCCAACAAAACACTCCACACCCGACAATAGCCCTGCAGAGAAGATTAGCACATCAAGCACCAATCCATATGCAAAAGAACCTCCTTAGGTTACAGTGAAGCCTCCCGCCATTAGCATTCCACACCCTGGGAAACTCTTACAGAATGACTCAGCTCAACCCCACCCCTCCTGAGTAGATACAAATGACCTACATCTTTTCCACACTGTGACACTGAGAGATCTCTGTCTTTTGGTGCTACACCTCTGAAGATGCCAGCCACAGCTGCTGGCGAAACGTCAGGAACTACAATGCCAAGACCACGGCAATACAGCCCGGAAAACCCCCAACAACCATCGTTCTCCGGCCGTGAAAGCCTTCGACAATACATCGAACACCTCTACGGGGAGGAAACATTCCAACAGACCCGAAGATTGGAAACACTTCGGAACAAGAAAGCACATCTACTCTGTTCTTTGACCTTTCTTCTACGCTGCAGGGACACAAGAACCATTCCATCTTTTCTCACAACTAAAAGAATCTTCAAAACCACACAGGCGAACCGCATTTATGACCGTCTAGAACAGGCCCTCTTACGTGAGAGAATCCACACTACCCGCAGAGAACTTGCTGCCACAGACAAGGAGCTATTTTGCTTGCATATCAACACCAGCCATAAAATGAGAAGTCAGGATTGGGACAAGGTCGATAATCTCACCTACAGGAAGATGGAACAAGTGTTTACCAACCACACATCCAGACAGAAGCAGAAGTTTAACAAACTACAGGAAAAAAGACAGACAAGCCCAATGCTCGACAATGCACGCATTGTCATCAATCTGACAGACCGTCAACTCTCACCAGAAGAAACCTCCATCTTGGCAAAGGGAGGAAACTTTGCAGTCACCCCCACCAGAATTCCTGTGGAAGACATCATTGCAAATGTAGAAGCTGCCATCCGTCATCTACCTGAAGAGGAAGCTGAGGAAATAAGAGGAGAGACAGCCAGGATTCTACGAAAGGCAAAGCTTCCCACCAGCAATATAACACGCAAGGAGAGAAATGCCATCAAGACCCTCAATGCAGATCCAGACATCATCATTCTACCAGCTGATAAAGGCAATGCTACAGTGATCATGAAAACGGAGGAATACAAAAAGAAGATTAAGGAACTCCTGGACCCCTCCACCTACAAAAAACTAAAACGAGATCCCACTTGCAAAATCACCAGGCTAACAAATGCACTGATCAAGAATTCCTCACTACATCCCGACACGCACAGAAAACTATGCAAGACTGAAGCACAGCCACCTAGACTATATGGACTCCCCAAAATACATAAAGATTCAGTCCCACTCCGACCCATTGTGAGTGCCATTGGTTCACCGACATATGAATTAGCTAGACATCTGGCAGATCTCCTGCAGGACCACATCGGGAAAACCTCGTCTTACATCAAAGATTCAGCAGATTTCATCAACAAAATCAGTTCTCTGAAACTCAATCCACAAGACATACTTGTCAGTTTTGATGTTGTATCCCTGTTTACCAAGGTTCCAGTAAAAGACACTATTGCACTGATTAATCAGATTTTCCCAGAGGATGTAACAGCCTTATTCCATCATTGTCTGACAACCAGTTACTTCCAATGGGACAACGAATTCTATGAACAGATGGATGGGGTGGCCATGGGGAGCCCACTCAGCCCAGTTATAGCAAACTTCTACATGGAACATTTTGAAAAAACAGCTCTAGAATCAGCACCCCACAAACCCAGTGTATGGTTCCGGTTTGTGGATGATACATTCATCATTTGGAGCCATGGGGAGGAAGAATTGAGGGAGTTTTTGAATCATCTCAACAACATCCACCTGAACATACAATTCACAATGGAGAAAGAAAGTGAGGGAAAACTCTCATTCCTGGATACCTTGGTCATCCGCAAAGCAAACTTTCAGTTAGGTCACAAGGTCTACAGGAAACCAACTCACACTGATCGGTACTTACACAAAAACTCCAATCACCACCCCCGACAGAAAAGAGGCATAATGAAAACATTAGTG
Source organism: Eublepharis macularius (assembly GCF_028583425.1). Lineage (NCBI taxonomy): Eukaryota > Metazoa > Chordata > Lepidosauria > Squamata > Eublepharidae > Eublepharis > Eublepharis macularius. The sequence continues at coordinate 67,075,250 of NC_072800.1, read as the reverse complement.
GATCGTGCAAGACGGATATGTGAGCCGCGCTTTCTCAATGAGGAAATTAATCATCTAAACCACGCACTTCAGGCAAATGGCTACTCCAGAAATGAAATCCGAAGAGCAATCAAACCCAGGATGAATCAAACAACCAAGGAAAAACAGTCACCTACAGGAAAAGTGTTTTTGCCATATATCAAAGGAATTACTGATCAGATGGGAAAGCTTATGGAAAAGCATAACCTTCAAGCAGTATTCAGACCCACCCGAAAAATACAACAGATGCTACGATCAGCAAAAGACAGCAGAGACCCCCTCACCTCTGCAGGAGTATACCGTATACCCTGCAGCTGTGGACAAGTTTACATCGGGACCACAAAGCGTAGCATCCAGACAAGAATAAAAGAACATGAAAGACACTGCAGACTTGGACAGCCTGAAAAATCAGCAGTGGCTGAACATAGCCTAACTCAAACAGGGCACAGTATCTTATTCCAGGACACCAAAATACTGGACAACACTTCCAACTACTTTGTCAGACTGCACAGGGAAGCCATTGAAATTCACAAGCATAAGCAAAACTTCAACAGGAAAGAAGAAACCTTAAGAATGAACAGAGCATGGGCTCCAGTTCTGAAAAACACCAGGCCAACAAAACACTCCACACCCGACAATAGCCCTGCAGAGAAGATTAGCACATCAAGCACCAATCCATATGCAAAAGAACCTCCTCAGGTTACAGTGAAGCCTCCCGCCATTAGCATTCCACACCCTGGGAAACTCTTACAGAATGACTCAGCTCAACCCCACCCCTCCTGAGTAGATACAAATGACCTACATCTTTTCCACACTGTGACACTGAGAGATCTCTGTCTTTTGGTGCTACACCTCTGAAGATGCCAGCCACAGCTGCTGGCGAAACGTCAGGAACTACAATGCCAAGACCACGGCAATACAGCCCGGAAAACCCCCAACAACCAAAAGAAAACCATGTTTAAAAAGCTAGGTTCTCAAAGAGAGATGAGAAATGTGCTTGGTCACACATCACCTTGGACAGATGATGGCCGCAAATAAATACCACATCCTGGCAGACAGATAATGAGAATTTACAAAGCAGGGTAGGGGGATTCATGCATGAAAAAAGGACACAGGAGAGACCACACACAGTTCTGGAATCCAATAGCAGTCCCTAAATTCTGGTTACCTTTTACATGTGCACCATCAAAACTCTGTAACTGGAAAGAAAGAGATCCCTATATACTACAAATTTATTCTATGTATGTCTCTTCACCATATTCCTGTTATAATCTCTAACTAAAATATTTAAAGCATATTGAATAGATACCACTATGTTATGTTATCTGTTTACAATGGCTTAGTTATCTAAGAGACCAAAGCAGTTGGCCACGCATTCATTGTTGAAAAATGTCACAAGAGACTGAATACAAACAGACCAAAGAAAAGCACGTATATTTGAAAATTTTACTCACGTCGTATGATCAACCTGTGGCCTGTGGTTCTCTTCTCCTGGATGAATGTTTGCTCCTTTGCCAAGACCCCATTGGAATATATTAGCAATGTGGGCTGAAGATATGGTTGCCACCGTGGCAGCAGGCTGATACCATTCACATAGGTTTCCACTGTCAAAGTCACAAACATCTGGCGCTGTTTAATGGGAAACAATAGATTATTGAATAATACTTAAGTTTGTAGGAAGATCTGTCTTGTCTGCTCATGGCTGCAATCTCTGGATTTACATATCCACAGATGGGACCACATGACAAGTCCACCCACCTGTATACCTACCTTTATCTGATCCCCTAGCTTCAGCTTTCCCCCTTCTCTCATTTTCCCTTGTATGCCCCTCCCCACATTATTTCCTTTTTCCCTCTTCTGGGCAACCCCCATGTCTTTGCCTTTACCTGCCAGTTTGGGGTAGTGGTTAGGAGCGTGGGACTCTAATCTGGAGAGCCGGGTTTGATTCCCCACTCCTCCACTTGAAGCCAGCTGGGTGACTTTGGGCTAATCACAGCTCTCTGGAGCTCTCTCAGCCCCACCCACCTCACAGGGTGTTTTTTTGTGGGGATTATAATAACATACTTTGTAAACCACTTTGAGTGGGCATTAAGTTGTCCTGAAGGGTGGTATATAAACCAAATGCTATTATTATTATTATTCCTTTCCTCCTTCCCATCCAGTAACTAACCTACCTTTTGTCTGCCACCCATCTTCAGCTATCTGTATTATTTATTTACCTCATTTATACCCCACTTTTCTCAACACTGAATGGACATAATTGATAAGGAACTAATATTTGATCTATGAATGCACTCAGAGGCACTTTAACACTGAACAAAATCTAAACTTCTGTGTTGCAAGATAGCTTTTAACGGGTAATTTTCTTAAAGTTCAACTCTGTCTCCAGAGTATCTCCAGTCTAAGACCATTTAATTTTTTTTAAAAAAATTATAGCCCATTTTTTCCCCTGATCAGGATCCAAAGCAGCATTTCACATTGTTCTCCCTCTCTGCCACCTTGTAAGGGTATGTTAGCCTAAGAAATTGTAACAGGCCAATGGCCACCCAGAGAGCTTCCATTGCAGAATGGGGATTTGAACCCAATTCTCCCAGGTCCCAGTTTGATACTCTAAACACTAAGTCACACCAGCCTTCAGTTGATTGTACTGTTAGAGTCTAATAGTTACTTTGTGTCACATAGAGTGACGGCAGAACAATTTTGCTCATGTGGCCATAAGTTGGAAATGGGAATAGAATGGAGAAAGAAGAGTTGTTTTATCTAGCAGTGTAAATGAAAGATCTGGAACTCCATGGTGCAGAGTGGTAAGCTGCAGTACTGCACCCGAAGCTCTGCTCATGACCTGAGTTCGATCCTGGAGGATGCCAGGTTCAGGTAGCCAGCTCAAGGTTGACTCAGCCTTCCATCCTTCTGAGGTCAGTAAAATGAGTACCCAGTTTTCTGGGGGTAAAGTGTAGATGGCTAGGGAAGGCAATGGCAAACCACCCCGTAAAAAGTCTGCCAAGAAAACATGATGCAACGCCCCCATGGGTCAGTAAAGACTCGGTGCTTGCACAGAGGACTACCTTTACCTTTTTTTAAAAAAATGAAAGATCTGTAGAAGTACCATACAGTTTCCAGTGATTCGTAGAGCTACCCACTGCCACTTCTAGGTTGTACCCAGAAGTGACACCAGCATTTTTGTTTTATTTTCCCCCCGCTGCTGCTCCAAGCAGTGGTGGGCAACAAAAGTAATTGACCATAGTGGGAGGCCTAGCAACCATAGCATGTACTAAAACCTATCATCTCACAATTCCTGGTGAATTATGAATATAGTTCTTGAAGCTCTCTCAGCCCCACCTACCTCACAGGGTGATTGTCGTGAAGATAATAATAACACACTTTGTAAACCACTCTGAGTGGGCATTAAGTTATCATGAAGAGCGGTATATAAATTGATTGTTGTTGTTGTTATTCTCTACCTCTGTTGATTTTTTCTTTCTGAATAAACATTGCTTTTGTTTACTTTTAAAAGCAAACCATCTTGTTCCTGTCTGTTTACTTCATTATCTCTCATCAATGTGGAGGAAGGAGTTATATCCAGGCCCAGATGTTATCATCTCGAACCTTTTAAAATTACTACTGAGAACCCTGGTTTAGTGGGGTAGTTGTGACAGGAAAAATCCTGTGAGGTAGTTTCTAACTCCCAGGATATCCATCACTACATTCAGTCAGAAGAGGCTGCAAAATTGATCACAGCAATGCCCCCAAAATGACTGATTAATCTTTTTGCCGCAGGCTATTTTCTCTCAATTAACATTTCCAGACCATTCTCTTCCCCCACAAGATATGTGAATGTCATACATATATATTTCCCTCCAACGCTGCAATCACAGCTGAGGGGGCTGCTAGTTTAAGCAGGAAAAATAGGGAGAAAGGGTTAAACAGGGAAGGATTAGCCACTCTTCTCCTGCAACATTACACCAAACAAATTTGCAACTCCCCACAGCTGTATTTCATTAAATGGAAGGGGGCTAACCTTTCTTCTCCTGAATCTCATCTGCTGTCCACCTCATACAGAAGCAAAACACAATCAAATAGGATTGTATCAGCTGTGACAGCAACAGCAGAAAACAGGAACCAGGGGCCTCCCCGAAGGCTCTGAGCCAAGCTACAAGTGACGCCTGTCACAAGTTGGACATGTGCCAGTTTCCTTCACATTTTGATGGGAAGTGTAGGTGTCCTGGTTTGGCTCTCTGTATAAAAGCCCATTTAATTGAAGTTTAATTGAAGGGAAAACTTGTGGTTGGGAGGGAGTGCAGGCATCAGGCTGTTGCCGGGCGCCCCTCTTCCCCTCCACTGGGTGTGTGGGGGGGTTCGGGGCCCCTCTCCGGCCCTCCTGAACCAGGGCCACATTCCTGGTGCTGCTGATTGCCGGTGGGGTGAGCACTTCCCCTTCCCTGCTTCCTGGCCGAGCATGTGTGCCTGGCTGTTCCATTTATGGAAGTATTTATGAATTAGTAGCACTCTGCACTTTTTATTGCACTAAATAATTACAAATTATTTATTAATTGCTAAATCGTTTCCTGTGGGTGTGGTTTCCCTCTGTGATTTATGGCTGTTCCAGGGCAGCATGGCAGTTGGCCAAACCATTCGCCCCTTGCTCACCCCTTCCCTCCCTGCACCACGGCTCTGGACTCAGCTCGGCCTGGCCAAGCAAGTGTGCTGGGCCACTCCAGGCCATACTGTTGTGGACAGGGTGAGCTGGAGCATGGTTGCCTCCCCCTCCCTGGCCCAGCCTCCGCAGAGCAACACAGTTTCAGGCCATGGCCCAGCAGTGCTCTGGGTGTCTCTCAGCCTGGCAGAGCGAGGTGGCCACCAAGCTGTGGCCCAAACCAGTGACACACTGTGGAGACTGGGCAGGGCCCGTGTGCACAGTGGCCAGGCCAGGCCATGGCCTGGAGCCGTATTGCCCGGTGGGGGCTGAGCGAGTGGGCAGAAGAGGCAGTGATGCTCTGGCCCACCACCACACCACCCTGGCCAGGCTAAGCTGGGCCCGGAGCCACAGTGCAGGGAAGGAGGAGGAGTAAGGGGCGTGCTGCCACACTGCCTTGGTTTGGAGGGGGCAGGAGAGGGGCCCTGAAACCCACACACACACACCCAACGGAGGGGAAGGGGGGGCTACCAGCGAGTGCCTGACTCCTGTACTCCCCTCCCAACTGTATGTTCTCCCTTCAATTAAACTTCAATTAAATGGGCTTTTACATGGAGAGCCAAGCTGCAAGACCAGGACACCTACACTTCCCATCAAAACTTGAGGGAAATTGACACGTGTCCAACTTGTGTCAGGCGTCACTTGTAGCTTGGCTCCCTGTCAATTATTAACAAACCCTCTAAGGAGTGATCTTTGCAGACTCAGTAGAGACAGGTGAAATTCAAACTACGCTTCCTGGTTAATATTGTGTCTCCCTTCACTTGAGCATCCTCATGTAATTCATCTCATGTAGTTTAGTTCTAAGTTGTCTATAGTTGGAGATCCTTCAAACTCCTTAATCCTTAATTAACCACAGTTATTCTTAACAATGATTTCATATGATGTCTGAATGCAGAAATGCTAGCTTAATCCTGGTTTAATCCTGTTCATGCCTTCCATTGCTACAAATGGAAGGAAATTAAATCAGCACTTGGTAAGGCAAACTATAGTTTAAGTGATTGTCTGTGAGCTGAATCCTGCAGAGGAATACGAAGTAGAGTTATATCCTTCTAAGTCCATTGAAGTCAATTGGCTTGGAAATATATAACTCTGCTTAGGACTGAGCTGCTGGTTGCCTGGACTAACCATAGTTTATATCATTCCCGAAAGCAATTAACTTCAAAAGTGCATCGACATGTGAATTTAAGCAGACATGTTGCCAATGCACAAAAAACAGCAATAAATAAATATACTGTTTGGGGCAGTTAACTACAACCAACACATCTGCCTAATTTCGCACAAGATAATATCTTTAATGCTTCCCGACACCAATGACACATTGTGAAGCTTTTCTTTAGCTGCCTTTTTTAAAGTGTAGCTGACGCTTGATCACTTTCTCTTATGGAGAAATCCTTGACATCACAGTCTGCTTCAGGGATTATTTCATACCATTAAAGTTCATTCAGTATATGCTTTCAAGCAACTTCAATAAACCGTGTCATTTATCTGGCCAACACTGACTATAAAATAATTTAATTAGAAGAAGCTTGGACGACAACCAAAACATTTGGTTATTAAGAATCTAGAATAAGCAAGACTATTTAGGGCTACACCTACAATGAAACTACACATTATATGCAGTTACAAGGATTATTTTTCTTGTCTTATTTTCTAGAGGAGGGAAACAATTTAATGGGAAAGACTTGCACAGAAGAAGAGTGGCCATTTCTTCTTGTGTTGTTTTCTTCTGAAACTTGTTGCCACCCATGAGCTACTTTTACATCCCCACTGTCAGATGTGCCCTGCTTATCTGCCATGTATGTCTATTGCACTCTGTGTTATATTCTGGGCCTCTGAGAATGTGTGGAGGACTATCTGTGTAGCTGGGTAACTGTGTAGCTGTGAATTGCTTATCTTGCAGGTGGCTACTTTCACTTTCTCGGCTGGCATGGGAAAGTGTCCTTAAAATGCCAGTTGGAGCCGTATCTCCCTGAAACATGGAATGAGCTCATCCTCCTCTTCCCCTCCCCCCTACCCCATCCATCCTTCTCTGCCCTGCGTACCTAAATTCTAACGGTCCTTATCCCAGGGCAGGAACCTTGCCTCATAACTAACATTGCTTTCCCCCTCTTCATCACTTCTGCCAATGCTGTAGTCTGAATCCATTGATCCTGATGGTTCTCTAATAAAGAAACTTTACTGGATTGGAGTGTCTACAGTGAAATATTCTGGGAATCTAACTGGCAGGGCCTGACACTCACATGGAAAGTTTACACAGACCCTATCCTCACCCCACAAGCTCAAACATTGTGCTGTTAGATTCATAAAGCCATCTGTAATGTTTTGTTTATTGCTTTTTAACCTTTTTATATTTATAACCTTTTTAAACATTTGCCTTTGGACCTTTAATCCAGTTCCTCCTTACTTTAGCTTGAAATTATACCTCAGGAGGGCTCTACCAACACTGTTTTATTTCCACGCACACAGAGAATCAGGTGTTCTCTACTTTACCCAAGCGTTTACCTTGAGAACACCTTCCCTTTTGTGGTTGTGCTACCTATATATTGCTGTCTTCCTGATTCACTCAAAATGTTTTCACTGCCACTAAAAGCTTTAGTTTTTCAGTGATAATACAGGAAGACTTGTTATAGATGATAGAACAGTCAGTGCTTGAGGGTAGTTGTGACGGAAAAAAGGGATCTTTCTTGCTTAAACAAAAGTATAAATTTATTTATAGGTGCAGAAGTGTGGTGGCTGCAGAGTTTTGATAAGTGTAGCGGTTTCAGAATAGTTCTTAAGCTTGGTGGAAGAGGCTTGAAGGCTCATTGTCTCTAATCAGAGCCAGCTAAACTGCCCTGGGGCTGAAATGACAATGCCTGAGACCGTCATTCTACTGCAACGGCTTGTCATTCCAGCCCCAGAGCAGTTTAGCTGTTCCTAGGGACTGTCATTCTACTCTTGAGACTGTCATTCCAGCCCTAGAGCACAATTCTCTAACTTCATTCCATGTTTTCATTGCATCTTTTCAGTACTGTAATATATTTCAATGGAGCCAATGCCAGTCAATTGGCGTTCAATGGCTGCCATTATATACAGTGGGTCCTCATTCCTCTCCCATTGTTTTCAATGGGTTTTCTTTTCCTTTGTTTTAGTACCTCCCTCCAAATGCTTCCTTTCGATGTTCCATTGCAAAATGGGGTGTTCTCGCTCCAAATCTTCATCACCCAAGTACAGGCAGGCCGGTAGGCAGGATGATTGGCTGAACTCCCCCCACCCCGCCCAAACAGACCTGTGTTTTTTCTGTATGTTTTCCTTCTACTGTGAGAGCTGGCAGGATTGCTTTTGAAAGGGGTTTGCCATTCGATTCAGAAAAAGAGAGGCCCCTGAAAGACTAATGATGCAATCCTAAACAGGTCTACTCAGATGTATGCCCCATGTTATTCAATAGTGCACTGCTTACTCCCAGGGAAGTGTCTTTCAAATTGCAGCCTATGATTAATGTCTCCCTTCCAAATGTTTCCAAAGCTGATAAGACAGGAGGAGAGGGGTCTTCTCTTGCCAGGACTTGATTGGCAGGGAGGGAGAAAATGCCAATTGCCAGGTAGCGACAGAGTGAGGGGGGAGATGGCATCACTCCCATTCACCCTTCCCGTTAACAGAATTAATTAATAACATAGAGTCTCTCCTTGCAAGGACCTGATAGGCAGGGAGGTAGAAAATGCCATTTCCTGGGTAGCAATGGATGGGGAGAGATGTGTTCATGTGCATTGGTCTCATCCCTCCTTCCTGCCAACAGACCCTTTCCCCTTGGGATCTGATTGGTGAATGATGTTCAGGAAAACAAGCTGCTGGCCTGTAAGGTGAGCCCACCTCACACAACGTTTTTAGTGGGAGGGTCATTTCAATTTAGTTTCCCAGATTTGGGTCAGCATTCCAGAAGCCGCTTTAACAAGCTGAACCGGTGAATTCTGTGTGGAATTTCAGCTTGTTTTTTCTGTTATGCACACCCCTACTACTGAGCACAAGAAATGTCATCCTTTTGCCCAATTTTTTTTTTATGTAATTTTTTATTTTCAATATCTAACATACAACTACTACATACATACATACCCTACAAAACAGTAACTACAAAAGACTACAATAACACAAGGGATAGGAAAGAGGAAAGAAAAAAGAGAGAGGGAGGGAGGGGTGGAAAAAAGGGGAAGGTACCCTACAAACACTAAACACTAAACACTACATTTCTGTTTTCCCTTCATACTGCCATTATTCAAAAGTTAAAGCTTTATATTATATTGATGGAGTGGTTGACCTTACTAAATGCAAATTACAATTTAATTTCAAGTTAAATTTTTCTTCCCCTCCTGGGTCCCGGACGGAGTTCTCTCTGCGCAACTGCAGCCGCATTGCTCGTTTCCTCCCCCTCCCCCTCAGACTTCTCCTTTTCGTCTTGCTTGGTGCACTGGAATTCTGGGTTCCTGTCCTCAAAATCCCTTAGTTGATCTTCTGATAATATCTTAAAGGCTTGATCTTTATGGGTGAACCAGATTCCTTCCGGAAATAACCATTTGTACTTTATTCCACGTTCTCTCAGAAGAGCTGCGAACTTTTTATACTTAAAACGTCTTTTCCGGACTAGAAATGGGACGTCTTTCAATATCTTAATTTTGTTGCCCAAGAAGTCCAAATCCGCATTGTATGAATTGTATAGGATAGTGTCCCGGATCCTCTTAGATGAAAAATCGATGATGATCTCGCGCGGCAACTGACGCTTCATTGCATACTTTGAAGTAGCCCGACGGGCTTCCAAAATGGCGCTTTTAACTTCTTCTTTAGTTGCCCTCGCGGGTGTCGCCAATAGTTCCGAGACAAGACCCCGTAAGTCCTCGTTTTCCTCCTCTTTCACATTCTGGAGGCGCAAAATTGTCTGTGTTCGTTCCACTTGTAGCCCGATCAACTGATTCTCCACCAGTTTAAGCTCTTTATTCGTAGCCTTCACGAGTGACGCACTTTCCCGAGCAGACTTCTCTGCCCCCCCCGCTGCTTCCTTGATGGTTTTCACTTCGCTCTCAATTAAGCCGACCCTTTGATCTGTTTCATTCAGCTTGTCAACAAAGGGTTTTATAGCTTCACCAACCGCCCTCCGTACAATTTCCTCCAACGATTCTCCCTTTAAGGCAGCCGAAACTGACTTGCCAAGGGCAGGACTTTGTTTCTTTGTTGCCATTTTGGGGGGGGGGCGCCAACCAAATTTTGAGACTCAGCAAAGGGGAAGAGTGAGCCCTCTTGGCTTCAGATCTCACCTCTCCTTCACGTACGCTTGTAATAACAGAAGGAATTCGCTTACTTGTAGGCTCTCGCCTAATTCTGCTCTTTGCCGTTTCTCATGGCTCGGCAGCACTCGAGGCGCCGCACACGTCCGCCGGCCTCCGTAGGGACAAACGGGCAATTAACCCCCCGCATTGATTCCAGGGGGCTCTTCCCGCAGCGTCCCGGACCCAGCCTCCCTCACTGGGAGTTTTGGGGGCTAATCTTCGCAGATCAGCCGCCCGGACAGGGTGCTCGGCCGCTTCCTCTCGAGCCAGCGAAGAGGAGCGTCCGACATGGCGGAGAAAACGAAACCGAATCATCCTTTTGCCCAATTTATGGCATAACAGCATTCTGTTCGCAAGCCCAGTGCTGCTAAAATTAGTTGGAACTTTGATGTTATTTGTCAGCAGTGTTGGTGGCACCCTTGAATATCTTTTTGACTGAAGACTTCTGTCTGGTAATTGATGTGAAAACTTTTGTCCTTAACACATACACAGTTTGTTCATTCCATTAAACTTGGTTGAAAACTGTTCTAAAGTTTGTGGTCTTCCTAAGTTATGAAAACCATTATATTCCAGATCATTATTAAACAAGCACAAATTTAATTTATTAGCTGTCATGGGGCCATTGAGTTCTACTATGTGCTATGCAGACTGAAGATTTTAGGCTGAAGCTATTGGTTATGATGATGAGCTGTTAAATGAGTTCTACCAAGTACTGTGTAATTAAGAACAATTATACAGTGCGCTCACAGATTTATTTTACATAAAAAAATCAAGCTGGAAATCTTAATGTCAGATATTTACAACTCCTCTGGGCTATGATGAACTTTCTTTTCGTTCCATATTCTCATAGCCTTAGCAGTAATTGTTAGGTTTCTTATATTGAAGAAATGTATTTACTTTAATAATTGGATACAGAAACAAAATACCCACTGGCAGAAACGGCTTCTAATTTGTTGAAATGGGAATAAAAAATACCAAGCCCCAACATATAGCTTGAGAGAAAAACATGCCACAGGGTTCCCCCGCCCCGCCCCATGACAACCAATTAAAAGTATTCAAAGCAGAGGTGGGTAATATGCATATAAAGTTAATATTGAGATGTCACCTTAGAAGAATAATCTGAACCATGGAAGACTTAAGAATTTGAGGTGAGGCCATAATTTGGTACTTGCGCACATGCTTTGCACACGAAAATCTCAGGTTTAATTCCTAACATCACCAGGTAAAGGATTACAAGAAATAGGTATTAGGAAAGACCTCACTCTGCTTCAGAACTCGGAGATCTGCTGCCAGTCAAGGAGACAATAGGACTGTCTAATGGCCTGCCACAGTAATGCCCCTTCCTGTATGTGTTGTTAAATATAATGGAATTGAATCAGCAGTAAGAAATCATTTCCTTACCACAGAATGTCTCATCAGATTTGTCCGAACAATCAGGTCGGAAATCACACCTCTGAATTTTCTTGATGCACTGGCCAGTGGCTCGGCAGATGAAGTCCTCTTCTGTACAGTTGTTCATAGGTAATGTTGCAGGAATGGATGTTCCCAGTGGAGTTGTGGAATCAGCTGTCAAGTTTCCTTATAAAGGAAATAGCTGCAATTAACTCTTGTATGTTTCTTAAATATCATGTTTCTCAAATATGAGCTGTGGTTTTAAAAAAAAAACAGTAATTGTTCTATGCTGAATGCTCTATGCCAACAAATATTTTATCTAGATTTTCATAGGTAAGTAACAGTGATATTGCTAAGACTCTGTATGACTCAGACCCTATGTATTTTTTTAAAAAAAAATCTTACTATGCATATTTGTATATCAGCCAATTCTGTCTTACTCTAAAGCCTTAGGAATTCAACACTGATTGTAACAAAAATATAGCACATATTACTTTGAAAATTAGCCACGACAGCTTTGCTTATCTGGACAGGGCGTTTGGCAAATACCACCTTGTATTTGAGCAAAATCAACAGCTGTCCACGCACATTCTTTTTCTGTGGTGGCCCCCAACTTATGGAATGGCCTGCCTAAGGCATTCAGTAGAGCTCCCACTTTCCTGGCTTTTTCCAGATTATGTGAAACTGCATTATTCTGGAGGGGTTTCTGCCCAGATTACAGGGCTGTGTCACAAGAAATAGCTCAGAGATAGATGCCTTGGTAGGGATAGGGACTATAGACTTTGATATTGAGTAGAGATGGGCACGAACAAAAAAAAAAACCAAATATGATGTTCGTTGTTCATTGCCACCCACAAACAGGGATTCATGAACAACCATGAACATGGCCCTGTTCACAAACATGTTCATGGTTGGCTGTTTGTGGGGGCCACCAGGCTCTCCTCCAGCCATCATCCAAGTCAAGATCCCTACTGCACCACTCCCAGAAACCTGACCTGAGCAGACACCAGGAAAGGTACCAATAAAGCCCTAAACGGATTGGGACCAGCATACTTGAGGGACCATCTCTCCCTGTATGTGCCCCAGAAAGCGCTTTGTTCAGCGGGTAAGAACTTACGTGTGATCCCTAGCCTTAGGGAGACTCATTTGGCCTCAACCAGGGCCAGGGCCTTTTCGATCCTGGCCCCAACCTGGTGGAACTCTCTGTCTGAGGACAATCAGGCCCGCCAGGATCTTGTATCATTTCGGCAGGCCTGCAAGACGGAGATGTTCCACCAGGCTTACGATTGAGGCCAGCATCAGGACCATCATTGAGCCGGTCTCCAGTATTCGAGTACAGCTCGTCTGTCTGTCTGTCTCCTCTTTGTATGCTAGGGGCAGGAATGTGTAACCAACCATCAGAGGTTTTTGTATATATATGATTTTAATTGTTGAATTTTATTGTAAAATTTGTTATGCAATTGTATTTTATGACTGCTGTACCCTGTCCTGAGCCCACTTGTGGGGAGGGCAGGTTAAATACCAACTAAACTAAACTAAACTAAACTAAACTAAACTAAACTAAACTAAACTAAACTAAACTAAACTAAACTAAACTAAACTAAACTAAACTAAACTAAATAATAGCTTGGCCCCAGAGCCTGGCAGCAGCCCTGGAACTTGAAGGGGTAGATCCCTACCGCACCACTCTCAGAAACCTTACCTGAGCAGGCAGCAGGAAAGGTATCAATAATAAATATTAGCTTGGCCCAGAGCCTGGCAGAGCCTGGAACTTGAAGGGGTAGATCCCTATCTCACCACACACAAAGAAAATTCAAGCTCCAATGCACTCTATCAAAATGCCAACAGCAACTCTCTCCCTCTCCACTGTCAGTAAACTAAGCCAGAGCTGGAGCCCCCCTCCCCCCTGCTCTTTGCTCCCTTGTAACAAATTTGGAGCTCCACACTTGAAAGGAAGACCTGCCTATCAAGTTAAATTGGGCTTAGATTGGGGTTTCTAGGGCAACAGCAGGAGTTCAGACAATCCCTGCCTAAATTCCCAAGGGAATTGATTGCAGGTGCCAGACTGTCTGGCTTGACAAACAGCAAGAACAGCAACGAACCGAGGCTTCCAACGACCATCTGTTCGTTTAGAATGAGGCCTCACAAACAGCTTGTTTGCGAACAGCAGATAGGGCAGTTTGTGGCTTTTTTTTTGTTCGTATTGCTGTTTGTGCCCTTCTTTAATACTGAGTACTGTCTGTTGATGTAGAAATGTGAATACTAGAGTTTCCATGCTGCTCAACATGCCATGTAAATTAGTTATGCTTTGTTTCAGATTCATCTCTGTGCTTGGCTTTATGCTTGTTCAAATTTTCTGCTACCATACTCTGTTGTATCTATTTCACAGATTTCAATAAGCTCAGATTGGAATAACTCTGCTTAGGATTTCACTGTGAATGTCCTAAATGTTGTTCGTTATTGTACTTTGCTCAGTGAATATCCTAACTGTTGTTGGATCTCAGTGAAAAAGGTGGTCTATAAACAAATAATAAACAATAATAATTGGCTGAGATTATTTCACATCTAATACTGTCATTCCATGCAGTGTTACTCCAATCTAACTCTAAATATGTCAATGGTCTTAGAATGGAGTAACTCTGTATAGGTATGCCCTCTAAATGACATTGCTTTTAGATGCCTAATTTACCATAATGCAAATATCTTCTGTTCATGGTATAGACAGATATTAGTAATGTGTCACTTCTCATTGAAACTATATGATCAATTTCCATTTCTTCTTTTTTCTTAGATAACTACTTGCCTCAATAGACTCATGACTGTTGGCAAAGAAACCTTCTTTGCTAGCTCATACTAAAATATTCCCCCTTTCTATTACTGCTCCTCTGCAAACTCCTACCAGCTCTTACAAATCACATTTTAAGAAAAAATGGATGTGTTAAATAATACAAAGTAAAGTAAACAGAGTTAAGTCAAGGCTCTCCGCTATACATTCTGGTTGGACCTGATAATTCAGTATAAAATATCTCTTCCTCAATGTATTATTATTAGAAACTGGACACTGGTATTCCAATAATGGCTGGGGGAGAGAGCTGGGCTCTACTGATGCCAGAAACAACTGTACAGCTGTTAGCAGAGCTGCCAACCACTCCTGGAGGGACACTGGGTCCGTTGATGTTGGTAAATTATAATGATATTACAGGAATTCCCTTATGAGACATACTGAAGTAGTTGATAACATAGTCTTCAACACCCCCAGTACCTATACAAGACTCTAGTATCTATGTGTTTCCACATACCATTGAAAAGCTCCTGCATTCTGATTGCTAGATATGGATGTTCTACCTGACACTTTGAGAATTCTCCATGATTCATGTTAGCTGTGTCAGTAGCCGTGGATAGTAATAAAACAAAATAATCCTTAGTTTCTGATGGGCAGCCATGTTCGTCCATAGACTGAACTTCTGCATCCTAATCCCAACTGGCCTTTCGTGGTAACACCCATCCCACCTTCTGACATGGATATAAGGACAGATGGATGTTCATTCTTATTTGAATGCTAACAAAGTGAGACTGAGCTTTGACTCACAGAAGTTTGTACCTTGGAAAAATTTGTTGGTATCTAAATACTGGACACAACTTCTGATCTACTGCTAAAGATGATCCTTAATTTATCTTGTCCTGGAATTTAATTTGCTTTTCCTCTTAATTGTATAAAGTCATCTGTAAAGTTATCGCGTTCTTAAAAATTAACAGGCAAGCCTCTTACAGGAAATCTCGATTTTAAGAGGATTTAGTATTAGTGATTTCCTCCCCCCCTCCTTCATTCTTAATGTCAATACTTTCTCATCGGATTAAGCGAACTGAAACTTTTAAAGGTCTTAAGGTTCTCTGTGGTGACCTCTGAATCAGAACTGGGCAAGTGTTTTAAGCCTAACAGCTGTGTATCAAAATATTTGTATGGGTAAGAGGCACAAGGCAACACAGCAACACAGCAATTTTACCTTTATCTACTTACCTTCAAACAGCTTTGACTGCTGCTGCTGTGAGTCTATTTCTCTGTTGTCCACAACAATACACCCTTGCCATGTCTGCTCCTTATCCCTCCCATAGCAATTGTGGCTGCTATTGGTTAGCTATGCCCCCACTGACCTTCCAGTTTGCAGATTTTCTTATTACTAGCTACCTTGGCTTCCACAGAGCTAGCATGTAGCTTTGAAAGAGAAAAAAGTGGCAGAAGTAAGATTCCATTGCACCTCTAGAGCATATGCACCTGAAAATGTTATTAACACCTATTCATTTTCTTGAATAAGGAACAACACCTAATTTGCATGAGATCCACATGTTGATTTCTAATACCAGTTTGACAGCATTTGAATTAGAAAATACTTTTCTACTTACCATAGTAAAGTGCACAGTCTATAAAAGACAAATCATCGATTCCAATGTCTCCAGTGAAGCCATCCCCAACGGTACCCTCCACCAAAATCTAAGGAAATAATGTTCACATTGCCATCTGTCACTACTGAGATATCTCATTGCATATTGAATATCAATTTAACACACTGCTTTGGACCTTTTCTTAAATAGGACCGTCAATCTTGAGAACAGACTATATTTGTGGAAGAAACTAATCATGACCAACTCTCATGGGTGCTCCTATTAATCATCAAGGACACTTACGCACTATATGTAGCCCATTAAAACATCACTGTAATATAGAATTATGGTAAGATTCTATAGCTGGTGCTCATCATTGTTAGCACATTCAGTAGTAATCATTATTTTATAGATCACAACTAAGTATTTAAGTAAGAACATGTAGTTGAAATATAATTTAATATAATTATGATATATAAAAATATAATTTAAGTAAAAACATGTAGTTGAAATATAATACCTTTTAAATGAACCTAAATTAAGATATTATAGCAATAGCTCTAAAAACAGTATATTAGGATATACTTCCTATGTTATCATTCAGGCCCTTTAAATGTTCTCTCAAATGCAAGGGCTACTTATTTAAAAGCACCTTCCTGAATTGCTGGGAGGACATTTGGATGGTGGATGATTACATGGCCCTTTCCTATAACAGACTCAGTAAAATGCTGGAATTCCATGGGAAAAGAACTACTGATCGGGCACAAGCCACATGTATAAAGGCTATGCTGGCCATCAAAGAGTTGCTAACAGATTAGCAGCTTCCATGCAGTTGTGACACTTTGTTGTTGCTGATATCTCTGCCTTTATGTTTCTCATAATAGTCTTGGAACAGCAAGACTAATTTCCATCCTGAATTCAGATGACACTCGTGCTTCCAGCTGCTCCTAGGGTGGCATTAGAAACCCCGAATCAGTGCCTGGAGACAATTTTGGACTGGATGTTGGCTAATAAACTGAAGTTTAATGCCCACAAGATGGAAAGGCTACTGGTAAGTGGAAGGTCTGACCCAAAATTTAAGATGTCACCCACTCTGGATGGGATTACACTCTCCTTGAAAGAACAGGTTTGTAGTTTGGGGGTGCTCTTGGACCCAAGCCTATTGCTGAAGCAAATGATAGCTGTGGCCAGGTGTGGCTTTTACCAGCTTTGACTGGTTAGCCAGATGTGACATTTCCTGGGCAGGAAAGAGCTGGCCACTGTGGTACGTGCACTGGTTACATATAGATTAGATTACTGCAAGGAACTCTATATGAGGTTGCCCTTGAGAAGTGCTCAAAAACTTCAATTGGTGCAGAATGCTGCAGTCAGGAAGTTTACCAGAGTGGATCTCAGGGAACATATCACTCCAGTCTTGGCTCATCTGCACTGGCTCCCAAGTTGTTCCCGGGCACAATTCAAGATGCTGGTTCTAACATTTAAGCCCTATATGGTTTGGGACCAACATAAGAACATAAGAGAAGCCATGTTGGATCATTCCAGTCCAACACTCTGTGTCACACAGTGGCCAAAAAAACAGGTGTGATCAGGAGGTCTGCCAGTGGGGAAGGGGCATTAGAAGCCCTCTCACTGATTGCCCCCGCAAAATCCAAGAATACAGAGCATCACTGCCCTAGACAGAGATACCTGAAGGACCACCAACTCTCTTATGAACCTACTCAACCACGTCATTTTTGGGGACCCTGCTTTGGGTGCCCCCACCTTCTGAGATTAGGTGAGTGGCAACCTGGGAGACTGCCTTCTCAGTAGTGGCACCAAAATTCTGGAACTCTTTCCCCAGGCAGATTCACCTGTCCCCTTCTGTTGCTATCCTCTGCCAGTGGGAGACGACTTGTTTTGCTTGGCATTCCCTAAGTGATCCCTCCTTTATCTTCATTGTTTTAACTGTTAAAAATCTTTGTATGTATTTAAATCCTGGTTTAAAATCCTTTTAATGATACCTTTATAAGTTGGTTTTAATGGCTTTTAAGATGAGATTTTAACTTGTATGTTTTAAATGTGTTAGCCACTTAGTGACCCTGGCCGTTTTCACATTGTCTATAAATCGCGCCAGACTCATGGAAGGCTGCCGGCTTACTCGGCGATTTTTAACACCATCCGATTACCAAATGCCGTAAATCACTGTTTGTGGCGTTTTGTAAACAGATGGCGTCAAAAATCGCACGAGAAAGCCAGCAGCCTTCCATGAGTCTTGCGCAATTTATAGACAGTGTGAAAACAGCCCCTGTGACAGTAGAAGGGCAGGATAAAAAACTCCCTTCCCTCACCAAATGTACATGCCTCAAATTTCCAGGAATTCCCCAAGCCAGAGTTGGCAAGCCAGTTTTTCGTGGGCAACTAAAGATTTTCAATGTTGCCATAAGTGTGGGGAAAGGAGATACGGTGATATACCTGCCACACAGCAGAAGTGATCTCAGAAGGAGCTCTTTCTAGAAGAACATGGCATCTGTATGCAACCTCTACTTTGGCCACGCTTGTATTTTATGGCAGATGTAGAATGTAGGTCCCACTCATGTAGAGATTGCATACAGATGCCATATATTTTGTAGAAATGAATGAAGGCTCTTATAAGAATGCACACACCTTATAACAAGGCTCTCATCCACCACAGAAAGCATACAGATGACTCTCCACAACCGGATGAAGAGAAAGATACATCTTCCTGTCAATATCACAATTTCATACACTATTAGGGGTGGCAGTAATCCAGGAAATACATCCATATTTCCCAAAACTAATGTGTGATAAAAAAAAATTAAAATGGCATATGACAAGTTAAATTATAATCTAAACTATATTTTCAAAACCAAATGATCCTATTACACATTTGCATAAGAAGATGTGCTTCTTCTATCATTGGCATTTAGGAGACAGAAGACAAGAAGGGAGGTTAATATCTTGGGATCAAATGCCACCTTCAGAATGCATGTTTGGACATTATTCGCTACCCCATCCTTTGTCCTACAATGAATTAATCCCTGTAAAAAATTTGCACTTTCAGAACTCTACTAATGAATACCGAACAGGTAGGTTGCCAGCATAGCATAAAAAGGTGAGTGTATTTTTATAGTTCAGGAATTTTCTTTTGATGAGCAGATAAAACCCCAATTAGCCACAGTTCAATGTAGATGAAGAACATTTGCCCACAGGGGGGGAAAAGTCATTAAAGGAAGAAGAATCCATCCTAAGAGACTAGAGAAAGAAGAGACTGCACAGCAGGACATATATAGAGGCTTGTATTTAAGCGCATGTAACTGAACTGAATGCATACCTTGTTTATCCCCACCTCCATTGCCCTCTCCTCCCTATGTTGCTTTGCCTCAAATGTTAGATGTAATAGGGCTGCCAACTCCAGGTTGGGAAATTCCTGGGGCAGGGGGAGGGAAGGGAGCTCAGCGTGGATATGATGCCATAGAGTGTACCCTCAAAAGCTGCCATTTTCTGCAGGGGAACTGGTCTCTGTAGTTGGAAGATCGATTGAAATTAAGTGCTTGCTGGGGATGGTGGATCCCCCACCCCTGGCTCCCATTGCCCATTGGAATTCTGAGAGCCAGAGGGAGGGGAAAAATTAACTGTTGCCTGGTGATGGTCACCTCTCCAGGAATCACCAGAAGCTCTAGGATTTCACTGGTGATTCTGAGAGAGGTGTGATGTCACTTCCAGGTTTGCCTGAGAAGTGATATCATGCTGGCATTTGATGGCCCTGCCCTCTCCCCATCCTCATGTGTCGCAAGCCTAGTTGCAATTTCAGGAGAATTCCAGGTGTCACCTGAAGGCTGGAAACCATAAATTATAAATTTGTTGGGGGGGGAAATCACCAGTCTTTTCTTTAATGACAGCTACTTATGGCGGGCAGAGGTTTGAATTAATTTAATTTTTTAATTTGAATTATTTTATTTATTCATTTATTTTATCAAATTTATATCCTCCTGTCCTCCCCATGAACAAGCTCAAGGCGGCTCACATCCATAATGAATACAAAGTTAAGACACAATTACAGTGCTTATCTTGCATACATTTTAGCTCTCCATAGAAATTGTAGTGTACTGGGAGCTTCAAGCAAAAAGGCATTCGTAGCAAGGTTCCATACAGCTGCGTTCCAATTGGCTGTGTTGTTGAGCCAGCCAATCAGGATTCCCCTACAGACTAATGAACTAGCAAATAGGGTTTCTGGATACCGGGTGTTTGCTATTGGTTGAGTTTAAGTGTGGGCATGTTTCTGGAGTTGAGTGTTCTATAACTGCTGTTTTGATGTTTGTGCTTTGAGTGGTGATGTTCCTGTTAATAAAAGAGTTATTGGAAATCACTTGAACTATTGTACCCACTACCATAATGGTCTTCTTAACCCTGCAGTTCATTGCCTTTGTAACCTACTGGGGAAAGCAAGGTGCTGTCAGGTGCTTGTAATTACCTGTCATGCCCACACTCAGTACTACTGTGGTGATTGTGGTCTGATACTTCTTATGCTTTATATTATGGTTAAATGCTGAAAGTGTATTTCACTTGAACTGCAGATGTTGCTAGCCTTGCCTCCCAGACCTGCGATGGGAAACTATGCAGAGGAAGTGTTTGTTCTCGCTGTTATCTGTACACTCCTTTGAACTACACCAGAAACTGTTCTCTTTATTCTGGGAAGAGACACTGGCATGACCTTGAACACCCCAATCCATCCTGCCTGCTGTTTTCCCGCCTAGCTGCTTTCTCACTAATGCTAGATGATGTTAGACTTGGGCGGGGGAGCTTAGAAGTCGCTCATGCTTTTAGAATCTATATCTGCTCGGTGTTTACATGTAACCATTATTCCTGGAAGATAGAGTAAGATCATGATACTAGTGGCTTATCAATAAAGATACTTTAACAGCTCACAATGAAGACCTATTGAGAGTTACTTGGCAGATCTTTACAGATGCCCCTTGCAAGTCCCCACTGGGCAACTGAGCCCAGCCTGGCAGCAGGTACTGCCCAACTGGGCCATAGTTTTCCGAGGTAGAGGCTGCCAGGGGAAGGAAGGAGGGAAAGCTGGTAGGTGTGAAAGTGAGAAGAAAAAAGGAAAAGGAGAGCTGTGGGACTGTCTAGCACTGTGGTGTTGTCTAGTAACCAAGGCAGTAGAAACTGGGCCTGATCAACTCCTGCCTGACTATAGGGTCACCAGCTCTGGGTTGGGAAATTCCTGGAGATTTTAGGGGTAGAACCTGGGGAGGGTGGAATCTGGGTTGGGTTGAGTTTTGGGAGGGACTAGGGTTGCCAGGTATCTCTGGCAACCAGTGGGAGGAGGGCGGTACTTACTGGCCTTCAATCTTTTCACATGTACAGTGTGTACATGTGTACTCACTCTCCCAGCCAGAGTGTGATGACATCTCTTCCAGAAGTAGGGTTGCCAAGTCCCTGGGGGCCAAATCGGGAGATAGGAGTGTGGGGGGTAACTTATCTTGTTCAAAATAGAAAAGATTCCAGTAGCACCTTTAAGACTAACCAACTTTACTGTAGCATAAGCTTTCAAGAACCACAGTTCTCTTTGTCAGATGCTTGTACACACACTCCAGAGCACCCCTAATGTTTTGCCAGGTACGACGCCATTTTCAGCATGACACAAGCATGTGCAGGGGTGCTCCGGAGCATGTGGGAGCATACTTCATGCCCCACCAGCCAGGTGAGAGGTGGCATAGGGTGGAGGTTGGGGACGGGGATCCCCAGCCCTCATTGGGAGACTAGCAAGTTTTATCTAGAAGTGATGGCATTGCACTTGCCACAGGTGTGCCCCTGCATTTTGTTCAGGGCAGATTCTTTAAGCCTGTTTGCGGCTGAAATCAGCCCTTGTGTGAAGTGCTGCAGCACTTCCATGGTCAATGTGATGACATCACTTTCAGAACTGATGTCACCACTCTGGCCAGGAGCACATGTGCCTTCTATTTACTTGGGTTGTATGACAGTGGTGGGCAATCGTTGGGTAGTTTCCCATCTCCTGCCAATCACCTGTGATTGGTGGAAGTTTGCCTGCCAACAGTGGGAACCTGTGAAACCTACGAAGGACCTTAGTGGTGTATAAGGGAGAGAAAGGGAGACTGTATAAGGGAGACTGTGAAAAAAGAGGAAGAGTAAAAACTGGGATGAGGAGAAAAAACTAAGACTGCGGGGTTGGGAGAGAAAGGACTCTGGGTTGGGAAATTCTTGGAGATTTGGTGGAGTCTGGTGGTCCTTAGAAGGATATAATGTTATAGAGTCCACCCTCCCAAAATTGGCATTTTTCTCCAGGACAACTGATCTCTGTAGTCTTTCAGCCAGAATTCTAAGAGGTTGGCAACCATAGGAAAAAAAACACTATTAAGAGAGGGTGAAAATTAATGGTGCAGGGAAGACAGAGCTGGGGGCAGTGTGGAGGGTAGGATTTGCCTCCCCTGTGAGTTCCGGAGGTTCCCAGCTTGTATAAAATAACCTTCTGCAGACATGACATTTCAATATGGCAACACTAAATAATGCTGATCAATTCAGTAGACAAAGGCTGCTGATATTCAGGAATGGAAATGTTTGTGATCATGAATCATTCCATCCCTGTATCTTAATGCATGCAATTTACTATTCCCGTTCTTAGTTATTCATCACCTCTCCCCCCTCAAGGACAAACGGAGGAAGATCTTCAATTACTCATATTTATGATATGGACTTATATGCCAACTTCCAATGTTTACGTCTCTTCTCAAATATTAACTGACCCTCTACAATCTCTGTGAGTTGATACAATAGCAAAACAATGCCTTAAAATAAGGTATAGGCATCTGACTGCTATGCCATCACTCAAATCTCCAGCATTCTACAGTAGTTTCAATATTTGTATGCAAAAAAAGGAATGTTCTTAGAACCACGCTTAAGGACAGAGCGATCCAAAGCACACTAAATTTCAAGACCTTCATCCATTCCCTATAAATACCTCCACTGTTTGCCTCCAATTAGTCTGTATAACCCAAATCACAAACAAGTGGGTGCATCATAGAGCAAAACAGACTATGAGCCAATACCTGCAATGGCAGTCTTGATAGATGGGAGAATTTTAATTCGAGATTTGTGAGTGACTGATCAATATATCCCACAAGGATCTGAAAGTGCATCAGCATCTAAAAACATATGCTCCACACAGTGGGGCAGGGGGAGGATCCTTGTAAATGGCAACCATATTTTCATAATGAAAAGTGGTTATCCTTTCAGCTGTATATATTACTTTCTTTACACAATGTGACCCAGCATATGAAAATGAAGCCAATAAGTTCTTTCTCCTTTCTGGGCTTTCTGATATAGGTTCAGGTCATATAACTCAGAACAACAAAGTTAAATTTTAAAAGTGATGAGAGAATTGAGACCTTTAATTTTTTTTTTTTAGTAAATGACATAAAACAAAGACTGTAAGAACCAACTTGTGAACAGTCAAAATCAATTTTAACCTAAATTTAGTTATTTAGTTATATAGCCAGAAGAGTATTCACATTACAAGCTAATATATTTTGTTTGCTAAAACTACAGTTGAATCCTGGATTATTATTTCAAACTCTAACAGTGCGATCCTAAACAGAGTTAAACCAGTGTAAACCCATTGATTTCAATGATCTTATACTGGAGAAAGTCCTCTTAGGATTGCACTATAAATTGCTACAAATATGAAGGGAAGTGGCTTCTCTCAAACTATATTGATGCAATCAGACTGATGGTTTTGAAAGCAAAATCTGTGTGTACACATATACACAAACCTTGTTATAATCAGCAACCTGACATGTTGTTAAACTGCATATTCAGGTCCAATTCATACAATCCTTTCGTGTAATAAAATACTTGTCCCTTTTACTTGTTACAAGCAAAGATCATTAATACTTGTTGCACATATAGGCAGATGGAGTTGTACAGTTTGTCACATAGATACTAACCAAGAGACCCTGTCAAATAAGGCACAAAAGGGCTGGGGAGACTTTTATCAGGATGTAAACATGTTCTTCACCATGCCACCATGGCTGTTCTAAAACACTGAGAAAGTAGAAGTCTAGGAGATATTCAGATTATCATAAAAGATTATCATAAAATCAAAAAGACTTCAGAGTAAGGCAAAAATAATTCTCCAGGTATACTGGTCCATAGCTTTGCTGTCACTAACCAAAAGTTCTTACATCAAGCATACATTTCTTACCCAAAGCATATATAGCATGTCTTACCAAAGTAACATGCTTTAGTTGAGTGAGCTAGAAAAAGTCACCATCCATGCTACTTTTCAGTGGTGTACAGGGTTGCTTTGCTGAACCTGGCAACTTGGGGGGGGGGGCTGGGGGCAAGGGGACATGCATGTGACACTGGGCATCACTTCATCACTTCTGGATATAACCTGTAAATGATAAATGGTAGCTCTAGGAATCTCCAGAAACTCTGTGGTAAAGCTACAGTATCTGGATATTCCTCGAGCTATCCATTGTCACTTCTGAGTACAACCCCATCAATGTTGGTAAAAGCACAGTTTTTAATTTTATTTTTTTAGCAAGAGGCCTGGCAAATCCAGTGGTTTGGTACCTGGAAATGTTTGTACATCCATGCTGAGTGAGAAGTAGCTGTGGCATACAGATAACAACTCATGTGGTGTAGCAGCTAAGGGAATGAAGTTTGATCTAGAAGACTTGAGTCCCAATTATAATTTTGCCTCTGCCACAAATTCACTAGGTAGTCTTAGACTTCAAGTCAAGATTAAACCACAACAGAGACCAAACAGCCTGAGAGCAGCTATTTCTGGCAGAACACCAGGCCATGTTCTTCATTCTTTGCAAACCATATGGCCTTCTTGGGCATGGCAGGATTGTTTAACATTTATTTGACTTACATTTTGGTCTTCTTTAAGCAAATGATCCCAACGCCATTTGGGTAATCTAGGAGTCAGAAGTACCTGCACCTGGGGAGTATGAGTTCCTGAAATTCCCTCTGGCAGTGTTTTTTTCCAGGATCAGACTGGGAAGTGAAAATGGCCCTGGAGCAAGCCAATTTGAGCAGCTCCTGTGGTACTACAAGTCAATATTGCAGGGACCATTCAGATCAGCTGCACCAACAATGGGCATTAGCTCACCTATTGCTTACTCCCCCAAACATGCAGCTGTGTAAGACAAGACAATCTGTGAGGTGATACCAATTGTCATTGCTGATGAAAGGTCTGAGACAATGGACCTCTGAGGCATTGATAATAAAATTTCTGTGCTTTGCTCCTGTACACCAGGGCAATGGCCCAACCAGGAAATGTCCTTGCAGGTTAAAAGGCTAGTCTGCGCCTGGTTTTACCATGTGATCTATGAGGTTATAAATCTGGAGTCATCTCAGTTACCTTAATAGTGCTTAGTAAGTGTATACTCCTAACATTAAGTTTGCGAGCAAGCCACTTGCACTCCCCTGCAATACAGGGATTACAACATTGTCTTACTTTACAGGACTGTTGCAAGAACTACAAAAAGACAATGTGTATAAAGCACTTTGAACAGTGAAAGCACTATTTAAAGTTAGGTATTATTATAAGGAGGTCACTTTTAGTTTGTCAAACTTATGTGGTCTATTGCCCTCCAAAATATTTCTGTCAAGTTTGGAGGCAGAAGTCTCAACAATAATCCAGTGTAGAGGGCCTAAAAATATTTCCTTAACATTCTGCAAGGGTTACAGGGTGTCTTACACCTTAACTAAACTCCAGCCCAGTCTTTTAAATACTTTGGTGTTATTTAAGGTCAGTGCAGTCTTTACCAAATTTAGAACGTTCTATTGGCAACCAAAGACATCAAGCCATGGACAGTCAGTTTAACTGTCACCTGACTCAGGTTCTTGCCCAGTCTATTCCTAAACTATAATCATCAGACTGAATTTATTTTCAGTAGCTGTCCTAGAGAATTTGTTTTTAATTCGGAGCTATTTGGTATGGATCCCAAACAATGAGATCATTCTTATGCGTTAGTTTGAAATATCGCATCTTCAAAAGTTCCATTTATCACTCAGTAGCAAAAAGGTTCCCATAAAACACTAAAGAAAACTATGTCCATCCTGTTATATTTACCAAATGCAAAAAAACAAACCTATACATAGAATAGGCAGATACTTATAAATCTATTTCAAAATGCAAGCCACTTTTAAACTCATCTGCCAGCCTAAAATCTGCAAAACTCTCATGTTATTATATAAAACCTTCTCCTGGGAATCATTTACCACGAAGCTAATTTCACATCTCATTTATTATCAGAATGAGGATAAATAGGCCTCATTTCTTCAGCTCTAAGAACTTTGCAGATCTAGTATGAATGAAAATAAAGTTAAGATATAGTTGGTGAAAAGAAAGTTTACATTTTTTGTAAGATGAAAATGAACTATGTTATAAAGAACAGAAGGCTCCAGTTATGTTTATTTAAAGATTGTGCTTGATGCTAGGGTTGCCAGATGAGGTCTGGAATAATACTAGATTCCAGGGAGAGGGGGGTGGCACTTATAGGTTTTTTCTATTCATTCAACTGCTCCCATTCCAGTGCGATGACATCATACCTGAAGTGATGTCATTGTACCGACCCTACAGGCACCCAGGCTGGCGGGCCACTCCTGGGTGGTGCTGTGCAGCAGCAGAAGGCTAGATGCCCAGGGTGACTGGCAACTCCCCAATGGCGCTGTGAAGCCGCAGAAGGCTGGGTGGGTGGGTTGGCTGACTGGCCACTCCTGCTGGTGCTGTGCAAGAGGCTGGGCTCCCGGGCTGGCTGGCCACTCCTGGGTGGTGCTGCACAGCTGCAGGAGGCCAGGTGGGCAGGCTGGCCATTCTTGATGTGCTGCACAGGAGGTAGGCACCTAGGTTGGCTAGCTATTTCCCTAGGCTGGCGGTGGCATTCAGGATGTTGAGCGGCCAGGCTGGACAGGCAAGCTGCCTGGAAGCGGGGTTAGGGAGGTGGAGCTGGAAGCAGTACCAGGTGTCTGGTATTTGGAGAACATTATCTTCAGACAGTCTACAAAAATCCTGGACTGTCCAGTTGAAAACCAGATACCTGACAACTAGAGGTGGGCACGAACCGAAATATAAATCGAAGTTCATCATGAACTGGGCCGGTTCATGGTTTGTGAACTGGCAGTTTGTGGGAGCTCTTCTCTCACGAACCGTTATGAATTTTAGCCTGGTTTGTTTGGTTAGTATTTCGGTTCGTCACTGCAGACAGCCTGGCACCAATCAATCAGTTTCCTAAGCAACAGGGGGAATGGGCTTTCTGCAGACCTGCTGACCTGGAAGAGACTTTTTCACAAACTGAACAAACCAGTTCGCGAACTGGGGCAAGTTTGTGAAAGTTCGTGGTTCGTGAAATGCGATAAACCACGAACCGCACGGTTTGGAATTTTCCCGGTTCGTGCCCATCTCTACTGACAACTGTACTTGTTGCTCTCACTAAAGGAGTTTCAGTAAGAACAAAAAGCTATAGAAAAATAGGCCTTTATAATCCCTGTTTCTATCATGGCAATTCCTAACACTGGACAAAGTCCACTCATATTCTTCCCAGTTCCTGCGCACTTCCCAGTCACTGTATTCTTTATTTTATTTTATTTTCATGGACACATGCTATGGGACAGAGCTACGAGATATAGTTCTGGTGGCTTTAGTTGATGCTGTCCATCTGCATGTAGACAAAGGGCATGCCTGTTTGCTGTTCCTCCTCAATCTATCTGCAGCCTTTGATATAGTTGACCATACTATCTTGTTGAGGCATTTGGAGGCAGAAGTGGGTATCAAAGGATATACCTTGGACTGGTTTAAATTGTTTCTCATGGATTGGACTCAGTGGGTTGCTGCGAGAGTCCAGCTGTCTCCAGAGTGGGAATTAGCATGCGTGGTAACGCAGGGTGCTATTTTATCCCCAGTGTTATTTGAACTCTATGTAAAGCCTTTAAGAG